>NW_027185229.1:8182636-8932636 GCF_022577435.1 Embiotoca jacksoni | reverse complement strand
AAACAGGAAAGCACAGAGATGGAGGTATAACAGACCTAAAAAGCTTGGTAAGCAGGTTCATTGTTACATTATAAATAGTGCAGTCAAATATATATAAAAAAAACAAAAACTGTGCTACTTTTGGGGAAAGGAGGCGCTGGAGGGAGGACTGTTAGTTCTGCATGATTTCTGAAAGACTTTATCCTGTCTGACTTTGTTTCTTTCTACTAAAACTCTGGGACTTTCAAAGGCGTCCAAGCATTTAGTATTTCACGTGCACAAGTTGGATAACTCAATCAGACACGAGCATCACTCATCAGACCTTCTCTGCCTGGCTAATGTCCACTTCCTTCTTTCAACCGCCGTTTCTTTATGCAGGTTATCTCGGTCTGGTATTTGTAACGCTCCACAAATTTTTGTAAATAGTAAATGTATTTTAAAGACACCAACACTTTATTCGCCAAAAGTTGTCTCGCAGTCTGAGTACTCTAAGCCAAAATAACACGGATGAAACTGTCAAGGTTATTTTCTAAGATGTTAGGCTCCCTCCAGAGACAAAAAAATACATTTCACGTGTAATATTTCTAGAAAATAAAAGCTGTTCTTTGTTATATTTATTTATTTAAAAAAAATATGATCCAGTTTTGGGAAATAACCAGTGTATGTAAAAGTCTTTAATCACCATTAATTCATAATTTCCTCTGCCTAAAGAATGAACTACTTAAGAGTTTGGTGTGGAAAGGTCAAAGGTCAAGGCAGACTGTCCATCCCATTTTTGTTCATGTTAAATTGGCTTCAAAGCATGAACTGATTCATTTTTGGTGGGCAAGTCAAGAACTCATGTCTCTCCAGTTTTTGCAAATGCAATATCTCAACAACGGCTTGAGGGAATTTCAAAAAAATGTGGTACAAATGTTTATGTTTATCTGGCCAGATAAGATTTTGGTGGTCAAAGTTCAAGGTCACCGTGAACACTTTCTCTTAAGATTGCGGAGGGCAGTAATTTGATTAAAATCAAGGCATTTTAATGTAATTTGCGACCACTGTCATTACAATATTTATCTAAAAAGGCACTGCCTGCTATAAAAAGAATAATCACCAAACACTGGTGAAACAAAGCCTGTAGTAAAGCTATAGTGGTTCAGGTGCTGTGAAGAAAACATTTGGGTGTGGAACCTAAGTGGTATAATGGTGGGGGAAACCCTTATAACCCCATTTTAAAAACACGTGTGATGTGATGAAATAATAAAGTTATGAAATTCTATATCCAAAAGATCATAAGTCAACTTCACTGTGACATCAAAATGTTTTCTGACCATTATTCAATGCCATAACTGAGGAACAAGAAGGGGGAGATTGTGACAGTGTTTCACATTTATAGCAGACATTGAATTGGTAACATTAATCCTGCGTGTCCACCTTCAGACTGAGGTGATTGTATATTCTACGCTGCCGGGGTGAATACGCGTGTTAAAAAAACAAAGCACGTTTTACAATTTGTAGCTTTTTTGCAGAAGCATCTATATTTGAAGCGTTGTCTAGCGTCAATCAGCTTTGTTTGATGAACTCACTAACACATAAGGAATCCTTCAAAGTCTCTTCAAAGTCTTCACTACATATTTTGCATGAGTTCCGACAGACATGGACGTAAACTTGCTTAGCTTAGCTTGGCTTGACTGGTGGGTCGAGGCATACAACGGTGAGGCCATAATTCCATCGTTTATGAAGTAATGCTGTCCTTTCACTATGCAAGTTGGACTGAGAACAGTGAAAAAGGCTTACTAGCATGACAGTTCGTCTCTCATCATGATAGAGTCAGATAAATCAATGTCAGCCAATGCTGCTTTTTAGTCTTAATAAAAAAGTAAGTGAAGAAAAAGACATTCGAGCCAGCCAGGAGTCGAACCTAGAATCTTCTGATCCGTAGTCAGACGCGTTATCCATTGCGCCACTGGCCCCCATGGAGGGCAGATAACTGCTGGTATGAATACATTTGTTTCAGCACAGCACAGCTCAGTTCAGCTCAGCTCAGCGCTTCCCCCCACAGTGCAGTGATGCGTGCTCCCTCAGAGCAACTACAGCAGGCGGGCAGTGAAACAAACCACTAAGCTGGCTTTTAGCTGCACTGCTTCGACCGTTCAGATGGTAAACTGCTTTGAAAATCCGCTCGACTTGGTTTTGTGATCTTACACCCAGGGACCAATCACAAGAAATATAACTACTGGTTTGAATAGGCCATATACCATTTTGCTTCGATGATTTTACATAGGACACAAGTTGTCTTGCAGCAAAATAATATCTCAACATCTGTTTCTAATTGTCCAGATGTGATACTGAATTTAATACGTTTTTTTTCAAGACTTTTCAAGAGAATAAATCCACTAATAAACAAGTGGGCAACATGACTTCAAGTCCATTTTGTGCTTCTTTTTTTAACCTCTGACCTGACATCACTGTACTTGGGTTTCTTCAACCTCTGACACAAACTAGGTTCTATGATATTTGACCTAAAAGCTGGTTGTGACCAAAATACGAGGACAAATCCACAATTTTAAGGACAAACAAAAACATGACCAAGGGGTATAATCTTGGTTTGATAACAGCAATCATTTCCTCTCTAAACACATCTCAGTAAAGAAATTCTGGATAAATGTGATCATGGACAATGTTCAATTTTTGTTTGCAATTCAAATGTATGACCAACATAGTGATGGAGATAAAACTGTGCTTTTAGTCTTGATGAATAAATAGTTGGATAAAAAAAACATCAAAACACAAGCCAGGCAGTCAGACCCCCTTCGCCTCACCCTGTACTTCAAAGCCTGTGAGAAAATAAAATGGTGGCCCGCAGAAAACGTCTAAATTCCTTTCCGGCGCCACTGTTTGGTTTGTCTGCTCTGGAATGCTGAAGAAACGGGGATCTAACATGGTGTTCTGGTGGAAGGGGGCCCCGCTCTCTATGGAGAAATTAAGGGCCATTTCCTAGGTAATAAAAACACAATGATTCTTAGTTTCAGGTGATGCCATCCAAATAAACAATATTTGTGGCTCTGAAGAAGACATGTTAGTTGTTAAAATACATTTTCATGATTACATGCTTATGGTATACTCATAAACATCCCTGTTGGTCTCATGGTTAGGATTCTGCGTTCTCACCACCGTGGCCTGGGTGCAATTTCTGGTCAGAGAATTACTGTTGTCCCATTTATACCAAATATGAAATGTGGTTTTATCTGTCTACTGTCTACATTTGGAGAGAAGAGTTACGTAGCCATTTAACTTGTGGGTTAACTGCATTAACATGGTTTCTCTTAGCCAGGACAGATATCCAGATACAGATTCCTAGTTAGTATAATATGTAAATGCATGTAAATTAAGTTTGTCCATAAGAGAGTGCCAATTAGTGTTGACAAGGAGCAGCTTATGCCATACTGAGACAACCCAGAGTGTTAGAAGGAGGACTGTTGGATTATAAAAGAAACAGGGCAGGCCGAGTGCGGCCTCTGTACCGCGCGACGCTGGGCATTCACTTTAAACCGTCTCCTTCGGTGTTAACTGCACAGTGAGACTTACCTCCGACTCTGAGTCATCGTGGGAAAGAGCTCGTCTGTAGCGCACCTTGCTGTTTCCCCGTGAATCCTCTTCTCTCTCCTCCAGCTTTGCTTTTGTCCTGTGCTTCTTCATCAGGAAATTATCTACCACCCAGAACATGAGGGCCTAAACAAAACATAGAAGACACTTGTGACTGAAGTTACCCGGGTGGAATTAACTTCAGGGATTTTACAGCATTCATCAAAGGTGGGAAGATTTACGTTATATTTGACAATGGCAATGGTACGAACAAACAGGAATGATATAGGCAATCAGTGACAGGATCTCATGAGACATGTGCAGTATTGTTTGTGCAGGAAATGTAAAATCAGGCGGGAAAGAAAAACACATTGTGACATCAGACTTACATTGATGAAGAACGGAACGATTAGCATGACGATGGCCAGTTCCAGGTCAGGATTCTCTATGGGGTTGAGGAGAGCCAACTGTGACACCGACAAACACATACAACAAACATACAGACAATGATTAATCTGCTGACGACATAAAAAAATTATGAAGAAACGTGCATAATTACAGTGATAATATTTCAGCCTCAAATTTATTTTTGGCATTTTCTTTATTTTCAATCAGCAAACAATGCGAGCTACATACATATGCAGTTGGGCCATTTGTCTTTCTTTAAAAAAAAAAAATCTAAGTTGATGAAAAATTCCTGCATAAGCATTGTGCTGCTGCGCCACCTATCCATCCCTCATCCACCCATCCATCCACCCATCCATTGTTGCTTTTCAGCATGTTTTGAGTCTACCGGGGGTCTCCGACCAATTGGAGGTGCCTGGAAATCCTCCATTAGATGTTGCCCAGGATCTCTAAGGGTGAGCCTGGCCACCGTTTGGAGAAAACACATTTCAGCTGCTTTTATCTGGAATATCATTCTTCATTCCCAAAGGCGCAAGTCCTTAGGTGATGGTTGAAATGTGGATGTTCTGATGAATTGAAAGTTTTGCCATTCGGCCCAAGTCCTTCTTCACCAAAATAGTTGGGCACAATGCTTGCTTTTCTGCTGACACAGCACCTTATCTGCCCTGCAACCAAGCTTTCAGCACACCTTACACTAATGAATATCCCTGTTTTTGACACCAACTTCAGCTCTTTTCCCATTACAGATTGCCAAGTATTGGCACACCCCCAGCCTCCGGCCCGGCTTGGCACCCAGCTCCATGTCATTTATTTGCCTTGTTCCAGGCCAGTCCCTATTAGTCAAGGCCTGGTCACCGAAATGCTTGCCAGCATGCTCCCCTCCCAGGTCTGGCTCAAGAAGGACGCCCTGGTCTACCAAATCCAGGCAAGGTGACAGTGTCGTGAATCGCTGTTTGTCGGGCCTCTCCTCTGGGAACAAATGGCCTTGGGAGACCGTACGAGGGGACGTTGCTCCTGACAACACAGTTCCCATAATCGCTGAGACTCACAAACCTCCAGCACATTAAGGTGGCGATCGTCATGGGGCATATTGTCATGCTCAAAATAACTACTGCGATATTACATTTACAGGTCAGAGTACTTTTTCTAGTATTCTTTTGTCAACCCACTTCCTCTACTGGAGGCAAGTTGTGACTCTTCAACCACTGTCCTCTGTCAGATGCTAGAAATTCCAGAGAACATGTCTCCACAGTATTAATAACTTTTCCCTGGTGGTCTAGTGGTTAGGATTCGGCCCTCTCACCGCCGCGGCCTGGGTTCGATTCCCGGTCAGGGAACTGATTTTTTTTCATAAACTAACACAAAATTGACAAGTTATGAATCAGCTAATAACATAGCGTAGCAGGTCCTTTATATTTACTTTTAAATTTCTCTTTCAATAGATAACACAGTCAAGTGGTATTGACTTGATTGGATGCAGTTTTACACGTACATATGAGCTAAATTAATGGGAAACAAATCAGGGGTTCATCTCAGGAATAATTAGTTTGTTGGTTTGCTAATTTTGTCCAAAATCCTGGCTCGCTGGTCACACAAAAATGGGTCAAAAAGACATATTTTTAGACACTACAGCACATTTACAACAGGGATTCCATTGACTCTATTGAACATACCATAAGGACTTGGTACTCTCACCGCTGCTCGGCTATTACAGGTGACAGAATTTCTACATCTATTAAGTATGTTATTCTTTAAAATAGTTCAGACTTTAAAACCTGTCCTGCTACGTGTAGATATTATTCATCTCTTTGAGTCTGTAAGTGTGCTGTATTGCACACAGCATAGACATTTTTATAAATATATACACACACACTGACAAAGAACTCTGTAGGAAATCCAAGAGAATCCTCCGCAACATTTAGGGAAGCACTCCTTGCATTTAGTTGAACTAAAACGGCCTCAATACTCTTTAACGAGCAGACACTAGATCCTCCAAATATATTGAAGGGAAGCGAGAGAGGTGAAGAGAGCTAACATAGCAACATGGTGAGCAACAGGTAGGACTGCTCCATGTGAACAGTAGTGTTAGGCCATATGTACAGTCTACGTGTTGCTGATGTGTTAGGTTAAATGAAGGTTGCTTTTACTAGAATTCTCCACCTTCCAGGGTCAATAAAATCTGTAGAGAGTGCATTTACTAGTATTCATCTCAATTTGAATAACACAATAATGAAATCAATAGGCACTAATTTCACATGCTACCTTTTCAAACCATTACTCTGTTTTCTGACCTTCTTCCACTGGGGGATGAGGAGGACAAGCATGATAAGGACTTTCTCAAACATCATGATGAGGATGTAGAGGATACACTGGCCCAACCATGCTGTGCACTGCACTGGCTCTCCTGGAAACACAAAGATGAGAGACACATAACAGATTGCTGTCAAAAAAAACCTTCTTGCGTATTAGGTATACGTGTAGAACAAAATGTCATTAAATTTCACTGCTTCAGTGATATATAAACTGTTTAAAGAACAAAAGAAAGCCTGACACTGCAGCATTGCAGTGCTGAGGGCAACTACTGCCCTCCACTGGACATGTCAGGTATTTTAGGAATTTGCCAGCGCTCTCACACATGGTCCTCACCGTATTCTCCAAAACGCAGAGAGTCCCACTGCCTCCATTCTACAATAGCGCTGACTGCTCTTACCCCTGCATAGATCAGCAACATGCCCAGAGAAGCATCTAACAAGAAATTGATGAGGTATCTGGGGGAAAAAAAAAAAGAGAATATTATGGGAATCTGCCATTACGGTTTTCTGACCGGACACTCCGGGGGTTAGGTTTCCAGACTTGTGCTGTGTGCCTAATGGCATACTTAGGTGCTAACACTGTTTCAAGGGCATAAATGTGTTTACACATACAAGCATGGAAATATGCAGCACCCTACAAGCACCTGGATTGTGCTCTCAAAACAGTCCAATAATTGAGTGTCAAATGCTGGACACTTTCCACACTTAATGGTCGACATTTTGGCTATACAGCGGAAAGGAAGGGACCAACAGTGTAATGCATTTCAAATTAAGGTTTCTGAGAAAGCTGCAACTGTTGCAGAACTCCCTCAAAAGGGTTTATGTTTCACTAAGTTCCACTTTACTGCTGTTGGACAGAGGCCACCAGTATGTTTTTTTGTGTGTTAGACAGAGGGCACGAAAAACACATTGATTTTTGGGTAAAATAATTAAAGCCAGTAGATATGTTGGCGGACGGTGCATTCACAAGTTATTGTTATTTCCGGTAAGTGCAGAACATCAGTGAGCGATTTGAGAATGAGCGATTTTGAACACTACTCTGTCAAAATTCAAGTCCTACACAAGTAAGAGTCATAACATGTTAGAGTAAGATTCTTTTTTGTGTACTAAGGGAAGTATGCCATTTGAAACAAAGCATTGATGTCAACCTGGCTAAATATTTTCATAATTTTAACACGGTCTTGGTGATGTGTTGGTAGAATGAAGAACAAGGAAGTTTTGAGGAGAATTGTCAAATACTCACAGTGAGCAGGGATCCTCTTCTGTGAGGTCCGACAAGTAGACATTAGCAAAGTGGATGAACAGCATCCCAATTGCTTGTTTTGAGGTGTCCAGGAACCTGCGGAAACAGTGAAGTTGCTTTCAATCGACTCCAGAGAGTTAAATGTGATGCTTTTGCATCACATGCATTTTATAAATGAACTTTAGCTGATTTAGCTGCCTTACCAGATCTTCCAGGGTCTCCTCTCATGCTTGGGCTCCCTAAACCGTTTTACTGTGAAGGAAACAGAGATGATGTGATTTTTACAGCAGATCACATACATCTCATACAAATGCATAGGTGCACAGAAACAATCCAAAATAATCTGTTTCATTAAATCAAGGAACAACCCTCCTGTGAACAAACATCCAATCAGCATTTTATTGCTAGGTCATTTGTTTAGTCCAACTAATATTCTTACCTTATACAGACAAGCTTATGATTTGAAAATTGGAGTTGACATCACCCTTTTGAGCAGTCACTACCACTCCAATTGGTGTCCAAGTGAGACATCAAACACTTTCCAATCAAGCTAACAGGAAACTATGAGCTGTGAGTCAAAGGGAGACAGATTGTATGGCACAGGCTAAATTTATGTGTGCAAAGTCTGTTGCTCCAAAAAATGTAATAAGCAAGGACATAATATTGTTGGTCACAGAAGAACTAGTTATCCATAACATAAATTAAAACCTGACCTAATATCAAATGCAGCAGCTGTGAGATTATTAATCTGATAACCTTATTTTCAGCTCACCTCTAAATTACTAGGAAACTAGAAAATATTTCTTTGAAGTTCAAAAGGGAGACTTGGACCGGGCCCTAACCCCTTACTCTGGAAATCAAAATCACACAGCTCGTCTGGCCAAATTAAACATATTAGTAATAAAGTTGAACAACACTTCCCAGCTGACAAACACTACACCTACTGTTTGTATCAATGCAAATTCTGCTTTGTAGCGTTAGTTTGCTTTTCAGAAGTCCTCACTCTAACCAGTCTGCGTGTAAAACAGTCCGAGGGGTTTTAGGCTCGAACACAGAGAAATGTCCAACACAAATGAAGCTCTTACTATTCTTCACAATAGCGGCTTGTTTTCTGTGACACCTCCACCACCCTCTTCTTTTAATGCTGGTGAAACTGACTTTGGTGATATATAAATTGTTAATAACTGTGATAGGTCAGCTGGACATCAAACAATTCCCCTTTAAAAACTTGCACGTTTTTGTAGCATTGCCCAAACATTTACTGAGGGCTTGTGGTGATTTTCATGCAGGAAAGTTACATATTGCAAGTTGTGACCTCAGTCCCTGCTCTGAATCGAAGAGTGAGTTCAGACGAATCACCCTGCCTGCAGCTGGGTGTGATGTGAACAGCAGGCGGAAGTGGCCTACTCCTTCTGCGCAGAGAGCTGCCTTGTGCAAAAAACAAAAACCTGTAAAATGCTGAGCATTCCTGCTACTGGGACACACAAAACTAAGGCCTCTCTCATTAGGTCACACAACTGTCATTGCTGCGCCACACACTGAATGAATCAAACCCCGGATAACTCCTACGGAATAATTTTTTTCTTTACCAAGTTTTCAAGTCAATCTAAATGTACGTTTGGCTGTTTAATTTAGATTAGATTATACTTTATTAATCCCACAGTGGGGACATTTAAAAATGTAAATCCATTTTAGCCAGAGAAGGAAAAACACCTCAGCAATCTGTACACAGGGACAAATAAAACAGGAACGGTCTTCGTTAACAAGTCAAAAAGCAGTTTGTACAATGTAAGTTTTTGAAAATAATTCCGGCTAATTTCCTCAAAACACTTGGTAAAATAAAATGATAATGGCCTTAATTGTGAAACAACAGCAGGGTATATTGAGTAACCACTTGAGGTAGTGCTGCTTACTTAGAAAAGGCTATTCTAAACTAGAGGAAGTTGTCTGTCTATAATCGATTAATCAAGTGGTTCTCATCGCAATTTGAGTTGACTTCCAATGCACATGATCAAAGTTGACATTTATTTCCCATGCCATTGCTCCGTTAAATGGCAGCTGAACAAAGCTGTCTGTGAAGACCATATCAGTTTCCTATGAGGGCAGTTCGTGATGCAGAAGAACACATATCATGTAGCAGAGGTCAAATGTACCAGGAAATGTAGAAAGGAAGTAACTCTAATTACAGTCACTGAACAAGTGAAGTCATTTTGTATCGTAAAGCATTGAAATGAAAACCCTTTTCATTTACTTTTACAAGTATATTAAATATGTGTTAATGCCTGCTCTCAAGTCGGACGTGCCCCCCCCCCCCCCCCTCCAGCCGAGATCAATAACGCTATTGATTAATCGACTGCTGCTACCGGACAATGCCCGGTTACACCAGCAGCCGGTGTCTGACACATAGCACACCTTCGGCCGTACTCACACATTAACGTGCTGAAAGCCATCACAGCGAGAAGACCTTGCAGGAAAATCCCAAACGAGTCCATTAAGGCGCCATTCTCGCACCCCCGGTTATCGGTGCCCGGTGTCGGGCTGGAGGACGCTGACGTGTTAGAAAAAGACACCCCGGGCAGCCCCGCCGCTCCCGGACCTGCCAGTGCCACCTCCCCGAGCTGGGACAGCATGCCGACACCTCTCACCGCAGCCGTGGGACAGAAAGAGTTGGACGTGACAAATGAATCCAGCCGAGAACAGGAGCTTCTCGCGGACCCAGCTCGCTCCGGTAGTCGTCGGTCAGCTAATCGACACGTTAAGCAGGACAGTCCTCGGTGAAAGATGGTGGCATCGTCTCCCTCGAAAGCTCGCACTCATTCTCCTGCTTCAGACATCCGCACAGCCGCAGCTGCTTTCGGCATGAGACGAGAAAAACCGCCCGGCAGCTGGAAGTCGGAAGACTTTATAACCGAGAGCTGCAACATGAAACAACCAAAGCTGGTGTTGAGGGTCCGTGAACAATATGTCCTGCCAGCTAACAGGAGGAACCAACCCAACGGATCTTAAATGGGTTATACGGTGCAGCTCAACGGGTCTGAAGTATATTTTTTCCCCGACAGACGAACGTCCAGTCGGAGGAGGTCCAGCGGCTGAGATGCTGCTATCATTGCCTCCCTTGCTAGCCTCCAAGCGAACTACTCTTTTTACCCATTAAGCTAAAGCCGGACCAATAGTTCTCCTCAGACGTGCCCCGTTCACTGGTGACACTAAATAAACAAATTAATAATAATAATAATAAAAAAGGTTCCTCTGCGTTAAAAAAAAATACAAATAATTGCAGGTCACGGCTCGCGTAGATCCAGCTGCTTCCCTGTGCCCACTCATGTTGACAGACGTCGAGTCATGTGACGCTCGCGTAGCTGCAAAGTGCATTCTGGGAAAATGTAGCACAAACAAGAGTGATCTGAATTTCGTTTTTTTTCCGTTTATTTTTTTTTTATTTTTATTTTTTTATTGCAGTGTCCTCTTTAAATTAGAAGTGATAATCCTTAAACAATAAGGAATAGTCGGTTCCATTGCTTTGGTAACGGAGGAAATTACAAGCAAATTAGTAAACAAAGGAACCATGTAGGGTTTTTTTTGTCACAAAATGAAGCACATCACACTAAACCACACTACATGGATTGGTAAACAGAGAAAAACGGATCTACAAAAGCATTAAAAAATATCCTCTTGCTTTAAAACTGCCAATTTATCATTGACTGTTAAAATGACTCACTGATATTAAATGGCTCAAATGATCAACTGCAGCTGCATTCAATTTAATCGTGTGAAACTTTAAGCATGTTCTGTGCAAATATACTGTATAGTTTGGGAATTTACACATTGTTTATGCAGAAAGTTAATCACTCAATATATTTTTTTTCTTTCAAATCACCCTGTTATACTACAAGATTTTTGATTATGTACACTATATACAAACATGCACTGTCATAACTGCAGTCCATCATACAGTACATAGTTTTGCTTGTGCTTGCATTACAGAATCCTTTCACTTTAAACTGTTCTTGAATACCGTAGAAACTGGAACAAGAAAGCAATTTGGTCTCTTGAGATCAAGGCCCCTTTTATGCATACTGAAATTTGATATGAAGTCTTTCAGCCTAACATTTCCAAATAATCTTGATATTTATGTTATCCCAAATTATCATTATATTCTTGTTTAATATTACTGCTGGCATCAGTGCTGATTATATACAATTACTAGTTTGACATCTGAGGAAACAACTACCTCTTAATTGATGGACCGAAAGATCTCCTTGAGATGTCTTCTAAAACTAGACACCACAACACATCCAACTGTGTTATTTCAAGGTACAACTTGGAGCTTCAATGGTCAAAAGCACATTTTCTGAAAAACACTTTTTCTAGTGCTTAAATGTAAGTGGCCTGTCATATTCACTTTGTACTGCACTGTCTTCTGCACCAAAAATATTGAACACCTTTTCAATAAAATTACCCTTCAGAAAAAAGTAGAAAGCGGGTCCACCTAATTTCTGAGTTCAGCAGACAGTTATGTTGACTTGCAGAGGTATACCAAATATTCTCATACGTAAAAAGCTTTGATTCAGTGGTGTTCCCTTTGAAATTATATGAACGGACAGACCGACAGAGTTGTAGCAGCGATGCTCAGTCATTCTTAAGGAAAAACATAAGAGGAGACTCTGAGGCACCTAGACGACACAAGTCAAAAGGTGTTAATTAGATCATGGACAGAAACAAACCTTTTTAAAATCACAAGCAATTCTGTAATGATGACTAAATTTTGCATCAAAATGTGTTGGATTTAATCAAGGCATTTACACTTAAATCTGTTAATTCTGTCATCAAAGTGCCTTAAATTCCTCTCTTTTAGTCTTCCTCTGTGACTTTCCCAACGTGCACTGAACTGAGAAATGTTGCTTATAGCCACACTTGTCCGACAGGATGTGGTATACGCAGGATTCTAAAGGATGTCCAGTGTTAAAAAAGTCAAAATGGTAAATTATATTGTTTTTCACAGGATTAAAATACACAGAACAGGATGCAATCGCGTTCCATGTTCTGTCCCCATCAGCTACGTAGCAAACTGTTGATAAAAAGCCAGCTTGACCCTCTCGATGTGATGGCAGAGCTTGATGGCCGGTCCCAGCTTCAGGTCCATGCACTCCTGCACTGTCGGGAGGTTCAGCAGCAGCAGCGCCTGTCCATCAATCTCCTACAAACACATACCAGTTCATATAAGCTGCAGGTTCTAGACATAGGTTTTTTTTTTTTTCGGTTTAAGATTTTGACGAATGATTGTGGTTGCAAGACAAATATTTAATGTAATTTTTACAGTAGAGTGGAGTGAGCTCTCACCCTGAATGGTCATGGCCATTAAGCCTGTGAGTATTTCTTACCTGATCCAAGAAAATCCTTGCAAGAGGTGCACAGTCGGTGGTCCTGATGAAGCGAACCACATCAGTAACGCTCCACTCCAGGGGGCTGGTGTCCAAACACAACTTCTGAGGAGGCTCAGCCTTTGACGTCTGTGAACACACAGATAGGGTGAGTCAGATAGAGACTCTGACAAATCTCCGTGCCAAAGTGAAAAGGCTCTCAGCCTATATTAACCCTTACATTTGATGCTGAGAAGTATATCAAACCTTAACATTTCATAAAAGAAACACTGGCTGTTTAAGTGCCGTTGATTTCCTGACAAGCTGATTAAAACGAGTAACGGTCACAGTGAAGCAGCAGTTAGAGAGCATTCTATTTGCCTGAAGCAGGATACTGAGACAGAGTGTTATGTAGTAGAAACACTATTCAAAATGCCATTAAAATGTACATTTAAGGGAAAGGCAAGTAGTTCTATATGATCAAAGGGTTAACGTTTTCTATTTGTTAATTTTCATCACCTTTGGTGATGGAGGTCGGTTCTCGTCATCAGAGAATGAGGGTGAGCGCGGTTTCCGGCGTCTGCGTGTGGGCCTGGGTGTTGCCGGCGGGGAGGGGGACGGTGTGGTGGGCTGAGATTTCCCAACCGACTGTTCAGAATCATCCTGGAGATCGTCCTGCATCTCAGAGCCAGAGTCTTCGCTCAGAGAGTCATCCTCATCTAAATCTTCCTCCTCTCCACTGCCCTGTGAGCCAAAGACAAAAAACAGTCCGTTAACACAGATTCAAGTATCATTTCAAATACTGCTTGATGAGGAAAATGCATGTGTGTCTGCTACCTGTGGAGACCCAGCAGGTGTGTTGTCCACTGAGGCAGAAGAGCGTCTCTTCTTATGGACAAAGAGCTGCTTCCTCCTCTTCCTCCTTCGTCCTTTTCTCTTCACTCCACCCTCCAGATTGGAATGGCCTCCAGGTGGACGGCCAACACGTTTACTCTTCTTCTTTCCATAGTAATATGCTATGGAAAAGATAATAAATCTATTGTTGAATGTTGCATCTGGCCTGTCTTATAAACTTTGCTACCAAGATGGACGGAAACAGATTTTAACCCTTATATTCTATTATATTATCTATTGGAAAAAGCAGGTTGTGAAAGTAGATCTGTGGAGGTATAGCATGCCCTGGATTGATATGAAAGCAAGATAAAAAAAAGAGAGAGTGTAATATTTGTCTGTTGCTATCAAATTGCATCAGTTCCTTAACTCTAACACTGCGGTGAAGCTGAAGTAAACATAACAAATTTGTGACATCGTGCCGACAAAATACGTATGCACGAGATGAGAGAGGCCAATTCTGACATATTTTCTAGGAGCCATGCCTGATTATTCAATGCCCGCCAAAGGTTATTACAATTAGTCAAATTGTAAAACTCTATCACACTGTTTCACAGAATGTTTGTATTCAATATAACTATAGATTTTTTTTTCTATTCATGAGCAATCAAAACAATTGAAGGCATCTGGAAGAGGAAATGTATGAGCTTTGTGCTAAATGAAAGCAAGTATGACTGATGTTTACAAATGAGGTCACACCTGGCGACCAAGTAGAACGATTTCTAAGCTTTGAAAAACTAATATTGGAGGTTATGATCACTGTCTATTTTGGTAAGAAAACAGCCATCACAGATAATCTGAAAAAGTATTTAAAGTCTCAGTAAACTGTCGACAGTTCTGTAAACCACCTACTGTATTTGGTCTTGGTGAGGACAGAGCAGTTCTCTGAGCAGCGCTCCAGAACCATGCGAGATCCAAACAGGTTCGGGCAGCACTCTAACTTAATGCAGGTCTTCCTGCAGAAGTCTGCCACACGGTCTGCAGTGCGGACTATTTCCACAGTGGCCCGGTAGCTCTTTCCCTTGTACCTGATATTTGAAGAAAAGCAATGTTGAACAGGGAAACAAATAATATTAAATCTAATGTATCACAATATTTCCACAAAATGCTAGGATGAAAAGAAAATGGAGTCCTATAAAAACAGAAAGCAAAATATATCTAACCATCTACACTCACTTAGGCTTTGTTTTATATTCATGTGTGATCAACAAGGTTCCTACGACCAGCGAGGTGTCTGAGAAGTAAGCCAGAAGCTGTCGGTTAAATCTTTGCTTCAACGAAGCATCAAGGGCTTGTGCTTTGTTGCTGTGTGCAGATATCCATTTCTATTTGTGTTTCAAGCGCATTTATAATTCTGTATGAGTCCTTAAACAGGCCAGCTGTGAACACTTGTACTATTCCTGCAGGTTTTCTAAAGAGCTGAATATTTTGAGCGGAGGATTAAATGGTGTCTCTCCTCACTTGGCTTTGAGTGTCTCTCCATTGCCTTGCCAGCGACTCTCCTGGTCCAGCTGCAGCTCTCTCAGCACACGGCTGGGCTTGTACGCAGAGTTTATCAGCAGAGACAATACCTGAATAGAAATGGAACACTTACAGGTCATCTACAGGTTACAGGATTAGGTCTTTTATTCTTTAATAGCGCTGTGTTGTGTCTTAACATTAAAGACCCATAATCACTTTGAGATAAGAAGGTCCTTACTGTTGTGTAAATGTTGATCTAAGTATATTAGCAGCCTTTACTGGCCTCTACATTTTTCAACAGAGTGTGCAATTGGTTATTGATAGCAATGATCTAATTTGTTTTCAGTAAATATCCAAAAGGAACAACGACTACTTGAACATCATAAGACGAGGGCCAAAGTTATGCTAACAGATGTGTAACTTTGGCCCAGTGGTGCTTTCAGTTAAATGCTAACTTGAGCATGCTGACATGCTCACAATGACAAAGCTGAAATGATAATGTTAGACATTTTTAATGTTTAAAATGTTCAGCAGGTTAGTTTAGCATGTCAGCATACTGAACATTTGCTAATTTGCACTAAAACAAATGTCTAAACATGAGCATTAGTTTTTCAGGTATTTGCTCACAAACCAAAGTATTGGACAAATCAAAATTTAGTTTTTATGATAAATTGAGAGGTAAGGATTTGTCTGAGTTTACAGTTCATCCGCTGAGGACAATGAGTAGCATTTCTGTCCAGTAATTATTGAGATATTTCAGTTTGGTACAAACTAACTGGCACCGCCATTAATAGACTCATGTCGGCAACATACCTAAAATATCTTGCTGAGCCTATCACTGTCCACCTTCATATTTGTGTTTGTCCTATCACAAAATTGAGAATTGAATTGAAAAAGTCTGCTCCCGACATACAAAGCCCTTAATAATCAAGCTCCATTTGATATCATAGATCTCTTAGTACCCAATCATCCCAACAGAACAGTGCGCTTGCAGTTCCAAGAGTTTTCCATGAGTAGAATGGGAGGCAGGGGATATAGGGGATATATCCTGAGGAAGTAGCTCCCAGCCTGGGTTTGGGAGACTGACACACTCTTTACTTCAAAGACTAAATGTAAAATGTTCCTTTCAAACAAAGCTTACAATTAGGACAGGCTAAAAGAGGGAACCATCCCTCTGCTCTCCAGGCATTTGCCACTACTGCATGTGGTTTTAACATTTTCTTTAACACTGACATTTTATTGGTATTGACATTTTTAGCTAACTTCCTTTGTTGAACACTTTTAAACATTGATATTTTAATGAGGTTGCTCTTTGTGGTTGCGTTTTTTGTTCAGTATTTCCTATATTTTATTGTCGGTGCTTTTAGTCTTGTAAAATGTTCTCAGGCCATGTTCCGTGGTGTTTTTACACTATAAATAAACTGAATTGAATTGTTTAAGGATTATGTTATTCATAAGGTAAAAGGCTAAACGAGCCTTCTCACCTCTTTAAGCACAAGGGCACAATTTCCGGGGCCAATGAATTGGGGAAGCTCTGCGATGCGTCCCTTGTTAAGGTAAGGTCCTGAGAAACAACGGTGGTTGAAGTAGATCTTGGGGCAGCAGTATTTCCCGTTCCCCTGCCCTGCACATGTTCGAAAAATTTGATACAAATGATTGAACAAACAGACTTACACAGTCAAACAGTAGACAAAACATACCATAGTTTAGGATCCTAAAACCCGAAACGGACTCACCTGTCTCGGACTGGTTTGCCATCTGCTGCTTGACAGTGTCAGGTGATGAAGACTTAGGTGGAGTTCTGCTGTAAAGTGATGAAAATTGAGTCCGATGTTGAAAGGCTGTTGGATTTGATCCATTTGAGGCAATAAAACAATCAGCACGCTTTCTCTCCTCTCATACTCATACTCACTGTTTCTCAGGCTGCACCACAGCAATCTTCCTTTCTTTCTCAACTGGAAGACAAGAAGAGACTAATGTGTGTACAGTCACGCTACTAGATCGAGCCACTTACTCTAAGGTCAGGGTAAAATAAAGACTGTATTCTGTTTGTCAGTGTTTTAGTAACAGTCTCATTAATTCAGCATGAGAGTCCACTGTGATGACTCATATATACCTGAGGGCTTGATGGGGTGGACGAGTGGATAGCCGTTTGTCTCACACCAGCTGACAGGGAAGATGTCTAGGGACTCCACATGAACTATTAGTTCTGGCATGGGCTGCTTCAGACCTGTGAAAACACACACACATCTATTAGAAAATAACTGCCAATACTGAAGACTCAATTTTTACACTGGCATGGATGCCAAGTTCAGCTGAGCAAATAGAAATAACATAATAACCTCTTAGATCAATCCAGTAGATGGCGGTTAAATTAAATAGTGACAAAACAGGCAATGATAGAAATGTGACGACTCCACATCACAATCCAGTAATCCTGTGAAACATAAGAACTCTTTTTTATTTATTATTTATTATATATTTTTTTTATAGTACTCTATTAATCCCCGAGGGGAAATTTCTTCGCTACAGCGGGGGAGCTCTCAGGGGGGGAGCTGCTGCAACAGGCTGCCACTAACGCGGCGCCAGGTAACCTGACCTGAGGTGCATGTTTTTGGATGATGGGAGGAAGCCGGAGAACCCGAAGAGAACCCACGCAAGCACAGGGAGAACATGCAAACTCCGCACAGAAAGGCCCAGGACCGGATTCAAACCTGGAACCTTTTTGCTGTGAGGCGACAATGCTAACCACTGCACCACCGTGCTGCCCCTTTGCTCAACTTGCTCAAACTTAATACAGCACTCAGTTGTTATGGAGCACTCAGGGACAATGATTTCATCAGGAGGAACTAGAACAGGTACAACAGCTGAGATGTAACACTTCAACAAGGCAGACGCATATTTGCATATTACAGAAGAGTGGACTATTGACCTTTGTGGTAGTCCGTGCTCTCTGACTACACATGACATCTCTCTCACATTTATTGACAGTTTTCTATTTGTCAATCAAATTGTGTAATAAACTGTGACTGTGATGTTCTTTTTCCAAACTGTGACTTTGCCTGTTGAGTATTTAGTCACGAATACAATGTTCTAAATAATCACATACTATGTGCTTTAAATATACACATGTGGTGTCTAAACTGTGTGACACTAATTTTCTTTTTTAGGAGTCTGTATAATCTCCAAAACTGTAATCATGTTTATTAGGTAGTGTGATATACTGTAATCTGTGTCTATGTCTCAGTCCTGTCTTCTCAAAACAAAGAAAGTAGAATCAGCTGATCAACTAGGTTCATTTTCTGCATGCCATTATATTTTAGGACTGCACAGTAATGATACTAGTTCATTATTATCTCCTTTCTTCGACTAAAGTAAACACATTCTTTCAGTACCCCATCTCACCTTCGAGGTTGAGCCAAATGTATTGCCCTTTGACCCTGGTGACTGTTACCACGTGAATGTTCTCAGGTGACAGTGGGTTGACAGCCTCTAGTTTCATGGCCTCTTTGAAGCTGTGGTCAGACTGCTCCTGGCAGGTAAATAGACAGAGAGGTTTGACAGTGGAGGATTGTTGTGTGAAATCTGTCCATTATGAAAACGCAACATGTTCAATCTCTGGTACAAGGGAGAAAAGTCACAGTGGGTCACCTGCTTTCAACCCCATCACATGTTTTCATCACTGGAATTCAATTAAAGAGTCAGTCACAAGGGGAAAATCACATTTTTATCCATGACAGGCATGTTGCCTTGAAAACATTTTGATATTGGACAGCAAAATATAAGCAAAGCTCTGGTCCTCTCATTGCACAAGACTAATCCATGTGTCATGCTGTTTACACAAGAAGTGGGCATGAGACTGGTATTGCACATTTTTGACTGCTACAATTTTAAGGATACTGTCAAGTTTAAGCTGTCTTTTTTTTTTTCTTAAAAAGCAATTGTAAATAATCTGGTCCTGCCTATGGCATTAAAGTTATACACAAGCTGCACCTTTATACAAAAGTTATTTCATTTGAATACAAAAATCTCTTCAATAGACTCGATTGCTACTTGGATGATGAAATGTAAGTAACAGGAGTGAGTCTTAGCTCACAAATAGTGTCGAAAATGTATTTCATTCATACAAGCCCGATGCAATATACCACACATCTTTCACCACAGAGCAACATGACAACGTTAATGTACAAAAAACTAATTTTAATAAATATTTTGCTGGCACCAGAATCTGGTGGTGAGTTTCTACATGATAAATGTTCAAAAGGAGGTTGACTTACAGTTGGGAACGAATGCTCAGGAGCAGCCTCGGCTTCACACTGTTTCAGGTAATCTGCCCAGTCAAAGTCTGGCCCCTGGTATCCTGAAAGTGATTAAATCAAGACAAAGAAAAGAGGGAAGGAAAGGCAGCATGAAGGATCTAATTATTTACTTTCTGATATTAAGTTGTTATAAAGGAGTATGTGGCAGAGCAAACCTGGTGGGGGGCTGAGCGGGAGCCCATTTTTGAGGCTCCACTGAGCAGGGAAGATCCCCGGACTTTCTCTGTGACACAGGAAGGAACGACCAGCACCCTCTGACTCCTCAATACCACAGAGGTCGTCCATTGTCACCAGGAAGTACTGCTCGTTGAATACCTGAAGTGTACAGGAAGTCATTTTGAGACACCCAGACATTGTCAAATGACAGCTGTAAAGTTTTCACCAACTGCTTTGTTTCTCCAAGCAGAATATCTGCTGGGCCGTGTGGCTAAAAAACCCACAAAACTTTCAAAACAGATTCCGTTTGTTTGAGCCTGTGAGGTGATCATTTTCAGCAACAACATCAACTCAGTGAAGATAGATTGGTAATAAACGTAGAAAATATTAACAATTAAAGCAAATAAACAGCAAACAAGAGAAAACAATTGCAGCAGAAAGTCTGTTACCTTGGTGACAGTGCCGGGCCTGATGGAAATCGGAGCAGCAGGGTCAACAGCCTCCAGTTTCATCCCTTCCTTAAAACAATGAGTAGCAATAGCAGGCTGATCCTGAAACAAACAACCACACACATGTATGCAGAGTCATATTCAAAAGCCCAACTCTTATAAATGTTACAGCACCCAGTTTGCAGGAGTGTGTCTCCCAACTCTTTGTCTAATGCCTAATTAACAAACCTTAAATGATAAATAAACAGAGGCATTTATATCAGGAAGAGCAATTAAGAGCTTTGTTGACAATACCTTAGTGAACTCTGCAGTCAGAGCTTCATCCTGAGGCAGGTCACTGATTCTCTGTCTCACTTCCTCCCACTCTTTATCAGTCCGCAGCGCTATCAGGTCTGAAACAAACGCATACACATAAATCAGCTGCTGAAGAGACAAACCTTGTTTAATTAGCAAGGCCATGCTTTGTTATTTGAATAACTGACCCTATATGCCTGTACAAAACAAAGCCTGTATGTCAGCTTGTTCTTTGGTCTAGTCATTCCAGAAAGGTCAACAAGCAAAACAAAAGCTGTTATTAACGTTCAAAAGCACAGTGTATAAAAACTACATTTTAACAATAAAAGCATGGTATTAAATATCAATAAGGCTGCAGTGGTAACAGAGGGTAAATCAGCTGTGTCAGGAGAGAGCTACAGCCTCTGGTGCTTCTGACATCTTACATATTAAAACACTTTATTCAGTTGTAGAGTGTTGGCAGATTGTAGTCCTGAAAACAATGATCTATCTAATCCTGCATGGAAATGTAATTTCAAGGTAGAGTGGGATACCATCTTACTTTGCATATTAGTGTCTTGTCCCTTATTAGTATGAGTTTTTTTTTTTTAAATATCGTGATAAAAAAAAATCATGTGACAAACCGTTATTTTTCTAATTATGAATAGTAATAAAACATTTATTCTTTTGATGCAGGGTTTCAATATGAATGATAATTAAACACACATCCATGTGAATTCTTCTTCTCCTCTCCTTCCATCTACACAATTACTCATGCCTGTTTTGGCAGTAAAGCTAAACATTTAGAAATACATTTTCCTTTCTTCTAAATATAAAACCTGACCCGTGTCAGTGTCGCTGACCTGAAGGAGGCCTGAGGGTGCAGCCGTGCTCTTTGGCCCAGCCGGGTGGGTGTAGGCGTGGGTGGAGATAAAAGAGCCAGAGAGTTGCGGGTGTGTCTGGGAGGCCCTCGGTGCCTACCAGGCGCAGCTTCAGCCTTCCTCCGACGTTCTCCTCCACCTCTGCAGCCCAGGCCAGCCCCGGGTCAACACTGTCCTGAAGCTCCACGTAGCAGCCTGCACACAGAAGCTCCACTGGATCTCTACCACGCTGGGGCTGGAAGGGGGTGAAAGGTGGTAAATGAGAAGTGGACAGCACACACACACACACACACACACACACACACACACACACACACACACACACACACACACACACACACACACACACACACACACACACACACACACACACACACACACACACACACACACACACACACACACACACACGCCTAGGCAAGGAG
This sequence comes from Embiotoca jacksoni, assembly GCF_022577435.1. Lineage (NCBI taxonomy): Eukaryota > Metazoa > Chordata > Actinopteri > Embiotocidae > Embiotoca > Embiotoca jacksoni. The sequence goes on along the minus strand of NW_027185229.1, from coordinate 8,910,912 downwards.
AGGAATTTGTAGTGGAGAGAATGCGCTGCATGACTAAGTGGCAGAACTGAAACACAGTGACTGAAAGCTAACTAATGGCACTGAAGAATTTCACAGGCTGTTCCTACAGCGAATTTGCTTTCAGCGGCACCATCTTGGTGATGTAAACAAAAGCCCAGAGCCCTGACTGTTGTAGGCTTGACATTTTATGCAGGGTACACATGCCAGACTTTATTATAATAGATACAATTAAATTGTATTCGGTTTCAGTTGCGATTTTTTCCAATGGACATTTAAAGCGTGAGGTTTTTACCCTTTCTCTTCCCCATTTTAAAAATGGCCTTAAAAAACACAGCAAGTGCTTAGAGATTAAAATCTACTCACCAGGGACAGTCAAAATTAGTAGCAAACAACATTAAGACAAAACAGCTGCACTGCATGTGTGTGTGTCAAGACTGCAGAAATTCTGATCACCTGAGGGTACTAAGTGTCAGCCTGGTGTTTTTCTTATGTCAGTTGTATTTACCGAAGTTGCCTCGCCACTTAAAAAATAAAGGGGAGAGTCTGACTTTATTGTGAGAGCCTTTGACAGCTTAACTTAGTGCATTATTTGTTTTTAAAATTGTCAAATTAACCAGATCTACACTGATAGAGGAGAATGTTCTTGGCATGGACAGAGAAAAAGCTAATGCCCCACCCTGGGTGTGAGAAGCTTCTAAGAAGGACAGCTGCTCTGCTCCCCTGCCTTACCAATTCCAGTAGGTTGGCAGGCGCGCTGCACTCCTCAGCCAAGGCCTTTTCCAGCAGAGCCTCCCAGTCCTGATGCTTCTCACGCACACCTGAGGTGGATGATTCATAGTGTAAGCTCATGAGGCAAACAACCAGGTGATCCTGCGGACCACACACCCCATGCTGTCTTTTGTCGATCAGTCACCTTAAATCATAGCATCTGCGATAAAATAAGAAAAACTACAGGAATTCATCCAAGATGACAGATTATCTTGTCTAATAAGACTTTCAATCTGGGAACTACTTGGATTTGTGTCATCTACCACATCCTGAAAAGGCAAGTGAAGAATTTAAGTTACTCTAGTATTTTTTTGTAATACCTTTTCCAACAAGTTAACATACAGACAGGTATCTGGGTGATAATTAGGTCATCATTAATTCAAAATATACACAAGAAAAACAGTAAAATGGCTTCATCACTTAAATTACTCATTTTTAGACAAAACTATCTTTTATTACATTACATTACATTTCATTTAGCTGACGCTTTTATCCAAAGCGACTTACAATAAGTACATTTCAACCATGAGGGTACAAATTCAGAACAACAACAATCAAGAAAGTACAATTTTCTTCAAGATAGCCAAACTTCAAAGTGCTATCAGTAAATGCCATTTTAAGTGCTACTATTCAAGGTAAAGTCGGAAGAGGTGTGTTTTTAGTTTGCGGTGGAAGATGTACAGACTGTCTGCTGTCCTGATGTCGGTGGGGAGCTCATTCCACCATTTAGGAGCCAGGACAGCAAATAGTCGTGATTTTGTAGAGTGTTTAGCTCAGTGAGGGAGCAACAAGCCGATTGGCAGAAGCAGAGTGGAGGGAGCGGGCTGGGATGTAAGGTTGGACCATGTCCTGGATGTAGACTGGACCCGATCTGTTCACAGCACGGTACGCAAGTACCAATGTTTTGAAACGGATGCAGGCAGCTACTGGTAACCAGTGAAGGGAGCGGAGGAGCGGAGTAGTGTGAGTGAATTTAGGAGGTTAAAGACCAGTCTTTATGAAATTAGAACATCAGAAGGGAAACCCAAGTGTTTCACCTGTAGGCAACTGTGGCAGCAGCATATCAGGAGAACTGAAATATTCATTCATCTGGCTGCTGAACAAAAGTGCAATTAAGATCAAGATGAGTTCCACCGATAAATTTAATTTTGATGACGTTCAAGGTACAAAAAGCCGAGTGTCCTCACCACTGCAGAGACTGTCCAACCCCAGCATCTGTCCCTAAATCACTCATGTAATTACTAAAATTCCCACCAAAAATAAAATAGACGTCTAAACTGAAAAAAGGAAACTGATAGAACAACAAAAATGCAAATAAATATTTGATCAACATTTTTAACTTTACCCAGTTGATTCTTTGCACATAAGTCAGAACTTTTATGTTCAATCAGCCCTAACTACACCTTCCACTACTCAAAAAACACCATATAAACCCCGGCCATGCCTCACCTTCAGGCGGCCTCATGCTCTTGCCATGCTGCCGGCTCCAGCCCAGAGGGTGGAGGTCTGCCGTCATGATGTCACACCAGAAGTCGGCACGGCGGTCCTCCTGGGATCCCTCGTAGCGTAGCAGCAGCAGCTGGCCACATGTGGTGATGATGTTGGCCACCCAGTAAGGGTTGTCGGCCTCCGAGCGCACGCATACCTCCAGCTTCATGCCTGGAGTCAGTCCTGTCTGCAGGCCCTGGTCCACCTGAGACAGGGGCAGAAGGCCGAGGAGACATGGGATCAGTAACTCTATTAAAAAGTTTACTGAGAACTCTATTTTAATTTGTGCTCTGCAGCTGGTTACAAAAAAACAACGCACAAAAGCACATAAAATATTAGACTTTTATTCAACTGGCTTTTCTATCAAATAAACCCACCAGCCAGTTTGCACCTATAGTATCTTGTACTGTTGTATTATACTTCTGGATTAGAACTGGTGATGCTACAGTGTGTTTACAACTGGATGCTCCAAAAGCTGTTTTAGGACCTGATTAACAAATGACTTCGAACTTTATCAGCTGACACGTTCCATTCATTTATCATGTTTACAGATTTAATACATAGTTTGAAACCAACCAGGAGTCACTAGAAACTTAGTGAAGGCTTTGCAAAGAAGATTAGTAATTGATTATAAATAGCTTGTACAAGCTTATCCAGGGGGTGGCCCAGTAGCCGAGTGGTGAGGGCACATACCACAAACAACCCTGGTTGCCACTGCTGTCGGGAGTGTATACTGACAGCATGTCATTCCTACGCTCTATTTCCCCACATTTCCTGTCATTTTACTCTACACCTACCTGGAATGATCTTAAAACAAACAAAAACAAGCTTATCAAGAGATGTGTGTGTTAGTTGTGAAAGTTGTCAGCACCCACATGTTTGAAGCCGTGATGGGGCACAGCCACGGCTTCGGTCTCCTCCAGGTAATCATCCCAATTAAAATCAGACACATCCTGAGCAGAGTCTCCATCTGGAATACACACAAACACATTTTTCTTTTTCCAAGCGGCTTTTCAACAATTTATCGAACTCACTTCGCTCAGTTGCTCTCAGAGTAGTTCTTACCAGACTCCAGTGTCTCCTGACTCATGCTGTTGCCCCCTCAAGGCCAAGACTAAGAGCTCTGAGAAGGAACAGAGGAGGAGGATTATTATCAAGCGAGAGAAAACGAACAAGCACTGGTCCAAAAACCCTGGCGACAAAGAGGAGAAAACACAGAAATGAAAGGATTGCAGTTAACCACCCTCCTCACAGTAGCACACTATTTCTGTGCCTACACTTCATCAAATCACTGTCCATCTCCACGTCATATCGGCGATGCACATGCTAAACTCCATGAGCCGTAAACACAAAGAGCTGGAAACAGTGATCAAGGCTGATGCCACACCGACAAGTACATCATACTATACAGAATCTGACACATATCAGCAAACAACAAGTTCAATTCAACCGCTGTAATTTGCAAACTCTGCTTCAAGGCAAAAAAACTAATGAATTAGCTTTTTTTTTTTTTTATATATCCCTTGGCCATTTTAAAAACCAAGGCCAGTTGGGTTTTGATAATAGAGCTGCCAAATCTTGAATAAAGTTATAACACTGACATTGAAAGTGCTTCTATCTGGTCCTGGACTTACCACCTAAGCAACACACCAGATGGTATGTGGAAGCTGGAAAACACATGAAACTGTGCCAATCTCAAACAGCCGCACTTTTATCCGTGAAACTTCTCTTTTAAATTAAACGCCTTTTCCTGCCCCGATGTGAAGATCTCAAACAGTGCCTTGACGTGAATGTGGACGTCCACACATCAAGCTTTGACACATGAAGCTGACCCACAGCATTGTGAAAAGCAGATGAAATAAGTTAATACAACAAGAGAGGTTGGCATGAATGAGAAAGAAGGGCGCGCTGGGCGTGACGGCGGCGGAGAGCGGTGCTGTATGGGATGCTGAGGGTAGCCGCTCTGTCACTGCAGCTCCATTCAGTCGCCCTGTCAGGCCCGTCTTTGTCACATCTGACGTCTCTATTAAAACCAGGGCCGCCATCAGAAACCACCCCCTCCCGGCAAACCGGACTGCCACTGCGACCCCCGTGCTCTGCTGGGATCAGTGCCGGCTTTCACCCTCGACCCTGCCCCAGACTCCCTCTGTCTTTCTCCCCCTCCCTCTGACGCAAACACACACACACACCAGAGGGTCTCATTGTCCCGGAGGGTCACACTCCTGACACAAGAGAGAGAAAAAAGAGCAGCGCATGGGAGTAGAAATACAGACCTTAAGTTAAGAAGCTATGTTCTAACTGCTGATGCTGAGCTAACATATTTGATCCTTTATCAATTGATTATGTTTTGCACGACCAACAAACTTCCTCGAAATCGATTTTTATAGCTTTTCTATGTTGTGTCTAAGGAAATATAGTTAGAATAGTAGTATAATATAGATGTAATCCAAACAAGAAAAAACATAATCAGCCATTCTCAAATGTTTCAACCACAATCTGTGTTTGACTTGTGTGACTGCAATCCTTCTGATCTTTGTCAGTGTCCAAATAAAGCTTTCATCATCTGCTCGGACTTATTTGACTGCATGAGGTGTAGCTTTCTGCAGCACTACTCTGCGTAGAGCAGCACAGCCTCGGTTTGAACAGGCAGACAGGAAGAAAAGCAACTTCCCCTGTTTCATACAGTAAATGGTCTTTGTGGACCACAGCTAGCAGCAAGCTGCCTGAACCTTCCTGTACCAGCCGTGACTCTGACTGAACCTGAAAGAGAAAGGGCCAAATGTGCACACAACCCCTGCAAAACACACACACAGACAAGACAACCGAGATGCACGTTACGTCCCCTTTACAGGCACTTAGTGAAAAATAGTCTCATCAGCACTTAGCATGCTACTGAGTATTTCTAGAAAAGCCTTTCTGGACATCTGAAGGCTCTGGGTGGGAAGTGCAATGTGACAAAATGCACATTCCCACACAGCACGGGTTCTCCAGAATGCAAAAACAAACTCAACTTTCAATAAAAACAATATTAGCTTTGAAACATTTCCCCAAACATTATTAAATGGCATCAGCTAATCACCCGTGGAGGACTTTACATTATAAGCAGCAGTGGAGTGAAAATAAAAGGTAGGATGTTGGTTAGTTATTAGTTCTCCTGTTAGTGTCTACACTGCAACATTTACAAAACCCAAAACCTTTCTTTTTACTTATCATTTGCATGTTCTTGATATAATGAAGTATGATATGAATTTTGCACCTGTAGTGCTGTTGAATTCTGCAGGTAGTTTTTGTGCCTTCACCAGGAGAGAGAATCACCAGAGGCCCCACAATACAATATTATCAGGATACTTAAAGGTACCCTGTGGAGGATTTGATTATTAGAAGCGCTTTTGAGCCACGCTGTATGTTTTTGTCCTGATTTGTTTGTTTGACATGCAAGTAAACAACACACAATCATGCTGGTAGTTTGCAGAGGTATCGCAACAACAAACAGATATTATCTGTGCTGAGGCAGTGAAAGAGAACAATGCCAGCTAAGAATGTATTAGGACATTTAAAGCGACTATAATTGATGATAGGTGATAATACATCAAATTTGTGCTCACAGCTTGTTTATGTGGCTCCCAGTTGGAGAAGGAAATCTAGTTCTTGCACTTTTCATGCGAAAAACTGGGCTTTGAAATTGTTTCCTTGGCAAAGAAATGCACAATATATTGAGAGAAAAATAGTGAATGAAAACATAACATTTGTTTGTTTACAAGAAAACCCCACAGGGGACCTTTAAGTCATGATAAGATATTGATGCGATTTTAAACATTTTGTAATATGCTGAGTGTTGCAACAATATATTTTGCGATTTATTAACACTTTTTAATTGCATATTATGTCCCGAACGGAAAACTTTTGTCAACATCTGTTTTATTTGATAAAATATACTTTACAGTCTGTTTTGTCTCACTTTAGTCATTTTTATTGCAGCAAAATGTGACTGCCGAGCAGACAGACTGACCAACGCCGTCATAAAAACCTGCTCTAAATGTTGCAGTTAGCTGACAAGTCCATTTATTTATTTATATAATAAAATACAGATGTTTGGCATGCGTGCATTGATACAATATTAGCTGTAAGGTAGTTCCAATAAAAAAAATGTAACATCCAATCTTACTTAACAGGGACACTATGTGTTGCTGCTCGGTATTTCAAATGTGGTTTTTTTTCTCTCTCTTTTTGTGCTGCTGTGAGCATCACAAACAAAATTCCACTCTTCTTTTGCGTACTTCGATGGTGGTAGAAATCTTATGTCTCCTGGTGCCATAACGCCACAGCCATCTGATTCCTGGGTCAAAGTGAGAAAATACTGTACAATGTTTTGTAATTTGTATGAAATGGCCCTTTAAAGAGCAGGTAAATAAAGCTGAAGTTGGTTTCATCGAGAACTGGGTGATATGGGAAAAATTCAGTCACAGTAGCCTATATATATATTTTTTTTTTTTACAAAATTCCTCAATATTAATATCGAGACACAAATACTGGGATGACTATTGGTGGTTTCACAAAATATTTACACAATGAGATTTTCAATAAATATTCAGTAATGTGGATATAATGATGAAGTGCGTATAATGGGAAGAAATAGTGGAAAAGCTAGAACAGTCTGGTAAGTTCATAGAATTGCATCACTGCACTGTAATGCAATCTTAAAATCAGGAAACGTATGTCATATGATGATGTCATGATATCCAAAATCTAAGACGATGCCCCATAATAGCCGATCAATGCCCAGCTGTTGTTCAAACTATGTGACTCTTAAAAATGAACATAGCCTACCTCGAGGTTGTTCCCATCAGGTCTGCAAAACAGACTACAGCTTACATCTTCCAAGGCGACTCAAATAACTTTAACACCCCAACATCATTCATCAGGACATCATGGTTGGTGACAAAGGGTTGCACCACAGCCCAACAGCAAAGAGCCGGTCTGCTTAGTGGATGGTGATCCACCATTTCTGCCCAACCTGCTCCAACTTCACATCACACAGGACGTTCCCGCTCCACAACACACACAAATAACAGCTTTTTCATTCAAAATTGCTCCATTGAGTTAAAGCAATGCTGCTGGTTGCCATTGCATAGCGGCACGTCAACCGGAGCAGCGCTGCCAGCAGATCACTCAAGTTGCACAATGGGGAAGTTAAGGGACGGCAGAATAATGTGTAGCATTCAATTCAGCATGGAAAATAAATTTAAAAAAAAAAAGAAAAAGATAAATGAAAAGCTGGCGAGCATCATGTCGTTTATCAAAGAAAACGGCAGTGAGTTTCTTTAGCCTGTTTAGTGATGACTACACAGAAAGACAAATCCGATGAGGTCGTGCAACCTTCATTATGTAAGACTTCGACATTAGAAATATAGCTGGTTATTCAGGGTCAATTCACCGGGGATCTCCACACAACCCCGAAACTGTAACTAGCTTAAGACTGCGCCGCTTGTTGAGACGAACCGCAGCGGCGTTCAGCAGCAGAGATGGGCCATCGATGGCTTTGCAGAGAGAGACCGACGGTCTAACTTTCACACTGAGCACAACGTGACACACACCGGTTCACAAAATTATCAGACGTCTTTCTAGTCATTTCAAACGCGACTCCCCCACCCCAACCCCCCCACACCCGGGGCGTGTAACGGCGGTGAGGGACTCCCGGGACACATGGTAAGATCGCCTGTGTCCGAGTCAAGTTACTGAACGTCACGGCTTGAGCAATAAGAGCAGGCTGACGAGCAATAAGGGCGCTTTACACTCGACCGAAGCCGACTCGTCTTTTTGAGAGACGGGAAAAAAGACGAGTGCGCCACTACGGTGCAAAACACCGTCAGGGATGCGTAACAAACAACACAGAGCATGTGAATATTTAGTCGCAAAATGCTCTCCTTACCGTTAAATAGTTTTTCCAAGTCGGTTTTTTAGATGCCGTTTCTCTCCGCCTGCTCGCTCGCAGTAACGTTAAACTAGCGGGAATGAACAACCAGCGCCTCTGCTCGGTATTTCAAAATAAGACGCCCGTCACAGGCAGCTTTGAAACCGTCACAACAGCCACGAAGCGGGAGCTTTTTGTGTGTGTGTGTGTGTTGTTTTCGTTGAGGGTTAAACCCCCGTACTTCCGGTGTCCCTCTAGCAGCGTCTCGTGAGCTTGACGCACTTCTCGTTCACGACCTCATTCCAATATGGCACAAACGGCCACTGCGCATGTTCTGCCGCCTATATGCCTCTGAGCCTGGCTGCATCACACCGACTTCCATCTTCACACACACACACACACACACAATAAAATATAACACAACCGGAGTAAAACATGTAGCGCACACAAAAGAAAAAGGCAAATTTAAAAAAAAAAATAAAAAAAAAAAAAATCGGAATGGTTTCCGCTTTCATTGATTCGTAGAAACAGAGAGGGTAAGCCCGATCACACGTTTTATCCCCAGCGGAATCAACACTTAGTTAATGCTTCAGCTGGAATTAATTGAACATATAATCGACCCACTTTCGATAAGTGTAGTTGCCACAAAAAAGCAATTCGTTCTGTCATGAAGTAGCCTATAGACTGTGTTATTGCTGATGACCTCGACTTGCTTTATTTCCCTCCTGTGCAATATTTTTTTTAAGTGAATAAAATAGTACACTATGCGCCACAAAAGGCTGACTGAGCCAGCACTCTGATAAATAAATAAATAAATAACAATAATCACAGTAATAACCCCACCATAATGCTAATTCTATATATGTCGTTGCTGCTGCAGCACAGGGATGTCAAGTCGGGTTTTTTTTTTTTGGAAGAGAGGGCGGGAGAAACTGCTGGAAATATGCGCTGCCACTGTAAGTGCAATGCTCAAAGTCCACCTATTTGGTATTACAAACGAGCTTTCTTTAGGAAATAAGTGCATGTCTCGTTTCGGAAAGCCTCTATTTTGCCTAATCCGTTGTCTGAAACAGATTTTGCCGCTCACTTAGACCTGACCGCCAGTGAGATAATCCTTCACAATAGACCAACCCTGTTATGGACGCCTGTTAACAAAAGAACAAAACATATATAAGCGATTTTGCATGCGCCCAGGCGGAAACAATAGCCTGCATTAAATGTTACAGAAAAAAGCGATCGGATCTTCCACGAAGAGTGGAAACAATCGGAGAGCCATGAATAAATCAAAAGGAAGCAGGCATTTATTCCCAAATCTATTCGGTTATTTTTTTTTATTAAAGTGAAGTGCTCACAATGAAGCTTTTCAATTAAAGACGAATATTAGAAAACTGGGTTTAGCAAATAAAAATACAATTAAAAGAAAGTATTTGTTGACTTGTTGTTTGTTTTATTTTTGTTTGTTTTATTTTATCATTCCATTCAAACTGCGTTGAATCATTTTATATACAAAAAAAAATGGCCTACAACTTTAATGCTGCATTGGGTTTTAAGCTGTTTGCGTGAAAGCAAATCTATCAACAACTTGAACCGGGTTTGACTCTCGGTGCAGCTTTTCGTTTATGTTTGTTTTTTGTTCAGTATTCACACCCTGCAGCAGACAGTGGGATGGACACTGCTGGGGACAGAGGACGAGCACAGGTCATAAAGCGTGGCGCGCTGCAAGAATGTCTCCTCGCCTTTTGTCGACTCTTTGAGGTGCAAGCTAAGCACCTGGCCGCTAGGTGGCAGTAAAGTATCACAAGTCTTTCGCTCATACTGATAAAATCCCAATGTTACTTGGAAATGCTCTAGTGGCCTTACAGAAGGTACTGCAAAAGCAATGCCACAATGTAGCTACAATATATGAACCTAAAAGGTAACAATCACTGGGTACAACCAGAGACCAGAGGAGCACAACACTGATCAGCACTGGAATTTCTTTATAATGCAAGTTTAGTTCTTGTAGGAGCTTCTACATGTCAAGCCTGGGAACATATGAGCCTACAACAAATGTAACTGAAATGCAAAATGGATGAAAGTAGACAACCTCTGACAGGAATTTTGAGTTTACAGTATATTTATTTAGAATCACATGTAAAAGATGTGGAGAGTAAAAAAAAGGACACCCATAATTCACAGACAGCTCATGGTAACATACATATTGATTTTCTGTATACGGCACTATTATTTTCATGTTAAAATTCCTACTTTCAAGTAATATAAGACATATTAAAGGTCTGTCATGACAGTGAAATGCCCCTCCCTCCCATAAAAATAACATCCTTCAACACATATGTACAGGTATAGTACCACACATCAGCTGCAATACTTTCCAGTAAGTCTGATGAGAACCAGGAAACTGTTTTGTATGTTTGTACTATGTTTTTAGTTTGATGACAGTGAAGTTTGATACCAGTGGTGCATAAAAAAACATGCCATGTAAAAGTCTATGGTAAAGAAACAAATTATTTCTTTTAAGAGTATGTGACACTCTGGGGAATGAATCTCCAGTTTTTCAAGCAGTAATGAATACTTAATTCAGCTATTCAACAATTTAAATTCACTCCACTTTTATTGTACAATTCTTTTCAGGACCAGCTGAGGATTCATTCACCAATAGACACAATTACTATCTACTAGAGCACCATCTGCATCGGAATAAAATACCTGCACACACCCACGTGCTTGTATGCATGTGCTGTCGCGCAGTATACACAGAGGGGATGCACTGGGAAACATACAGCAGGCTAAATAAGGGTGTTGTGCTTGTGCCTGTGAAATCAAATTTAATTATACAGTGCATTAAATGATTCATATGGATTCAAGGTTTGATCAAATGGAAAAATGACAGAAAGGTAACGAAAGACTGAGCGCACTATTGACTATCCCCCCAGAATTTAATTATGGTAACACTGATTTCTTAAGAATTTCCCTTCATCTCCTGAAGTTTTGCAGTCTTTTTTATTACACCTGTGTAGTTTAACAGCTGAGACAGGACTTTTGCGTTCGACGCCAGGAAACATCTTGATATAATTTTATCTTATCTTTTGAAAGAGGAACTGAAAAAACTCAGTCGAGTGGAAGCCCAGTTGACCTTAAATCAGACGAAGATAAAGTGAACAGGATGAGAGCCAATTTTGAAGTGCTGAGCTAAGGATGACATTTTTTTTTTCTTTTTTCATTTGCCTATCATATGTTCCAGTTTGGGGTTGATGAAGGAAAAGCCAGCAAACGCCGCCTGGTCCATGGAGTCAATGAGGTTTTTGTCAGCATGGGAGAGGCGCGGCTTCTCACTCAGGAACTCTCGATCGAAGTTGCTGCAGTCACTGGGGGATTTCTGTGGGTTGCAGGTCAGGTATTTCAGTACGGTAACAAAGAGTGCTGAGGTGCTCATGCATTCACATTTACACAAATGAGTAAAAACAAAATCATAGGCTCATACCACTTTAGGCTTGAAGGGGGGGTCCACTTCTCTCTTCTCCAGGGCTGTCCAGTTGATGGTTTTAAAGAAAGGGTGTGCACGAATGTCCCCCACCACACCCAACCTGCGACTGGGATCTCGCTCAAACAGCTAAAATAGTGACAGAAGAGACAAATCATTTCAATACAGAACCACACAAAACAACTCGCTGTAATACTACTGTAAAATAACATGTACAAAATATGCCTAATAACGCAAATTGTTCACCAGTTCAAGCAGGTTCTTGGCCTCCTTGGTGATCCACCGAGGGTAGTGAGGGATGTCCGACCTGATGGATTCAAACAGCTCGTCCTCATCGTCACCTTGGAAAGGTGACTGACCAATCAGCATCTCGTACACTAACACAGCAAAAGACCACCAGTCCACTGAGAATGTGTACTTCTGTCCGAGCAGGATCTGAGATGGGAGACAATTCATCAGACACTGGTAAGTAGAACAATAACTCATGGTGTAAAAGACGGGAGGCATCGCGTTGTTGTTTACTAGTATTGCAGAGAGAAGACTAGTGAATGACTCTGCTTAAGTGTAATCTGTAAATGCTGCCATGCCACTAGCAGCCACAAGGGGGGCATATAGACTGGCACATGTAAGGAAAAAAAAAGACAGAAATGCATGGCTGATTAAGGAGCTTGACTATTACACCAAATGTATTTTGCAACAATTTGGATGAAGAGGTACAACATGAAAACCCAAAATGTGACATCAACCAGGCTCTGAAACTAACCTCTGGTGCGATATAGTCTGGTGTCCCACAAAATGTGGTAGCTCTGGCCTCTCCAAACACTTTCTCTTTACACATGCCAAAGTCTGCTATCTTTATGTGTCCGTCCTTGCTCAGCATCACATTGTCCAGCTTCAGATCTCTATTGACAGACACAGAAAGAAATACAAACGATGTAGAACTTGTTCTGCTATTGTATATTCTGTCTGAAGTGCTGTAGTCTAAAAACAGATTCTTTTCCAGTGCACTCTGCTGCAGAAACATGTTGAATAGAGACTGCAAACACAAGTACAGAGTGGTTGTTGAGTCTTACCTGTAGATTATTCCTTTTGAGTGGAGGAACTGCAGTCCCACTACTATCTCAGCAGCGTAGAATCTAATGGTTGAGAAAACAACCATTAAGCACCGATTTACTGTGGAACATGATAATTGCTGCACCACTCATAGCTCCTTACATCGTGTGCCAGTGTACTCACGTAGCTCTGTTGAGATCGAAGCGGCCTTTGTCTTGGATGTGAAACATCAAGTCCCCTCCATTCAGATACTCCATTACAAAGAAGAGGTGCTCCTGCGTAAACAACACATTATTGTCAGCTCATTGTCAGACACAAATTAGAAGAGTGTGTGTGTGTGTGTGTGTGTGTGTGTGTGTGTGAGAGAGAAGGGATTCAGATAAGGCAGAGGGGAAGTCTGGGTTTTTATCACCAGGTGGGAATCCTCACTCTTACTGCTGCAGCCTGGGTTGATTCCCTGTTAGAGAACATGCTTTTGATATGTTTTACAAAGAGAGATGTTCAGCATGTGTGCGCTTACTTTAGACTGGAACGTGGAGTAAAGGTGAGTGAGGAATGGGTTCTCCCAGGCGAGGGCCAGGACTCTCTTCTCCACCATGGTGCACTCCACATCATCATCCATGAGAACAACATCCTTCTTCAGAACCTTCACGGCAAAGTACTGCCCCTGACCCTTCAGCTCTGCCAGCAGCACCTGAGGTGTCAGTAAATGTCAGTGTGTCATCAGTGCGATCACACCCGCTTCATGGAGTACAATCAGAGCATGATAAGGGCATCTCAAGGTGGACACTGAGTGTTTAAGCTCTATGCAGTGCCATCATCTGAATATAAATTAACCTTTCACACAGCTTCTCTGTTACCCTTAAATGACTGTATGTTTTTATCAAATGTTACTATACAGAACGATGAACAACTAAACTCTTTTCTCATCTGAAAACCATCATCCGCTCCAATTTGCGATGTGACAGAAGTCATTTCAGAGGCAGTGGGTGATATATTGAACTAGTGATGTATCTCGCCTTGTTCTAAATTGGTCTAACAGTCCACGGCTGCTGTGTAAAGTATAATGTTAAATAAAGAAATGATACACTTCGATGACAAAGTCTTGAAAATGGGGGCCGTTCATAGCTTGCTTGCATTAGAATTCAGATTGTGTCATTTCAAACATTCACATTTCTTCGTCTTAGTAATGCCACGTTTAACTATTCAAGTGCCTAAAACATGAAGATATAAACCTTATATGACTTCCTAAACAATTTGTTTTTGCCTTTTTCCATTGCCATTTCCAAGGTTATATTTTGTTCAACCACAATACTTAAACATGAATGAATTTAGGATGAATTGGATTTTTTGTTGTTGTTGTTGTATAACATCACTGGCATAGGCGGGTTTGTGCAACATTATTTGTCTTCTGTTTCATGTTAAAGTGAGGAAAAGCATTTATAGATCAGCACCATGGAGGAATACCTTGCCAAAGCTGCCTTTTCCCAGCACCTTGTGGAACACCAGGTGGCTGAGGGTGAGGTGCACCCGGGGAACAGTCGTTGGGGCTGGGGCAGGGCTCAAGTCCTTGCCATTGCCATCTGCTGCAAGTACACATTTGCACACTTTGGGTAAATGAATATTCAAACTCGTATTCAAAGATTCATGCAAACTCAGACAACAAAAGTAAAAAAAAAAAAAAAAAAAAAAAGAAGATAAATTAAATTAAAAAAATAAATAAAATGTACTTTTAAAGATAAAAAGCTTTTATTTATTTATTTTTTTTTTTATCACATTAAACAAAAGTTAATGCTCCAGTGAACGCATCTTACCACTAGGATCTGTTTTTCCACTCGGGATGTCTTGGTAGATTCCAATATCTGCTGCTCCGGAGTCATCTGACTTCTTCATAGATTTCTAGGGAGGAAAAGGGTTTGCTGAAATATTCTCAATGTCCATAATTAATGATTATTTCTTTTTTTTACACATAGTCGACACAAACCAAAACATTTGTGCAAACCTGGGAGACTTGAGACAGAGCCTCTGCCAGGAGCTTCTGGTTGATTCCACACAGATTGCCGACTTTGTTTTGACAGGAACTGTGAACATTCATGCCACAATCTAGTCAGCGGCGTGAAAAATGGATCAGCCAAGAAGAGATGGGGAATAAAATGAAAGAGAAAAATGTCAGAGGCATGGCAGAAGGTGGGAAAAAAGACAGATAAAATATTTGATACTACAGTCAAAGTAAAAACGGAGAACACTTCAGAATCACCTTCACATTTAAGGCCCTGCCTGAAGAGACCCCACAGCAGACTGCCACAGTGGTCACAGAATGTGGGGCTCTTGTAGTTGTGGTACTTGAAGCGATGTGGCATATCAATCTTGAAACGCTCTTTCTGGAACTACAAAGAGACAGAAATACAGTCAGACAGCTGGTAACTGATGACTGGAATGTGGCACTGCAGGTTTAGTGAGTCTTAGTGGCTTTTCATCGACAAGTAAAAAACTAAATGAAATTCCACAAACATTCCGTATGTTGTTTGAAAACTTGGGCCTGGCTTTATCTGTTTGGATCAGTATTCAAATGTGCTGAAGAATTAGAGGCTTGACTTGATAAAGAAAAAAACAAATGTATGTTTTGTTTAATGAAAACACATTGATTAAAATAATGGTGAATGGACTACATTGTAACAGTGCATGATTCCTAAAATACAGCAGGAGAGAATACAAAGACATTACTGAACCTTGGCTGGAAAGAATAAAACATAATAAAAGGTAACACTGTAGAACAGAAAGACCTTCATTGTCTCTCAGATTTGAGGTGAAGTTTTGCATTTGTGTCGGAGAACATTAATTTTCCTCACCAAAGTCTCACGACTGTTGGCCGCTGTCCCAGTGCACCTGCCAATGATTTTTTCGATGCATTTCTTGTGGATTGCTGCATTGCATTCTGGGTGAAATAAATGAGCAAATATTGTGTTAACTGTGAAGTGAGGAATAATTTGAGTTGAAAATGTAGACAGCAGTTAAAAAAAAATACTCACGCCTGCACTTGTAACCTTGCTTGTTGAGCCCCCTACATGACAGAAAAGTACAAGTTTAATGTGACATAATAAACACTTGAGTTACAGAATTTGAGCAACCTATCCAGGATGATATTTACAGAAGATTTTAGTTATGACAGTGAAGTACTTTAGCTTGTATAGAGAGCATTTTCTGTATAAAGGTGCCTCCTTTATGTAGCAGCTACCATACTAAATCATTTTTGCAAATGTTTAATGCATGTTGGCACAGCAGTGATTTTGATATGGTAGATATTTTTCACTTTTAAGATCATTAGATTGAAAGTTGTAGGTACAAAACACCCAGAAGATACTGTTATGGAGTCACGCGTGTATGCACAGACTAAAAAAAAAGACATCAGGTTTCCTCCTGCCTGCCTCTAAAGGAAGAAATAATACTGTTTGGGGAGATAGGGGAGGAGCTTGGCTCACAGATTAGTGCTGCTGTCATAGTTGGAACACAACCTGACAGCCATATGGTATTTCCCTAGACAGTGAATCATTCTCACAATAGTGCCCCTCCCACCCCCCCATCTCACCCCTCTCCAATTGCTCCAATTAGGAAACTAGAACCACGACTAATTGATCTTCAGAGAAACACACTTGGTGGGTTGGACTTTTTTTTCCTACTGAACAACTGATATTTTTGTCTCATTTGGTACACAGAGAACATGCAGTGGGTAACAGCACAAATTATGGTCTGGAACTATCAAAGCTGTAATAGTAATGCTGCAAATGAGCTTCCTCTGGATAGGTTATGCACATAAATACACCGACAATCTCTTCCTGGAACAACAGATACTCAAATCAAGCTGAAGTCAACATCTTTGACATATTTACCAACCTAAATACACTAGGATTTTAGTGGTATAACTGTGACAGCTGTCATGTAACCGAGGCTGGACTTTGGCATCTCACCAGAGAAAGTCCCTGCAGACAGAGCAGAAAGTGGGCTGGCCGAAGAAGGTGGCGGTGAACTCATGGCTCTTGATTAAATGAATCTTGGGCTGCTTGAAAGCTCCTCTCCTCCTGGTGAGGGTCATGGCTCCATCTTCAGGAGCAACCTTCACTGAAGGATTAGATGGCGCTGAGGGAACAGATCAATTTACAAATCAAATGCTTGTATTTCTATTTAAAACTACAGACAAGAACATGTTTGTCCAACAGCATTACTGTGAAGTGTCACCCAAATCCACTTTTACATGATTAAGAAAGACAACTAAAAGCAACATCAGGCACGCACTGAGGCAGTAGTCGTGTCAATTATTCATTTGACTATTCTTTTTTTTTTTTATCTAGCTGATTAGCTTTATTGATGTTCCTTGAATGTTGACACCGTGTGAATTAACTTAAATCTGTCATCACTTGTAACAGCAATGGGGTATTTAGTCAAAAAGCCGTATTTGAGAGAGAGGCCACAGGCGCTGCTACTAAATGGAGACTAAACACTGAAGAATGCCATCCTGGATATGCTGTGCAAACTGAGACAAGTCAAAGGGTAGGGGTCAAAAGTTATTCAGAGAAAACAGGGAAAGCGGCGTGAGAGCGGTAAACAAAAGAAGACAGAAACTCTGGAAGAGATAGGAAGGGTAGGTGTGTAGGAGTGGAGAGGGGCAACCCCATATGAGGTCTATTCAATAAAGGGCTAGACTTTAAGAGACAATTGATAGATGGGGAAAAGCGGAAAGAGTGATGAGGTGAGGGAGATAAACTAATCTCCTATCTGCCAGATGTTTATGTTTGCACAGCGCTTCAGTGGGCTGAGCCAGAAAGTGGGAGTGAGAGAGAAAGACAGACAGAAGGAGGCAGACAGCACTGAGGGCTGTTCACACATGCCTAAAAATACTCCCGGCTGCTTTTCAGGAAACCCGTTGAGTGTGTAGGAGGGAGTTGATGGAGTATGAGGCGCTTTCATAATAGTGACCCTCTCCAAGTGGGAACAGTGAACCCCGACTGTGCTGCTCCCACACAGAAACTCCCAGCACACAAAACCAGTTTGGAAATCTAACTCGGTCGCCTCTGTGTCAGCTGAGTGGACTGTAGGCCGGCCTTCCTGTCTGCCCTCTGGGCTATTAACCTGGGACATGAATACGTTATTTACCAGTCAGTGCTGCTCTGCTTCACTGCTGCTTCTAGCAGCTGAAGTGAAATTAAAATAAGGTTTTTAGAGGCTAATAACAATAGCAACATGATGATAAACTCTAGCTGCCTTTTATGCTGCTATTCAATACATTTAAGCGGCCTCCTTATGCCCAATGATTTAATGTTTACCTTTGATTTAGAGGCCTAAAACACTGTACATGCTTAATACGGGGCAGTTTGGGGAGATGAACATCCTGGTGAGGAAGCATTACTGCCAGCAGAGGGCATTACATATTAACACTGAAGGAGAGTCATTTTCTGTGAGGTTACATGAGAGAGAGAGAAAAAGAAGAAACAAGGTGGGGGGAGTTGTCCCCACCAGCATTCTGGCTAAGGGGCTATCTTCTTTCAGGCATGGCACCAGTCCCTGATGGTCTAGTGGTTAGGATTCGGCGCTCTCACCGCCGCGGCCCGGGTTCGATTCCCGGTCAGGGAACACTTTTAAACGTCTTCAGAACATATTTTCTTAATTACTGTCTCGCTTCAAGCGATGGCATTCTGCGAGAAAACACAATTTTCTCTCAAAGTTGGAACAATTTCTATTATGTCATCAAATATCTGTGTGTGATCTTTTCTGTGGCCTTCTTCCTTGTTTGAAATGAGCTTGGTGCAACTGGAAAAAGGTGATGTCACATATTTCCGTTTCCCATTAGGAAGTGACAATATTTGAATCTAATGCTGATGACCATGTATATGGTCACATTCTTAAGTTTCCAGTCAACAATCAATAAAATACAATCAAACCACACCCAAATCGTCCTGATGAAGCAGATTAGCTTTTGAGTGATAAACAATGGATGATTTTTTTTTAGGAAGAATAGAGTTGTAAAAAAATGTACATTTTTGGGTGCTTTTAGTTATACAAGTTTTACCTGCATCACCGTCCTCCAGAAAAAACTGCACAGCCATCTGAACCCTCCCCGAAGGAAGCAGGTCCACCCAGAACTCAGCACATCCGTTGGTTTTGGACTTCTTACAGCGTTCTGCCAGCACAGACACGCCCACCGTGGCTTTGGCCAATGGCTCATCATTGCTCTGCATTAACACCACCTCGAGGACTCGCCCCTCATAGATGTGAGCATCAAAATTGGACTTCCAAGTGGGGAACAAGGTGGGCTTCCTCTGAACCAAGGTCTTTCCTCGCTCTGTGAAAGAACATTGGGCTCATCAGTGGGAACAAAAAAGGTAGTCTTTCATGTTTGCTGCCTCAGCAAAGTCACAGCACAGGAATGACTACAGCACAAAGCCCCTGGAGTTGGTGGAAAGTCGGTTTGCTTGTAGGTTTTTGAGCCCAGCAGATGGTGACTGTTAAGGCAATTAAACTCAGAACGTCTGGTCTCCCTACTTACTGCGCCACTTTCCTGTCTATATAAAATTCAGAGTAGACACATACCTGTGTCGACAGACTCCTTCATCTTGATGGCACAGATCGGAGTGTCAGACAGAGACAGAGCGCCCGCGTCGTACGCATTGATAGCGATACGTAGGAAGGGTGCCATGGCGACCACTCACCTACACCTCCTAGAAAAAAAAGACACAGACTGACAGTTAGATTTTTGTCTGCCTCGCACAGGCGCCCGTACACACACACACACACACACACACACACACACACACACTTACTTCTTGTACTTGCATTGCTTAAATTCACCACTTAAAACAAGAAGGAAGAGGGTCAGTGGTGAACAGTGTCCTCAAATGGAAACTAGAGGAAGTCGAGGTCTCCAATTTTACATAAGTTTGGAAACTACCTGCCAGTAAAGAGGAAAGAAACCGTGGTAATCTTGAACTGTGCCCATGACAGCAGGATGAGTGAATGACAGAAAAAGAAACCAAAAATCAAATAGGGTCAAATTTCCGAAACAAAGTGTTAAAAAAGAATTATGAAATAGAGGATTGTGAAGTTTTTTTTTGCAAGTTTACTATTTTCACATGGATTTCAGATATTTGCTACAAAAATGATTCTCTTTAAGCCTGGATTTCTATTTTTTTTTCCCCCTAGCTATCTATAATTAGTTGGCTCCATTTATTTGTTGTTGTGACCACTTTTTTAAAAAACTGATTAACTTTCATCTCTTGCTGACTGTGATTGTACAAATATCTTGTCATGAAAGTCATGGTCATCCTGTTTATGCAGCTTTGCTTTGTTTTTCCTTTTTTTTTTTTTTTCCTTTTCTGTTACTAGTATTGGATGAAGTTCTGGCCTGTCCCTAACTGAGTGACTGGCTAAAACGCCTCATCTTTCTATTGCTCTGAAGTATCTCACTGACCATTCAGATTTGCTTTTGTCTGTATTTTGACCTTTGTATCCAGAAGTGCCTCAAATGTTTCTGAGTGATTTAGTTTCAGATTGAAATTCCCTCAATTCTCTGAAGGCCACATTTGAAAACTGTCGTGGCAACACGACAAAATACTTGCCTTTTCTTCCTCTTTATATATATTTTGGGGTGAAATCCTTTCAGTCATAGGTTTTGTATCAAAGTGAAAATTAAAGGGCTGCTTTCCACGTGTTTTGTCTACTTCCTCTCAGTGGTTCTTTTGGAGTTTTAAAGTTTGGAGTTTTGAACAGTCTTTTCAGAGTCACTGTTTATCTGACAAGCTGACCCGGTATCAGGCCTCTTTTATGCAAGAAAACTGCCAAAGTCCAGCAGTGAGCACTTTCATTGGGAAAAGTCTTGTGGTAGACAACTGCTGCTTCACAGTACCTGCATTGTACCTGTGTTTTCAGCTGTGGGACAGTGTTCAGTAAAATCAGTGTCCCCGACTAGGTAATTGTTTTACTGTAAAAGCAATGGCTAAAAATAGTGACAGAAATTACAAAAGGAGATATTTTCTGCATTGCCAGTCAAATCTCGTAAATAAAGAAAAGTTCCAATACTTTTTGAACCTTTGATGTTATCCAGGCTGTTTCACACCAGTCACACAGATGCTTTGTCACAGATTAGCATGACCCACAGCACATTAACCCACATCTTAATCCCAAAGCAGCAACAAAATCCACCTGAATTCCTCCAAGAATTTCTACACAGAATTTTTGGAGCACTTTTAAGTTCCTTAACTAGAACTCTAGCTTCTATCTCTTACTCCCTTATCACAACCTTGGCTTAATAAGTATTTCAAAGATGGGAAGCCTGTGATGTGAGAGAAACAGAAACTAATTTTAACTGCACAATGATATTTAGCAACTCTGCGACATTTGTAGGCAGTCATCTCCAAAGCAAAATGTAAACTTGTCAATCTTTTAATCTCAAGCATAAATATGTACACTATATAAAACTCTTGGACAGGAACATCACACAGCCTCCTTGTTTTTCAATAATTTATTCATAAAGAGACAGGTTTTGTCTGTGTTCATGCTGCTTTTGACCTTGCTGAATGTCATGCATTATGAGGTCCCAAGTGACTGAACCAGTATGTGCTGTGATGTATGAACCTGCATGCTGCTCAGCTAACAAAAGGGAGACTACATACTATTTGAGCTCTAGTTTGATCCGCATCACGTAGTTTGCTTGCTGGGGCGACACTCTACAGCAGATTAAGGAGAGGAGGCATTAGGTTTGTTAACGTTTTCTTTTTGCAGCGGAACAGTTTTGCAGAGGAAGTGGAATTTCCTCTTCAGTATTCTTTGCTATCACTACAAGATCGTACTGTGCCTGTACTGAGCCTGTTTCAGGTGTGAATATGTGCCTTTGTAAAACTCTCATGTGCTGTACATAATTCTTGACGTACTGATTCACTCACAGGATCTGTGGAGTGTAGGAGGCAATGATGCCCAATAGAGACAGGCTTGTGATTTGGAGGTCACTGGTTTGAAATCCCAAACAAACAGTCTGGGTGAGGAAGTGAATAACTAACAGTGACGTCTCTGTAACCGTCACTAAGGTACTCTTTAAATATTGTAATTAACCCCCAACTGCTTAAGTCCGAAGTTACTCAGTAACCAGCACATACAGAACTGTAGAAAAGTTTTAGGCAACTGAAATGTTTTGATTATTATTTATCATGAAATAGAATCAGGAATCTAAAGACCCATGAACAAGTGACTGTTTTTCTCTGAGGTCAGGAGGGCTGAGAAATGATTAGAGCTCCATAATACTTCCCATACATGCACACAAAGAGACAGACACGCTGAGAAAATAGTAATCCAAGTCTTATACACTGACACATGCAAAAACATGCACAAAGTAGTCAATTTCTAATTTTCTCTGTTATGTACATGTGCGTTGTCCTATGTACACATAGACATTATGTCAAAAAGAGAGCCTTGTTTCCCCTGACAAAGTGGAAAAGTTGAGCAAATGCAATTGGGGAAGGGGTGGGTGGAGGAAAAGAGCAAGAGGGAGGGAAAGAAAAAAGAAAGAAAGTCAACACTGGAAGGCAGACCAGTGGACATGAGTGGAAACCAGATTCAGCCACAATGAAATCGACTCCTACTGAAAATAAAAGTGTTTATATGTGTGTGAACGTCCTTGTGTGTCTTCAATGAGCTATTCAGCTACTCTCAAGTAAGCGTTTAGGTTTTTCCCTGGAACAAATGGACTGCAAAGTATCAGTAAATGTAAAGCTGGACCGCCTACATGTTGTGTCTGTGTTGACTTTGTACCAAAGAAAAGAACAAGGACTTGTCATTAAATGCCACTTGAATTGAGATAGAAAATATTTATGTCATCTAAGCCATGAAGAAGTTGGAGGTGTGTTATTCCTTTAATTATATGCTTTGTGTGAAATTCACTACAAAACTAATGTTTAATGAAGACAAACAGAACAATTAATCCTTGGGACAGTTAATCCTGTGATGTACAAGATAATACCCCTACTTCTAATGATGTAAAACAGCTCCTCCATTACTGTGCAAAAACGCAACAAAGATGTCTACAAAAGATAGGTTATAATCGAAGTCATGCTGAGTGAGGCGTCACAAGCAATTCAAAGGTTTGGTATGCACTGTATTACTGGAAGTGTTCCTTAAGACTCCGTGATCAAGCAGGTCTAACAGGCTGGGCAGCATATGTGCGTCAACCTGTCACCAACAGGTCTGAAGCAAGAACATGTAATTACAGAAAATAACAAGTCAGAGGACTATGTTGTTCTTTTGAGCTATTTATATCATCACCTGACATTCTGCTACCTGCTTGTAGCAGAAGTGGTAGGCCCCACATAGAGCCTACCGAACAGCGGATAGGGATCCGGAGTCTTGTTCAACGATACAGGTTTGACACATAGCAACGATAAGAAGTGAGTATACATCATTATAAGGAAGATTTCTTTACATCCAAAGGAGAAGCATACCTAATCCGTGTTTACACCCATACTGGGTGAAAAGTATAGAACTTGAAGCCATCTTAAACTGGACATAGTCCTTTGTTTGTTTGTTTTTTATAGCAAGCAGCAGGACAGCAATTTCAAACCTATAGAAAAGGCAACCAGTTAGTTTTTTTTGTAAGCAGACAGGGGATTGTTCTGACCTCAGTCCAATGAATATGTGTTTTTCTCATCACACTTGAGGCAAAACTCTCCACAACCAAAGAAGAGGGGAATGGGCCTGTAGCACAAGCCTGTTAAAGCACCATCAGGAAACATATCAAGAGTCTGCTGATGTCTATGGGTTGTACAAATGATTTCTGGAAAGGGGTCAGACTTCAAAATAGTCCAATTACACCTCAACTTATTGCTTATGAGCGAGCTTTTAATTTTAAAGTTAGTGTGGTGGCGTTATTTTTTATGTGGAAGACATTCTGGATTTAAACGTGAATATGAGCAACACACCTTTCTCATGACCAACATTTGACTTTACATAACACACTGTTATGTTGACAGGTGCAACCTGTGATATCAGCACAGATGACTCAGCTACAGCAGGTCATTAAATGTTCCAGAAAGCCATTCCAGTGAACTAGCATTCACAACATCAGGTTCCTGAAAGTGTGTCACCTAAATGGAAAGAAACTAACTATTATCAGTGTTTTCAATTACACCAGCGTTTTCCCTCCTGTGACAAATCCAAATGTCTGCAGAGAAGAACCTAGGCTTTAACACCCACAATGAAATGCCCGGGCCTAAATTCTACTGACTCAACACTGTGAGGTGTACTTCATGGAAGACATTTGGACATGTCACAGATGGCAGGTACATTCCAGTTTAATTGCTTTGGTCTCAGAGTTCTGGGAATCGTGTATGTTGGGTAGATGTCATGGTTTACTGACACTTAAATAGAGCAGAACCATAATTAACATTATTACACCTGTGCTTTTCCGACGACAGTAAGCCAAAATGTCTGATGTGAAAATAGCATCCAAACAAAAAAGATTGGACTCAGTTGCATAAGAAATGTTGAAAAATGTCTTCAGGGCTAGCCGAGTATTCAATCGGTGTATCCTGTCATTCAGTACTTTGACACCTTTTGACTTTATTAACTGAATATCTTCTTGTGTTTTCAGCTTAAGTATGTTTGTTGGGGTTTGTCTACTAAAAAAGGATGAATGTGGCTTTGATGGGGTGTTGTATACGTTCGGAAATTATGCCTGACTTGGTAACAGAAGATGACTTTGAGCAATAATAAAGCTGACTTCAAAATTCTGTATAAAGGTAGAAGATGAAAAAAAAGACGTACGTAATAGGTCAAACAGTCCTGAAAATATTAGTCAACCCGACATTTCAAGACAATTTCAATGTCACCAAACACACCACTAAAACACAGCTGTCCGGTGCAATTATACAAGCCACTGTGAGAGATTGTCCTGTTCAGATGTTGCTGGCTCACTCGATAATGCCTTTAGGTACGTTTGACATATTCCCACACTGTGTATAATATTCAGTGAGCAATATCAGGAAATGTAGACATGTGAAGAATGAAAATTAAAAGGATCTGCCCTGTGATTTCACCCCGCACGACCAACAAACCTGTCCTCCCTGTGCTTCAAGTTTGTGTTCCTTCTACAGTCACTTCCAGAGACTTTGCTGTCAACACATAATGTCTGTCCGTGACAGACCCAGAAGATCCAGGCTCCATGGAGCCGGGCCAGTCGGTGGCCGACCTAACAGACTACAGCTGGACAAACATGCTCCACACATTTATGATGACCCTGAACAAGCATGCTCGAGCCGTATTCAGACCAAACGCGAAGCGAATTACTCCCGTGGGGCGATTACGTACAAAGTCAATGCAAAGACACAAATGTCCCCGAATTCGCACCGGGCGACGCGAAAGGATGGGAATTTGCGTCCCCACAAGTTGCTAAAATTTTACTTGAGTGGCCATAGTCGCGCGAGTAACGCGGGGCGAACATTCGTTTGGCCTTTGGTCTGAACACGGCATCAGAGTCAGCCCTCCAACCAACACCCTGCTCAGTGTGGTTGTGTGTGTGAACATGCACTGCATCATGAAACAACACTTTATGAACGCTCATCTCTCCACGTTGGAAATTAAACAGTGGTCACGAAAAAGTGGTATGTGCTGGCTAATAGTATGTGCCATAGTAGTGAGCCATGAGTAAAAAAAAAAAAAAAATCAAATCAAAATATAAAAAAGCCACGTGGCAGTAAGTCAGAGGAACATCTGCCGGCATCGTTTTGTACAGACTGTATTAGAGTTTTACGGGTTTAGTCTGACCTATGATGATGATGATGACGATGATGATGAAAAATGGCAATTTTGTGCAAGCACTGTGCAACACAAGCTAGCAGCAATACTTCAAACATGATAAACCATTGAAGAAGACATCAACACAGTGTCTCACTTGACTGTGCAAGGTGGAGAGTCGTGAAGGGCAATTCCACAGCATTCAAACAGATTCAGACAGGGCAAAAAGCAGAACTACAGCATCGGGGGTGTTTATAGTCAAATATATGCAGCCCTATGCGGGATCTGCACACAACAAACTACTTGAGCCACGCTGTAATATCCTCTCCTGCCGACACTTCAGCAGCATGGTAATTCCCAAACTTTATGAACAGACAGGGCAAAAAAATTGTCCTACACAGCATTTATAGCTCCTACTGCAGATGGATGGACCTCCAGGGCTTCTGAAAGTGACCCAACTGTGACTGCCCACTACATCACTTCAGAGGGAAATAAAAAGCTCTGTTTTGCAGACAACCAAGGGGGCAACCCCGTCTTGCTCGCTTATGTTGATGACATTTATGTCTTCAATATAGCCATTTTCTTGAATGAAAAATAACAAAACTGTATTTCTTTGTTTGCCATAAAGAAAACCTATTCTTTAAATCAAGATTTGTCAATGAGGAGTGTTTATGTTCTTCATGTTCTCAGCCAGAATTTTGTTAAGGCACACAGTTGTTATTCTTTTTTGTCAAGTACATGAAAAGCATGCTGAATTTGGCAGACAGACTTTACAGAAAATGTGCTGAACCGAAACCTGTGACCACACAACCGTAATGAGATCTGGGACTTTTGTGAACCGCTAGTCTGTACAAATATGATAACTAATAGCTTCCTTGGTGTAGGTAATAATTTGTTATGGGCGACCCTTTGAGCCCAATAAATCACTTGATTTTCTTTTTCACCCCCTGCATTTTGACGGACAATGTCATCAAAACATAACATGTAATTCTCGCAAAACTGTCTTTAATCTGCATGTCTCTCACTAAGGCATGGTGGCATGCATTATTACCGCATTAACACTGCCTTAAAAGCACATAGGTGTACTTGTGCGTACACACACACACACACCCGCACTTACACTAATAACCTTGAACAAAGAAGCCTTTAATGAATTTCAGTGGAGACTGGCTTGAAATAATCAAAGCCTTCCTTTCTTTTACTAACAAAGGTTAATGAATAACAACCCCTTCCCAGATACTACTACATACGCCTCACATACGCACACACAGGTAATGTCAACAGACAGCTTATTACAGATGCTGCAGAGAAATAGCATCCATTTATCTGCCCCTCAGTGACGTTAAATTCTGTCTTTCTTTCTCGCGTGCATGCACGCACACACACGCACGCACGCACGCACGCACGCACGCACGCACGCACACACACACACACACACACACACACACACACACACACACACACACACACACACAGAGATCAGGTTAATTTAGGACAGGGAAGGAAAGTGAGCAAGGTTTGAAGAGGAGCTGATGTTGCAGCCTCAAGGTCAGAGTCAGATAAATCCCTGTTGTCATACATTTAGTCCCGCAATACTGACTCTTATAATCTTACTTTGTGGCTGGAAATGACCTTCAATCGAATCAATACAGGCAGGTGTTAAATGCCTTCTGGGTTGTTACGACCTGCAGGACACACGGACACTAACTTCAGCGTAACTACTGTGGATGGGGACGATTTGTTTTTGATTTTCTCGCCCTTCTCTCTGAGTATCACGAGTCTTTGGCACAACGTCAAGCCTGCTATACCAGCATGGAATGAATCCTGCCACTGTGTTTGAGTGTGGTTGTGTGTTCTCTCCACATGCACTAAAAGCGGTGTCCATTTCTGCCTCACTCACAGTTTACAAAGGCTTAGTTAAGTCAGACAAAATAACATCTGAGCAAGGAGAGCCAAGAAGGATGCCATTTTGTGGAGAGTCTGTGTGGGACAGAGAGAGAGCGAGGCAGCGACAAGAGACCAAGGGCAAGTGAAGAGACAAACTATCATCACCCACAGCGGATTTAGCCACTTTGTGTCAAACCCCCATGTTTGTATTTGTCTGTCTACTTGTATACAAAACAGCAGGTGTTCTATTAAGAGGAATCCTGTTTTGTACCTTACAAAAAACCTGAGGAGATACGCTGCGCAAAACAATTTTCAATTGATGACTAATCAAATTTCTCAACTGCAGTGGTGTTAGTTGTCTCTCACAAACAGTAGTACAACTTGGCCCGTTAAAAAGTAAACTAAATTAAAACTGCAAGCAGTGATGTACGGGCCCTCGCACTCTCGCGCGCCATCTCCCCGACGTGCAGTGCGCGAGGGACCGCGTACCCCCACTTAAAGTTGCTATTTTTGTCTTGTTTCCTGTCTCCAGCAGGGGGCGCTGGCGAGCCGTTTGGCCATGCCCACTTGCAAAACACATCAAATGTATGGTCTGACCACACAGGATGCATACATCTTGTGTGGTTTCGTTTCGTGAGGTTTCAAGCATCCTTTGACCTTAAACATCAACTTCCTGTGTTACGGCGAGATATCCAACTTTGCCGCATCGTCACGGCGACGCCCATTGACAAAGTCGAACGAATGTCTCAATATATCATCAACTACATGTTTAGGTTATTGTGACCCGACTTTACGTTCATGTGATCAACCAGCTCGACGTAGAATGTGAAAGTATGAAAAGTGTCATTTCCACCGGCCAACAGGGGGCGCTATGACTATGAGCGAATATTACCCCGCAGGGGTCTTCAGGGCGGGGCTGTTATCATACCTGTGATGTTTGGAGAAGGTCGGTCCATGTACATAAGATTTAAAGCAACTCGTAGTTTCATGGCGAGACGCTCAAAATGGCCGCCTCTTTACGGGCACACACATCGACAAAAACAAATTATTTTAAGAAGATTTAATCCCAAACATGTTTTCTATCCGTAGAAACTAAATTCAAGTCGGTTGGACAAAATCCCTCGGAGGAGTTCGACAAAGTACGTGTCAGAATTGCCCAAAATGGCGACTAAATTAAAAATGGTGGACTTCCTGTCGAGTTGACATAACGGAGCAATGTAACTTTTTTGTGCGTCTAGGTGTGATACACGTGTCCACCAGATTTCGTGAATTTAGGTAAATGTGGCCGCCGGGGCATCTCTGTAGGGGGCGCCCACTCGAAGAATACGACATTTTTCGCCGGGAGACATATGTGTGTCCACTTTCATGAGTTTTTGAATATGATAAAGCCTTCAAAAAGGCAAATCACTTTACATAAGAAGAAGAAGAAGAAGAAGAAAATTTTTACAAAAAACAATAGGGCTTTCGCACCGATGCTCGGTGCTCTAATGATAAACGAAAAGCATGATTTGAATCAGTAACTGTATAATTTTTAGTACTTTTTAGGTTCAATAACCAACTTTAAGGGCCTGCTTTATGGTTTTATCTATAAAGCATACCCAACTCTTTCACACTGTATTTAAATACATTATTAGTTATTCACACATATAAATACACTCTAATATGAGTTTAAACATTGTTGATACCATATGAGCCTGTAACGTGTTTGAGTGTGTGTTGTACTATTAGGGGATCATTGCTGCATGGGCAGCTTGTCGCAGAGCAGATGTCCCAACTGTGTCCTCCGAGCAGCTCACGATGCCACAAGCCAATATTGACACACCAGTAAGTACAAGCAGATAATGTTACCTGTGCTCACCAAGCTGTGCAGCCCCCACCAAATACCAGGAGGATACAGAGTCTTGCTGCAAACGCAGAACCGTGTTGCAGTGCGAGACACAAGACTTTCACAAGCAGTGGAAGGAATATTTCAAAAGGGGGTAATGAGTTTGGTGTTACCTGGTGAGTTTGACAAGTTGTGTCAGCTACAGTTGATTCAGAGGGCCAAGCTGTTTACAACCACAAAATGCAGTGCAATCTTCACACGGACACTTCCTTTAAACAAAACACTGCCATCGCAATACTCCCTTACCATCCCTCAGCGGTTAAGCCAATAATTGAGAAACAACACACTTGTAAAACAAAATAAGAGCTATGTGTTTGTGGCAACCAAATGAAGTTATACGTCACTACTAACTGCAATTCAGATTGCTAAACTGGTGTGCATTGAACTAAGGACATTTGATATTTCAAACTCATGGCCTTCTCTCTCAGCTGAACAACAAACCGGCTAAACTGCCTGGGGCTGTTGTTACATTGACAGCTTTCTGTCAAACCACACCAGAAAGCAAAAAGCCTTGGATATGATGAATAAAACTCATCTTATCCAGTTTCATACATGAAGAAATTAGCTTGCACCCACATATTTTGACTGACGTGAAATGATTCATGATGATGTAAATCAGATGCAATAGATACTGATGCTTATGCGCTGTGAAACTTAGATGCATGGACCTATGTCGGGACTATTCAATAAGCATGTAGTTGCATCAGCGTGATTGTATAGTGGAACACATTCAAATTAAACAATGGAATTTAAAGCCTGATGGACAAAAAAGCAGCACTTACAGCTGCAAATAACTTATTTTCAGCCTAAAGTGTCTTGGTTTGCCCCCCCCAAAAAAACAGTCCACAATCAAAAGTTAATAAATGTATTATTAAGAGGACTGAAGGAAGCAGGAAATATCCACATTTAAATAGCTGCAGTCAAATAATAGGAGTATTTTTTAATTAAAAACGTTCTCAAAAACAATTAACTGATTACACAAGTAGCTGGCAATCAATTTTCTGTCGATCAACTAACTGATTAATTGGAAATTGGAAAGTGCAGAGGTAAAAAAAAAAGTCATTTATAAGTGCAGAAAATCTACTATTTACCATCTATTTACAAATCATTGCAGCTGAGGTAAATATACTGGCTGTGTCACATTAATACTGCTCATATGGATATATGAATGTTTAAAGGTAGCCCTACTGTGAGTGTACCTACTTAATCTGTTACCAAAGGAATGGTTTATATGAATGCATTTCTAGTTTTTACTGATGGCTGGTAGCAACAATATGATCTTAAGCGTTTCCACCGTTTGCATTTTTTTTTTTCCTGGCTAATAACTACATCATTAAAACAGGCTGTTGTCAAAGGATACAACACTTTTACCAGAGGAATTTAAGCGGCACACTTCTCGGCGTTGCATTCAATGGTCAGTAGAAGCGGAGTTCAGTTTTGTCACATGAAATGGACCTGCAGCACTTAACATGACTTTCGTGACTAACACTTTGAGACAGTGAGCCGTTCCGCGACAGCAACTCCTTTCCAAAGCCAGGCAGTCCTAACCTGCTACGACTGATGTCAGCCGAGGTTTGCAGTCGAGCTCTACTTCTCTAAAAGACTTCACGTCAGCCGAAACAGGGTCAAAGCAAAAAACAAGCGACTTTTGACAGACAGGACTCAGCGAACCAGCAGGTTCTCGTCCCTAATGTAAAACACCGAGCTCGAGTTTTCCCAAAGTTTAGCCACTTTCTTAAGAAACTGTGACTTACCTCTTCCGCCGAACTGGGAAGTGTCGAGTTTGATGCGAGTTTGTACTGAGTTGGATGTTTGAAAGCGCAGTTTTATAAAAGTTTCGACTTCAAAAACCTTTAATTGGTTTTCGAGGAAGTGTTACAGTCGGCAGCTGTGAACCGACGCTCCCTCTGTTTCTGTCTGCCAGGTTATGTGCGCTGCAGCTCTGTGGCAGCGCGCGCTGCAGTGGAGCGAACGTGTGACGTCAACCAGGTGAATTCCCGAAGGCACGCACACTCACACACGTAAACTTGACACAGATCGCGCAGTTAACACATAAATCACATTTACTTTTACTTTAATTTAATTTAAATGTCAAGCTGCGCTACTTGCAGGACTGGACTGGACCGGCAACATTTGAAACGTGGTATTTTTCACTTGAAGCTGGCTCGCCTCAGTAATGTTGTATTTTCCTCATAGTTCCCAAGTTTGCTTTGTAACACCTTGACCTGAACCTGACACTGTATCAGACAACATATCGATGTTGCCAAGGGAAACCAGGAAGTAAATGAGAGATTTTGCAGTTGTAGATTGAGTGTTACTCTCCTCCATTTTTATTCCTCGAATGAAAAAAATGTGAATTTGGCAAAACAGGCAAACCAGGAAATCAAGGCAATGTGTGCGCTCAGACAGCTGGTCTATGCATTACTATCTTTATGAGGACATTCGCTGACATAATGTCTTCCTTAGCCCCTTAACCATTTATCCATAACTCAAAATTAAACCTAATCCTAAACTTAACCCTAAAACCAAATACTCACCTTGAAATAGCACGTTGCACGGGTGAGAAACTAGGACCATCCAAAATGTTCTCCCTCCTGTGGTCTAAAACTGAAACTGGTGCTCACAGAGGTAGTTGTCCCAGGACACACACACAAACACAGAGAGAGAGAGAGAGAGAGAGAGAGAGAGAGAGAGAGAGAGACTATGGGCTGGTCCAAACAGCCATGAATTTCCATATTGGCCCTGCCCACACTACCTCCACACTCCCATTACTCCTGGCCCACACAAAGCACATTGATCCACGTGGTGCTGAGTCATCAGCCCCCACCCACCAAAACTGTATGACTATAAGAGAGAATGGGCCGGTAAATTTAGGCAGCGTGTCTATGCCCCAAAAGATCTATTTATAGCTCTGAAAAGGGTATAACAGTGACGTAAATAATGGGTGATGAGGGTTGAATGTTGACAGAGATTACTGAGCAAAGCCAAAGACTCATCATCAACACAAACATTTGGAGTTTTGGATTAGAATTTAATTTTGAGTTTAGGACACAAATGTGCAGCCAAGCATTTAGATGGATATATGATATTAAACCCGGTCCAGAAAGACTATTTCATTCTCTCTAATTCCACAGATTTATCACGTTGGCCACGTGGCTAGTTAGTCACTAAAATCTTAAGTAAAAACAAAGACAGGAGAAGATGACTTTTACTTCCTGGAAAACTGTCTATTCTCACAGATGATGTCATGTTGCAGTAAAACCAGAGGTTCACCCAATAAAACTATTACAAACTTTTAATCAGTCACTCTTCCCTGCCACTCCCATCTAATAAACCTGCCTGTGGCTTTCTAACTGATATCTAGTGAATTGTACTTGAGTGATTCGTCTCTGTGTTTTGTCACACAGCTATCTGGTTGAACAGGAACTCCATCAAATTGGGGAAGCAAGATTTTGTCTTCAGCACGAGCAAGCAAGAAAAAAAATTATCATCATTACCAAACTTGGAAGGAAGAAATGTAGGTCAGAGTGGTGCAGTTTTGTGATATAACAAGTTAGCAATCAAGTTTTTTCTCTTCAACACCTGAGACTGTAGGAGAGTAAAAGTGACCCCTTGCAGCTTTAAAGTTTGAAATAGAGACTACATTGTTAGTTGCATGAATTTCACTGAGGTTTTACCAGTTTGTTCACCTCAAGAGGGATAAACCTGACTAGTCTTTATAGGTTATGTAATTTGACGGTAGAAACACTGGAAGTGCTATGTGAGACAGCATATGTGAACTTGTGCGGGCTCCATATTTTCTGTGTGAATTTGGCTTGCGTCCAGGCAGGGGACCGAGACTGTTCCTGTTGTGATGGCCTTTTCTGCCATTCCAGCAGTGCCAGGGCAAACATCACAGTGAGTAATGAGAGGAGCAGACAGACAGAGGGAAGGAAGGAGGGATGAAAAAAAAAAAAAAAAAAAAAAAGGAAATCCCTAAAAAAGGAAAGAAGGAAAGAAATGTTTCTTTCATCAAGAGACATGCCACAGACTAAATCTGCCTTTTTCTATCTGTCCTCATTTCCATCTCCTTCTCCCTCTTCAGCTTTTTTTTTCTTCCCAATTCTCTACACGGCCTCTCACCTTCTTCATGTTTTAAGGCTGGGAAGTGTGTGGCTGGAGACTGCGATGTTCATCTGTTGCTTCATTAAAACGGCCTTGATGTAGACCACACCACTTTTTAGCCCTTAGCGGACAACTCAAAGTAGGTAAAACATTACATTAGAGCTTTGGGGATCTCTAAAAGCAGTGTTACTTTCCTTTTAGCTGCTGTCAAAATGACCAGCCAGCCACCAAAGTAGAAAACACACACACACACACACACACACACACACACACACACACACACACACACACACACACACACACACACACACACACACACACACACACAGCAAGAATATCAGTGGGCTACATTGTGTCCATTAGTCGACTCAAGTGCTTACTTTATGCTGTCATTCATAGGCTACTTATCCCCTATTGTGTAACAGATTCTACATGAATTCTAACGAATACAAGCATTGGACAATAAGGACAAAAACCAGATGGAGAACTTCCTCTTCAAAACAGCCCTCAAACATTTTTCAGGTGAGTCTACAGTACTGCAGGAGAGAGCAAGATTTTCAGATTACAGCATGTATTGTTGCTAACCTGCTAGTGTCAGTGTGTACCACTAGGAAGAGGGGTCCCTTTGACATTTGTCCAAACAGCACAAGTAGTTGAGGTATCACCGTCTGTTCTTGAAACATAATTAAATTATTGGTCAGTTTTTCCACTTCGATCTCACGCTGTGCTTTCACTTTGCCCCCTAATTATCAATTTTCTCTGTTTGACCCAAAACATCTTTGCCTGCAGAAGACAGGAGTTCTGGCAAATACAATACCACACAGGCACTTATATTGAATTTCTGACCTGGCTTCCTGACTGTGTATTGGAAACTTTCAACAAGGAGAGGCTGTCCTTTTACTATTTTTGGAATTCCTTTTCTCACAATTTGCAGAGACTACAGAAATTGAAGGCTATTGATTTGAACACACCGGCAATTTCTGCATCATCTTTGGTTTCCTGGCTACTAAGGGAAAGGTCTTGTGAATGTGTTCCCATTTGTGTGAGACACTGTGGGACTGAGTTGAAGCTGGAGATGTGGAGCTTTAACTTTTAGGTGCTTGAAGGGAATTCATAACTTTCCTTGCTTTCAGTGCTGTTCTCACTTCTCTTTCTTTTGTTACTTCAAGTAAGTATTGGGTCATTGACACTCCTGGGATCTTGTATCTAGAGCAACCCCAATCTTCCTATTTTCTGTTCTGCCTATTTTCTGACTAATCTCTTTATCTTCACTCATCTAATTGGAAATGAACTTTGGGTCTTGATCTCTGTATCCAGTAACCGTGTCCTCAGCAAACACTCTCCTCTGCTCCCTTACTATCATATTATCTGCATAGACAACCCTTTCAAATTATTAATGAGTAAATCAAATGCCTGATTTCAATTATCAAAGGACCTGGAGCGGCTGATAAATTAGAACCACATCTTTTTTCTTTTCTTTAGTAAGCTCCTATATCGAGCCTGATCTGGTTAACTTATGGTCATTAATATTTTAGATGTTTAAAAGGAAATAGGCCAAAATGTTTTGTGCTGTTTCTTTGTCTTAAAATATGAATGGGAGCCACTGCTTTTCTGGTGGCTGGGCCGCTGTCTGACTTGGTTGTTTTGGTGCTGTGAAAGTCTTTAGTATAACTAATTCAATTATGCAAAATGGCTTGTATTACCCAGCAGTCTGGGGCTTGAAAGTGAAACGGTAAGAAGAAAAGGAAGGGCTGATTCAGATCTGCTCTGTAGTGTATTCTACAGTGCATCCGGAAAGTATTCACAGCACTTCACTTTTTACACATTTTGTTATGTTACAGCCTTATTCCAAAATGGATTAAATTAATTTTT
Organism: Embiotoca jacksoni; assembly: GCF_022577435.1. Lineage (NCBI taxonomy): Eukaryota > Metazoa > Chordata > Actinopteri > Embiotocidae > Embiotoca > Embiotoca jacksoni. The sequence goes on along the minus strand of NW_027185229.1, from coordinate 8,875,695 downwards.
TTCCTCAAAATTCTACACACAATACCCCATAATGACAAAGTGAAAAAAGTTTGAAAGTTTAAAATTTTTGCAAATCTATTAAAAATAAAGAACAAAAATATAACACGTACATAAGTATTCACAGCCTTTGCTCAATACTTTGTTGAAGCACCTTTGGCAGCAATTACAGCCTCAAGTCTTTTTGAGTATGATGCTATAAGCTTGGCACACCTATTCTTGGGCAGTTTCTCCCGTTCTTCTTTGCAGGACCTCTCAAGCTCCATCAGGTTGGATGGGGAGCGTCGGTGCACAGCCATTTTCAGATCTCTCCAGACATGTTCAAATCGGGTTCAAGTCTGGGCTCTGCCTGGGCCTCTCAAAGACATTCACAGAGTTGTCCCGAAGCCACTCCTTTGTTATCTTGGCTGTGTGCTTCGGGTCGTTGTCCTGTTGGAAGATGAACCTTCGCCCCAGTCTGGGGTCCAGAGCGCTCTGGAGAAGGTTTTCATCAAGGATGTCTCTGTACATTGCTGCATTCATCTTTCCCTCCATCCTGACTAGTCTCCCAGTTCCTGCTGCTGAAAAACATCCCCACAGCATGATGCTGCCATCACCATGCTTCACTGTAGAGATGGTATTGGCCAGGTGATGAGTGGTGCCTGGTTTCCTCCAGACATAACGCTTGGCATTCAGGCCAAAGAGTTCAATCTTTGGTTCATCAGACCAGAGAATTTAGTTTCTCATGGTCTGACAGTCCTTCAGGTGCCTTTTGGTAAACTCCAGGTGGGCTGTCATGTGCCTTTTACTGAGGAGTGGCTTCCGTCTGGCCATTCTACCATACAGGCCTGCTTGGTGGAGTGCTGCAGAGATGGTTGTCCTTCTGGAAGGTTCTCCTCTCTTCACAGAGCAACGTTGGAGCTCTGTCAGAGTGACCATCGGGTTCTTGGTCACCTCCCTGACTAAGGCCCTTCTCCCCTGATCGCTCAGTTTGGCCGGGTGGCCAACTCTAGGAAGAGTCCTAGTGGTTCCAAACTTCTTCCATTTACAGATGATGGAGGCCACTGTGCTCATTGGGACCTTCAATGCTGCAGACATTTTTCTGTACCCTCCCCCAGACCTGTGCCTCGATACAATCCTGTCTCGGAGGTCAACAGACAATTCTTTGGACTTCATGGCTTGGTTTGTGCTCTGACATGCACTGTCAACTGTGGGACCTTATATAGACGGTGTGTGCCTTTCCAAATCATGTCCAATCAACTGAATTTACCACAGGTGGACTCCAATCAAGTTGTAGAAACATCTCAAAGATGATCAGTGGAAACAGGATGCACCTGAGCTCAATTTTGAGTGTAATGGCAAAGGCTGTGAATACTTATGTACATGTGATTTTTTTTTTTTCGTTTTTGATTTTTAATAGATTTGCAAAAATTTCAAAAAAAGTATTTCACGTTGTCATTATGGGGTATTGTGTGTAGAATTTTTTCGGAAAAAATGTATTTAATCAATTTTGGAATAAGGCTGTAACATAACAAAATATGGAAAAAGTGAAGCGCTGTCAATACTTTCCAGATGCACTGTATATCTGGCCAAACTGCATCTACAACAAGGCAACAGTTAACAGTTTTGGTGTGTAATCCCTCCAGGCTATAAAAATATGCCACTTTAATTTGACCTACAATGTGTGTCCCTCAATTAGTGTAATGAAAAGAATTTAGTAATCTGGCATGGATGATTGACAATATGCAGCTTTACAAAAACATTATTTCTTGTTTTTTGGTAGAGAGATCTTGGCCCTTTAAAATAATAAATGTCCTGATGCTGACAACAGAGTCAGAAGTTGAGGTCATCACAGCAGTGTTTAATGGTTTAATGATCTGGTTGTAACATGATGTTAGTTGGGACTCCCTGATTGCAGCAGTCACACGATCAAATAAAACCTTAACAAGTAAGAATTTTCACCAGTGAAGTTTTGCAACCTGAATTTAGGTCTGTTAAAAATCCCTCATTGAAAGGTTTAGATTTAACAGTTTTTATTTGTACGGTATATGTGGATAGAGCAAGGATTTAAACTCCAAGGCAATCTCTTATGCTTTGAAATTCAATCAATACTGTCACTAAGGTCATTATAAGGCAAAAGAGAAAGCAGTTTGGAAAAACTGACTGGAAATATTAAAATATACAGTATGTGTGTTTTGGTATATCTGGAGCATAAAGGAGGGGAAGTGGTAGATAATAAGCACCTCACAACTTTGTACATAATAACATTAAAATCGTTTTCACTTTATTTTTCCTATCCAGACAGAGTAAAACATGTTTTAAGCACTTGACTTTGAAAGTGACCCTTACTAGTGCAAATTTGAAATCATTACTGTTTCTTGATTTTTGGCAATCTTCCTTGAACTTATCTTCTTGAAACTGAAACACTCAACACCAACTGCATGCTGCTGTTGAAACCAAACAGACATAAAGGGGAACTTGAGGTTTCAGCTTCTCCTATGCAAATACAGTTCAAAGAGATCCGTTTGTTATGATGTACTGCTGCCCCCTGCTGGATGAAAGGAATTATTAACCAAACCGTGTTTGCTAACGCAACAGACAATAGAGATGCAGAGGTACAGTATGTTCTTCTTTCAGCCTCATCTCGGTATTCATGACCAGCAGGGGAGAAGCACAACATGAACACCTGTACAAACAAATACATTTCATAGCAACAGCCCTTCAATTAATACAGCTATTATTATTGTTTATTCTGTGGAGGGAAGTGGAACTGCATGGCCAATTCTGTACATGCAATGTTGTTGTACTGGTTTGCATTATATTTCAGGAAATTCACCTCATTCTGTCCTCAATGTGGGCTTTGGCAGAGAAACAGAATAATATGACTTTACAAAAAATGAAAGTATAACAAAACAATGCCTAAAATTTAACACAGGTGAACATTTCTGACATGTTCTCTGCAAAAAAAGGGACCACCTGTCTCACAAATATACACAAATGTGAATACTGCAATGGGTATCATTATGCAGGTGATCATGTTAATGTGTCTAATTTTTTTGATATAATGAAGAAACAGATTTGAGCATAAGATAAAACCTTCAGCATAGCACTACACTGAGAGTCCATTAAGTAAACCATTTAAAGCAGTTTATTTATTTTTTTAATATGTATCTATATACATGAACATTTACAATGCACTAGATGGTAGAGGTACAATCAATAATAACACTGTAGGTGTGAGCAATAGGAAATAGGTAGAAAAGCTGAACAGTACTTGATAAACAGAAATGGGTTTTAGAAATGATGCAGAGTGACGTGTGAAGGATGTTGTGTAGTAAAGCTGCAGGCTGAATGGAACAGGTATGACTTTAAGAAGGTAATTTTATAGAAACTGATTTATATCTGATGATGCTGGAAGAGTAGAGAGGAATGCAATTCCAGTGTCCTTCTTTCTACTGAGGACGTGAGCTGCTCATATCACTCCAACACTGAAAAGATATACTGCAGGTAGTTTGACATTTAACATGCTCATTTTTCAACAGTTTCTGTTCAGTCGAAATGAATAAAGAGTTAATTTGTCTAGCAGTGTATATACAGCAGGAAAAAGGCATTAATAAAAATGGCACAATACTATATCCTCATGTTACTGGACAGTAACTAAACTGTTCAAAATACGAGAAGGTTAAAGTATATAGGAGTAGATACAAAGCAACGTCTCTCCGTACAGTACTGTGATATCAAAAAGAATGAGTACAATTTCATTGCAGGCACATTCATCATTCATCAATTGCAAATTGCACTGCATTCAACTGGAAGAAAACAATTGGCATTTCAGAACAAATGTGACACATTTCTAAAAAGATTCAAAACCTTACAAATTAAACTACAAAGTATCTTTAAAAGTGTTCATCATTAAAGAAATACATTGGAGTGGTTGGCATGCTGAGGGTCATTCTATAGCATTGTAGATTTAATACAAGAGTAATGCTGCGTAAAACTCCACAAGAAACATCATGTACACACACTGTGATGATTAAAATGAACCCTTACTCAGAACATCTTTTTAACTGCATTTTTATACAAATAAATCGTAAAATTCACTTCAATATCTGCAGTGTATACTTCACAATATATATCCAGAATACCAAGTATCTCTCTAAAACTAGGGCACATTTTTCCCTTTTACAAGATATGAATACAACCATTGAGCAAAGTTTGTTTTTAATATTTCTGTAAAGTTATGTCGACAGTCTCTCATGCATACCTGAAAAGGAGGTGAGGTTCTTTTGCAGAACAAAAACAGTGGTTTAATAATCCAGTGGAATCTTTGGACATTAAAGTTGGAAAAGTTGACTTTTGTGAGGTGGCGTTCGTAAAAAGGTGAAACAGAGAGAAGGAAATGTTCTCTGACAGGTTCTCAGATGAAGCATAAAATGTATTCAAGCTGTTCCTTGAAAAATGAAGGCTCCTGTGAACTCCGTCAGATCACCGCATTCAGAAACAGAGAGTTTTTAATGTGTTGGATAGATCAGTCTCCAAATCGAGGTTTCCATTTCTTCTCCACATAGTAGCCTTCTTCTGACTCTCCACACTTTCACATCTTTGCCACAGGGTGGCAGCAGTGGCTAAAATCCCCCTGGTGATTAAATTGTCACTTACTATTCCACAACAGGCCAACGAGATCAATCCTTGCGGGTGCTCTAAGTTCAGATGCAGCAGGTAGCTATGTTGTGCTCCAGAGGACTTCTAGCAGTCACAGTCAGCGAGGGTTATTCATCTAACTGAGGATGTGCTATAACACAGTGGCTTCCTCCATGGCATTGACCCATCTGAAAGACAAAGTAACAGAACATTAGGCCTTTTACCAAATTTTGATTTTGGTTTGGCTTAGGCTGAATTACATATTTTTAACAGAACACTAGGAGTAGGAGTTGGAAAAGTGTAGGCAGTGAGTGTCTGACAAAAAAAAAAAAAAAATACCACTGACTGCATCAAAGGAAATGAGGTATCCAGTGTTTTTGGAAGTTTAATGATAACATGGATCAAAGGTCAGGATATCTCCACCTCTGCTTTCCCCGAACTATTTGGAAATGTGATGCTAAATTGTTGCAGTGCCACATTAAACCTGCTGCATTACATTAAAAACATCAGCTCAGTATCTCCAGAACAGTTTTGCTCAGCGCTTCATTTAGTTAAATATTAAACAGGATCTTAAATCCCAAGGGTTTTCTTTGTCTTTTTTCAAAATTTTACAACTTAATGTTTTGTGTTTTATCCACTTCTTTTTGTGGTTTACTCTATACATTTGTCTTATTTGTTATTACTTCTATAAATCCTTCTCCTTCTGCTTTAAAGCACTTTATAACTTCTCTTTTGAAAAATGCTCCATACATGATGTTCTATATACAATAGCTTGACGGGTACTGTATTTTTCATCCTGATACTGGTATCAATGTAAACTGTGACAGTATAAAAAAAATATGACAATGAACAATCGGCAAGTGAACAAACAATCTTGCTTAAAAAAAACAGAAATGTTATTGGCGGATTTATCGATCCAACTTTACTGCAAATAAAGTTAATTTTGAATAATAACATGCTCTGTTTTGAACTTATTTACAAGAAAAAGGCTAGATAATGAGGTTGACAGTAAGCAACAAGGTGATCTAAATAAACTGCCTTGTCTATTATGATAATTGGTGCCTTTTCTAAAGCTATGGTTCAGTTGGATGAGACAAAATATAACCTTTAATAAACAGAGTCTGCCAACTTGATTGGTTACCAGAAGAATAAGAATGCCACAAATGGCCTCATATTATTCAAACTAGTGCAAAGCCTGAGCCTGTTGTCATGGTTCATAGAGTAACACAATTTTCTCTTAGCATTAAAGAACAATTATATGGAGTAAAAAAAAAAAAAAGACTAAAGACTCATTAACGCTTATGTGATTAGGGTAGTAATCTTCCAGGAGATGTACATTACAGGTCATGTTGGAGTGCACTACAGAGGCACAGTGTTGCACTGTACATGCAGGACACTTGAGCACCCCTGCCTGCTGTCACACATACAAGAAATGTAAGCTGAGGTGCAACTTACATCTCCCTGGTGGTCTAGTGGTTAGGATTCGGCGCTCTCACCGCCGCGGCCCGGGTTCGATTCCCGGTCAGGGAACGAGCTTTTGAGAGACACTCCCCTTCAATATATAAATTAGACCCATATCTCTGATAAATCCACTGTGAATTCTGGTGCTGACCTGCTTGCAGTAAGTTGGTCTTCGGCTCTGAAGGTGTAGTAGAGTCTCTTCTTGTGGTACAAATGGAAAACATTACTACTTTCTTCTCTCTCGGGCCTCTCAGTCAGCTTCACGGTGAACCCCTGCAGAGGGAGACTTTCTGAGGCCACTTTATCCTGAAGAAACATAAAACATGGCACAAGTTAAAAATGCCAGCCTTGCTGTCAGCAACAACAAGTAAATAAATATTTCATGAAGAACACAACAGTCGGATGTGCACTTATCAAAAGAAAGAGAGAGAGCACAGAGAATCCCTTAATTAGTTGTTAAGTGTTCTGTCTGCGAGGTTGAAAGGTGGGTTAAGTAGTTGTCATGCACAGGCTTTGATGAGAGTGAGTGAGTGTTTTTTGGGGCTGGTGTGGGAGACTCTGTGCCCCCTCACCTCACTGGATGTGAAGGTGTAGAGCACCTTGTCTTTGAGGAGGAACCACAGCCGTTTCCACTTCCTTTTGCTTTTCTTTCGGCGCTGCAGACTCCCGCTCATCATGGAGCCCTCCACACCGAGTGACACCTAATGAATTTCATAATGCATTAGACACACAGGCAGGAATGCAGATGGACATATACAGGAAGCAGACAGCACACCAGCAACCCTGGAAAATAACAATTATATAGGATGGCATGACATCTGTTATTTGTCAAACCTCTGAAGTTAGGCACAGGGCTAAAGAGGCAGAGGGAACCCTGCTGGCATCTGTTGTGCACTACACCGCACATATGGCTGATCAGTTGTCACGAATTCCAGAGATTCCAGTGTTAACCTGTCCCAGCAACTCCCTGATGGTCTAGTGGTTAGGATTCGGCGCTCTCACCGCCGCGGCCCGGGTTCGATTCCCGGTCAGGGAACTGCCTTTATTTATCAATCCATTCGATTACCAGCCTCCTGCATGTAGTATTACAGTAAACTGGTAGGTGTCACAATAATGTTAATGACAGACGAGACTCTGCTACCTTAAATGTCCTCCAAGTCATGAGATTGTTATCTTAACTGCAACAATAAGAAGGTATATTCCTTATCTTGTGAAATGCATTTTAAAATGAAATCAGTGGTGCAGATGTCAGACAAGGAGGAGTGTAGTCTACCTGGCTGAGAGGGGAAGGACTCTTCCTGGACTTCCACAGACTCGGGGGCTGCAGGCTCTGGAAGACAGCAGAGAGTGGACGACTGGCCCGGTGAGTCCGAGGGCTGCAGTTACCACACGCCCCTGACACGCTTCCACCTACAGACAGACATCAAATTAGAAACAATTTGATGCTCAGTGCATGAAATATTACAGTGAGCAGGTAGCTGTCAGGATCACGTTCATAAAAGACAAAACTCAATGCTTCTCTAAATGCACTCCAAGTCCATGTTTACAATGAGAAGCAGCAAGATCATTCTGCGCAATGCATTGTGACTTTAATTGTGTCCATATGATGTCATATTCTGACTCTTGTGAAATACATTTTAATATGAAAACAAATGCACCACACAGTGTCTTATTACAAAGAGACTAACATTCACCTCTTTTCCTGAGCTCGGCATAGCAGTGGTCACACACTTTGGCCACTCTGTCTTTGAGGTACTTCAGTGGGTATCTGTGTCTGGAACAAGCTCGGCACACCACCTGCTCAGAGGGACAGAATACATCAGTGAGCCCCTGCAGACTGTTTAGGTATCATCAAAGTGAGGCATCATCACCGGCAACGTTAATATTAAAAGGGATCAAAAGAGTTACATAAAGGTACAGTGAGATAAATCTCTCTACAACAAAACTGTAGTAAAGGCTGATCACAGTCAAGTAAAAGCAGCCTTTTCAGTGTTGTGGGTCTGACCTTGCCACAGGCATTGCAGTGGTGTCGTCTGAGTGTGAGGCTGAAGTCAGAGGTACAATTCATGCACATCATCACTTGAGAAACTGGCACCAGTACAGGCGCAGCCTCACCCAGGGCCATCCACAGTTTCTCACGGGCCTGTTTGGACAATATTTGTTATTGAAATATCACAGACAGAATATTTAAAGACACTAAGAACAAAGCTGAGTTTCACAGTATCCATTTATTCATTTCAGTTCCAAACATGTAATTGTTGCCCACCGTGATACGGATCTATTACTGTTTTCTTTTCGATAGTAACCTTACTGTTAGCTGCCGTAATGTGACAGTTATTAATACTATTAAGTGATTTAAAATGTAATGGTCACCACCTGCTTATTCTTTTTTTAGCTGATGCAGGCATTGTCTGAACATTATGAAAACTTCTGTTTTTCTTTAACAAAGAATTGTGTCATATTACATTAAAGTACTTACCTCACTGCAGGGTCCCCCAAATGTGCAGAGTCCTGCAGCGTGGTCCGCTATGGCTCGACTTAATGTGTGGAACCAGTCCTCCCTTTCACCGATCGAACTAAAGACAAACACAGACACATAATCACAGCTGGTGCTGCTGAAAAGCTTTAGACTTCCCATGTAGAGGTGTCAGTAAACAAATTGACATCGTTCATTTCAGAGGTTTCGACTGTCCTTTGCTCACCTGGCAGAGAGTGTAATGGTGATGTCAGACACCTCAATCCTTAGACAGTTAAGCACGTTGTCCAGTACGGGTTTGCTCACCTGTGTAAGAGGAGGAAAAAACAAATCACATTCAACATTGTGTGGATAAACTGGAGAGGAGCTGAGACTGTCAGAGAAGGAAAAGGTAATGTACCTTCATCCCAGACAGAGATAGTGTGTTCTTAAGCCTGTATTTTCCATCCTGCTGAGGGTAGGTGTACAGCATTATATCGTTCATCTGATATAGAACACAGAAAGAGGACAAAATGGTGTGTTAGTAAGATTTCAGTCTTTTGTTCAAAATTATAAATATATATACAACACAGCAAAATAATCATAGATAGTGGCATTGTTGTAAAGTAACTACTTACATGTTGATATAATTTAATTACAAAATAAAAATTATTGTAAACTGTAAAATGTAAAGTTACTGAGAAAATCATGTAAATAAATTAAAGTTACTATTTAAGATGTTGTTGATTGTGAAGGGGTCGCATCTGAATGTATTATTTTCGGTAAAAAGCTATGTAATCTTTTCGCCATGTAGCAATGCCTTTTGTCTATGTCTAGACAGGCTTCAATCATTGCACAGTATATATGCGCTGACATTTTGAGCACTGTTCTTGATTGGTTCTCTTGTTTGAATTTACACAGCCTCACATCTACCAATCAAGTCAATCTAACCAAACACATCAAATCCTCCAACAAGACCACTTTTCACTGTTAAAGATTAAAGAATATCTTTATTCTGAAATCCGAATAGGGCTCTAACATTAATGTACAGTGAAAGCTTGTTTACCAACTCAATCAATATCAAAATGCTGAATGGAAAACCTGAGTCCTTGACTGTTGGCAGCGTGCATCCTGAAATCTGTAATGCTGCACTTTTGACAGTGAGAGTTGTTACAAAAACACATACTCGTGCAATAGACTTTGCTCCGTTGTTGCTGTTATGGTTGCAAAACGGTGGACAAATCCACAGGTAAATTAATGTGATCACAGGTCTCAGTACTCAGCTGAATACAAGTTTGACAGTTAACAGTGTAACAGAGTACTGCTGTGGATTTTAAACTGCCCAGTTTAAATATATTTTTAGGACTTTTCAGTCTCATTGCCAAGTTTAAAATATTTGCTGGTAAAGTAATCAAATAGTAATTCAATGTAATAAATAGTATTACTTTGATGATGTTATTGAAATATACAATTATTTATTACAATTTTAACAGAGTAACCTTTTACATTTTAAAAGTAACCTTCCCAACACTAGTTATGGGGAAAAAATGAGTGTAACTTAAATTCTCAACAATTCATAATGTAATGTCCCCTTTTTAACACAAGGTGGTGGTGTATCTTAAGACATTAACATCTGACATTACAGCACAAAGCCATGTTCAGCGCTCAACTACATAAAGATCATGGTTCTTTTCACACATATCTGTGTGAGCACAAATTTCCCATGTATGCACACAACAAAGTCAGGCATTACTGTAAAGAATGTGTTTATTTGCTCGTCAAACTAAAAGTATTCTAACCCTCCGAACACACCGGCAGCCCATTGTGTTATGAGAGGTATTTCATAACAAAGACAAAAGAAATGACATCATTGGTCACACCTAATGTGTGCTCTAAACATCCGCTGGGGCCGTATAGGCAGCATCCAGGAATTCTCCACCCTGCTCCGGACTCCAGGCCTCCCCTCGCCCTCACAGCTTTCTCAGGCAACACTGAGAACCAGGACTGGGTGGATCTGGGCCACCTTCACCACCACCACCACCACCACAACAACAACAACAACAACTCCACAAACAGTTGCAGTAACACGTCCATTGGCTGGCTGGCTGGAGACAAAACAGAGCATGATAGCTGAGCCCTGCCTGCGACCTCTGAGCTGCAGCCACCGCAGTTCTTTTGCTCCACCCTGCGCTGCTCATTTACTCAAAGATTCCTTCCGAAGAAAACCCAACCAAGTGCCAACAGACTAACCCAGGCGAGACACACAACATGTATTCACTCGACCTTTTGGCACCGAAGATATTTACTTTTTCAACAGTGGCATTTCAGTTTATCCTCTTAACCTTCACCTCCTTCACATGCCTCTTTCACTCATTCTCACTTTCCTCTGGCGGATGCCTAGATTTCCATCCTTCTTCTAATCCCTTCTCGCACACATTCAGCCTGCTTCTCTTTCTTCTCTGAGCCCAGGCTTGTGACATGGTGGCTGTTTCTCACTGTCACTGAGGTGAGGGATGGCTTTCATTTTCACTGTTTGCTTAAAAGCCTATAAATAACAGCTGACCCACTAGAGCTGTCACCTTTAAGGGAGAAAATGGCTTTATGACCCTAATAGGTCACAAGTATTAACCACCTTTTCCAGCTGCTGCGTAACTGCTATGCTGTTTAAAAAGGGTGTGTATGTGGGGCTACTGTAGAGTATCTGTCTGTTCTATTAGATATGGATCAGGTAGTATAAGCCAAAATCATAAAAGCTGCTGCTGCAGCTCAAGCATAATTCATAACATGAGACAGCACTGATTGCACATGGAACAATAGGTTGGGCTTCTCTATTTCACGTTATGTGTTTGTGTAACACCACCACCCCTCTTCCGCCACCTCCTCCCTGCATTCTACAGGGTGTCTGGCCTTCACTTTGCTGTCAGTCCCCTCCCAATACACAGGAAGCCGGCATCCAGTGACCCACGCCAAACATCCTGTGAGGAAGTGGGGCCCTGGAAAACAAGTCCTGAGAGGGGAGGACAGGACAGGAGAAGAGTGGAGAGGGAGGCCCTTGCTGGATGGGTGTGGTGCTTCGTGAAGGTCTTACAGCCTTGGCCTCCACAACCTCACCTACCTTCCAAACTGACCACCACCCAACATTCCTACATATTTCTTCATCTCATGGCAGCTTTGTTTTCCCTATTGCCTAAATAAAATGGCAGGTGTTTTCTACTTGCACTGATTTAATGGTGATTTTAACAAGCTTCCTGGTGGGTCAGTCATTTCATGCTGTTCATTTTACACTTTGTTCAAACCTGCAGCAGATTATTTTAAACTCTCATGGAGATTTCAAAGTTTTTAAATACACCAAACATGCAGAGGTGGATTGTAGTAAATGTGTGTAAAATGATACATATTATAAGTGCAGCAATAGACTTTGGTTTAAATACATCACTCCGTATAAACATCATATATTTTAGAGTTAAGAGTTTAAACTGTGATGATTTAAAGTTTGACATTTTTGGAAATACACTCATTTGATCTCTGGCTGAGAGTTATATTAGAGATCAATACCCCTCTCATATCTGTATGAAAAATATAAAGCTGCAGTCAGCAGGCACCTAAGGTACACTCTGGAAACAGGGAAACAACTAATCTGGCTCAGTACAAAGGAGGAAATCTGCCTGCTGGCACCTCTTACACTTGCAAATGAACACATTATATCCCACATTTCTCTGTACAACAATACCAACATTTGCTAGAAAACAAGCAGAGATTTAAAGCTTCAGTGCAGGATCTTTACATATAAATGAACGTCCATTACATTCAAGCCTTGGAGTTCACATGATGCTGATTAAACCTATCACCGCAAGATTAATCTTTCTATATTTCACTACATACAGTTTTGAAATCATCAGGTGTCTGGTGTGATATTCCTGCACTGCCAGATGAATTCACACTGGGTATGCCCAATTACAGTTTAGCCCTGTGCTAACTTCAATGGGGATAGAATAATTCAATTGTGCGGCTCTTCAAAATATCATGGTTTATGTCTGTTTGCTCCCCCATTTCACTACCTTCACACACCACAGGTCACTATTCTGCGTTTGTCTGTTTCTGTCCATGCATGGTCTCCTGCCTACCATGCCCATCGCACCTGCTCCTACTTTCCCAATCAGCAACAACTGCAGTCACCCAGCAAACACCCAGTCAGGACACATACTCCCCTTTAGTTACCACTAGTTGCTGGAATACCATCTGAAGTCCTTGTGAAAAAGTTGGCAGGTTGTCTTGGGTGGTTTTTGTCAGTATTGTGTGATGTTTGTTCACCTGCATTGACCTTTCCCTTGTGTTGAGTTCACCCGCGGGGACAAGCACTCTGCTTTTTTCCCCCCAAGTGTTTTATATTCAAGAGAGGATTACAGTTTTTGTGTAACTCCACCTGCCTGACGTGCGTTCAAATCCTTCCTTTACTGTGCTGTGACATGAGACTTTCCAAATGTTATCAAACTGAATTGTTTAATTTGGATTGTGAAACAAGTCATTTCAGGGTAGGGTTGTAATGAAACAATTTGTCCACCGTTTTGCAACCATAACAGCAACAATGGAGTAGGTCATAGCAAAGCCTATTACACAAGTATGTGTTTTTGTAATACCTCTCACTGTCAAAAGTGCAGCACTACAGATTTCAGGGTGTCACTGCACCCTGCCAACAGTCAAGGACATAACCTCTCAAAAACCTATTAATTACATTTTCTTTTAAATAACAAGATAAAGGCTAACTACTTAAGTAATAAAATATGAGTCAGTATTTCTTATGATCATATTTTAACTTTTAGACAGAGCCAGGCCAGCAGTTTCCTCTTGGTTTGTTTTTATGCTAAGCTAATCAGCTGTTATTTGCCAACCACAGAGCCGTGCTGGAAATCTTCTCATCCAGCTTTTGACAGAAGAGATCATAAGTATATTTTCCAAAATGTTAAACTATTACTTTAAAACTATAGAAGGGAAGAAAAGGGGAAATACTTAGTTTTATGGCTTAAAACCAGTCTCATCGTGTGCAACTGCAAAGAGGACAGGAACATTACCAGAAACAGGTGCCGCGGTTGCCGACTTTTCCTTGAGACCTTCATGAGTGTGCCCTCTTTGACGAACATCTGCCAAAACAAATAGCATGAAAACATCAGAAATAATTATGTTAAATTGTCAAATTGATGCTGACACCAACTACATTTCAGTACTACAAGACCATCCTTTTATGATTTCCAGGACGTCAGAGGACCGGTGTTTAGATGCTGTTACACAACAATGTGTTGCTGTGTTTCCATGTCAGACACAGCTACAGGATACTCACCCTTCCAGGCTTCAGAAGGTCCCTCTTCCCTTTCATGCTGTACTCTATGTGGACCAGACGCAACAAGTTCTCCTGCGGGAGATGTGAAGCAGAGATGAAGGGAGATTATCCGGTGATGGATGGAAGCAGAGACAGAATTAAACCATCCCTGTTTGTTCATGAATGAAAGGGAGGCAGGCGGAAAAGGATGTGATACTGATGAGTGAATGTGGGGCCATAGAGATAGAGGGACCCTGTGTTTTCACTGTCTGACAGGCTGTGTGCACGTCAGTGTATGTGCACAGAAGAGAAAAAAAAAAGCGTGATAAACAGAGGAGGCGAGCCAAAGAGGCACAGGGGAGCTTGACAGTGAGAGGCGAGAGACACGGTGAGGGGAGCGTTTGTGAATTATCTCCATGAACTGCTCATGTTTGAGGGGGAGTGTAAGTCATGTCCACCCTTACACTGCTCCCTTTGTAATGATACACCTGGGACTTTCTGATGACATCATCTGTCCTCGCCCCTTGCGTTAATCAACAAGCTGCGGAGGCCGGCGCCAAAGAGGGATAGACCTCTCCTTCAATCCAGCAAGTCATTTAGAAGGGGGATTCATGCGGAGCAAAACCTCAGCTGTCTAACTTCTTCACGCTTGAAAATTGCTCTTTCATTGCCAAGCAGCATTTAAAAGAAGCGTCGCAATAACGGTATCGCTGGGCTGTGAATATGTCAAACTCAGCAGGACTTAAACGGTTTGAATAAGAACACATGGGGTGTATCCAGACTCAGAAACTCACCCCCTGTTTCAGATTGTCATTGGCCTGGTCTGCCACCTCGGACACAATCACCAAGGCAGCTGCAACACAAACAGAGAAAGAAAGAAAGAGAGAATCAAAAAGACACACTCACTGACTGGGACACAAAAACTAGGCCCTGATACATGTCGAGCAGCTGCATGCAAGTGTGTATGTATGTGTTAGTATGCATTTGACTTCTGAAAAAACATGACTATATTTCAGTTTATTGTTACAGAGCCTCAGTCTAAAGCTTTACCCTGTGTGTCCTCATATTCTTTCGAATCAGGAGAGAGGTTGTTCAGGTAGTCTGGAGAAAACAGAGTCAAGACATGAAAATATGATATTCAAACAGATAATTTAGATACAAATTTATATTTACAAAGAAAAATGTAATTCTTTTTTTTAACTAAACACATTCTTACTCACTTTAATACACTCAATGCTTTTACTTTTTTAGCCTTATTTGTTTTGGTATATGTAACAGTATCCTAATGTTGATAACATGATAACATTAACCCCTCTTCTCTACATGTGCTCCTGTTACACTACGTTTTAGCTGTTATTATTATCACAAAACTGATACCTGTGCATACAATGGCTCATATTCAGCAAAAATTACAGCCTTGCTTTAAACATTTGTAAGTGGGATTGTGTGTGTGTTACCTGTGAGTAGCATTCGATATTGAAGTACTCTCACTATAACCTGCAGCAGTTGGTGTTTTAATGGGACTTCAGCTTCTTCTGGGCCTTTTGTCTGCACACAAACAGTTACAAACACACATTTGATTTTTAGCTGTTTTAAAGTGATATTCACATGTGGTCTGTGCTTGAACACGACACATTGCATCCCACATGAAAAGGCTTTTATTAGTGTTCAGTTATCAAAATGTTGAATTGCATACACCCCAGACATCTGATCATTTCCGCTTGATAAAATCCCCCCGAAGAACCTCTTAGTTTCACTGAATTACACCCTGTGTCTTCCAAATAAGAGCAATCGCTCAAATACGATGTTGCAAATCAAGGTCAGAAGTAAACGAGGGAATTTTGTCGGACAGCATGACCTTCACGTATCTTTCCAGCGCACAGAAAACCTGAATAACTTCCATTCTTCTTTTCAGTGCGATCATTTGCAGGTGAAAGGGGACAGAAATTGGCACAATCAAAGAGAGCTTTAGAAAATCAATCAGGATCTAATTGTCTCTGACAGGTATTTATGCCCTGAGCGGTAGAGGAGCAATGGGGGTGTGGGTGCATGCGCACACAAGAACACACACACACACACACACACACACACACACACACACACACACACACACAGTCGAACATACAGTTTCTAATCTAATGATGTCCTATCCTTTATTAGAGAACCACAGATAGCACCCTGCGGGAAACAGTATCTTCTTCTTATTTACCCTGCACACACGCACGCACGCACGCACACACGCACACACGAGCTCTGGTATCCTATTTTAAACACATCCACATAAGCTTGCATTGTGTCAATGATGCATCCTTTCACGCGCAAACATGCAGATACAGACACCCTCAGACCTTGGGGCTGGTGATGAGATAACACTGATTAGGCCTGTAGAGGGGAGGGATGTGATACGACTTAAACACACCACTCTTTGTCTTCATTATCACAATCTGGAGTGCATGAGACAAAGTGAAATAGAGAGCTGAGGCCTATTTTAATGACCTGGCTTACACAAACACTCCCCTTCTCCTTTTCTTTTTATGTCTCTTTCAATTTCTTTTTTTCTTTAAGTTCAGTCCTCAGCAACAAACTCTGGTGAGCTTTTCTCTTTCCTCTGCCCTGTCTCTTTTTCCATCTCATTCCTGACCGCTGCATGATGATGTACTGGATGAGTACAATAACCAGCTCGCCATTATTAAACCCACTTATTTTCAGACCATCCGCTCTCCTCAAGTGTTGCTTGTAAATTGTCATCCAATTGACACTTGTTCGAGGAAGTGGCTTTCCAGAGATGGTAATTAGCGTGTGGTTTGTTTGGGTAAGTGAACCAAATGGAGGAGGAGAGAAGAGGGAGTGTGTGATGCCTTGTGCTGGGAGATAAACACATGCACACGCACGCACGGACAAACAAACACACCTCTCAGACTCTGTCACAGCCAGCTGATTTGCTGCCTGCACACACACACAACTGATCTAATTGGGGAGTTGTAAAGGAGGCTGCTTCTCTAATTAGCTTCTGTCTGCCTCATTGCCCAGCTGCCTTTACAAGGAATTCACTCCATTGCTCTCTCCCTCTATCGCTGTCTGTCCACCTGCTGCACAGCCTTCTGCTCTCCTCCTGGGCTTCTTGCACTGGAGAAACGCAGAGTCTTTACACAAATTTAGGCTATGGCATGAATATAAATCCAAGCTGAAGTGCTTTGGAAAGAGATTTCATAAACCCATTTTCACAAGCGCAACGCAATTTGTGAATGGACGTGCCCCTGCAAAAACAATCAGACACAGATGCACAAGGGCACAAAGGCACTCATACATACGACACACACACACACACACACACACACACACACACACACACACACACACACACACACACACACACACACACACACACACAACACAAACACACACACACACACATATATATATATACCCTGCACTGTGTTGGCCAGTGTTTATAGATGGTGTGGTAAACAAGCAACTGGCTGTCGAGGGTAGGCTGTAATCCTGTAAGGGTCGAGTACTGATCTGATCAGGGTTTGTGGCTACTTCATCACTGTCATCACCACATCCACAATGAAATTACTAC
Source organism: Embiotoca jacksoni (assembly GCF_022577435.1). Lineage (NCBI taxonomy): Eukaryota > Metazoa > Chordata > Actinopteri > Embiotocidae > Embiotoca > Embiotoca jacksoni. Next base: position 8,858,265 of record NW_027185229.1, on the reverse strand, counting down.
CACTTGTACTGCCGGACTTTGGCTCGTAGCAATAAAAGGCAGGAGGGCGTAGAGAGAACTAACTGGGAAAGAGGGGAAAACAGCCAAGCCTGATGAAGAACGTACATTTTTTAAAAATATACTAAAGTAGTAAATGGAAGTACTCAGCAATGCCTGTGCTCCTCTGAGCCGTAATGACTCGTGAAGTACCACGCAACAGATAAATGACCGTCATCCCACTCAGTAGTATGTACAGTGTGATTGTCTTTTCTGTCCCTCAGCCATCCTTCTCCCTCATTACAGTGGGGTCACACTCACCATGCAACTCCCAAAGTGGTTCTTTGATACACATAATGCCCTGGTGTGGGAGGCCAGGGAGTACAGACCCCAGGTATTGCTTATATGCAAAAACTTAAATACAGTATGCAGGGTCTGTAATGCAGTGACAGGTGCAGCGAATCTGCCAGTGGACCAAGATAACATTATTGAATATGACTCTGGGAGTTAATTTTAGAGGTATAAGATGAATCACAATTACATATCGGCACAAACGAGGAGTACGAAAAAAAAAATAATTCACACAAATCAAGACGTGTGTCCATTAGTCAAGCCGTTCATGGCTACTGTAGGCAGCAGTTAATGGTTTATGATGTGAGAAAGGAGGCTCATATCAACTACATGAGGCAAAAATGTAAAGGCACATAATTGACTTGGATCAAGGTCATTACGAGCTAAATGTTTCCAAGTGTGGAAACCTGCTGTCAGAGACGAAAGGTCGGCGTTCACTGTTCATGACGACGACTCTTCATTTGTAACCTCAGCCCCCTTCTGTTTACACTTGCTCTAAGTCTGGCGAAGCCAAAACTTTTTTCTGGGAAGAGGCAGCTGCTGCTGAATATTCATGAGGGCAGACAGTTGGTGCCTTGTCCATTCACTTTTCGTATCAAACTAGAAACGCCTGGAACCATCGTGTCAGCCACTCACAGCAAATCAGCATACAGCGTGGGGCTGGTAAGGCATGAATTTGGGTAGAGAGGTGCTGAGTTGAATCGGTGACTGCTAAATACAAACAATGAACAGCACAGGAGCCTGGCCAGCGCTTTTTAATGATCTGTTTCATATAAATTAAGATAGATAATGGATGGATGGATGATATTCATAGAACATTTATTAAAATCAACAAATGAAGACTCGATTGTTTTCATTTTGTGGATTTTCTCTTCAGGGTGACCTGTGTGCTGATGCATTGTGGGTAAACCATTTCTATAGACCAGGATACGAAGGCGTCGAGATAAGATTGCGGGATCTCTGTGGACTTGTCTAAAGGCTTACCTAATATCCTGTGTTTTAGTTCAAATTTGTCAGTTGTATTGTTACCATCTCAGACTATACAAAATCAGGATAAAGTGTTGATTAAGTGGACCAGGAGCATAATCTGATGACAGCTGTGATGGTATTAGGCTGAGCCTTTGGTGATCCCTTCACCCAAATCCCACCTCCCTGTTCACCAGGACTATCCAGGATAAAGAGATCTGGACAAAGAATGAGTATTTGGTGTTGAGTGGGTCTAAAATATGCAAGTATGACAGTAGAAAGGTCAGGTCCATGAAGAGGAGAGGGACAGAGAGGGTTTAGAAAGGCCATTATCTCCCTATGGAAGCTGAGTGTCAAAAATATAAGTTGAGAACTTCTGAGTGAGTGCCAGGGGAAATACCAGGTTTGATCTCTGCTCTAAAAACACCCACAAGGCTTAAGTTTCCCTCCATAAACATGGAAAGAGAACCGGAGATTTGAATATGTGACTGTCAAAATACTTTCTCCAGTTCCCCTTTAAGGAGGATCCTTATAATAATGCAGTGCTTTGAATCCACACTCACCAGGCCCAGTAAAATAATAACACACAACAAAACAAAGGAAATATCACACACAAAAAAAAGACTTGGCAGGAGAGACAGCAAAGAGCTGCCTTTAACCGGTACCGTCTCATCTGCCTGTTTAGTGTTTTACCTCAAATTTCTTGATGATGCTGGCAAATGCCGGGCTTTTCCTGCAGCTTTCCTCCAGTAAAGACATGCTGCGGTCGTACTCGGAGATGTACATGTCGAACACCCGAAACTCGTCCCGACGAGACAAGATCACATCCACTACCTTTTGGCTCTCCTCCCTTCACAGTAAAAAAAACAAAAAAAACCAATAGGCAATTAAATACAGTTAACCACATGGAGTAAAGTCAATAATTTATAGAAAAGTAAAAAAAAAAAAATAAGTCTTTGATGTGGCCACCTGGTATCACATCAAAGCGTGTAACACATCCACCAGTCACCATCATGTTTTGCCTCACTTGGCAAGAAAACTAAGGTGCCTCAGAGTTAGGCATCAAAAGCCATGTCGTTAGGTTTAGAAAAAGTTAGTGGTTTGAATGTGTTAAAGTAATGTTTCTGTTCCTCTCATTTTGTTTCCGTGTTTTATTTTGGTTACTTATCCCATTCCTTTTGTTTCGGGTGCCTTGACTTCCTGCCTATGTGTGTGATTGATTACCTACCGCTGCCTTGACTGTTCCCACCTGTGTCCAATTGTCCTTTCGCCCTCTTGTGTATATAATCTACTTGTTCCTGTCAGTTTGTGTCAGTGCATTGCTGTCTTGTGCTCATCATTCCAGGCGTTCTCCTCTCAGTGTTTCCCAGAGTTTTCCCATTTTTTTTTATTCTGCTGTGTGTAATTTTGATTCAGCTTTTTGCTTGGCCCTTTTTGTACTTCAGCCCGATTGTTTGACTCCCTGGTTCTCACCGCAGCCTGTTTTTGGACTATGCCTTTTTGCCTTTTCCCTCTGATCTACTGCCTACTAAAGTATTGTGCAAGCTTCAAGTAAAGAGCCTGAACTGACTTCAGTGTTGTGTATTTGGGTCCAGTCTGTATTCAACCAGTGTTTACATTTGGATGTGACCGGTCGCAATTTGGTTAGGCTTAGGAAAACTACGTGGTTAGGAAAAAAAATCATGGTTTGGGTTCAAATAAGTAATTTTACATGAATTGCATTACATATGTCACCAATTATATTTAATGTACTAAGTTAAATATGCTACTTAAAAGAAATCCACATTGACTTTTGCTTTCTCATAGACTCGAACAGCAGCCCCTCCAATGAAAGCCCTGTGTTTGTTTATCACTCTTTTTACAACCAGTTATACATCTGTATACTTTTCATTTGTACGCAGGGCAAAACGTGGCATTGACACTATATCCTAGTGTGGACTGACGGGTGTATTACACACTTTTGGTTTGCTGGGCTGGATGTGGAGTTCACAGAAATATAGTTTTTTCTTCAATTGTAGGCACTTTTCCCTCTTAAACTACTTTAACTTCAGTTACTTATGTCGTACATATGGATGTTTGACAAACTTTAACAAACCATTACGAATATTTTGCTTACTTAAATTGTTATAGCTATTTATTGTTGCTGCACTGCATGGATGTCTGGGATTATCATGTGTCCTGTTACAATTGTAGAAGACTGATTTTACAAGCTATAGCTTAAATTCAGGGTATTGATGAGATCAATCTGTAATCTTCACTTTACGCTCAGTAAGAGGACAAATATGTATATTTTCCATAGACTGTAAATAAAAGTAGATGCAGTTTCTGGGTCTGAAAAATTAGGCCAATGTGGAAGTGTCTTAAACTACAATACCACTGAGGGCCACTAGGGGTTGGCTCCAAAAAAGGTTCTGGCTCAAAAATTGCAAGAAGGGGACGGCAAAAATCCGAATTAGAGGCTTCATAATGGCATAGCTGGTTGCCACTTTTTATTTTTCAAACCATCAAACTATTCCTTTCAGCACTCACATCACTAAATTTGATCAAAATTGAAACCACTTATTTTAGAAGAATCAATAACAGGACAATATACCTGTGCCTAACAAAGGCAGTTCAGTAAAGTGGGTGCCTGCTGCCTTGCAAGACCTTTGGTTAAAGAAGAACCCCTGTTTCATGACACTTCACTGCACTGCATTTTAAAGCAGAGTTATAATAGTGTAGAGTAATTACTGGGGCCCTCAGTGGAGAGTAAATTATCACGACTGTGAAACACTTTGCTCTACATCTGTCTTTAAACCACTAAATTAAAGTGTATAAAAAAAATATGGAATTATTCTCTAGAGCAATTGGCCATAGTGCAGCTAAGAGTAACTACAATAGAGTTTCTTACCACTGAATAATACGCTCTTCCAGCTCAGTAAGGATGCTGCTGTGGAGGGTGTAGACCTGGGGGAGCACACCCAATATCTCCCCCAACCTCTGCTCCTCCAGCAATGGCTCCCCTTCCTCATCCACCGCCTCAGTCACCGCTGACCTAAAGTCCTGCAGAGGAGAGGGAAAACAGGATTTGTGAGGAGGTATCTTTTTTTCAGATGACAAAGGTGCGGGGCAGAAAGGGGGGTGGGGGATTGGAGGAAATCATTGTGAGGAAGGGAGGAGAAATGAAAGGCACAGAGGAATGAGGAACGAAGAGAAAAATGGAAGGAAGGTCAGATCCTCCTAAACATCCTTCCTGCCACCCTCCCTTCATATCATCTCAGTACTTTGGGTCCAGTTCAGACATTCAGGAAAGGTGGCCCTGTTTGCATAAGAGCTACATGCCAGGTGTTGTTACATAATGACCTTACTCAATGACACAACACTGTTTTGTACAACTGTACATTCGCCCACTTTTCATTTTTCTGTAGACAAGAATGCACTGATATGCAGTGAATCTGGGTCCAGTGGAGTCCATTCAGCACCCATAAAACATGTGCAACAGGCTTTAATAGCTGCAGTGTCAGTGACTAAAGGGACTAATATGAGGAGTTATTGCACATGGGAGTGCAAAACCAGGAGGGAGGTTATTTATCTACTCAGCAAATGAACACAAAAAGTAAATGAAAGTAGGTTAATCGTTAGGAGTTGTCAACATGCTTTAAAATATATTACTTTTTTCTGTGAGTGACGCTGTGTGACAAACTAATGTCATGCTGTCTATAAAGCAACAGTGTGTCTGTAAGGGATAAGTGTCTGAGGCCCATCAATTTCAGTTCAGAGTAAAGCACAGACATAAAACAAATAGAGATGTCCCAGTCGGCCGTGCAATAATGTGGTGACACCGGGCGCTTCAGAACACGCCGTTCATCATGCACAATCGATCGCGTATGAGTTAACATTCATCACGTCTGCCGGGAAAAAGAACAGCTACTTTTAGGGCTCTGGTTGACTCCGTGTCCCTGGTTACACACAAACACACACACACTCTCAGATCTGTAAATGAGCAGGACTGTAACCTCCTTTTTTGCCCAGCCACTCGCCACTTTATTCCTATTTTCCTCACGTAGGGCAGGTCAAGAAGCAACGTTAAGCACTTGATTGAGCAGCCGTTTATGCTCAGTCATAACTCAACAGAGGGAATCTGTTCAGAGGTCACGGGTCACAAACAAGAAAAAAAAATAACAAGTCTAAGCCTCATATGTTGAAGCCGTTATAGGGAAAGTCGTTTAGAAGAGGAGCATGGCCTCCCTTCCTATGTGGAGACAGGGTCTGGAAATTCTTTGTATTCTTGTTATTCCTTATCAAACAATGGAACAATAGCTCATGTGTGCCTCTAACTTAATGCTGCTCCTTGTTTTTTTTTTCCCAGACTGTGTTTGTGCATGTTGCTCCGCTGGGGTGTTTCCCAGACAAATTACTTAGTTTAATTCTAATTGGGATATTAGTCTGCATCAAACAGTAACTAATATCTCCCCCAAAAAAATCACTGATTCAGCTTGCAAGAATAATAAGATCCCAACTCAGTAACCATGCATTATGCAACAGCATGATGAAAAAGGCTTCAATGTCACCTTTGAAAGGTACCAAAGGTAACACGTCAGAGGAATGAAAGCCAAGGTCTTTTAAAGTGACAATTTCTGAAAGAAGATCATTTACACTGAAAAACAGTTCACGCAATTATTGCAGAAATGTCACATCTGATGCACTGACGTCCAGATTGACTCGCAGCATATGTATCTGTCTGTGCTTTGGAATACAGCAGCTAATCAGTGTAACTGAACATCATGATGAGATTGCAGAGTTATGATCATTAGAGGGGTCTGTTGTATAATATTTACATTAGTTGGTGTTTAATGGCATTAAATTACACATTACACAAAGCTTTGTACTCACAGAAGGCTTTCATAAATCACGGTAAAGGGCCTCACATAAGAAATTCAGGTTATGACCTTATTCAAGGTTATAAGGTACGGGCTGACTGATGGGCTTCTTTGGCTTCGCTGATTCTACCTGTCAGATTTGTACAGGCAACCATCACCGTAATAGCCACCATTTTTGAAAAGATGTCGCCTATCTCACTTCCTCTATAAGATTTTCTTAAAAAAATTAAATAAATCTAAGTTAAATAATTGTTTGAACTGTTCCAGTATCCACAGTCTGAAGGTCATTTTATGTGGCAAATGTCCTTCTTTGTTTGTAACTCTGCAGGGATGTGGTCTTGTTTTTGACAGGCAGTGATTGAGAAATGATGAAAAGAGATGATAACAGTTGGCTGTGATGCATGGCTGACTGCTGCAGGGTTACCACAGCTCACCTTTAAATTATCTGTCCTGCATTAACTATTCCCATTACTCTGTAGAGAGGGATATTCTCCAGTTAATGGTCAATCTGGTCATAAGGAGCTCGTAGTGTGCATCTAATTTAACCAATAAAAAAAGGAACCAACAGCCTTTTTGTGACCTTTAGGTGGCAGATTGCCAGTCGAGGGAGTGTCCACATATTCAGTGTTAGTTGAGTAAAGACACAAGGGCAGTATCAGTGAGAGCGCCTAGTGTGCACATGCAGCGTCATCTTACAACTGACCACACCAGAGCACAACATGTCAACTTTGTCAAGACCAGGAAATAGATCGCGCTGCAACAACACTGATAAACCTGAGCAGAGCGTTACAAAGGGGGGAGGAGGAGGAGAAGAAGAAGGAGACAGAGACTGGGGAGCAGACACACAGGATGTGATGTTATCAGTGGCATCTTTAAGAAACTTTAATAGACCTTCACGAAGGAGACATTTTAAGCCAATGTGACACGTTTGTGGTGTGTGGCAGTGGAGGTTGTCTTACCTCCTGAAGGTACTTGAGGGCACTGACGTGTCTGCAAAACAGAAAGAGAGAATCATTCGATTTAATGATAAAGTGGAAAGGAATCCACAACCTTCTACACAACTATGTTAATTTTTCTACAAAACTCATTAAATTATTTAAATTATTCATGATGGGAAAACTACATCAGAAGAATGGTTAAGTGCGTAGCAGGGCAAGAGGTGTAAGACACTCCTGTAATTGGATGTCAGTTACTCTGCATGCAGCTTGATGAATTGATGCGGAAGCAGGAGAGATGCAGTTGGAAGGAATTGGGAAGCAGCATAGAGGCACAATACTAATACTACTAATAATATATAGATGTTGATTGAGCATGATGTTTGTGAGGACATGGAGGAGATCCAACTCAAATGGGGAAATCTACAAATGCAGATACTCACAGTCTCTCTGAGTCAACGAGCTCTTTGGCAATGTAGAAGGCTCGGGATCGGCCATCAATCTGCGTGACAGGGAGCGAGAACAGTGGGAGATGAATGAACACAGTTAATGTTTAAAGGCTCTCTGTGGGCACTTACCCCACTCAAACATTAATAGGAAGAGCTACAGCAGCCAAGGAGACTGACAAAAAAACAAATTCAAATTTTTTTCTGATTCTTGCTGTCAAAATAAGACTGATTATTTCATTACGCTGCAGCACAGACATGAAGGCTTTCTCTAGTACTTTTAAATTTAGATGCATTATGTATGAGCGGCAGTGTGTGTGGTGACAACAATGCTGCCCATTGATTTAGAGGCTAATCACAGGGTCTCAAAACATCCGAGCCAAAACATAACATTGAAGCCATTTAGAGGTTTACCGGCAAGGCTCCCGTGCTTTGTCAGTGCTATTTTTTCCGATCTACCGCATTTCACAAATGCTGAATTAAAGGCACACTGATCTTCATTTCCTTGAAATAAAACCCAAACACACTTCCATTAAATTAAACTGTTCCCGGGGCCAACTTAAGTCTCACTGGTCTCCTTCCTCCTTGACTTTTTTTCCTTCCAGTTTATTGTAACTTTTCTTTGAAGAAAGAGAAAACAAGGAAATGCATGTCACATGATGAGGCTGATATTAATGTGATAGCAGCGGGACGGGTGGGGTCCATCTCTAAACTACAGTAAAACGGCATCTTTTAATGTATGCAAATGTGGGAAATTTAAGGGACTGCATCTCAACTAGAAGAAAAAGTTTATGGATACATAAACTCCTAACTGTTAAATGGATCCCTATGGACAAGCATATGTCCCATATAATGCTCGACTTAAGAAGCTTTGGCAATTTTGACTCATGAATGAGTCACCATGTGTATAATGCATCTCACCATAAAAAGCTCACTATGTAATTGTCATTACATTCTGTTGTTCACTTCTTATTTTATGGTACCACTTTTATTCAAATCATTATGTCTAAAATAGAATGAAAATCCAAATCTGTGGTATATTATTAGATAAAAACAGGACTTCTATAATTCAAGTTGATTTGCTGGACCACTTAGAGGACTAAATTACCACCTTCTTCTCAGCAGTCATTGGTTTCTGTATCCCATAACTCACCTGTCGGTCATAACTTTGCTCTGCAAGCCCCTCTTCCTCTTCCGAGGTACGGCCGTGGTCTTCATCCGCTGACAACCCAGCAGAGACGGAGTTGATTGGAAAAGGCTCTGTGTAGGCACTGCCAAAGGAGGAAAAGACAGTATTAAGACACTACAAACTACAAAACTACGCTGGTGTTAAAATGTGAATAGTTTGTACTATAACAATATGTACACAACAGCATGCCAGAAAAAAAATCAGTTTTAACCTTAAAGAAAGGCACTGACTATTTTCAGTTGGGAATGCAGAGCAGCATACAGGACACAAATTCTGAACAGTACACTATGCAGGAAAAAAGGCACCATATTCAAGTGTATTCTCAAAACACTGAACAATACTCTAATTCCCCGGTAAATGTATGCTAGTCTTTTTCCTGTGTGTGTCTCTTAGCATTTCAGTCATCATATGGAGCCCTCAAGTGGCCCACTGTAATCCCTTTACTGACTTGTTCTTCTCCTCACAGATGGTACAGTTGTGTGCGTACACTGGTAATCCTTTTGTGCGCTGCTATACCTGAGAGGGCATGCTTTAGCTCATTTCACATTTAATCCCTCTAAATGCAACCTGCGCTAATTATTAATGTCCTCTGGCCCATTAAGACCCATTCAGTATGTCTGATAACATTGACGTTGCCTGAAATATAACTGAAAAACAAATCCTATAAAAAATGCAATACAACAGGTGTAGGACAGCAGTGAGACTCTCTGCTGGTTTCATCCCAGGTGTAAAAGTTTTATAGCCTAAAAAGTACTGCAGAGGAGCAAAATATTTATCAATACAGACACGCTTTGTTATTCATTAAGTTCTGCTACTGTAAGTATTTCGAGTACAGCTGGTACTGCAATGTAACAGAGAATACTGCTGATGATATGAAGCCAAACTAACTTGTGATATTAAAGGTGTATTGATAGGAATCTTTCCATTTTGGACAATCTAAACTCTTTACTCAAAGTGGAGCTGATTTTCATTCTGGTCTTTTTGATCATTTTAGACCCTCCTATTATATTGAAAAAAAAGATATCCATCATGTCATTGGTCACATAAATCTGCATTGTTTATATCTGCTGACAAACAGGCAAAACAAACTGTTATTATGAGAATTCAAAAATAAAAATATCATTTCATGCATGCACATTTTCTTATGATCTAATTCAGGAAGTTTCACTTTTTAGTCCTGTATGTTTTCTAAAAATCAAGTGTTTCTTTCCTGCATATTCATTATCTGCCCTGTGCACATACGTGCTTGTTTTAGTTGTGTTAATTGTAAAGCAACCTGATTGCTTGATCCCCAAAACCAAAACCACAAAACCACAAATGGGTTCCGCAAAGTGGCACTAAAGGAAAAGTCATTAAAGCCACTAGGATTCATTGTCTGGGAACCACAAACTAAATTCTGTGGTAATCCCATCAGGTAGATGTTGAGATGGTTCACAACAAAGCTTTGACCTGCAGGTGGTGCCAGCAAAAAAACATCAAGAGATCAACAAAGTCATTGTGATTCATTGTCTGGGTACTCTGAATGTCTGAACCAAATTTCATGGGAATTCATCCACCAAATATCCACACTGCTGGACTGACAGACATTGCCATCCACTATGTCACACCACTAAAATTAGCATATATACACAAGTCACATGTTCGACAGCATAGAAGTATAAAAGAACAGCTAGTGTGTAGGTGTGCCTTCGAGCACAAGCATTGATGTGATGTCTGTTTTTGGCATAATCTCTTGCAGCTCTGTGAAGTGAGCGGCAGATCCTTGATTTGTTTACCCTAACTAGCCAATTATAAGTTAATTTCATTAATTTCATTGGGCATAATTTACTACGTGCTATAAGGAAAGTTAAGAGAAACCAATTTGATATTATAAATTTTTCCCCTTGCAAAGAAATATTTGCGAAATATTCTATAATGTCTTTCCACGGGACTATAAAAAGAAAGATGCCAAACAAAAAAGCAGCATCAGAAATGGAGAGTATGGGCTTTCCTTTCAAATTTGATGTCAGATGAATCTACAAATGTGTGTATTGAAGAGATTAGTTGATTGCACAAACAAAAACAAAAAAAATGAAAAGAAATCACTGTGGATAACTGAATAATTATTTGAAGTCCTTCTAAACCTATCTATAATGAAATATTTTTTTCCATGCAGCTGCAGCCCTGTCTCATCACTCTCTGCTTTGTAGGAACTAGGAAATATGTAAAGCAGACAGTGTGATAAATTTCACGTAAATAAGATGAGACATGTACTGCATACATTGATAAATTCACACATGCATGCACAGTGCCTTGTAATGATAGTTTTTCCTGATGCCTGAAACCGCCCCCTGTGTGAACAGAGTGTAGGCAGCTTTTGGAAGACCAAAGGTTAACAGAGTTACCTGCTGGACTTCATCTCCATTCAGATACACTCATACTTCATATGGTTCACTGCACAGCTTAAGCTCTCAGACACACACACACGCACACACACACATGCACGCACGCACGCACGCACGCACGCACGCACACACACACACACACACACACACACACACACACACACACACACACACACACACAGACACCTTTCAGCCTTATTGGGTGGGCTGGTGAAAACATCTATGGCCCATTACTCATGGTTGACCTCAGAGTCGACAGGTCAGGCTCCTGGGTGATGCTGTGGTGGAAAGAGAACTGGAGGGATGGGTCTTCTTTGAATTCATTCTTAAGCTCTGATTTATTGTACAGGTGAGTCAAATTCCATCATACATCCAAGACTGAGGATTCTCACCTTCACCTTCTCACCTACAACCATCAACATCACTGCAATCTCTCAACACACACCGTCTGTGCTGTAATGGAGGGCTGTGACCAAATCCTAGAGAAGATCTTAAAAAAAAAAAATCTAAAATTACTATGATTCCTTAAAAATATACTACCATTTTAAGGTTTCTTGTAGCTCCAATCTGCTTTATTTGTATAAGTCACCACATTTAAACAGACAAATAGTTTTGTAAGATGACAATACAGGAAGACCTTTCACAGGACAATTAATTAAATGCTATTATGCCAGCCGACTGCAAAGTCTTTGATGAAACGACAAAGTTAAATCTACTGTGTCAAATTCGAAAGAGGACCCAATGACTGGTAAAAGACCCATAATCTACCAATTATCTGTGAATTTGATAGTAACATATAAATCAATTGAGCTAAACACTGAGTATTAAAGTAGTATTAGGACCAATCAGACAGACCTTTTCCCACATGTAATGGCTCTATTATAGGAAATAGGACCGAGTGAATAGGTTCATTAGCTTGCTAACTATAGAAGATTGAAACACTAATGGGGGGATTAAGAGCATGGGAGCAGTGTTAAATTGTTTGCTGCTTTTAGTGAGGGTGATTACATATAGCCTGCGGCTGCTATGTAGCTGCTATAGTGTGAAGTGGTTAGTGAAGACAATGTATCTCTGACTCCTGCTGACATGATAGGTTTTGATTCAGGGGCACATGCAACACTGTTATAACCTCTGTTTGCTTGTTTCTGGTCGATTTGTCCTTCTGTACCATTAGAGTCAGAAGTTTGCTATGGGGATGATGGGTATATGAAGTGAGAGATCCTTGACAAAGTGGAGCAACAATACCAGCAGACCTGACATTACTGACTGGACCACACCTCATTTTGTTGTTCAAGGGAAAGTCTACGCACCTCCACCCCACCACAATGACCCCCTTTTTCCCGCTTCATCCTATCTGTCCGCCCCTTTCTCCACCTCCCTACCTCCCACCAGAGCCCTGCCCTCGTCCTGCATTTCCTGTAAACAGGCTGGTGGGAAGCTCCTTGGCTGGACACTTCCTCCCCGGGGATGACCTGGCAATGACCTCAGAGCGACTGGCACCAGGCCTGGCGAGCCAGTGACACGCCCTGTCCACCCCCTTGTTACACAGCACACAGGCACCACCCAGTGCAACAATATACTTAAGATGTCTCCCTCATCACTACTAACACTAACATAACAGTGGGTGGAAAAGCAGTTTCAGAGGCCATTCCAGGGCTTTGTCATCACGTCGAAGAAATTCATGTTGGACTGTTGGAAGTGTAAACGATGCCAAAGGGTAAACTAGAGATGCACAATGGTGCACATATTAGCACTCCCTTACTGAACATACCACGATAAACCTTTTTACTGTGTGCACAGGGACAGCAACATATTTGCATTACGCTTGTAAGTCCATCTGAAAAAAAACTTCACTAGCAAGGATGACCACCTCAACTAAGTATTAACAGAATTTATTGATTATGATATGGTGGAATGCATTGGAGCTGGGTAAGACACTGCGGTTTGGGGAAGGCTTAATGTCCAAAATGAGCACTGTTGATTGATAAAATGGGAGGATGGACTAATCTGAAGCTGGTTCCTTAGCCCCTGAAATGAGCGCCAAAGTTTGATGAAATAGAGGGATGGCCGATTTGTAAACGGGCCTCTTGGTGCCCAAAATGAGTGCTGTAGTTTGATGAGTAGGAAGACAGACAAAATGGAGACATACACATCGGTGCCCCAAATGAGCGTAGTAGTTTGAGGAAATGGGAGGACTGACGAAACAGAAATGAGCAACCTGGTGCTAGGAGAACGGGAAAACTTAAATGAAATAGGGAGACAGAAGAATTATAACTTGGCATCCCGATGCCGGTAACAAGCACATCTTTATGAAATGGAAATAAGATCCGAGGACTGCTGAAATTAGGGGACAGAGAAAAGGACAACTTGTGAGCCAGCGCCTGAGACATGGGCAGAAAACTGTTGAAATGAGGTGGTAGTGGAGAGGAAAACTGGCATCTTGGTGTGAGAAACAGGAGGAAACTGTTGAAAATGAAGCATATAGGAAGGGGGAACTAGTGACCCGATATGGGAAATGGATCAGAAAACTATAAAATTGAGGATAGGAACGTGCAAACCTGCCAACCCGATGTTGCGGGAGTGCATGGTGACGTCATGAATGATGGATGATCTTCCTCGAACGGAATCTCGGCTGTAGGACGGCGGCGTTTTTCATTTTTTATTTATTTTTTGCTGGAATGCTCCTGATGGCGATTGGACCAGTGAACTGCCTTAACATGGTCCTTGGTGAAAGCGGAGTTTGTGGGTTCGCAGGTCGGTGTGAAGACCATCTGCTGAGACGAAGAGGACACTAACGTATGTTTTGAGGATAAGGTCAATAATGGAGCCGGTTCCGAAGGCAGGATGAACGAGCGGCGTGGCGTTCTGTGGGTCTGAACGGACAACAAGAGCAGACAGATGTGCCGGATGGGCAGGTATTTATAGACGCGTGACTGGAAGGGGAGTGTTTGAGGTGTGGTCCTGTTCCCAAAATTCAGATAAAATTATCTCCAATTAATGGTCTCTAAATTGAACACAATCACAAATCCTACACTTTCTGTGCTTTTTTTCCAGCTCTCATTTGTTGCTGCAAGGCTAGTTGGCAAGGACAATTCTGCTGAGACTGCATCCTCAGCAGGAGCCTCATCTTTGATAAAGCAGCACAGTGCTGTAACTGTGTGCATGCACATTTATGCACATATACGCACACACAGACAATCACCTTGGTTTGGCTTGGGATGAATCATTAGTGGGCCTTCTCCTTTTCCATTGCACACTACGGTAGCTTGCTAATGAACACGTCTCTTTGCTTAGGCTGAATGCTTGTGTTGATGTAGCGTCTAAATGCTGCTATACATTAATCACACAAGTGGAAACAAGCCAAGCCTGTGGGACAGCAGCTTTGTAAGTTCTTCTTAAAATGCGTGTCTGCTTCTGCAGGAACTGTCCTTTTGTGTGCAGTGCTGTGGGGCCACTTGGTCATTTTCCTCACCACAAAAATCCACTTTTTTCCTCAGTGGGCCTACAGCCACATTGACTGTTCTCAATAAATCACTGCCATCATCTGCATGTTGGCATGGGACAGTGTCAAGATTTGAAAAGAGTTTAGTACAAGATTTACACACAAAGGCAGACAAAAACACCTACACTGAGTACACAGGGCTTAATGGGCACACCCAGGCACAGATGTATACACTCAGACTCACATAAACATAAACCAGGCCTGTATAGACACACCAAAGACTGCCCCTGCATGGTAACAGAAGCATCTATAGGAGGAATGCAGTGAAGACAAGGTGACAGGATAGATAAGTTATTTGCATCACTGTGAGCAGTGTGAGACTTCCAGCACACAATGAGCCCCATGGGTAACATCACTGGGAGACAAAGAGCCTTCCAAGAGTGACCATTTTTTGGGGAATGGAAAGGTTTCAAATGTTGAGAGACATATATACAGTTGAATAGAACTGTGTAAACAAACAGTGGGAAGTCATGATATAGTATTGCTACAGAGACTGAAGAAAAGGGAAGTACGAGCTTCATATGTATGAAAGGTTTTCTAAATTATATAAATCCTCTTCTGCATAGGCAAATAGCTATGAAAAACTAAATAACTGAAAACAATTAAAATGGTGAAAGAAACAGCAGCTATCTGCACATGAACACTAAACAAAGGGCCGCACAAGAAACAAAAACAAGCAGAAACATTCTGTCCCATGATGAGATCTTCAGCCTTTCAGGGAGCTCTTGGTAATGTACCATCTCTTTGACTACACAGAGGTCATCAAACACAACTATTATATTATAAGTGGGGGAAGACTGTGGCCTGCAGTGGCTGAGTCTGTGCCACAGGCTGGAGTCAATTGGTGATTCCTCACTCTATCACACACTGCAGTAAATCCTGCGGCCCCTCCAGGGTCCGATGAAAGAGAGGCACTCGGGAGAGAGCTACTTTAATAAAAGCTCTCCTAAACTTAACCATCAGTGTCAGGTACAGGAGAGCAATTACAACACAACTGCTCTCACTCTCTATCTGCTGTTTTTACTGCACCCCTCCAACCTTACTTTATACTCTTTTGTTTTCTCACTGATCTGCTCCTTCTATTCACACATCCCCTCCCCTTGAAACCTCACCTTTTCTTCACTCTTCTCCACTTCCATGTGTGAAAGAAACTCCCCCACATTTTTTCACTTTTAATTGCATCCATAATGACTTTCTCCAACGTGAATAATCTGCGCTCAGTGAGCTACCCAATTGCTGCTACTTGTTCCGTCACCTCAGACTTGCATAGGAAGCAGCAGCGCCAGATGTGACCTCTAAATCCACCAAATGAAAAACAGGAGTAAGCTCTCCCACAAGCATTGTCCATCTTCCCACAGCCAGCGATGCCTGACATCTCAGGCTGCTCATCTCTCACACAGAACACTTTCCTACAAGAGGGAGATCAGAGTCTACTCAGCCAGGTGCCTTCTGCTCATCTGAGATACAGAGAAAGAAAATCTGTCAGCTGTTCAGGGGTAGACACTGCACCTCTAAATAAAAAGGTCTGGCCCTAACATGACTACAAAGAGAACATACATATATGCCTCATTTCTACAGTTTGATGCAAGCAAATATAAGAAGATTAGCTGAAACCCTGTCTGTGATCATAAATCCAAATTTGATATAGACCTAATATGTTAATGGTGGAAGTCTTCAAATAACTTGTTTTGACCATACATTAGTCCAAAAAGGTATTCTATTTCCAGTAATAGACAACTATGAACAAATTTGAATTCATATTTCAGTCAAAACATTTGCTTAAAAAAACCCATTAACACTTACTTCCCTATCAAAATGAACAATATTGCTTCTTTTTGTCAATCACAAATTATTGATTTGACCAGCTCTATAAGCACTAATCATTAGCCATGGATGGTACTTTGTAGTTTTGTATTGCCTTAAAAAGTCAGTAAACCCAGGTTTGTAAAATATGTGGAGATTGTTTTGGTTCCATTTACCAAGCTTTTGAGATGTTTTATAAACTGCTTCAACCCTGATTCATTAGGTGCTCACAGCATTGAAAAAAAAAGACATTGCTTATGTTTACCTTTGTAAGTTGTCAACATAAATTTCTCAGATGAATCTCAAAATCTGGGCAAATAAAAAGTATATGTATGACTAGATACCACCAGATATAAAGTGTAAGGTAAGGTTACACATGTGTGTTTAGAACTTGGGTTAATCAACCCTTTAAGGTCTGCTGTAGATGAAACTAAATAATTCAACCTTAAATAAACGTTGCTTACCTTTCAGTGTCTGCTTTTGATGGCTGGTGTTTGCTGTCAATCCCAGGGAAACTATTCATGTCCACATAGCCATCATTCTCATTGCTGGGAACTGTTGTGCAGTTTGGATCCTCAAAAAACTCAGTAACAGTGTGGGATCTAGTGGGTCTGCCTAGGATCTGGATGTTCTCATAGTCTGAGCTCATGGCTGGCATGTTTTCATAGTCTGAGGTATCTGCACTGGGGAAGGAGATGGACCGTGGTTTGGTCAGAGGCAACGGCATGACGGAGCGGCGAGATCGCTCCTCGAAGGACTCCACTCTGGAGACGCTCCTGCCAAAGGCTTTGGGGTCTCCTTTCCTCCTCTGGTGGTCTTTGTAGAGGGCAAAGTTGGTTGGCAGGTCTGGAGGACGTGGCTGGGGGTTCACCATGTGGGACTGGAGCTGAGGAGAGCTGCCAGTGCTTCTACGATCAAGCTCTATGATTCTCACTGGGCCATGGTGGCTGGACTCAGAGGAAGAACGTGAAGAGCGAACACTCCCATCACTGAACCCCTTTGAATCCGTCTTCTTCTTGAACTTAAGCGCCAGAAAGCGCTTGAAGGAGGACGTTTTCTTTTTAGGTATGTCATTGGGTTCATGCTGGATCAGGAGGGATGGGGAACTCTTGGTGACCGGTCTTTTAGTAATGTATGCCAGCTCAAAAGGTGGAGGGATGTCTACTAGAGACGTTGGTGTGGAAACACCACTGGAAGATTGATGGCTGCGCTGGGAGAAGCTTCCAGAAGAGGTTATGACACATGGGAGGGAAAGTGTATCATCCTTCCTTTTCATCCTGATGTCACCCTTCAGAGATTGGTCAATGTCTGTTGGGGTTGTCAAGGACAATTCTGGACCTTCTGCAGATCGGGAGTATAATAAGAAGCGACGGGACTTCATTGATGGAATCAAACGGTTGACTTCTGGCTGCTGTAAGTGGCTGAGGGATTCGCTGTTCTTATCCAAGGCCACTGTACAGTATTCATGTGTCTGGTATTCTGTCCCTGTCTCCTCTGGTACAGTTTCTGGGACATAACCCGGAACTTTCCCAGAATAGGATCTTGATCGTGTGACGATTGTTTTCCGATCAAGTGTCACAAAGTTCTCCCCTTCTGAGTCAAACCCGGCCTCTTCATATATATGCTCCTCATTATCTGAGTCTGTGTCTTCATAGTAAGGCACAATATGGCAGTCTAGTTCCTCGATGTCTTCTTCAAAGGCCTCAGTGGTGTGGGCAAACACCACCCTGTTTGTGAGCTCTGGGGTGCGGCCCAGGTCTAGGTCTACTGGCACCGTGATGTTACACAACCTCAGACGAGGCTGGCAGCTTTTTCTTTGGCCGCTTAAAGCCTGCTCTCGTTTAGCTGTTCTCTCCTTCACACTTCTTACTCTAATATGCTTCTTTTCCGATTCTTCCTCGTCATCCTCATCACCTATCTCGACGTAATCCTCTGATGAGACACACTCAAATTGCTCAAAGTCATCTGCTTTAAAGCAGAGGGAATCATCAATGTCTGCATACTCATCTGCTGACTCACTGTCCTTTGCTTTGTCTTGGTGCTGATTTGACTGCTCAGTGCCCTCCTCAGTATGACCGTGCTCTGAGAGGGCTTGCTTGTCCTCTAGCTTGTCCACATCATCTGATGATACATAGTAAGGTTCCTGGTTAGAAGGACCTGCCGTTTGCACTTCATTTGCAGTTGAAGGTTTGTCATCCTCACTCCACTCAGGATCAGCAGTGCTACATATTTCTCCTGGAACAGCTTCTATGACAGAGTAAGGGCCGAACACATCCTCAGTGCTGGATGTGAACCGAAAACAGCCTGAGAGATCCTTGGTGGCTCGTTCTGGTTGCCAAACCTCTGTATCTCCTGTTTCAGCTGGGTCACACAACTCACATGTATCACTAGCATCATCTGTCGGGCCAATCACATCGTAGGGATACTCCTCAGTGACAGTAGGAAGCACATTGAATCCATATGCAAATCCTCCAGCTTCCATCTCAGTCTCTCTTGTGAGTAAGTCACACTGCAGACAGTCTTCCCTTTGTTCATTGTCTGCTTCATTACGTCCAAGGTTTTGTTCCTCGACATGTTCGTCTGAGTGTTCTGGAGGGCCACAAAGTATTTCAGTGTTTTCAGTAAAACTCTGTTCCTCCTCTTCTTCCTCCTCTCCTGCTTCTTCCCCTGTTTGAATTGGAGGAAGTGAAGGGGACATATTGTCATCATCAGTGCTATTGCCACCTTCAGGCTGGTTCAAGTCATTGTCAGTATTTTCATCCTCTATAGTGTCAACAGCAGAACCGTCGTCTGCTTTGACTGTGTCCTCTGAGCCAACGCGGTCTACATCACCATCATTATCAAACACATCTGATTCTTTTTCTGTTCCCACAACAGTTTCTCCCTCTACTGTGTCCTCTTTATCATTGTCTCCTGTGCCATTGCTGTTAACTCCATCCTCTGCCTCACTTTTCTCCTCTTTGTCCTGATTCTCCTCAGACATGTTATGGAGATCTTCTGTCATCCCATCAGAGTGAGCCAGATCTCCGTTACTGAGACTCTGTTGAGGGCAGGGCTCGTACAGGGGTCTGGGCTTTGGGTCTGCAAGAGGCTTTGGACCAAGGACGGGGGGACAAGGCTTTGACATCAGCTTGGACTGCACCTTGATGGTGAGATGACTGCGGACCTTTGGTCGTGGGACTTGCAGCGGATTTTGAAAATCTGTACAAAGAAAGTGAGAAAAAAATTAAAATCTATTAAAGCCACACAAATCCTACTTTTACTGTTTACTAAGTACCTAAGCTTACATAACGATAAAATGTGGCTTTTGTTTCTGTATAGAAGAGGAAGCCATGTGCAGCACAATAGTCAGTGACATGCAGAAAGCTGCAGGGGACATTATCAGCAGGAAAAACAACAGAGCCACAGGGTACTTAGACAAAGAACAATAATATCTCCCGTCTGGGAAATGACACATGCAGAATGGTCACTTATGACAGATTTGGCCAAATTAATTGATTCGCTGCTTCTGATCAAAATAATTTAATAATAATTTCACAAAATGCCTGATGTGCATTGGAATGGCGACAGAGTGAAGGACCAGAATCAGAATCAGATTTATTGCGAAGTAAGTTACAAGTGTAGTGGTGCAGCAATCAAAACTGATTGAATGCTTAAGAAGCTTAAATCCATCATCATTGTAATTTTGACTTTGAAAATTAGGTAAGCAAAAAAAATTGTGCAGTCAGTAAAGAGCACTGGTTACAAAATTTAGAATAGTCATGAAACACGCCCGTACTTAACAAAGTGTGTACACCCCTTGGCTCTTCCTGTTATTTAGTACCTGCCCTGACGCACATCCTATTAAACCCTGTGTGCACTCTGGTTATCTCTTAGTGTTTTCTCTTTCTGTCTCTCTGTCAGTGCTTCTGCTTGTTGCGTTCTCTTTCTCTTTATCAGTTTTGTGAGAAACTGTAATCTATTGCTGTATATCGCTTTCCTCCAAAACTTTTACACAATATTTCCAATATTAATTCCACAGCAGTCTCGCTCTTAAGAATTCCTGCTTCATTAACCAGTCCAGCAGAGTCTCTGTGAAGGACTCCACACAGGATGTCCATAGGGGAAGGACATTAACAGCATGGCCCCCCATCACTCCTCCATAAGCCTCTCTAGGAGTGCACATTTTCACAACACAAATGGACTTCCTTCTCGTCATTCTTCCCCGATTGTCACAAAACAGACTCACACTCCCGCTCACACACACACACACACACACACACACACACACACACACACACCACACACGCACACATACACACACACACACACACACACACACACACATATGTAAGTACACGCACACTTTTTTTTTGTGAAAAAGGGCCTTTGAGTGCGTCAAAGAACAATAAAAGAGGGAGCAAAAACAAGGATCCCAGTCTGACAAAGCACCCAACTGCAAAAAACAGGATATGAATTATGCAACAAGAATTCAATTAAAACAAATGTTTGAAAAACAAAGGAAGAGATAGACACAGGGACCTTGGCTGTGCCAAACACACAGGATATGATTTCACACTGTGTCCTCATCATGAATGTCACCGTCAAACCATAACAACCTGTTTAAAATCTTAATTGACAGGGCTGTCAACTAAAATGGATTTTAATTGTTAGAATAAAGATTCTGGTTGAAAAATGATGCAAAGGACATACAGAGAAAGCACTTTTCAACTTCTCTTACTTAATAGCTAAACCATACAAGACACTACATTTGCAGGACAGGTAACCTTTCATACAGAACATTGCCCTCTGTCTTCTTTCCCTGACACGGATTCTAATCCTAACTCTAACCCCATAACGACTTCACTGAGAGCATCCTGGGTCCTACTTTAATCCAATGCAATGGATTTAAACCACTCCAAAAAGGTGTGTAATGAATTTTACTACAATATTGTTTTTATGGGAAAACCAAAAACAATTTCCACACTAGTTGTGTGATGAAAGTTGAAAACTAAAAGACATTTTATTTTCCCTGTGGAATATATCATTTCAAGCGATACAAAAGCACTGGATGTCAGCTTGTAAGGTGGGAAATAAATGTGTGGAAAATTATTTCAGACACAACCAGTTTCAGACATTAACACCGCCCTCATGAAAATCTTGAAAAATATCTATCTATCTATCTATCTATCTATCTATCTATCTATCTATCTATCTATCTATCTATCTATCTATCTATCTATCACATTAACAAATGCTCACGCGCAACACTTTGTTTGATGTAATCCATTAAAGTTTAGTTTCTGTACTCTTGACATTAAAATTACACATTTATAACCAACCTGCGTTCATTGTGGGACATCATCATCCACGGCAACCGACAGTTATCCTCATTTTCCCCCCACACCTACGATGTCCCTCCAAATGACACGGAAACTTAATCCACACACAAAAATATTGCGGGATAATCAAGTTGTGGAGGAAGAGTTGCAGGACGTTTCATCTTGGTCTTCTCCAGTGGATGTCGACTTGTGCAATGTTCCTTTTCTCGCAGCCGAGCTTTCAGGCGCCGTGCATCTCCAGTGCTGATGCTACAGTAAACTGGTGCGCTCCTGCGTGGAAACGGGAGGTGCTGCTTGGCGCTTCCTGAGGCAGGACTACAGCACGGCGCGGACACGGAGCGTAAACCAAACCTACTCTCAATGTATTTTATTTTTGCAATGCATACTGTTATATCTCAGCTACTGTCTTTGCACTGAAGGAATACTGGAGAATTATATTCACTACTGGTCACGTTGTGTTATAGAACACTGCTCCACATTTGCGTGCAAATGTAATAGAGACAGCAGGGTCGATTAGAGAAAATTCACTCTGAAACTTTAAGCCACAATCCATCTTGTGCCTCATTGTACTTACGGTCAGCTCTAAGCTACTCCACAAAGAATATCCCAAAATAACATGTTCGTATGTTGGCATATCCCTTCACTGATGCACAGTTGATAAGTTGAAGAGTTAAGACTTACATAGTTACATCAGTTGTTCAGCTGTGCAAAGGACATACTTTCACGTTTGGAAAGACTGGAACATTATTGGAGAACACGATATATATCACATTATCTGAGCTCCAGCCGAGATTCTTCTCACAGTTTTCTCCAGCATGTTTTGCGCATGGAGTATTTCCTGAACCAGACCAGTGCATAGAAAGGTTCCTAAAAGCAGTTTCCAAAAACAGTTTCTCCAGCACACCAAAGCTTTCGCTGTTGGCTAGGCTTCCTGGCCCGGCATCTGTTGCATGATTGAATGAATGCAACCCTTTAAAAACCTCTCCTCATAACAGGAAACTGCTCTCCCTGTTTCCTGCACAACAGGCAGCACTTCCTTAGCAACAGATGGGAAAGGTTGGCAATGTTAACCCTTTAGGTAACCTCTAACAGAGCTGATTGACTGGTGCTGTGCAGAGCATGAAGGTTCGAGGAACAGAGAAACTTTGAACAGCTCAAGACTCTCGGTGGGATTCCAAGGACAGAGACACCTTGTGCAACATGGGGAGACTGGGCTCGTCGCCCACTTGGGGTCTTTGATTTGACAGCTCCCAATGCTGGTTAAATGCCCACACATTGGGATGGGACTATCTAACCTCATTTTACCCTCTCTTCCACACACTTGAAGGTCAAACAATGCAGCAGACCTCAGGGATTTTTTTACAGCAGCGTTGAAGTGGATAGTGATGGAGTAGAGAAACGCAATAAAAGAATCGGCTGTACTGAATCGCCACGGGGCTCTGTTCCTGACTGCTGCAACACCACACAGACCCCTACATTATACACGCAGCAAAATTCCCTTTCCAGATGGTTTGGTGCAGGAAGGATTAGGCTTTGCTGCAGGTGCAAAGCACTCTCAAAGGTGATTAGAGAGTACTCATGTCATAATCACCTCGTGTAATCTTCGCACTTGCATGAGGGTCATCTCATTAAAGAATAAGTGTTTTGGTGTATGCAATAATACAGTTTCTGAATTATTAATTATCTCACTAAAGGGTGTATTTAATATGAAATAATTTGTTTTAAAGATGTGACCATTGTGTTTGCTGCGGTAATTAAACTCCTGACATGCATAGGATGCTGAGTAATGTTTTTTGCAACAAGCTACACCAAAACAACCCAGTAAATGACTCAGTTGTTTTGCTTCCATTTACAGTGTGATGCTGTAATAACCATTGTGTAGTGTTGAAGCCAAGACCATTTTTTTATATGTCAGTAGTAGCACATTTATAGCTGCCATAAAGTAACCTTTTGTTTTTGAACTGGATAACTAAAGATAGCTGCCCTGTGGTCTTTTGGCAGTGCCAAATGTGCCGCTCTCAGGAGTATTTTACTCACAATTGGCACACATGACCTTTTTTTTTTATTTTGCTTTCATTTGTGCAAAATATGTTTTGCTTTTGCAGAGTGTGCAAATAGAACCTGTCAAGAGTATTGTGTCGTGTTTTTGCAGAAAAGAATAGCTTTTGAAGTGAATATCCCTCCAGATGTGGCACAGACGGTCAAAACATGTTTTTGGACGGAGGACACAAATTTCCTGGACAGCCTGTGGCTGTGTGCTGCGCTCTGTCACTCCACCTGGAACACGACTTGATTGGAGGAGAAAAGGGGACTCGATATGTTAAGAAAAACACGCAGTGGAAGCAGTGAACAAACCGACTCTCTATCTCCCCTCCACTCGGCTGCACACACACACACAACACCAAACAGGAAAGAGATCAGGGTAAAGGGTCAGCAACTTGTTCCCAGAGCTGAGACAATCCATAACACCTGCTTTACCAGTGACTGGACACTGGACTCGATGGATGTGCTGAGTGTATTTATTCCCCTCTGAGACTAAAAGTTATGTGACTTCACACTTTTATGCGGCGGCCTACTGGAGAGCACATGTTTTAGTTTTTTTCCTCATCTGGTGCAGTGTGATAAAATAACGTATGTTACTGGGAAGTTTCTCACAAAACTCATTTCTAAGGAAAGAAGGCCGTGAATCATGTTGTTGTGCCAACTGCAGTCGTTGCTGTAGTGTATTAAGTTCAGATATTGATTTATGTAATACTCCAGAACAATCAGGCAGAGGTCTTTCATTCTTCAAAGTGACCTTAAACACCTTTGTAATTGGAAGGCAAAGCGTTTGACTGCTGTAATTGATCGAATCATTATTGACATGTTTTATTGATTCCCAGCACAACCAGGGAAGACCACAGGCTCTTCTGAGACCTGTGTTCACTGCTGATTAAGAGACTTCAGAGTAATAATATGGATATCACAGGACAACAGGCTTTATTAAAATGTGAGAAAACTGAAGAGTGCCGAGATTATTTCAGGGTTATTGGAGTTGTGGTTGTTTATGACTGCGACAAAATAGATAATGTATTATTAAAAACAACCACATCAACTAATCATGCAGAACAAACTCAGGTGTCTGTATGCCTAAAAACAATTTTCTGTAACCTTAGTTAAAAGAAAACTCTGTTGTCAGCAGTGTACTCCCCTCTCTCAACAATGCAGAAGCAGGGACCCACCCCAACACCCCCCAGTGACATGAATACACACATAGACACAGCAGAGCTTTATAGTAAACAGGTGGACCGATGGAGTCAGCACTTTATCAAAAAGCAGCAAATACAGTTTTAATTCCCCAAAGGTCCTCCAGAACTCATCACTGAATCATTCAAACTGGCCTGTATTGTTGTTGTCACACAAATAAATTGAATACATTAGATTTAAAACTGCCTAAGGTTTGTTGTTGTTCTGGTGCTGTTGTTCCGGTGCTGTCGTCACCACAATGTGAATTGCACACACTTGTAAGCACTTTTTAAAAGTGACATCACTTTTCCAAGTAATGACTGTGGGGTGTGTCAGTGGCTTATTAGGTCAGGCTAATTGTCAATAAGTGCTGTTTGTGTTAAGTCTAGGCTGCTCTGAGATAATGCGGCAGCATTGCTCCATTCCCCTTTGAAAACAAAAGGTGTAATAAAGGCCATGGCTATGGCACAATAGCTGTTACATTCTTGTTAATTAGCCTGAAACCGAGAGAGTAGGCCAAATCTCTGATAACAGATGAATTTGTTATTCTTTTGCTCTATTGCAGCAGCGACAGCCATCCACAAGCTCCACTGTAAAAACAGTGATCTACTGGATAAAAATCAAATTCTCAAGATAAAATAAAGCATATCTGTCCTTAGAGGCTGTTCATTGTGAGAGACTAATTGTGTGGTCTATAAGTCTGTAGGTTTTTATTGCATTGTATCTGTGCTGTATGCTTTTGTTTATCATTTTAATAACCTTGAACACTCAAGTCCCATGTGGAACATGAATTCCCTGCCTGGGATCTGCTCCGAGCATTTAATATGGGTGTGTGTGTTTATGCAGATGTATTCTGTACATGTGTACACATGAGTGGCCTATGTGTATGCTATCCACTACCACCAATCTGATTGTGTGAAAACAATAGGATTGTGGGAAAAAAAAGAAAAAAAAAGCCCCCGAGCCTAGAATTTACTCTTCCTGTGAGTGTTTTCACATTTCTCAGCCAAAGCACTCTGTGAGGATGCAGATACTCCTGCTCGCGAAACACACGTCTTTGGCAGAGCTTTGATATAGTCTCACGCAAGTCTGGCTGAAGGTAAAAGCACATTATATGACTTATGCAACATCTGCAACAGAGGAGAGTGTATAATTTAAATCCACAGGAGTCAAGTGTATCTGAATCATAATCAGAATCACTTTATTAGCCAGGTATGTTAACGCACACAAGAAATTTGACTCCGGTTGTAGCTTCACTCTCAGCGTCCAAAAAAACTAAACAGACAGACATAAATAGAAATATAAAACATAAATAAACATATTTACAGCATAGAAATAAATGAATATACACATATATATCTGAATGCCTGTTAGTTGCTATAGTGCAGCCACTTTTGAGGTAAACCATTTATTTTTCCAAGATGTGTCAGAATTGGAAAATGATATATTGTCTTTAAAGGTTTGTCGCATGAATAAAAACTATATAACACACAATGTCAGCAACACATAAGATAAATCTCTGATACGAATCAATCCAAGCAAAAGCATTTAAATGAATTGTGTGTGTGTTAAAACAATGATACTCACACATTAGAAGTAGGACAACATATCAGGGTGCTTTCCAACATCTTCTGACAATGCATCTTTCATCATATTGCCCACGTCATCAGATATGAGTGAACGATGTGATGTCTGTGTGCATGTGAGTGTTCACTGAGTCTGGCCTTCCCTGGTCTAGATAACTGCGCCAGAGTGTGTGGAAAACACAGATGGTTGTTGCTTTTGCTTCTTCCGCCAGACCTGTGTGACCTTTTACACAAAGATAACAGGGCGGTCTCTTATCCCTGGACCCCCCCCCCCCCACTCCTCTCACCTCCCCACCCCCCGCCCACAAACAGCCAGGCCTGGCAGCTCAGACAGAGCACTTCCTCCCTTCGAGCTGTCTGATAGAACAATATCAACAACCAGTGCCACAACCTTCCTTTTGTGTCTCCAGTAGGCTTTTGTTTTGGAATAATTTAGTCCTTTCTAATCAAGACGGGGCCATGACAGACATGAAATAAGAGATCTGCATTAGAACAAGATTTTTTTTTTCATGTAGTTTGAATCAAACTATCAGGTAGTGTATACATGGATTTTACACTCAGGTCAGACACACTGTACACATCATGCCACAACAAGAGTTTGAGTACCTGAAATTTACAAAAGAAAAAATACTCTCCCTATAAATGATTAATCCAGAATCACAACAAAGTGTGTAATACACCTGTCAATCCACTAGACAATACAGTGTCAGTTCCATGTTTTGCCTTGCATGGGCGTGAAAAGTACATGCTGAAATGCATGCATACATGCATGAAAAGTATGACAAGCTTGTTAAGGAGGTCGTATGACAATGTACAAAGAGCAATAAAGTCCATGCACGGATGAAGATTGGGGCGGTTGGATGGGTTGCCAGGGAGACCAGTGTGCAATTCCATGATAAAGCAAAGGCCAAAGTGGATTTCTTTTCAGCAACATTTTAAGGATAACATAATTAACTTACATATTGTGTATGAATTCATTTTGGGTATGTTTGTAAAATGATATTCATGAAAATACTTATTTTGACCCAAAACATGATTCTTTACAAACCTGAGTCAAGTAGTTTTGGTGCCTAAACTTAGGGGGCCTTCCTTTTCACAGCTAGGCAAGGTGAAAACGTGTCACTGACACGGTATACTCTGGTGGACTGACCTGTTTATAACATGATTAAGATTACACACTTTGCAATGACCATGTAATAAAAGGCTATCCAATTTATGCAACCATTAAACTATTGGGCTTTAGGCCCGTAACTGTTATGCACTTCAACATGTTTACTTTTACTTACACTGCCTTATCCATATCTTACATACACTTTGCAAAAGTTATTGTTGTTGACATTGATTTTTTTTCTGCATGTTTTACATTATGTGTACGTTCTATGTACTAGATTTCAGAGAAGAATTTTTCCAAATCGTTATTTAAAACAAAACATCCAAAAACCCCAGTGTGTGTTTCAGTATATTACAACTTTCCTCACCAATCTGTGGTGCACACATTGTTACTAAAGACTTATCTGTTTTAAAATTAGTCTTTTTCAAAGATTCTAAATCACTTCTTATAACAGAGGGGACCATAGTTTTCAGCAAATGTTACTCAAACAGGAGAAACTCAAGCATTTAATGGGACTATTTTCATTTGGGGATGAATCTTTTAAGTATTTTCGGCATGTGTGCGATTGATTTAGAATAAGATATAACATGTTTTAAAATGTACAGATAATAATAGTTATTGGCATAGATTCAATTTTGATTTTGTTCTTTTCATTGAACTTGAAAATAACAACAATAGTAACGGCAAAAACAACAAAAGCATTACCAATTATGTCCTTTATCGTTTTTAATTACCAGCTTATTTTACGTCCACCAAGATTAGTTTGCACCAAGCAACTTATTTTCCTCTTTAAATACATTGTGTTTGTGCCATTGTGCCCTTTCTGTATGTATGCTGTGTCAACTGATGCTCATTTAAGTCATTGTGACTTTTCCTTTGGCAGGACAAGCTTTCCATGAAGAGCATTGAAGCCCATTCTGTAAACACAGGATGACCCTATAAGAGGCTGTTTTGGGATGACATTAATACATATATGACTTTGCTTTTATCTCTTTTACCTTCTTTTCTCTTTCTTTTCAGGAACACTATATTTTGCGCCCTTGTTTTCTTTTCCTTTTTTTTCTCTTTCTCATAGACATCCCCCGTGGGGACATGAGTGTCCTGGCTGTCCTGTCTCTGGTCAGAAATTTTGCTGACGTGGTTTCAGCCAGGGCTCTTGTGTATTCTCATGCACAGTGAGCCACAGGGGATGAAGGGTGTGGCCGGGGGGAGGATGCTTCATATACAAACTGAAGATTTTTCTACCACATCAGCATAAACAAAGCACAGCCAGTTTTCATTTATGTAAGCAGTAAAAACCACTAAAGTGTGGAATATGCTTCAGCATGTAGATCTGGTCATGTGAAAAATCATGCCAACAATGCATGGGTCATGACATTGCTGTAGTTCAGTGGAGTGCTGAAACTGGTGATGATGAAAAATAAGTTGACCTGTGATGACCCTGTTGCCTGCCAATTATGGTTATAACTAATTTGCAAAGGCAAATACCTTTTAAAGGAAAATAAATTGTAACAGGATTACATTTTTGTAAATTATGCAGTAGCAAGTTGCAAATATTGACACTGAAAATACCAGTAAATTGTTTACAGTATATTATCGACCTTAAAATATTGCAGCATCATTCAACTTTTTAATGATGAAGAAATAGGAAAGATTGTAGTTTGTTTTAATACAGAAAGTCCATTTGTTTCATTGCTTTAACCTTAACCAAACTGCTTCTGTTGCCTAAATGTAATCACAGACATGAATTCAGCCACTGATTACGTTCCCACTTAAACATAACCTGGAAAACCATTTAGCAACACATAAGTGTACTTTCTAGGGCACAGCGTTGCTCTTAGAGGCAAACAGAAGAAGGAGAGGACACCTAAAATCACATTATCCATAAATAATGCCTGCCCCAGGTAATGTGTATCATTTTCAACACTGTGTCAGCTGATGTCAATCAGCGGCTATCACCAGATGATGTGTCTCCATGGCAACAGGGAGGTCAAACGGGTCAACTTTGATACAATGAACCACAATCAATCGTCACTGTCGTCGCAACACATCGGCAGGGTGATATTGTGCTGTCATTATTTGGTGCAATGAAAATCCCTCTTACTCCCTCTCCTGGGACTCACTTCTCCCCTCACCCCTCATTGACCCAGTGGCCATTGTTTCTAATGCCCACACTCGTTCTTGAGTGTGGTCTTGGCTCTGCTGTGTCGTATAGGTTTATGAATCCAGCACTGTGGCGCCAGTAAAATAACCAAGATTTAAATGTCAAGTGATAGAGCCACTTTAGGCTGAAGTAGATAATAAAGATTTATCGCTTTGAAGAAAGTGTATTTTTAAGTACAGAGGCAGAAATATTTGTTTATATTTTATGTGTGTGTGTCTGTGTGTGTGCGTGGGTAGGCAATTAGATATTTGGGGTGTTTTTTCATTCCCCTCTAATGAGGTTAAGTTGCACCTGGAGGTAAAGCACAGCTGAGACCATAGCCAGACTACCAGACAAAATAATGCAGACCATTCATTTTTGTTATGTTTTGCTCAATTGAGTTTGGTTTCTTTGTAGGGAAGCCAAATTCAACCCAAAATACTGAGTTCTGGCAAAACATATCTGACTGTTTTGTGAGAAATACATATTGTAATAGAAGCAACAACTCCTAATGAAGAACTAAACTAAACTAATGAAATATGGCTGATAACATTTATTAGATTCAAATGGAATTGCTGTCAGTGAACTCAATAGGTCCAGCAGGCAGCCTGTTATCATCATTATAACCTTTCCAGCTCTGTCTATATCTTCAGGCTGTATCAGCATTTAACCTTTGCATAAGTTGTGTGTTATGTCAGTATTGTCAAGCAGAATGTTCAAATGTTTTTATTGTCTCATTTTAAAATGTAGCTATGAGAATATCACGATCAGGAATAATTCTTCTTCTCAATCGTGTTCCCGAGCATATCAAGATTAAAATGACAAAAATAACATTTAAAGTAGAAGCATCAGTGCTCTTACCACAGCCATGGCTCCACACTGTGAGAAAATCTGTACCTTCAAGCAGTATGTACATTTTATGAGCTCCATTATAAAGTTTGTGCTAACACAGACATAAACAGGTCATAAAAAGCACAATATCATCCTTGGGGCAAACCTCACTATTGATATTCCTGTTCTACTCAGGATGGACACATGGTTATGGTGCTAAACAAACCTCTGTTTCCTTTCACACCTCTCAGCGGTTTTTTTTTTTCTTTTTCCTCCTGCCTTTGGGAGGTGCGAGTGTGTGCATGTACATGCTGGAAGGTGGCCTACATTTATCCACAGCTGCACTTTTCACTGCTCTCAAAAGGTGAGATCAAGGAGTCAGGTGTGCTCAGGTCTTACAGCAAAGGTGCACACCTATTGAAAGTGAAATAAGATGTAATATGTTGCAGAGTGGCTTTTATTTAACTGTGCGTCCTTGTGGCAGACAGTCAGTGAAGTGAAAGGTGACAAGCAGGGAAATGAAGCTTCAGTTGGTGACTGAGATGGAACAAGAGATGTCTCAGTCAGATAGATAACAGCAAGCTATCAAGCAGCAGCAGCACCACCGAGCTCCCTGCAGAGACTGTCAGCGGAGCACAACGTAAATCACAAGACAGACATATTTGCACTAGTAGCCTACATGCCTCAGCAACTTTGTGCTAAAGGAGAGCACATAAACAGGAATTTTCATCAGGAAGTGTTTTCACATTTGGGATAAAAAGATTTGATGAGATTAAAGCCCATTTATGGAACAGATTTTGTTTTGTGCAGCTCTGACCAGCGTCCTAACCTGCAGAGGACAAGCCTTGTCACAATCTCATCTCCGATGTGCATCCATTACTTTGTGGAATTATAATGGGACAGAGTCACTACAAGGGCAGAGCCAAACACTAACATGATTATGGTAATGAATGCCAACAGCTACCTACTCCTCAAAGCGCCAGGGAGATGCCACTGAAAAGGCAATTCCTAATAATTAATCAAAACACATAAACAGACATAATGTCATTGACTTTCACTCCTGGCAGACAAGTGATTGGTGAATATTGTTGATACCCCTAAATGTATTCAATCACTTTGATGCATGTGGTTGGCGGGAGGGGGGGGGGGGGGGGGGGGGGGG
Organism: Embiotoca jacksoni; assembly: GCF_022577435.1. Classification (NCBI taxonomy): domain Eukaryota; kingdom Metazoa; phylum Chordata; class Actinopteri; family Embiotocidae; genus Embiotoca; species Embiotoca jacksoni. The sequence continues at coordinate 8,826,475 of NW_027185229.1, read as the reverse complement.
GTCAGCAGGCAATAATACATCATGTCAACATCTAGTTTACACTTTGTCAGCAAATGTAATTAGCCGGAATCACAGTTTTTCAGGTGTCAAACAGGTAAAATGGACGGTGTTATTTCAGATTTAACCCGAGGGGCTCCTGTTGTGATGACAAATTGCTGTAGTAAAACAATTATTTTCGTTTGGCATGATATGAAGATTTATTAAAAGTAATGCTTTTAATTATGTGAGATGGAAGAGCAGAGACTGTGATGAACTGTAATTAAACTAGAGTCATCACAGCAGCTTACAACAGAGCTCAGATGTTAACATTGGCATGCTTCCTCATACAAAGCTAATGTAATGATGTTTTGCAGGACAATCATCATCACGCCAAAGCCTGCAATAAACCTGCCAACCCCAGGAGGATACCGGGTTATGGTTTTGCTTCGCACAGGCATAAAAAACTACATGGTTTGGTTTTACTAAACCTAGAGGTTAGGCACAAAAACTATTTGATCAGGGTTGGGAAATTGTTTTCTTCAAAGAATTACAAGGTGTATTAACTCTCCAATCACCCCAACCTGCTGTCATGCCCGCTTCTATTTAAGGTCATGTGTTTTCTGTTTCTGTTAATTTTGGCTACTTGCCCTTTCCTGTCATTTCAGGTGACTTGACTCCCTGCCGTTACATGTGATTACCTAACTCCACCTTGACTGTTTCCACCTGTGTCCAATTGTCTTCCCACCCTCTTGTGTATATAGTCTTTGTGTTTCTGTCAGTCAATGACAGTTTGTTGTCTCGTGCTTATCTTTCCAGGCGTTCTCTTCCCACTGTCTCCCGGTGTCTCCCGGTGCCTCCTGGTGCCTCCTGGTGCCTCTCAGTGCATTTGTGAATAATCCTGGTTCTTATTCTGTTCTGTGTACTGTTGACTCAGTCTCTCTAGCTTAGCCCATTTTGTACCTCAGCCTGATTACTTATGCTGCTGGTGTTGACAATTGCCTGTTTTTGGACTCTGCCTTTGTGCAAACCTCCAGTAAAGAGATCGAAATCACGTACATTTGGGTCCAGTATCCCTCCAGTGTCACACTTGCCTCCTTACAGGTACTTTTGCACTTCATCATATAACCTCCTTTACATGACCACATGTCATGGGACATGTCTTTTCACAGCGAGGTGAGGCGAGGCCAAAACTCACACTGACATGGTGTCTTTTAGAGCACTAGCCTGTTTATTACACACATTGATGCGATACTGGGCATGGACAAAGCAATGGGAATGGAATTGTATATTTAGTCCTTAAACTTTTAGCTTGATGGTGCTGCTGGAGGTCAGGAATCACCAAAGTTCTTATAAATCCATCCTGAGGCAGACATAAATGTATGTATCAAATTTCACAGCAACTCATTCAATAGTGGTTCAGATATTTCACAAAGATATCAATCAATATTCCCTGACTGACCAGCAGAAGATAAATATGGTCATCAGGATGCCTCTAATATAGAGGGGAAATATTTGATACGCAAGGAGTCTATGCTAATTTCTGGTCTTATCAGATTCAGCGTTAGGTTTTAAATCCTGTTACAACAATGCTCTATCTGCTTGACATCCTCCAGATTGGATCCTCCACAGCTCAGGGGAGCAGCAGTTACCTACGCAGGGTGTAAATCCCAACACCTCCTGTGAGCCACCAGCCTTTCACAAGAACATCCCACCTCAGCATACATGCTTAGCGATCTAGTGTGTGTGTGATCAGCAGAGCATGTGCTTAAATGCAAGAGCTCAGTACTACTTTGTCCACAGAGACAGATGGTGCTCCCCTCCCTCACACACCACCTTCTCTTCCCATTCTTTTCAAAAATACATGGCTTTGGTTTATAATCTCCCTCATCAGCAACTTTCTCTTTTGCACATTTTCTTTTTTTAATTGCAACAGTTCTTTTATGTCTCACTCCTCTTCTTCTTCACACACAAAGGCTTTTGGGTAGGAAATGATAAGAGAAGATGTTGCTTATTTTTTGGGGTTGCAGTAAAGCTGTAGTAGTATTTGGCTGTAGAGTTTAAATCAGGAAAAAGCAAGCCTATCTTGTGTTGATGTACCTGAGGCCAGACCTGCAGGCAGGACTGGCCTCGCATCCAAGAGCAGTTTCTTTGTCTCAGATAAACCTAAAAATCTCAAAGGATCTCAAGGAAACTCTGTTTATGCTACTGCTTTTAGGTCATGTGAAAATTCCAAAACCACAATAAAGGGTTTCGTATTAACATAATTTGTGCTTTTATTGCTCTCCCTGTAACACATGGTGTGATGTTTCAACCTCAGTATTACCATGGGATGTATATAACGAAGAATAATTTATGGCTCTTATCAAACACTAGCTTAAGAGTTCCTGTATTTCAGCAACGACCCCACAGATATACACCTTGCACAGGCACATGTCATGGGAACGCTTGCCCCTATTTGATTTCTCTTTGTTCAAGTAAATGCATGTAAAGTGTAACAGCAGAGGTTGAATTAGTTGAACATGCATTGATGTCTTGGCAGTGATATGGAACTCATAATAGCTATAAACAAGACTTTAAATCCTAGAGATATTTCAAGGCAGATTAATCAGGAAAAATATGAAATAAGCAACAGTGATGTCTTTGGGCACATCCCAAGTGTACAAAGCAGATACTCCCTGGACTGTCAGTGTGTGTTCGATTTGATTTGTTTATGAGCAACATAAAGTGGTGAATGGTTTGTGTTTATTAGAATTGAAGGGATGGCTTAGTCCTGATGGAGTTGTATTGATTCTCCATCAACATCCCACATGCTAAATCCTCATCTTGACAACTATGATTGAACACTTTCTAGATATTTGCTGGTGGGTAGTGTGTGACAGTTTGGAAAGAAACTGCTTCTGCTATTTGTCATCTGTCTTCTTGCCAGGTCTTGGCGAAAGGGGGGAAGTTTGTGTGGCTCAGGTCCATCTACGTTTGGCTGAATCCATATTGCTCAGAAAGTGTGTTTCCACCCCACTAACCTAATATTGTCATTCTGATTCTCCGTAGTGTAAATTTACTGAGGCAGACTCAAAAATAGGCATGCACATCGGTATGTTTTTTTTGCATGTATGACACGTTAACCACATGTTCATGCAACATATAACATTGAAAAAAATACGTGAAAAAGTTTTGGGAATTTTGCCAATGGGCAAAATACACATTTCACATTTGCATAATTACATGTGTATGTGGTCATATGATCAAGTGACTTTTTGCACAGAAATTAATGCGGTTTTTTTTTCTGTAAGGGTACTTAATTTAGTTTCATTCTGCAGAGAAATGTGGTTACTGTAGTCCAGATGTGATGCACTTAAAAGAAAAAACACCAGTTTGTTGCCAAAGAAATTAATATTTTATTAGACTGGTGTTAGAATAAGAAGCTTGCGGCTTTAGCTGCTGGTGCTTATTAAACAAGTAAAAATGTGCATTTGACAACACATGTAAATTATTTGTTTAAAAAAAATTAAGATTTAAACTGAATTACCAAGCATTTGTCCGCCTGCTGTGCCAATAGATTACTTTTCTCTGTAAACAGCCAGGTAGACCGACTGTAAAATAGATACACAAACAAATCAGCTAAAGGCTCGCCTTAGGCTGTTCGCCGCAGTGACATTAATGCAGTTGTGCGTGTGTGTAAAAAAAAGGGCTAGTATTGTTCAACATACCTGTGTGCACAAGCAGTTTGTGGTGGAAATGAGGCAGAAACCTGGTAGGAGGCTTTTCTGACTGAGTGAGCTTTTGTGTAGTGCTAATACAGGGAGCTCTTGAAATGCACAGAGCAGGACAGATTAGCATAAAAAAAAAAAATCTAACACGAGGGATGAAATTATAGCTCATCTGTTTTATTGCCCTATTGTCAGTTATCTGTGTCTGACTTTAAAGTTTCATTTTTATTGTTTACTACTCTCCTTTTAAAAAAAGAAAAGAAAAATGTTGGTGACTCAAAAATTAATACATCAATAAAAATTTGTGCAGCCTCCAATGGTGGAATATTTCAAGGGCTTAATTTATAAGCAAGCATTCTGGTGACTTTGTGCCAATGTTTATGGTCACTCAAGAGCTATTATATACTTCTACAGAGATATGTCAATTTAATGACTCCGTTTAATCTCATTTTCTACTTTATTATTAATCTGTTTCTTGGCAGTTGTTATCGAGAGGGGAAATCTGTTTAAAATGAATGAGTTTTATCATGTTTGTTTGCAAGCTGAAACTGTCTCACTGGCTAAGACACAAAGACACAATGACTATTAGGAAAATTACATTACTATTAAGAAATGGAAAAAAGCAATACCTGGACACATGGATCTTCTGGACAAAGATTGAAAATGGGAGGAATAATCAGGTGAATTTTAATGTTCACAGGCAGTTGATTTGACTGTGTCCATCCCATATGCACCAGGCCCAAAAGGGTAAACATGTATGAAAACAAAATTCCCTAAATCATATATGCACATAAACACTCACACACACACGGACTACAGCTGTGAGCAAGCTGCTTTTGGAAAAGCAGTAAATACCCACTCGATGAGGTGTGATGAGGGAGTGCTGAACCTTGATCCCCTCTGCCCAAGCTTAATATAGTAATACCTGTCCCCCACAACACTTTGGCCGTCAACAGAGAACAGAACCAGGATTTACTCTCTTTATTACTCCGGCAGAACATTTAATTTCCTGGGCATTAGGGTGGGTCAGTAGTACAAGGAGGCAGGTGTCAAGACTGGCAATCACTCAGGGTGATGCTGGGAGACAGTGACAGACTGAGAGGGAGACGGAGAGAGAGTAATCCTTTGTTTGGTGTGTTGAAGCCCCAGCTGGCCTGAGTTTAGAAATGGGGTGTGTGCACCTACAAGTGTTAAATATGAATGCGTCGCTTTCTTTCTATCTGGATTTCTATGTGGATTCAGTACTGCAATAAGTGACAGCAATTATTTCACTGAGTGGGCCACTCAGTGAAATAATTCACCACCTCAAAAAATAAGCTAGTGTCCAAATTGTTTTTATTCAAGATTCCATTTTAGTTGAGCAGCAATACATTATATATTGTGGTTTGGGAAAAACACTGAGCTCTGTACCACCTAGCAGGTTGCTTGTATCTGCTTGAGGGGATCCACTGTTGTGTAATCAAACAAAGCTGCATCAGTCAAGTCCTAACATGTCAGTTGAATTAATCGTCTTAAACAGTTATTATGTCTTGATGCCGACGACCACAATAGCCAGAAGCAGTCCGTCTGTCTGCTCCCCAGGAGATATCTACAAACGTCTTGAGGGAATTTCTTTAGATTTGGCACAAATGTTCACCTGGTCATAAAGATTTCAGGGTCAAAAGTCAAAGATCAAGGTCACTGTGACATCCCAAAAAAGGTTTGTGGCCATAACTCAATAATTCACATACCCGAGAAAATTTCACTTGGACTCTACGATTAACTTAATAGATTTTAGTGATCGAAGGACAGGGTTACTATGACCTCACGTCCGTACTCTCAGTTCCTTCCATTCAAAAATGAGGCCGATGTGAAAGTGCTTTAAAATTGCAATAGCACCAAGTGCCGCCAGAGGATGGCTCCAAAAGCGTTCGTTTCCATAGACCCCCATTCAACTTCTCATTAAATTCCCAGTTAATAAAGTTTTTCCACAAGTTCCCTGTATTTGCTCATTCACTAAATTCACTCTTCCAGATAGGTGTTCTGGCCGTCCATCTGAAAATAATCCTGTCATATAAAATAAGCTTCAACAAGTCGTGTTTTGGGGGGGGGGGGGGGGGGGGGGGGTGTCTATTTGATTGACAGCCCTGTGGTGCAATCAGGTTACGGCTATTGGTGGGCGGGCCGTAGTATCACCGGGTTTCCAATCAGATCGAGTCAGACCCCTTGCTCGTTCCGCCCATCCCGCCCAAATATGGTGAAACTAGCAAGATGGCGGTGTTCACAAACCAATGGGTGACATCACTGCTGGTTGCGGCTTGGGATGAACTAATACGATTTTGGTGGTCAAAGGTCACTGTCACCCCATGTCCATTCAATGCAGTGATTGTGGTATCAAAAGACTGCCTTGAGGGAATTTCTTCATATTTAGCACAAACATTTATTTTGCCTCAAGGAGGACCCAATCAGATTTTGGGTGGACCAAAGGTCAAAGGTCACAAAATGGCTTTGTGGCTGTAACTTAATAATTACTACAATAATTATGAGAATATTTCACACAAATCTCTAAAAGGATAAAATGGAAGTGATAACATTTCATATCCAAAAGGTCAAAGGTCAACTTCACTGTAACATCAAATGTTGTTCAAAAACTATTTTCTGGTCATTATTCAATACAACAACTCCGGAACAGAGGGGCAGATAGTTACCCTATTTCACATGAAACAGTGGTGATCGTATTGATCTGTGCTGTCGGGTTGAAGATGTGTACCCACATCCATGTTTTTGAATTTCTAGCTTCTCTGCTGCATCATTTACTGTCAACCAGCTTTGCTGGCCAGGCATGTGAATACATATAAGCATCCCCCTTTTTTCAGAAAACATGAGGGATTTTGCAGTCATTTTTCTACTATTGCAGCTTAAATCCTGTGTACCCTCCCAGTTCTGCCCTCATTCATTGTAATCACAGGTTATACGCTATTTATAGTTACCCCTTATATGGGTTTTAATTACAAGTTGTATGGGCTGTAAAAGGAAGCCGTCCCTTGGTCACAACCTTTTTCTCTGTACTTATTCTATAGGTAAGCTGTAAACAAAGACAACTTCATTTTCAGGGCAATTACAAAGTAAATGTTAGGTATGTGGAGTGTAACCATAATACTTTGCCAAAATTCTATGGGGTCAGAAACACAAGCAGTCAGATGATAAGAAAAGTTGTATTTAAGTTTATCCACAATAATTAAACCACCTTATTTGGGCATAAATAACCTTCAATGATATAATTACCATTTGCAGATAGGAAGATACTGTGTTTCTCATTTCATGGTAATCATGTTTAAAGCATACAGTAACATAATTTTGTCATTGTGCATTTTGAATGTGGTGATCAATTTGTAGGCGTACTCATGGGTTAACTGAATTTACTATTCAGGTTACGGTACATTTTCTCAAATGCATAAACATATTCCTAATATGTGATGTATGTTGGCCTCATTATAGTGCATTACTGTTCAGCTTGCAGTCTCTACAGTGATGGTTATAGGCAGTCACTTCCTGTAAATCTCAATGAAAAAGTAATCAAATGTTACAAATCGTTCCATTTGGTGACATAGTCAATCTGAAATACCATTATTGGTGCATATAAAAATTAATTATAGTTTCAGTGAATTGAAAATCTAAATCACAATGATCCAGCTGAAGAAAACGACTATATTATAAGGCTAAAATGCATCTTAATGAATATAGCCACAATGAAGCGGTTATGGTAGAGGAGTATGTTTTCTTTTAAGTGTCACTTTTCAATGCAAATCTTGCAGGTAATTTCCCACTCAGGGCTGTCATGTTTCCAAGTGGGCTGCTGGGTATTACTTTACTGGGGATAGTGAGAAATATCAGCATACTTATCTCCTGTGACTATTTTATATGAATATGAAATAATTTAAAGCATCTCAGCTGTGAGGTATCTGCAGTCTTATCACTGGTGCAGGGTCCCAGTCATCCAAGCCTCAAGCCTCTCTCCTCAGCCGTGTTCTCGGTGGAGAGGAAGGATATCCCCCACTTCCTAAAGCTCCACCCTGGCTCATGCTCTGCAGAGGAAAAAGGACAACATGAAATGAAGGGCTCTTAGGGGTTAAACCGTAGGGTGGGAACAGCCCAGACAAAACACGATACACTCTTCCTAATAAATCAGGCTTATGTATACTGTATGACAAGGTGTAAAACACATCATATCTTAACCAACGTGGCTTCAAGCATGATTTTTCATACTGCATCAAATCTTTGGATTTACTTGATTTGATTAAGTTCAAGAAAAACCTGTAACAAATAAAATGGTTTATTTGCTAATCAAATGAGATCAGCAGTGACTCAGTGCTCCACCTTGCCAAACCAAGATTTAATGGCTCAATGGGAGAATTTAGGTTTTTTATGAAAAAGAAAATCACATTTCCTGTGTAACAGACTCTGAAATGACACTTCTTCTGAGTAATGGTTAAGATTAATGCACAGAATTCACATCACCAATACTTTTTGTGACAATAGGGCTATTTGAACTGATGAATGCTGCTGGCGAGGTGTACTATTGATGACCTTGAATTAAACATTTAAATTTTAAAAACTGAGATTTATTTTTAAAATGTGCCTTTTCTGTCTAATACTTCCTCCTTCTGAACCTTGAAGTATCTATTCTTTGCCACCTCATTTTAAGGTATGTTTCACTTCTGTGAGGAATTTCTTGGGTAATTTGCTGAAAGACTGGATGTTGTCTCCATATATGCACAATGTCAATTTGAAGGGGACAATAGTGATGGAGCAACAGTAGAGATGGCAGAGCAGGAAGCATGCTGAGGAGGACAGGAAATAGGAAGCGCAAGCCGGAATAAACGCTGTTGAAAGAGCCAGAGGGAAATTTCCGTTCCACTGTCTTAAGGTTGTCCTGTAAGTAATTCTTCTGCTGTCCTTGAAAGACACAGTGAGGGAGCCTCTCCCAAAGATCTGATAGAAGGAATATATCACGGTCGATATTAATGCTACTGATACACCTTATTACAATGGAGACAAGGGTGCACATGTTTTTCTTGTGACATTTCACCCGTATGAGCAATATAAAATGTGTAAACTAGTCACTACGCCAAAACCATTGAAAATTTGTACTTGATCAGGCCATGTACCAGGCCTATAGAAGACAAGATACAAGAACAAATCTCCTACGGGTGTAGCTATCAAGAACTCAGGCTGCCATGAGTAGCAAACTGCCATCTAACCAAAGAATAGTTCAATGACATAATAGATACCTCTCTCATGTCTGCAAACTGGAACTGGTGTCCAATTATCTTTGCTAATCTGAGAAACAGCCAACCTGACTCTGAACCAAATGTAATAAAACATTAAGGTCACTTTTGAAAACATTGTATGTCATTAATTTGCTGTTAGAGAAGGTAACTGCTAACTGAAGCTTTCTATTTTAAGTAAAATAATGAACATAATCAACTCTGGGATAGAAGTAGAACCTAGAGAGGACACACTTGATAATAATAATAATAATAATAATAATAATAATAATAATAATAATAATAATAATAATAATAACAATAATAATAATAATAATAATAATAATAAAAACTTTAGTTGCATAAAAAATTTCTTAACAATATTGCAAAGTGCTTTACAAAAACAAAACAAAACCGGGCAAGAAAGATAAAAGGGCCACGGGACATGAGCTCAGGCAAAGTAATATAGTAAAATGAATAGGACAATAAAAAGTAAGACGTGAAGTGCAATATATCAAAAAAAGTAGATTAAAAACAGGGAAATCTAAATAATCTATCCACAACTCAGTGATGCTGTTGCATTCAATGAGTTGAGTTACATATCATTCTGCATAGTAGACCCTTTCGCTTTAAAGTCACCAAATATTTATTGTTCTAAAGCCTCTGCTTTTTCTTAATCGCAGAAATAACTCTTAAGGACCAAAAAGTGAGAAGAAACCCCTCTGTGGTGCAAGTTCACAGCAGGTCCCTCCCCCTGTAGGTGGGAAAAGCTAAGCACAAATCGTCTGTGGGCTCTGCCCATCAGCAACAGGAAGAACAAAGTGCAAACCAGCAATGATGCTGGACCCCTCACATGAAGAAGATGGATTGTGCTGCTGAACACCTTGGTGATGTTGCCACCACCTTACATATAATATCATAATATATAATAATTGGCCATTGTATATTTCTTTCCTCTTCTTCTGTCAGACTAATGAGATCCAGAAAACAAACAACTTTCAAACCAACCATCAAAACAGCATGGATGCATTTTCTTACTAAATAATATCTATTCATAGAGCTTCTTGGCAATAGTAAAGCAACTACACTCCAGGTAATTTCAGTCAAAGGTAAACACATCCATCACATTTCAAATAATTGAATAACAACATCGTGTAACGCATTCCCTGGTTGCATTTCCTACTTTAATATGAAAAAAGTGAACAGTGGCAGTGTTTTCCTGGGAGTCTATTCAGACTTAGGAAGCATTTTGATGCACATCAACACAATATAATGGAAGAAATGTATGAAGATGACTTGCGTGTGCACGCACAAAAATATACCCAAACATACTGGCATCATATAGCAAGACAATACTGTTTTGTTGAGTGTATATACAGAGTCTAATTACATTGTGAGCAGTGGTGATAAATCACTGGAGTCTTAATCAAAGCACTACAACAGAGAGAGTCATCAATCACTTACAGGACACAACACAACATCAGCCTGTAGCTTCTCCTTGTCTTCGGGCTGGCAGCCCTGCTCTGTGTCCAATATGCACCATATCGCTGTGACACATTATCATTAGCAACATCAACACCACTTTGGACGTCCTGACATAAAACCGTCAAATGGCAAATGGATATTGAGATAGCCTATATGGGGCCATAAAGCTGACAAACCCTGATTCCCATGCCAATTCAAGTAAAGGAAAAAAACTTGATTCTCTCTCTGTTTTCTGTGAAACTGCAGCACAAGCAGCTCGTCTGACATTCTTCTTCCTAGCAAAGTGTCGTTCTTTTGGTCGCCTGCCACCATCTGGTAATTGTCTATTTCAGTCTGGACTCCATCTTTGCATGAACATTAACTGCAGCTGGCTGTGATGGATAGCAGAGACCTGGGTCACATCAAAGGCACTGTAGTGACATTCAGACTGTCCCAGCTTAAGGTGGGCCAATGACAGATGGCATTTCAATGGAATCTATAAAGTGTCAACACAGGAGGGTTTTGCTTCGTGTCTCCCACTGCCCTAGTTTACAACCAGTGTATTCAACAGCCCTAAATAATATTGGAGAAAAAAACAACACTGCAGACAGTCAGAAGATTTGGTCATACCAATTGGCATGTCCATGAGCAATACTTCTGCAGTAAAAGGTTTCATTTGTAACATAACTGGTTTTCAAGTGTCTTCTGGGATTCCATTTTCCATTTTTTTTTTATGATATTTCATGACATCGTTCTTCTGTTTTAGCATGAGAGCACAGCTGAGGTTAAATGAAAGAGGACAAGACAGACAGCACAAATAGAGAAGGAGGAGGGCTGAGATGGCAGGCAGTCAGCTATGAAGGACATGACCACAGCAGTTATTTTTAGTTATCAGTTTTCAGAGGCTGTCATTCGGAACATCTCATTAAAAATCAGGAAGAAAAAAAAAACATTCAAATCACAGAAACTCTGTGGAAAAAAGCTCAATGTCCTGCTGCACGTATGCACACACACACACACACACACACACACACACACACACACACACACACACACACACACACACACACACACACACGGTATCCGTAAAGGCTATCAGCTATCAATGCATACATTAGCAGATTTTTGGTGACCCCTGCAGAAGATATCTACTTCATATTTCCTTTAATATTAAAGAGGGTGTGGACAGATGGATTAATTATGTTCATGTGCGCACAGGCACGTCTCTTAAAATGCATGGCAGCCCATCCAAGGTTTATTAATCATCCTTTAATGAGAGATTAAACACAGAGATTTATTAACACAATATGGATGCAGTAAATCAGATACTTGAGGGAGATCTCCTTACTGGTAAAGTCGTTAAACATAATAACAATCTCAATTTAATGTCTTATTCATGATAAGTGCTCCATGCAGCAATTCACAGAAAGATCAACTCAAACAAATAAATCAATTATTTTTTCATGCTATTTTATAAAGTTTTTCTCTGATGTTACAAGTATAATAATAATAATAATAATAATAATAATAATAATAATAATAATAATAATAATAATAATAATAATAATAATAATATGATAACAGCAAAAGGAGAAACAATCTATATTGTGAGGATGAATTTGCACCCAGGGCAATTGATGAGTTCTTCAAACAGATTTATTCAATTCAAATTGGCCATTTCTCTCTTCCTGACTCTCATTAACTGTTAACTGGTTTTATAGATAATTGCTAAAGTTATAGGACTGAAGCAGAGAGAGCAGAGCAATTATCAAGTAATAACTATTATAGCCCATTATTAAAGTATCTCTCCCATTGTTAAACTCCAGTGTCCTTCATGGACCCTCTCATCCCGCATGAAAAAGTAGTTTGCTACTGTATGCATATAGTTGAATATACACAGGTTGGAAAAAAAACCAAAAAGAAAACCAGGAAGGTCTTTAAAAAGATTTTTGTATAATAAGCAAGGTTTGTTTTACTTCTCCTTTGTTTCGTTGGATGGCAGACCAACGACATGCAAGTATGCATGACAGAGGAGCTTTTAATTTGAATACTTTCCATTGCTTTAATGAAGTGCGCTAACACTTTAGTCAACATCTGTACTCTCCAGTTGCTGAGACGTACCAACTCAAAAGACAAATGCTGCCATCTGTCGGATGATCAGTGTAACTGATAATGCTGCCTTCATGACTATGGGAATATAGAAATACCACTTAAAGAATACAGCTAAAGCTACGTTAACTTACATACCGTCTATCCTCTAGAGCCTGTAGCTACACTCAACAATAGCACTGCTAATCTAAAATTAAAAATCATCTAAATTTACATCTGTCCGACAACACGGATTGTGTTGCCGAGCGTCGAGAGTTTAGTATTTACTACCGCCAACTTCGACATGTGAAGGCATCCAAACATGGCGGAGATGGATGAGCCGTAAGTAGTAGCCGAAGAAACAAGCAAGAAACGCCGAAAGATGCTTTCAAATCTCATTAACCCACGAAAGCACAGCATGAATCAACCTTCTTTTATTCTCTCTTTTTAGGGAGAAGAAAAGAAGGAGAGTAGTGGAGCTGACTGAAAAGTTAGTGATCAATTGGTAGAACTGGCGGAAGGTTTGAGGTTACAAGACAGGAGGAAGGTTAACGTTAGCTAGATGAGAAAGCTAAACCTGATACTGGCTGTAAACTAAACACATCAGTAGCTAGTTTACGGGGAAACATCCTGGCTCGCTGGCCGTGAGTAACTAACACGTATTTACAGCGAATGTATTGCGGTATCATTCACCTCCGAGCTAAGTCAGAGGGTGTACCTTTTCACTGTTGACATGTCAGCTAGTCACCTAGCCTAGCTACCGGCAGCTGTCCAGGCAACAGAGATGCTAACAGAAATCCAGAAAGCGTTTAGAAACGTCCACCAGTCAAATACGCAGTTTTACTACATGTTCAAAAACGTTACACGTGTTAGAGGACACGACGGTGAAAGGGCAGACATGAAAACACAAGGGAAGGGTTAAGACAGCACGCCGACTTTGTTTCCTGGCTCTTAAAATGTATTGCATGATCTGCTGTGACTAGTAAATAGGACCCTTCCTATGTGAGAGTCAGTAACAACACTGAGTTGAGTTCTTGGTTGATTTTTATTTTTTTGCATGATCTCAGTAAACGTAGAGCTTTCAAACCATATGTTGTTGCTATGCAATCCATGATTTGATCCTTTTGAAAGTGTCAGCGATGCTGCCGATGGTACATCCTAAATGCGCACATTGTCTTCAGGATGGTGGTGGATGAAGGCAACGCGAGTACCTGTGAGTGGGAGGGTCGCTGGAACCATATCAAGAAGTTTCTGGAAAGATCAGGGCCGTTCACGCATCCTGACTTTAGACCCAGCACAGAGGTAACAATGTCTGGGAGGGATGTGATGCTAAGTTGTCATTTGATCCGTCCTTAGTTTCTCTGATCTATAAGGGTTATTAGGGTTTTAACTTTTATGATCTCTCTTCGCAGTCCCTACAGTTTATGTTAGAAACCTGTAAAATCCTGGTCATTGGTGCAGGTGGACTGGGATGTGAGCTGCTGAAAGACCTGGTATAATCACTGTTATTAATATTTGAAAGGTATAATTTAAATAGTAATGAATGGTCTGGTCAACTGTTAGTTTTCATGTCTGTGCTCTGTTTGTGGCTCAGGCTTTATCGGGCTTTCGCAACATACATGTTGTTGACATGGACACCATCGATGTTTCCAACCTGAATCGACAGTTCCTCTTCAGGTCAGTGGACAATTCTGTGGAAATGTCTGAGCCTTATTATCAATTCATGTCATGTTCTAAAGGAACATATATTTTAACGTGTGTAATTTTCATCAGGGCAAAAGACGTAGGTCGGCCCAAGGCGGACGTTGCAGCTGATTTTATCAACATCCGCATACCTGGATGCTGTGTCATCCCGTATCCTTTTAAAAGAACAGGTTCTGTAAGAGTTTAGGTGTTCGATTAGTTCCAGTTGTTTCGAATGTCTTAACCACAATTCTCATGGATAAAATGTGAAAAATGTTCCAAGCAGGTAATCCCGATGTCACAAATTTAAGAGTACAGAAGACACCATACTTAATTCTTAGGCCGTAAAAACAAGTGAGCATTCTCATGAACATGAACTTTTTCCTAAATGTTTTGTGCAGACATTTTAAGAAAATTCAAGACTTAGATGAAACATTTTACAGACGTAAGTATCTTCAGTTCTGTTCAATCCCCACTTTTGTAATGTATGGATTCACTCACGCATGAGTCAGTTTGATGCATGCCACTGCGGTCCTGGCTCACTAAAAATAAACCACTTGTGAAACCCTTACAAAAAGAAAAAACATTTAGACGATTAACAGGAGAGAGAAATTGTCCTCACTTGTGTACCGTTTCCTTCACTAAGAAGCAGCTTCAGTGATCCATCCCCACTCACATGTAGCCAATTGATATGATTTAACTGGGTTCCACATTCAGCTCTGTTGATCATACCATAATGGCTATTTATCCTTAAGGTTTTAAATTTCATTAAAAAATTTGATTTAAATTTCTTCATCTTTCTGTCTTCACTTAGAGTTTCATATAATTGTGTGTGGACTGGACTCCGTAGTTGCCAGGAGGTGGATGAATGGTATGCTGGTAAGTTATTTCTTTTAACGCGGTCTGTTTCTCTCAGCACTGCGGCTAACTGTTGCTACGTTTATAATCATAAAGCTGTAAGATATTCGCTAAAGGGAGCACGTTTTATGTAAACCTGTCTGTCTTTCGTTGTAGCTGTCTTTGCTGGTGTATGAGGACGGCATCTTAGACCCAGGGTCCATCCTTCCTCTAATTGATGGTGGGACTGAGGGCTTTAAAGGCAATGCCAGAGTCATTCTCCCTGGCATGACAGCCTGCATTGACTGTACCCTTGAGCTTTACCCTCCCCAGGTAAGTTGGCATAATTTTATTGAACAATGATTACAATTTCAACTTTGTCTTGCAGAACCATATCCTGATCAGTGTGCTTTTGCTAACAAAACCTGTCTTTGCAGATCAACTTCCCCATGTGCACAATAGCCTCAATGCCTCGTTTGCCAGAACATTGCATTGAGTATGTACGAATACTGCTGTGGCCCAAAGAGACTCCCTTTGGAGGTAGGAAATTGTCTTTGTGATATTTAGAGTGAACATGGTACCTATGATTTATGGCCCATCAAACCCTACCCGCTGACTGACATGAAAAAAAAAGAAGGAAATTTTAGTTTCTCTTTGTGTGCTTGTGTGTGGTTCAGACGGTGTGGCCCTGGATGGAGATGACCCAGAGCACATCCAGTGGGTGTACCAGAGATCCCTGGACAGGGCAGCAGAGTTCAGCATAACAGGAGTCACATATAGACTGACACAGGGTGAGCATAGAAAGTATATTGTTGCCACCAGAGCACTGTTGGTACTTTCCTGTCAGCTCCTGTGGAATATGATCCAAGGTACATAAAACAGAGCAAGCTATTGCTGCCTGACTCATTTTGGAACCTCCTCTCTTTTTCTGTGTCTGTCAACATTATTTATTTTCGTGCAACAAATGTGTCTCCCCAATGTTCACTCTGATCAGCAGATTTTGATGGCTTATATTTAATTTTTTCCTGGATAACTTTTAAAAAAATCTATTTCCTTCTGATTTGATCATTAGAAGTAATCTGAATATCCTCTGTAATTGTTGCAGGTGTTGTTAAGAGGATCATCCCAGCTGTAGCTTCTACAAATGCTGTCATTGCTGGTAAGTAGCTAAGACTGGATGAATGTGAGGGTGCTTCAGTAGAGAATCATGGACCTGATGCATTTATGAGAGATTATGAAAGTTAATCAATTCCAAATGGCACAGAGTAAACAGAAATGTGTACCTGGATGTAATCGTGTTTTCCTGCTTCATTTGACCCAGCTGCTTGCGCAACTGAAGTTTTCAAAATAGCATCAAGGTGAGTCTGCAGAATCTTTTTGGCAGCCATATCCACAAAGTGAATTTGTTTTTGTACCTCTCAATGTTTCTCATGAAATAACCGTTTTTATATACAGTGCCTATATACCTCTTAATAACTACATGGTGTTCAATGACGTCGACGGCCTGTACACCTACTCCTTTGAAGCAGAACGGAAGGTTTGTCCCTGAAAAGCATCTGCCAGCTCATGTTTGCTACAGTGACTAAGTTACCTGTTTGGATAAGGTGTGTGTGTGTCCATTCTGGTTTTAGGAAAACTGTTCAGCCTGCAGCCAAATCCCTCTAGATCTGCACTTTTCTCCATCATCCAAACTTCAGAACGTTTTGGACTACCTGACTGAGAGTGCCTCCCTGTACGTTTGCCTGCTTTACACTGAGTAAAATTCTGCTGATGGTCATGCTTGTTTTAGCATTATGCAATGTCTTCAACAACCAAATATAATCAATTTTTTAGACAAATGAAATCACCTGCTGTTACAGCAACAGTCGAGGGAAAGAACAAAACTTTATATTTACAGGTAATTCACTTCTGATTTCATGTCTTCTTGTTTTAAGTGCACTCTTATGGTAATGTGAGATGTGCCTGGATTAAATAGAGCAATTATACAAGTTTTGCCTGAGATGAAGTATTTTGTTTTACAGACGGTCGCTTCAATCGAACAGAGGACACGGCCAAATCTATCCAAAACCTTGAAGGGTGAGGTGCTTTTTTGCTGAGGATGTTTCTTCGAAATGGCACAGCTCACTCTCAAATTTCATCAGATGAATA
Source organism: Embiotoca jacksoni (assembly GCF_022577435.1). NCBI lineage: Eukaryota > Metazoa > Chordata > Actinopteri > Embiotocidae > Embiotoca > Embiotoca jacksoni. Next base: position 8,809,323 of record NW_027185229.1, on the reverse strand, counting down.
CACTGGGAATGTGCTTACTCAGTTATGTTATAACCGTGCTTTTTCCAGAGCTGGGGCTGTCTCACGGACAAGAGCTGGCAGTTGCTGATGTCACCACGCCTCAGACCATGTTGTTTCGACTCTACTTTACTTCATAGGACAAACTCAAGCAATCTTAAAAACTAGAACAGTTTACAGCGTAAACGGTCACACTGTTAATGATTGTAATTAATTTAATTGTTTTGATGTAAGTATCGACTAAAGTTGATGTTTCGCTCTGAAAAGCCAAATTCCAGCTTACACCTGGTCATATTCAGGATTTCTGCATCGATGTGTTCACGACAACCTAGACTGTGTTCTGTGCAAACAATGAGACAAGCAAAGGGTTACTTATAGGAAGGTTATGGGGTGCATTGGTCTGGTTTTATATATTTATTTATTTCAACACTTCAGGAGTTGTTTAAGCCAGTGAGGTGGTAATCAGCAGACACGGATAATGATGATGTGCAGACTGGAATAAAATGTTTTTCTTACAAAGTTTGTGTTTTCTTTATGTGCCTACAGATATTTGTGGAAGTTACATGATACTGACCCAACAGGTTTAAAATGTAGAATAGGGAGGGACGATTCACTTTCAGGGGTTTTGTTTGTGTATATAATTTTCAAAATATCAGGCTAATATCTAAATAAAAAATAGAGGCTGTAACATGAACATATTGATTTATGAATATATACTTGTTCTAATTATCTTGAATTCTGTTATTCTGTATTTGGCAGATTAATTTGTCAATTAAAAATTGATTTTGGAGGACTTCGCCCAGCTGATGAGCCATATTCACTTTCAGGTCTACACCAGAGCCACACAGACAGACTTACTCTATTTTTGTTTCTCTTCCAATACTTTTATTATTAACTTTTGAACACAATACAAAGACATGCAAAACACTACAACAATTCATGTCCCAGGGGTGCAGGCAAAAGTCCAGGAAAGTCCAACAAGGCTCTTAATTGAAAAGCAGAAATCATGACACAAAATTCCTTCAAAGATTCAATTCAGTATGTTTGAACATCAGTCCTGCGCCGTCACAGATGTTGTGTAGAGCTGAACACTCTTGGGAGCTTTTGAGTTCTCTGAATGTTTTATTCAGTCCACATAGTTTTTGAATTCATTCTTAAATATAGGGAAGAATGACTTGGAACCATTGAATTTACATCTGTGGATGTGGTATTTGGCAATAAAAAGATTTATTATAAAAAACTAAATTCGACATTTTTCCGCGAGCTCCCTACTTTAACGGCACTGGACGGGAGTGGAGTGTCGCAATTTTATCTCCATGACAACCGTTGCGGCGTCCAACATTTACATACCCGTAGTTAACGTCAACTTGGAAACTTGAGATTTTTAAAGCTCAGCTCGCCAACATTTGAGCAATGCAGAGGTTACTCAACTTGCAGTTGAATTTAAGATAAGGTATGGCACATTTTGTATTCTCTGTTGCGTACAGTATTAAGTCAGCAAAGGCTACTTGTTAATTTTATAGGACCCATTCAGAACAAACACTAACGCTAAAAACTAACGCTCGCCAGCTGATTAACGTGTCAGTGAATGTTAGATTAGTATTATTTGGCAGCAGAGGTCGATTAAAACTTTCCGCTGACAAACTGACACAAACTGTAATGTTGTTTAGATTTTCTCGGGAGCATACCTTAAGTGGATGTTTTCAAGTTCCCTTTCTGCCTTTCCCTTGTACACTTTTTAGTGGTCCTAGATCAGAAACAAAACAAAACGAGAGTTTAAAAAAAAAAAAAAAAAAAAAAAAAGTTTTATCAGATCTTGATTACATGTTACCAGTGGTGGAAGAAGTAGGCCTATTCAGGTCTTTTACTTAATGCCACTCAAAATAATACAGATGGGTATCTACTCAGATATTGTCAAATTTGGACTGAAGTACAGTACTTGAGCAAATGTAATTAGATACATGTCACCAATGCATGTAACATTAGCTAAAACATATTAAAGTAAAAGTTCTTATTGTCCAAATTATTTCTGAAGCAGAAAAATAAATCCAGACTCTGTTGTTCACACATAAATGATTTATTTCTGCCAAAAGATGGAAGACAAACATTTTCCTGGTTTTGGGGAACTGGTGCCTCGTCCCCCCAGCAGACCTCCAGGGCGCAGGCCTGCAAGTCACAGACACAAACAGATGGGCATCTACTCAGATATCGTCTCTACATTTAACTTCCAGGTAAAAGCAAACACTGCAAGCTCCACTCATTTGATTCTTCAAATTTTGCCAGATGTTATATTTTTTAAGTGCATGCAATATGCTGAGTGGCTGCTGTGCTTTGATCAAAAACCATGAAAAACCGGTTCTGTTTATGGTTTAGCCTTTAACAGGGGGACCTGAACCTCAGCAGGGGTCACAAGGCCAAATCATCTTGAAGTCCAGTGACCTGAACTCACCGAAAGGTAAGCATTACTGAATTGCATGGCATGTTTAGGCATTTTAAATCCTTATTTCTGAGACAGCAGCAAACTTATTTAGAAAAGAAGCCTATTATACTCCTCTATAAAACAATATTGTTGTGCTGTTTGTAAACATTTTTCGTCTTCATTGTTACCTTAGCTACAACTGCCAAGACTCCATCTGACCAGAGAGATCTTGCTGAAAACGATGAGCATGTACCACATACTTCCCAGCAATCATGTACTTCATACATCCAGGGTGGAGATAAACCCAAGGTCCAAATGCCCTATCAAACCAAACCTGGCCAGATCCCCCGCAAGTTACAGATAGAGAGGTATGTTCTGTTTCTGTGCATTATGTACAACAAAAGAGGACACCTCACCTAGCGTGGTGAAAGCTCTCATCTTGTCTCTCCCTGTCGTGAGCATATTCTACTGTAATTACTGCAGGATCAGACTCACAGGTCACGTGAGGGAGTGAATCAAATGTCTTATGTGGTAGTGAGTTCCTGTACTGCAGCTGATTCATTAGGGTCAATAAAGGGCTTTATTTTAAATACCTGTTGCTGCTTTTTTTTTTTACACGTTTTTTTTTTTTACAGACTTCGAAGAGAATACTTGAAATTAGATTTTGAACAGCTCCTGGCGAAAAAAGGCATAGACTCTAATCAACTAATGCCAAGACATCAAAAAAATTATGATAACTGCACGACTACACCAGACGACCCTGTGTCACCCTACCTCCCTCTGGAGGTGAGTTTGCTACAACTGCAGTCCTTTCTGCCACTTTTTCCTCTGATTACCATCCCAGTCTATATTTTGGTGTTGAGCACAATGACTTGCTTACCTACTGTATGTTTTCTCTTTAGATATTTGATAATGAGGATTATGACTGCCGGACACCAGAAGACTGGCTTGCACAGGGCAGTGCCGAAGGATCACTTGGTCGAAAACCTATTCATGCAAAAGCCCTGCTGCTTACAGATGACGAGATTCCTTCTGGTGAAATGTCCTTGTTATACTGTGTAAACACAAACAGACATTCTTTTCTGCTCTTTGATGGTTACTCTCTTGTCTCTCTTTTGTAGATGTGTCAAAAAGCACATCCCTAGAATACTGCTGGCATTTAGTTGTGGTTCTCCGCTATAGTAAAGAGAAATGCCAGTACCTGGTACAGAAGGTTCAACAAAAGAGCAGCCAGACAGATGAAGAACACAAAAGGAGTAAATCTCTTTGCTGTTTTTTTTTATGTCTTTGCTCTATAGTAACACAATATTGTATTATCATTTTCTGTGGTCTCTGTGTCTGCTGTTCCTGACCATCTATCTATGCCTTGCTAGTAGGCCATAAATACTGGGTACCCAGGATCAGACTCTTATTCAGTGCAGAGGACCCACACGTCTTTGTTGAACGGCTCCAGTTTGCCCTGCGCCTGAGGGAGAATACTGAGGCTCGGATCTTCTACAACTTATCTGTGTGCTGCATGCCCATCTGGCAGGGAGCACCATCTCTGGATATCAACAGTTTGCAGAGAATCAAAAAATTTGCCCTATCAGCTCCTGGCCTCAGGCTGAAAGAGTGAGTCATCTTATGTGTAATTATTACAGTCACTTTGTCCTTTTTAGTACAATCTGCTTTTATGTTAGATCCATCTAGTTGAAGTGTTAATAAGTTGGACTATTATGTTTGCAGTTTGGAGAAGTGTTTAGGGGAATTGGAGAAAGAGGTCAAACTGGACTTTGACCGCACAATGAACCGCTTGACCCTTGATAAAGTAGTGATGAGCAACCCTGAGGAGTTTTCACACATCACGCTGCCACAGAAGGACCCTGAGTGGGTAGCTCCCAAAGGTAACACAATTAGCCTTAAGGTGTATACATTTGGATGAAAATTAAGGAAATGTAGTATCAGCCAGCATGTATGATACACCTTCAAAATCTAAACAGTAGTTTGTCTTACCCACACAGCATGTGTTCCTGTTCCTGGCTTTAACTATAAGAAGAACAAAGCTGCATTGGTATTCAAAACCATGCTAACAAAGCCAGAAGCGATGTGTGTATTATCTGAAGTAAGGGCTGAGTGCAGCAAGGTAGCAACCATGAGGCTGTTCAACATCACCTGCATCGAACCACTTCGACTGGACAAGTTTGAAATTATGCAATCTCAAATACATAATCAGGTACTGTAGCATTCAGAAGATAATGAAGTACTTTTTTTCTGTCAGTAATATGATAATAACTTTCACTGTTATTTAACAGTTCATGTGCACAAAGTGCCAAACATAAACACAAATAAATCATAGCATATACGGTAGAACAAAAAACAAAGATTAATATAATAGAGTAAAATTTAACTAAAATGACAGGTTAAGCCAAAATAAAACAACTGTTAAATGAAAACACTTTGGGTGAAAGCAGTGTCTTAAAATGTTAAAAAGATGTCAAACAGATTTACTGTTCAGGGCTGCCTCTCAATCCTGTTTTTGTTCTGACTTCAGGAACACTGAAAAGTTTCTAGCCAGAGGACCTCAAGGACCAAACAGCATGTCAGATAAGATGGGGCATTTAGATATTTAAAAAAAACAATAAGTAGGAAATAGAAAATGGATGTTCTTACGGAGTGGTGACCAATGTCATGATTTAAGATACTGACACATGATTTATTTCAAAGTAGTTTTAATTTCTTTTAATTAAGTATTTAAATGCATACTTTGTGGTCAAAGTATTACCAGAATATTACCAGAACATCTTTTATTCCAAATCCCTGTGGTACTGGAAAAAGGGCTGTGCTGTACCCATTCATCTGAATTTACCTGGATACATTTTGTTTCTCATGTTAACTGGGAAGGACCAGAAACACAAACCTTGCAGACAAAAAATACATTAGAATTTGCCATGACTGAAGAAATATTAAATCTCTTTGTCCTTCTCCAGATACACTTGTATTTCAGGGAGGCGTGGTTGGTCAGGCTGAGCAACAGCATTCGTTACAACCTGGAGAATATTGGCAAAGGCGCGTACGACGTGAACGTTTCTCGCTGGGATATGTACAAGTTTTCCAAGGTGTACAAACTGATGGTAATGTTGCGCCTCAGCCTGCAGGATTCCCTTCGCTACCTTGTGCAGGATTCACTGATCAGCCTGACTCAGTGGCTGCTGGATGCCTGCCACTGTGTGCTGACGTGTCCTCAGGAACTGGTCTGGGGCATCAACCTTATCACTAGCCCCTACAAGTAGGATAGAATGCACCAGCACAAATTCCTTTATTTTCTTAAGTCAGTTATATGTACTTAATTTTAATAAATAGGTTAATGTGCTTACACTCCTTTATCCATATGTAGACCAAAGAATAATCCTCTGTTCCTGGTGGATTTGATTCTGGACCAGACTGGGGTGCATTACAGCACTCCTCTGGAGAGTTTTGAGACAACTATTGTTAACCTGTTTGACAAAGGCATTCTGGCCACACACAAAGTACCACAGCTTGAGAAGGTAAAAAAAAAAGCCTGCAACCACCTAAAATCACAAAACATTAAATTGAAAATAATAATGTAAAGATATAAAACTACATAATATGCTTCTGTATTCATGGATCATGACTAGTGTTCTATACTATAATGATGTTAAAGATTTAACTTTATTGATCTTCTCCATACTAGTTTGTGATGCAGAAGTTGTTCATCCGTGGAGATGTGTGGATCGACACAGTATGGCCGTGGGAACCAGAAGTAGTTGAGCTGAGAGAGAAGGTCCGCCATGCTATGATACAAACGGTTATACCTCTCAAGGCTTATGCTACTGAATATGAGAAACACTTAGAGCTACATAACCAAGACATAGAGACGCTTCTCAAGTAAGTTTTTGTTTGAAATTACATATCAGTGTTCTCACAACTCCCCCATAAGTGTGAGGATGATGAACACAGACTTATTGTTATTCAGTTTCTTATTGGATGAAATCAAGCTTTCCCCTGAATGTTTCCTTGTTTCTATTATGCCTATTATTTCGCTGCCAGATCTCATAATGTAGAACAGACATCCCAAGAAGTGAAGAAAGAGGTGGAAGAACAACTCAAAGAAAAGGAAAAGCTTGAACAATCTTTGCCGTCCTCCATTGTGATTGGTCCTCTTGTTGTCCATGTGGAGGCTGTACGTCAGTCTCTGGTAAAAAAAAGACAGGCTTTAGCCAATGCACTGCTGGACCGCCTTGCTCTGAAGCTCCGCAATCAGATAGGAAATGTAAGTTGTTTGTTTAGAGGCCAGAAAACCCTGAAGGTATTTTAGTATATGTCAGATATGACTTCTATGTAAAGAAAGTGTTTTGGTCATTTTTTTTATAACATGATCTACATGTATTTCAGCTGAGAAATGACATTTTCGATTTGCATTGTGAGTGTTGCTTTTTCATGTGTTTAGGTATGTGAAGAGTGCAACATAGTGAGCAGAAGGCTGAGTGACAAGCCCAGTAGCATCGAGGAACTGACAGAAAAGAGGGACTGGATGAAAGAAATCCCGGAACAGCTCAAGAGTCACAAGGTGCATATTGAGGGGATGAACCGGATATTCCTGTTATACATATTATTTGAAAGATTACTTGAGTCAATTAATACATCTTATGTTGTCCACAACAGAAAGTTATGAGCAAGATCTTGTCAGACTATGAGATAATAGAAGATTTTTTCTACTGTCTGTCAAATGAGGATGTTGACAAGAAGTAGGTGTATTAAGATTTTTTAATATAACGTTTATTTGAGATGTTTTGTGGAATTTAAAGGATTTATTATTGGGTTAATACTATAGTGGTTAAAGTGACTTACTGTGTCCGTGCAGGTGGACAGCTATTGGCTGGCCTCAAAAGATAATCAACCAGATGGAGACAGTAGCCATCCAGCATGTGGAGGATGAGGAGCGCTTCCGCAAGATCCAGCTAATTGATCACAGCAGCTTTGAGGAGCGCCTGGAGTCCATACAGGTCTGCTGAGCCAACTTGATTTTCTTTTGTTCTAAAGCTACTTAGCACAGTCTGTCACATCCTCACTAAATACCAGAACAGCTTGCAGGAGAGTTCTAAATAGTTTTCAGATTAATTTTCAGAGAGTTTCCTGACCTTGCAGCTTCATTTACACATCTGGAAGTGGCCCAATCTTTGTGCTTTAGCTTTAGTTTCAGTATGTATCAAGATAAATATGTTGATATTCTTTTGTTCTTGTTACAATAACTTGGTTTGCAGGGGCTTGTTGTCTGGTTTGCCAGCCATGCAGACATTGATCGTGCCCATGAGATGGCAAACGAGGTCAGGCAAACTGATAGGCAATTTAAGGAGTGCCAGACTATGGCCCAAACCTACAACACCAGAGAACGTCTGTTCGGTATACCTGTCACAAACGTACGTGAAAGAGACTTAATAATTTTTTATCTAATTTACTCATTGCAGGGAGTTTTCAAAAAACACCAATAGACATTTGTAATGCTTTTTCTAAGAATGAAATGTTAATGTGTTTTACAGTATGATCGTCTGCAGAAGCTGGTAAAGGACTTCCAGCCTTATAAAGACCTATGGATCACCAGCTCTAATTGGCTGAGGTGGAATGAGAGGTGGCTCGTTGACCCACTGTCGAGTCTCAACCCTGAGCAGATTGAGCACAGTGTCAGTGATGCTCACAAGACCATGCACAAATGTACTAAACAGTTAAAGGACGTTCCTGGTAGGTGACACATCTATTACCATTCAAACTTGGCAAAATGTGGTATGATTGTTAATGTCTGACCCCTTGTTTTGTGGGCTGCTCTCTGTCTCTTACACAACACCAGATTGCCAACAGGTGGCAAATACAATCTTCAGCAGGATTGAGGACTTCCGTCATTACATCCCTCTAATTCAGGGCCTGAGGAACCCTGGGATGAGGAGCCACCACTGGGAGATGCTTTCAGAACGCATTCAGATGAAAGTCAAGCCCAAAGCCAATTTGACCTTCTCACTATGCCTGGAGCTAGGCCTGCAGAATCACATGGATGACATAAGTCATGTGGCGGAGTTGGCTGGGAAAGAGTACGCCATTGAACAGGTACTTTTAAACAGAAACCCTGCTCTGAATATAGTGTTACATACATTGCTTTGGATCGGGTTTGTGAGGAATGAAGTACCATTTCTTTTTTGACCATCTGCAGAAGAAACTGTTGAGTTCAAAGGCATTTTTCATCAATAGGAACATGAGAGGGCGACTACTCATACAAAATGATGAATAAATATTGGCAGATGTTTATAGGAAACTCCAGGTTACAGGTCATTAAGTACCTGTAGTACAAAATGCACAGTGTCAATGTGAACATATTAACCAAAACTTGTTCTCACTTTTTTCACTCCTTCTCATCTAGGCCCTGGAGAAGATGGAACAAGAATGGTCTGCAGTAGACTTCGATCTGTTGCCCTACAAGGAGACAGGAACCTACATTCTGAAGAGCCCAGAAGAAGCGTCCCAGCTGCTGGATGACCACATTGTCTTGACACAGAGCATGTCTTTCTCACCCTTCAAAAAAACCTTTGAGGAACGCATCAACACCTGGGAGAGCAAGCTCAGAATAACTCAAGTACACACATACACATGAGGAGGTCTTATGTCTTGTGTTATTGTCTTGTAGTGTCTTATATTGTGCTACTGCCCTCTTCTGGTACTTGCAGGATGTGCTGGATGAGTGGCTGACGTGCCAGCGCTCCTGGCTCTACCTGGAGCCCATCTTCAGCTCCGATGATATCAGCCAGCAGCTTCCTGTGGAAGGAAAAAGATACGAGCAAATGGAGGACATATGGAGATCTGTCATGCAAATGGCCTTTAATAATCGAAAGGTCAGAGCTTCTATTTTTTTCTGAAAACCAGGTGATATTGGTGCTTACTATTTTGTTGTAGACTATTTCTGTGCATTTCTGTGCTTGTCTCTAGGTGATTGAATTGTGTCCTGATGCTCGTCTACTGAACTTACTTAAGCACTGCAACAAACTTTTGGAACAGGCACAGAAGGGTCTCAATGAGTACTTGGAGACAAAGCGAGGCTCCTTCCCCAGGTAAGCCAGACAGTGGTCCTTAAAATTAGTTTGACACTCAACAACTACAACAACAACATTTTGTGTATAATGCACTACACAGTAAATTCTTGTTTGTAGGTTTTACTTCCTCTCAGATGATGAGCTCCTGGAGATTTTGTCGCAGACCAAAGATCCCACTGCGGTTCAACCACACCTGCGCAAATGCTTCGAGAACATTGCACAGGTTTGCTTCTACATTGCTTTGTTAATTAGTCTGCTCACCTTTTACATGCATTCCACGTGACTCAGACATCTGTTGGTTCTTAGCTTCAGTTTCAGTCGGACCTACAGATCACACATATGTACTCGGGAGAAGGGGAGGAGGTGAAACTGTTCCTGCCAGTATGGCCAACTGGAAATGTAGAGGACTGGCTGAGGGATGTGGAGAACTCTATGAAAGCAACTCTAAGGGACAGCATTGAGTGTTCACTCAAAGTCTACTCTGAGGTAAGTGAACCTGACTTTAAATGCTGCTGCATAGCTTGTTTTTTAATTAGAACGTTGAGGGATCTTGTTAAGATGTTTGTGTGCCCATTTGACCTCTCAGCAACCTCGTGTGGACTGGGTGTTATTGTGGCCTGGTCAAGTGGTAATAGCTGGCTGTCAGGTCTTCTGGACCACTGAGGTGTCTGAATCTTTGGAGCAGGGAGACATGGCCAGTCGCCTTTATCCCCAACTACAGACACAGGTGTGGGCTTGTTATTTTTCCACTTTTAATAGCCATAGACACACATTCCATTATTTATTGCTTCCATTTATACTGAATATTGTGCATGCTACAGCATACTCTATACTGACATTCTTTTGCCTTTTGTATGTGAAGCTGGGTGACTTGGTGCAGCTGGTGAGAGGACATCTGTCTAAAATGCAACGAGCTGTGCTGTCTGCCCTTATTGTTATAGAGGTCCATGCTAAGGATGTAGCAGCCAGACTGGTGGAGCAGAACGTTTTGAGCATTAATGACTTTGAATGGATCAGCCAGCTAAGGTTACCTGTTTATTTTGTTGTGTGTATATATATATATATATATATATATATATATATATATATTGTACTTCTTGTTATTTCGGAGTCTATGATACAGTGTAATTGTGAGATATTGTGGGTGCAGAATGATTGTTACACTGATCTGATACTGCTTTCAGATATTACTGGACAAATGATGACATGTACATCCGTGCAGTAAATGCAGAATTCTTGTATGGATATGAGTACCTTGGGAACTCTGGACGTCTGGTCATCACTCCACTAACTGACAGGTAATTGTGGAATGAATATCAACTCTGATTTTGCCTGAATGCATTACACTCCTTTGAACACACAGTCTTCTGGCACTTTCAGATGCTACCTGACCCTGACAGGAGCTCTGCACTTAAAGTTTGGAGGGGCACCTGCTGGTCCAGCAGGGACAGGAAAGACAGAAACCACTAAAGATCTTGGCAAGGCTCTGGCCATCCAGACAGTGGTTTTCAACTGTTCTGATCAGCTGGACTTCATTGCAATGGGGAAGTTTCTCAAAGGACTGGCCAGGTAAGAGCAGTTAAGTGTGAAGGAATATCACAACACATGGCATCATACATGTGTAACTCCTTACCTCTCCTCAATTTTGCAGTTCAGGCGCCTGGGCATGCTTTGATGAGTTTAATCGTATCGATGTGGAGGTGCTGTCTGTGGTGGCACAGCAGATCACCACAATACAAAAGGCCCAGCAGCAAAGGGTGAGAGGCTGATTCACTGAAAATACAAACTCTGGTACTTGTTGCTCTTTTACACCTACTGTACTGAGTTGTACAAGTACTATACTGGAAGTACAAGAAGTATTTCCATTTTGTGTTAAAATTGCTGTCCTTTCTTTCTGCTTTAAGTACATTTTACATTTCAGATATTTAAGTTGAATAAATAAAAGTTACTAAGTTGTGTCTTACACATTTGTGTTGAGGTAAACTGATAAATATTGCTTATATAAATCACACACAATAAAATGGAAATTATCTGTGATATTTGTAAAAGTTCTAAATCATGTGAATATCATGTATAGCTGGTAAACTTGATCAATAATGTTTGACATGTAAAATTATCTCGTAAAAATAAATTTAAGCGAGACAGCTGTGCATTTCTCTAAAATAATTGAGTGTGCATGTTGTGTTTGTAGGTACAGCACTTTATGTTTGAGGGGGTGGAGATCCCTCTTGTCCCTTCTTGCGCTGTATTCATCACTATGAACCCTGGTTACGCTGGCCGCTCAGAACTGCCTGACAATCTCAAGGTTTGCGATACCAATTTAAAATGATGTTTAACTGCATAACACTGAGGATAAACAAATAGGGTTCAACAAACAACATTATATCTTCTACAGGCCCTGTTTCGTCCTGTGGCCATGATGGTCCCTGACTATGCTATGATAGCTGAGATCTCCTTGTACTCATTTGGCTTCAATGATGCCAAAGTCCTCTCCAAGAAGATCACCACAACTTTCAAGCTGTCCTCTGAACAACTTAGCTCTCAGGTATGGACTCAGAGGAGGTCAGAATCTATTTGATCTCCTCATACCTCTAAAAAGACCTGCTTTTTCACCTGGGTGATGGTTTAAATCAGACCTGGGCATTGTACGGCCGCAGGCCACATCCGGCCCTTTGGCTGTCCCTGACCGGTCCACGTGAGTTCAATGGTAAATTAGGAATCAAATGTAAATAAGTGTACATCATGCACGTGTAACCCAGGTAATGTTCAGTCGCCCAATTTACAGACATTCCCTAAATGTCTCACCGAGCGAGCTAGTGGTCTGAACGTCCTGGCGTTGCACGTAGCAGAGCCCTTATTACATTTTTGTATAAAGTTAATTTAATGCTGGTCTTTGAAATATTGCAAAAATATGCTCATTTTCAAAATCTTTTTTGTGAATGTTGATTGAATAGTGATATAATGTTGACGTTTTTAAAATGCTTGCACCACATTTTAATAGCCTAATTGTAACATCTACTACTACCAGTAGCAGCTAATAAAAAAACATACAATTTACTGCTTTTCATAAAGAGATCAAATTAATATTGAGCAGAATTGAGTTCAGCCTATTGGTCCGGCCCTCCACAACAGTCCCAGTTTCTCATGAGGCCCCTTGGGAAAATGAATTGCCCACCCCTGGTTTAAATGATACCGGAAAAGAAAATTAAACTAAAAGTCATTTTTATTTTAACTGACATTTTTAAATGTCAGTATTTAAAAGTTTTAGTCTTTGAAATATTGACATGTAACACATACAGCGGTTGCAGAATCCACAGGCTGGATTAAAATATATTTGTCTGTTCCTATATTTATAGAGAGAGATGTATTCATGGTTAGAAATGTTTGTGTATGTATGTGTGAATAACTAAAATTTAAAAAAAAAAAAGATTAGGTGACTTAAGTTCTTTTTTATGTGAAGGATCATTATGATTTTGGTATGAGAGCTGTGAAGACTGTGATCTCAGCTGCTGGAAACCTGAAGAGAGAAAATCCCAACATGAATGAGGTGAGATAATGTTCCTCATCGTTTGATCTAAAATAGGTGTAAGAAGCCATAAGAAACATTTCGAATGCAAATTGAACCTTCCACATTCTTGCTGTCCTGCAGGAGCTGATCTGTCTTCGGGCCATTCAAGACGTCAATGTACCAAAGCTTTTGCAGGATGACCTGAAACTCTTCTGTGGCATCGTGTCTGATCTTTTCCCAAAGACAAAACAGGAGCCAGTCAATTATGGCACTCTGGAAGAGTCCATGCGTAATGTCTGCACCACAAAGAACCTCAAAGATGTGGATGGTTAGTGTTTCTAAAGGCACAGAGTATTTTAGCTGTTGCCTTTATATTTAGAGTGAGTAGATAACAGTGTTGTGATGTTTGTAGGGTATATTAATAAGTGTATTCAGCTGTATGAGACCACTGTGGTGAGACATGGCCTGATGTTGGTGGGACCTTCTGGATCAGGTAAAACAAAGGTGAGTCATTTACATGTTATACTGTTTACAGTTGTCTGCACAAAGTTTACATTGATTTCTGTTTAGCAGTGTGAAGTCCTGAATGTAAGTATTACTTTATTTATATGAATACTGTGTATTTTAGTGTTACGAGATACTAGGTGCAGCAATAACAGCTCTGAAGGGCCAGCCCTCTGTGAGTGGTGATGTGTATGAGGCTGTTCACATACATGTCCTCAACCCAAAATCTATCAGCATGGGACAGCTGTATGGGGAGTTTGACTTGCTCACACATGAGTGGTAAGAGATGTTTCTTTTCTACACAATTTACAGAAGAAATAATATAAAAACCCACACTGGCTTTTTCTCCAACCCTGCAGGACAGACGGTATCCTTTCATTTCTTATTCGTGGAGGGGCAACATCTATGGACAAAGAGAAAAAGTGGTACATGTTTGACGGGCCAGTGGATGCTGTGTGGATTGAGAACATGAACACTGTTTTGGATGACAACAAAAAGCTATGTCTAAGCTCTGGGGAAATCATCAAGCTCACTGACGTAAGATCAATGTTGAGTTTTCCTAGGCTCAGATTTTCAGTCAGTGTGCCTTCTCCTCTCTCTTGTGCACTCAGCCATTTTTCCGCCTTAATCCTGCAGGTGATGACCATGATGTTTGAGGTGCAGGACTTGGCAGTGGCGTCTCCAGCCACAGTGTCTCGCTGCGGTATGGTCTACTTGGAGCCCAGTATTCTGGGCCTCATTCCCTTTACAGAGTGCTGGCTGAAGCAGGTCCCCAAAGCCCTGAAACTGTACACAGAGCAGCTGAACTCCCTGTTTGCCAGGTTCCTGCAGGTAAGAGTGGAGTCAGCATGACTTAGAAAGAACATAAGGCAGTCTTTGGGCTTTTTCACTAAAGGTTTTTGATTTTTCTGTATTTTTAAACAGGACTCCATTACATTTGTCCGCACATCAGTAAAGGAGGTCATCAAATCTCTGGACAGCAGCCTCACCTGTAGTCTCCTCAAACTGATGGACTGCTTCTTCAGTCCCTTCAACATCAAAGAGGTTTGTGTGCACCTTCTCTGTCGGAAGAACATATACATATAACAGATAAGACCTTTTGCCTTTAAGGCGATGAAAGGACCTATGTGTACTGCACATGCGATTGTTGTTGAATGTGCTCTTTTTACCAATCCTTCATTGTCTTTTCAGGGTGAGATGCCACCACCTCAAAAGAAACTGGACCATCTTCAGGAACTGATTGAGCCCTGGTTCTTTTTCTCTCTGATGTGGAGTGTTGGAGCAACGGGAGATGCAGCGAGCTGCCAGCGCTTTAGTGTCTGGCTCAAAAACAAAATGGCAGAAGAGAGGGTCAGACCACCATCTCTGATTCAGCAACCCAGCTAAAATTCATTTCAAATCTATTTGTATTGATTGCTGGATGTTTTGTCCTTTAGATTAAGTTATGTTTTCCAGAGGAGGGCACAGTGTACGACTATCAGCTTGATGATGCAGGGATTAGTAATCCGGAGCATGACGATGAAGAAGAAAGAAAAGTAAATAGATGATGTTTAAATATTGACATTATACATAGACTGCAGCCAATCACAGTCAGAAATTGTTTTTCTCCGCTCATCTTTTTGCCTGCATTTTAGGTCCAGTGGGTCAAGTGGATGAAATACGCGAGCAATGTTGTAATCACCCCAGAAACAAATTATGCTGACATTATTGTTCCAACTGCTGACACAGTGAGGATGTCCTTCCTGATGGACATGCTTTTGACCAATAAGAAACCTGTGAGTACTGTTATATTTGATTATAGTAGGACTATTAGTATAGTTTTATTTAAAATAAATGTGAAAAAATAAAAAGAAGAAAACTGTAAAAACAACAACAAAGTTCTTATTCAGATACTATTTGTAATTTAAATATTTTGGCTGCATTTGTGTTTGTGTGTGTGTGATCCAGGTGCTCTGTATTGGGCCAACTGGCACAGGAAAGACCCTGACCATGTCAGACAAGCTGCTGAGGAATATGCCTGCTGAATACATCACACACTTCCTCATGTTCTCCGCCCGCACTTCAGCCAACCAGACTCAAGATTACATTGACAGCAAACTCGACAAAAGGTAGGTACACTTTATTAATCACAATTTAACCAATTACCCACCATCTTAATATGTTTGAAACTTGCCCTTGATGATTAATTGATGTGTCTGTGTGTCAGGCGGAAAGGCGTTTTTGGACCTCCAATAGGGAAGCACTTTATCTTTTTCATTGATGACCTAAACATGCCCATGTTGGAGACCTATGGTGCTCAGCCTCCTATTGAACTGCTGCGGCAGTGGAAGGACCATGGAGGCTGGTATGACAGGAAGCAGATAGGTGAGAGCATGCGAGCATATTTCATTTAACTTTGTTGTGTTGAATTGTTTAATATAAACTGCTGAACTTTTAGTTTATTTTTGTACTAATTGCTCTGTTCTACCATGTTATGTCATGCCTTCAATTGTTGTTATTTACAACTGTATGTTGGATGACCAAGATGTGTGTTACTTTAGTTCAGCAATATGACGCAAATGTGAGATCGAGCTTCTCTTTGTTTCCTATCATTTTTACACAGGGACGTTCAAGCACGTAGTGGATATCAATTTTGCCTGTGCCATGGGACCCCCAGGTGGAGGGCGAAACCCCATCACCGAGCGCTTCACACGTCACTTCAACTTCCTGTCCTTTACTGAAATGGAGGATGCCAGCAAGAAAAATATTTTCTCTACCATTCTAGGAAGTTGGATGGGTGAGTCAGGGCTGCCAATGTGTTTCAATTGTCAGTGAATGCAGGATAATTAATATCTTATTATATTTAAAAGTTTATAACTTAAATCTTTGTTCTCTTTCAGATGGCAATATGAGTAAAAAAGAACCAGGCGGTAAGTCAGGGACACAGAGAAAGGGAGTGAAATGTTGTTTACTACAATGTAGTTAAATAAAGTTAGTGTGGCATCTGTACTTGCATACCGTGCTGCGAACAGATTGGGTCCAGTGTACATCCAGGACATGGTCCAACCTTACATCCCAGCCCGCTCCCTCCGCTCTGCTTTTACCAATCGGCTTGAGCTAAACACTCTACAAAATCACAACTGTTTGCTGTCCTGGCTCCTAAATGGTGGAATGAGTTCCCCACCGACATCAGGACAGCAGAAACTACGTACATCTTCCGCCGCAAACTAAAAACACACCTCTTCCGACTTTACCTTGAACAGTAGAACTTTAGTAGCACTTAAAATGGCACTTACTGATAGCACTTTGTATTTTGGCTTTCTTGAAGAAATTGTATTTTCTTGATTCCTGTTGTTCTGGGTTTTGTACCCTCATGGTTGAAATCCACTTGTTGTAAGTTGCTTTGGATAAAAGCGTCAGCTAAATGAAATGTAATGTAATGTAATGTAATGTAATCTGTAATACAAGAGGACACAGAATGGTTTGAAGCATATATGGAGGATATTTAAATATAACAGATTTGGACCAGTGCCTGGGAAAGTATCTCTGATATAAATTGTTACCAAATTTTACTCTGTTTCATTGTTACCTCTTTCTTCTGTCTCTCACCCTGTTTTTTTATCAGTGCCCGTGCCAGCAATCCAGCCGCTGAATGAGCAGCTTGTAAATGCCACAATCAGAGTCTACTCAACCATTACCTCCCAGCTACTCCCAACTCCAGCCAAGTCCCATTACACCTTCAACCTCAGAGACCTGTCCAAGGTCTTCCAGGGTATCCTCATGGCTGAGGCCAGCATGATACAGGTAGTCTGATCCAAAAGACTAGTTACATTATTGTGAAATATTCACATCACTTATATATAATAGATTGTTGGAATATCATCATATCAGATTAGTCACTTGATCCATTAGGTACTTAAACTGTGTGCCACTGTAGAATAACCTATACATTTATTATAAAGACCATTCAAAGCAACTAGTTTCAGCAGTGTACTGTATGGCTTCAGCCAGCATACCCTAACAGCAGGTGTGTTATTCTTAGGTCTCTAGCATAATAATGTATGAAGGAATTTGAACTGAATTGTAAAGATTGAAAGTGTTTTTGTACATCTTTAAATCCCCAGCATTGTAAAGAGTAGCATTGCCTTGTTGTTGTTTTAGGATAAATTACCGCTGTTGCAGCTATGGTACCACGAAAGCTGCCGGGTTTTCCAGGACCGCCTGGTGTGTGCTGAGGACAGGGACTGGTTCAACAAGCTCCTGAAGGACTGCATTCAGGAGTTTGACTGCTGCTTTGAAGAGGTTGTACCCTGCCATCCTGTTTTGTATGGAGATTTCATGATTTCTTCAGCTGCCCACAAAGTCTACACATACATAGAAGACAAGGAAATGGTGAGTGGTGCCAAACAATCTTGGAAATATTTTATGTATGGTAATGTTTTTCCATAGAAAACAGCTACTACCCTATGGATTGCTGTGTTGTGCTTTGTGAAGGTTTTTCATTTTCCTTTGCCTTTCTGCAGTGTAAGTGGTGACTGTATGCTTCAATAACAATAGATGTTGATTTCTTTATGCCAGCTTTATATTGTTTTTTTTCTACATTTTATATGTTTTCTAGTTGTTACAAGTGATGGAAAAGTATGTGGAAGACTACAACCAGGTCAACATGACCAAGATGAAGCTTGTGCTCTTTATGGATGCCATTGAGCATGTGTGCCGCATCAGCCGCGTCTTGCGCCAGCCCCTTGGCAATGCCCTGCTGCTTGGAGTGGGTGGTAGTGGACGCCAGTCACTCACTAAGCTGGCCTCATATATGTGAGATTTGCACAATCCTTACAACTCTCATTCCAGCTGGCTGAACATACTTGAAAGATATTTATTTCTCCAAATGTGGATCTTGAGAGAGATGAGATTACATGACAAATAGATACAGCGATACAGAATGATAAACATTTGGTTGCCTTTATTTTATGAAAGATATACATTATTACATTATTATTTTTTATTCATTGATAGTTGAGGTAAAGGTAGGGCCTGTTTTAAAAGTGTGAAAATCTTGAAAATTCCTTTAATTCTTTTAATTGTTCACTTATTAAGTTTATATGGTTTACTGCAGATATCCCACAACATGCAAACATTAGTGTAATCCAATGATCTTGTGGTCCATTCTTCACAGTGCATTTGTCCATTTTCAGGTCAGAATATGAATGTTTCCAGATTGAGCTGTCGAAGAACTATGGTCAAACAGACTGGAGAGAAGATATTAAAGGCATCATGCTCAAGGCTGGCCTTCAGAACCAGCAGATCACCTTCCTTTTTGTAGATACACAGGTATACCGAGGCACTTTCTTATAACTTAATCTTTCATGGATGCATTTTGTTTTACTGAATGTTGAATGTTAAATTTTCAATTGCCAGATTAAGACTGAGTCATTCCTGGAGGATATCAACAGCATTTTGAACAGTGGAGATGTTCCCAACCTGTACGCAACAGATGAGGTAGAGCGTATCATGACAACAATGAAGCCTGTGGTTCAAGACCTGGGACTTCAGCTGACTAAAGCCAATTTTATGGCTGCCTACATCAGGAGAGTCCGCAGCAACATTCACACTGTACTCTGCATGAGGTTTGTAACAGCAAATCTCTCCATCTCTGGGAGTCTTTTACCCATCACACTTATTCGCCTCCATTTCCCACTGCTCAAATTTTTCCTCTTCATTTTTTCTCTCTCTGCAGCCCAATAGGTGAGGTGTTTCGAGCACGGCTGAGGCAGTTTCCGTCACTGGTGACATGTTGCACCATAGACTGGTTCAGCACCTGGCCAGAGGAGGCTCTTCAGGCTGTGGCCACATCGTTTCTTCAGGAGCTGCCCAAGCTAGAAGCCAGCCCTACAGTCATGATGGGACTGGTGAGAGTCCTGTGTGCGCGCGTGTGTGTGTGTGTGTGTGTGTGTGTGTGTGTGTGTGTGTGTGTGTGTGTGTGTGTGTGTGTGTGTGTGTGTGTGTGTGTGTGTGTGTGTGTGTGTGTGCGCGCGCATGTACGTGTGTGCACACGTGTGTGTCAGTGTGCTCTTTTGTATGTATGTTTGCAATGATTTTCAAAGTTTCTAATGCATTAATATACGCAGTAACACAATTTTGATAACATTCAAAGCAGCAGGGTCTTCTTTGTAATTGCTTAGTGAACACAAGCAACTTCCAGGTTTTTACAGAGTAATTATATAAAGGGAGATGACTGGCTGTCTGAAAAAGAACTAAAATAATAAAGTAGCACAAACCCTTGTCTAACACAAATTCTTCTCTACAGACATCGATGTGTGTGAAGATTCACCAGATGGTAGGCAGGAAATGTGGGCAGTACCTGGCTGAGCTATCTCGATACAACTATGTCACACCTAAGAGCTACCTGGAGCTGCTCAAAATCTTCTCAGATCTCATTGGACGCAGAAAGCAGGAGCTGTGCGGTGCTCGTCAGCGCATGAAGACTGGTCTGGATAAGGCAAGGCATTGGACAATGACAATAATTCAATGTATAATTTATTTACATGCATTTGATTAGCAGTCTTAGCTGAGTGTTTGCTATATGGTGATCCTGTAGCTTCTTAGCACAGCTGACGATGTGAGTAAGATGCAGGAGGAGCTGGGGGTGTTGAGACCTCAGTTGGAGGAGGCTGGTAAGGACACTGAAGTCACCATGGAGAACATTAAGGTAAGGTCACAATAATAGAGTTAGAAGTGTATGAACCATACAAAAATGTTTAAATGGATGTTTTTGTTTTGTTGAATGATAATGGAACAAAAACCTTAGCCAATTTTTGTTTTTCTATACTGTCTTTTTTTCCATATATGTGCGTAAGCGATGTACTTTGGAACACTTACCAAATTTTCATTTGTTGACTTGAATGGAATTGATTTTCTATGTTTTTAGAAAGACACAGTGGTTGCAGAGGAGACCCGTAAGTCAGTGCAAGCAGAAGAAGCGAAAGCTACAAAGAAAGCCCATTTTGCAGGATCCATTGCAGCAGATGCCCAGAGAGACTTAGATGAGGCTCTGCCAGCCCTGGATGCTGCTCTCGCCAGCCTCAAGTCACTCAAGAAGAAAGATGTCACTGAGGTCTGGGATTTTTATGATGATTGGTCCTTAAATATTCTTAAAATAGTACTGCATCGTTAACTTATATGTAGATTATGACTTCCTAACTATGATCTTTTTTTTAATAGGTGCGAGCCATGCAGCGACCTCCCCAGGGGGTAAAGCTGGTTTTTGAGGCAGTGTGCATTATGAAAGGCATCAAACCCAAAAAAGTACCAGGAGAGAAGCCTGGCACCAGTGTTGATGACTACTGGGAGCCAAGTAAAGGTCTGTTACAAGACCCTGGCAAGTTTCTGGAGAGCCTCTTCAAGTATGATAAGGTAAAGCACATATCTTTTCAAATTATTGCCATGTCAATGTATGGATAGTATTACATTACATTTAGCTGACACTTTTATCCAAAAACTTACAACAAACTGATGGTACACCATTGGGAGCAATTTTAGGGTTCAGTGTGTTGCTCAGGGTCACCTAGGCATGTGGACAGGAGGAGCTGGGATTGAACCACTGACCTTCTGATTAGTATGCAACCCACTCTACCAACTGAGCTACAGCCTCCCCATTTAGTATTGTTTCAGATTTGACTTTAAACTATGACATTCTCTGAGTTTTGGTGTTTGGTGCTAATTTGGACATTTTGTGTTTGGAACCTGTGAAATGTCTTACAAGCTGCTTTTTCTGTCACCAATAATGCAGGACAACATCCCAGATAGCGTCATCACTCTCATCCAACCCTACATAGATAATACAGAGTTCCAGCCTGCCTCCATTGCCAAGGTTTCCGAAGCCTGTACGTCCATTTGCCAATGGGTGCAAGCCATGTATACATATTACTTTGTGGCCAAGAATGTGGAACCTAAACAGGTAAAAACTCAAATCCATATTAGATCCATTGTCTCAGTTATTCAAGCAGGACACAGCTGCACTTACATCCTTTCAAAATAAGAGTCATGAAAACATTAACAATGTAAATGTTTGTGCAGCAAGCTCTTCAGGAGGCCCAGGAGGAACTAGCAGAGACCCAGCGCATCCTGGATGATGCCAAAGAAAAACTTGCAGCAGTTGAGAGCGGTATTGCTACTTTGCAGGCCAAGTATCAGGGCTGTCTGGCCAAGAAGGATGAGCTGGACAACAAGTATCAACTATGTGAGGCTCGCCTCGTCCGAGCAGACAAGGTCAGAAGGAGGACTAAGATTAGATCAGACAAAACTTAATTGTTCCTGCCAGAGGAAAATTGAACATTACAGCTACACCCAAACAGACCAGAACAGTAGCTCCAAAAAATATACAGATAACAGGAGTAGTTGAAAATAACATCATGATGCATTGCTCTCCAGCTCATAGGCGGACTGGCAGATGAAAAAGTGCGTTGGAAGGAAACAGTACAACATCTGGATTACATGGTCAATAATGTAACCGGTGACGTGCTTCTGTCTGCAGGATACATTGCATACTTGGGACCCTTCACTGTAAGTTTGTCACAACTCAGTGAGTTCATATGAAAAAGTTACGCTACACATAATCTAATCCATAGCTAAATTTGTTCCTATCTTTATATTTGTAATAAGTACTGCTGCATAATTTGCACATTGTTTTTGTGGTCAGGGAGAATACCGGGCAGCCATGGCAGAAGAGTGGCTGCATTGTTTCAAAGAACTGAGTGTTCCACACACCAACGAACCGAACCTGATCAACACCCTAGGAGATCCTGTCAAGATCCGCTCCTGGCAGGTCAGAGGCAAGCTATTAGCTGCCCATCAGGATTAAAGCTGATTAGGACAGATTTTAACAATTGAAAAAATAACTGTCTAACTGTGTTTGCTTATAGTTTTATTAAAAATCCGACTTAGTTTTTTCTACATGCTATCATACTTAAATATATCATACTGTTTTGCCTTTTCTATCAACATACCTTTTTTTTTTTCTATGCGTATAGATATCAGGTTTGCCTAAGGATAACCTTTCGATGGAAAACGGTGTGATAGCCCAGTACACTCTGCGCTGGGCACTGTTCATTGATCCTCAGGGACAAGCCAACACATGGATCAAAAACATGGTGAGGTCATTGCTTTCTGTGTGCTTATCTTGTCATAACTGCAGAGGGTGGCACTGCTGAGTTATCTTGTGCACATGCTTAATCTTGAATTCTGATTCATTTCTCATCCATAATTTCTCAATTACTTCCTGTTGTAACCCAGGAGCGGGACAATCGATTGAAGGTTATGAAGCTTAGTGACCGGGACCTCCTCCGCAGTCTCGAGAATGCTATTTCCTTTGGTAGACCATGCCTATTGGAGAACATAGGAGAGGAGCTAGATCCTGCTCTAGAACCTATCTTGTTGCAACAGGTGATTACACACACATCTGTTACAAAAACAAATCCCAGTGGTATACAAATATCAGCCACACACTGGTCTGCTTAACTCGTTTATTGCTCTTAGACATTTAAGGATCAAGGCAGCACATTTCTCAAGCTGGGCGACTCAGTCATCTATTACCAAGAAAGCTTCAAGATGTACATCACCACCAAGCTACCTAACCCACACTACTCTCCAGAGGTTGCTACCAAAGTCACACTCATTAACTTCACCCTTTCACCCAGGTAACACATTTCAAACAGATTAAACTTTATTCTTTTGCAGGTTGTCATCATTTCAATCTGGAATGATCACAGTTTATTCAACTCCATCATTGACAAGATTGACAAAATCTGATAAAGCAATGTCTGCCAGTGTTACTGTTTCTCCTCATCTATGTTATCAACGATGAAAGTGTGGAGTAAGATCAGAGTTTGAAGAAAACTAGTGACCTATTTTCTTTTAGTATAAATAATGTTTTTTTAAGCTGTTGATTGTTTAACTTGGGACTCGACCTGCAATACACAAAAGGTATTATCATGAAATGTTATCTGCAAAACATGCAACAGTATCATTTGACAGCACTGATAATGCAAGTTAATGTATTTGGTAGGTTTATAAAATCATATCATATCATATCTTCCATCTTATCTGTTTCGTAATTGTTGTTAAATTCTAAATGTTAGAAAAGTAAAAAAACAAAACTGGCTGTCTTTGTGATCCAGACAGAAAACCAACAATCTTTTAGAATGAATGTCTGGTGTGAATTTTACCCATTATGCCTCAGTCATGTCGCTGTCTGTGTTTGTGTGACTGTGTGTATTCAGTGGTCTAGAAGACCAGCTGTTGGGCCATGTGGTGGCTGAGGAGCATCCTTACTTGGAGGAGGAAAAGAACCAGCTAATCATCAGCAATGCCAAGATGAAACAGGAGCTGAAAGACATTGAGGATGAGATTCTGTTCCGTCTCAGCTCCACAGAGGGAAACCCTGTTGATAATGAGGAGCTCATTCAAGTGTTGGAGGCGTCTAAGATCAAGGCCGAAGAGATTAAGGTCAGACACCAGGAGAGTTTTATCTCTACAGATCTTGGAAATGCTTTTTCTCATGTACAACTCCCTCTAAAACCTTGTACGACACTTTGGTGACATATCATTGAACTTAAAAGCTATCAGTGCGGAATTTTCTGCTGTATTTTCTGTTTTTACTGGCAGGCTAAAGTGATGGCGGCAGAAAAGACAGAGCAGGACATTGATGCCATCCGTCTGGAGTATGTGCCAGTGGCTGTGCGTGCACAGATCCTTTTCTTCTGTGTATCAGACCTGTCCAATGTTGACCCAATGTACCAGTACTCCTTGGAGTGGTTCCTTGGCATCTTCTTGGCTGGCATTGCCAACTCTAAGAGAGGAGGTAAAAAGCGAGCCTTGTTGCAAGATTATACACAGAATTATGTGTATGGACATGGAAAAAAATTACAAGAACTGGTTTATGATGTATACTGTTTTCATTAAAACCAGCTTTTTTATGATCCCTTATTTCCTCCTCATTTATCACAGACACAGTGGAGCAGAGAATCACCAACATCAATGAATTTTTCACCTTCAGCCTGTACAGCAACGTATGCCGCAGCTTGTTTGAGAAACACAAACTCATGTTTGCCTTTCTTCTGTGTGCTCGCATCATGATGAATGAGAACAAAATTGACATGGTGAGCAAATAGGCAGATCTTTCATCCTCTGAAGGAACCCATAAAACACAGATGTCTATCTAATCCAAGTGGATTTGCTTGTCTCTCTGTGGCAGGCTGAGTGGCGCTACCTGCTATCTGGAGGAATGCCCGTCCTGGAGCTGACCAACCCAGCAGTAGGCTGGTTGTCGGAACGCGCCTGGAAGGACATTTTAGGCCTCAGCACTCTGGACAACTTCAGCAAAATGGCCGAGAGCTTCACTGAACATCTGGAGGGCTTCAAGAGAATTTTGGACAGCAACCAGCCTCACAGGCATGAGAAGACAAATACTATTTTGACACATGAACATTTCTATCCATCATTTGTACTTTGCAGAAGCTGTCAATATCTTACAAGCTGTGTTTGTGTGCATATGTTTGCCGAAAGGGAGCCTCTCCCAGGAGAGTGGGACACCAGGTTGGACTCATTACAGAAGCTCTTGGTCCTGCGCTGTCTGAGGACTGACTGCCTCATTCAAGGACTGCAGGACTTTGTGTCAACTCACCTGGGACAATGTTTTATAGAACCTCAGGTAAAGTCCCCCCCCCTCCCTATTGCCGTCCTTTTCATGTTAAAACCAAAATTTCTGTGTTTAACAGTGGCTTAAAAGTGTCTTAATATTAACATGGTACAAATGTTTTTTTATATTCTGGCAGGGTTTGCAACAATCAGTGACTGATGGTTGCATTGCAGAAGCAGCTATTTTAACTACAGCTGAGAATAAGTTTTGTTTCTTTCCTTACAATATACGACAACGACATTTGTGGTTTGTTTCTCTCTCACTCTTCCTACAGACATCAGACCTGTCTCTGGTCTTTCCGGAGTCGTCCCCCTCGACTCCCCTGATCTTTGTCTTGTCCCCTGGCACCGACCCTGCTGCCGACCTCTACAAGTTTGCTGATGTCATGCAGTTCTCCATGAAAATGAGTGCCATCTCTCTAGGCCAAGGCCAGGTCAGTGCCAGGGAGAAGTCTGGGAATTCTCACTCCCTTTCTTTTACGCACTCTCTGACTCGGCGGTAAAGCTGTTAAAAATCATTTTCTCACTAAACCAGATCAGTCTCATTTGTCTTGTGAAGAATGGACATGGCACCACTGTTCTCTTTATTTCAGGCCCAATGTACGGTGGCACTGAGGTGCAAAACACAAAAAGAAAAAGGAAGCGCAACAACAAAAACAAGCAGTCCTGAATTGCAAAGTGCAAATACAAACAGAAAAAAAAACTACAACATTAAGGAGTAATCCTGAGGTGCAACTTGCAGCCCAAAAATTACAGAAATAGCGCCATCAGCTGGGCCGTCAACTTTAGTTCCGTTTCTGGAGGATTTCAGGCAGCAGCACTGAGATGGGAAAGCGGCTGTTGCATCAGTATAACAATCACTTCAGCGGTATATCACTGCTATGTACCGATCCCTAGTGGTATGCCACTCATTTACCACCAATAGATGTACCGAAAGCAAATATTAAAGCTGGATGTAGTTAACGGAGTTAATATTAGCCGGAGTTAACCATAGCCACTCGGACCAATCAATAACAGAAATTCTGTCACCAAAAAGACTAAAACTTGTATTGCTTTTGGCACGCTGTATTCATTAGTGAACATGACCACACATCACATCAGATAAAACTCCATGTTGCAGAACATTAATCAGGCATATGCATGGCATCGTATTCTATTATTCCCCACAGATACGAGGGTGGATGAATAATTACCAACTGCTGCTCGTGCACGTCATGGCGCACAGCACCGTGACGTGCACAGAGCAGCAGAAATCCATAACCCTAATGAGTAACTGGTTCAGATTTCATCGCTTGATCATCATCACTTCTTGAGTTCTACACTTTTTGTGAGCAGTAATCCAAATGCGTCGGTGATGTTTTACACGCCTGAAACTTAAGCAGTGAGCGCACATCAAAGTTTGTGAAAAATTATTGGGGAACAGAGAGAAGCAGCAGGGAGTCATATCCGGGTGTTGTGGTCGAGAAACTTATCATTGCGCTGAGCGGGCGCATTGGAGGACCCAAGTGCCATCGCGCAAACAACTTCCTTATTTGCAAGTTTTAGGATAAATACAGGTTTATGAGTCAGCAAACCTTAAACCTTGCTGGCAACATTCTCCCAGCAACACCCCTGTGACTGTTTAATAGGTTTTTGCTTGTGTTTATCATACCTGCAATTATGGGAGTTAGAATCTTGGCTCATGCTGGACTTTTGGATCACCAGGTCCTCAGATTATGTCTGAGTTGAACTGTAGGTTCCCTTCTGAGAGACTCAATATGCTGGGGGGAGATTTTCTGTGCCACTCACTTCTTAAATAAGGATCCAATCAGGATCCAAAACCTCAAACTTAGTGTTTTTGGCACAGTTCTTGTTGTTTCATATCTGTCTTTTCCTCTGTCGTTGTTCGTGTGATTCAGGGCTCCACCGCTGAGGCTATGACGCATGTAGCCATGGAAAGAGGTCTGTGGGTCTTTTTCCAGAACTGTCACCTGGCACCCAGCTGGATGCCTAACCTAGAGAGACTCATTGAAAACATCAACCCGGTTGAGGTAAACATATGAATATACAAAACAGCATGGATACACACCAACTTCAGATACAAACAACACTACAGAAACAAATAACACATTAAAACTGCAAGCAGTGATATGTGGGCCCTCGCACGGTGCATGTTGGGTAGCCGGCGGGTCGGGGCGGCACTGTTATCAGAGATGTAATGTTTGAGGAAGATTGGAATATGTACATACAAGTTACAGTCACCTGTAGTTTCATGACGAGACGCTCAAAATGGCCACAATGCCACGGGCACACCGATAGACGAAAAAAAAATTAATGATGCCAAGAGACTTTTTTGTACATCTCGGTGTGATACAACTAGGTGCTGGGGCTGCAGTTTAGGGGGCGCTAGCAAGCCATTTGGCTACGCCCACTCGCAAAACACACTTCAGATGTATCGTTTCTCCATGCCGGATGTATGTGCAACGTTTCATGAGGTTTCAAGCATCCTTTAACCTTAAACATCAACTTCCTGTGTCACGGCCAAGCATCACACTTTGCCGCATCACCACGGTGACGCCCTTTGACAAAGTCACAAGAAACTCTCAATATATCATCATCAATGTCTGAAGGCTATTCTGACCTGACTTTAGGTTCATGTGATCAACCAGCTCAACGAAGTATGTGAAAGTATGGCATATTTCATTTCCAGTTGCCAGCAGGGGCCGCTATGACTATGAGCTAATATTACCATACAGGTGTATTCAGGGCCGGACTTTTATCAGTCATGTAACGTTTGAGGAAGATTGGAATATGTACATAAAAGTTACAGCAACTTGTCGTTTCATGGCGAAACGCTCAAAATGGCCGCCATGCCACGGGCACAGCGTTGGACAAAAACAAATTCTTTTGATAACTTTTCATCTCCCAGGTGCTAAGATAGGAAAGACAAAACTTCAGGTCGGTACGTCAAAGTCTGTAGGAGGAGTTCGTTAAAATATAACAGGTGCGATTCGCCAAAAATGGCGACTAAATTGAAAATGGCGGACTTCCTGTTTAGTTGCGGTCATACTGCCAAGAGACTTTTTTTGTACATATTGATGTGATACACATACAAACATTTTGGTGCATGTAGGTGAAACTGGATACCGGGGCTGCAGTTTATGCGAGCCATTTGACCACGCCCACTCTCAAAACACATATCAGATGTTATGGACTGTTATCATACATGTAACGTTTGGAGGTCGGTCCATGTACGTAAGATTTAATTCAACTTGTAGTTTCATGGCGAGACTCTCAAAATGGCCACCACGCCACAGGCACACCCATCGACGAAAACAAATTATTTTGATAACTTTTCGTCCCAAACATGTTAACAGTGAACTGACTCAATTTCAAGTTGGTCCGACAAAATCTCTAGGAAGAATTTGACAAAGTACAACATGTGCGAATTGCCAAAAATGGCGACTAAATTCAAAATGGCAGACTTCCTGTTGAGTTGACGTAATGGTGCAATGTAACTTTTTTGTACATCTAGGTGTGATACATATGTTCACCGAATTTCGTGCATGTAGGTAAATGTAGCCGCCGGGGCATCTCTTTAGGGGGCGCTACCGAGCCATTTGGCCACACCCACTTGTGACTCCACTAGAATACGAAATTTTTCGCCAGGAAAGATGTGTGTACCAACTTTCATGAGTTTTTGAATTCATTGTTAAGAACAAGGACCGAAAAGAAAAATAATTCCTTGGATAACAATAGAGCTTTCACACCATCGGTGCTCGGGCCCTAACAACACGACCACAGAGCTGTCCAGTCACTTTTCAAGTGTTAAGTGCTTTCTTCACTGTTCATTTTCCTCCTCCTCCACAGG
The DNA here is from genome assembly GCF_022577435.1 of Embiotoca jacksoni. Lineage (NCBI taxonomy): Eukaryota > Metazoa > Chordata > Actinopteri > Embiotocidae > Embiotoca > Embiotoca jacksoni. Next base: position 8,780,299 of record NW_027185229.1, on the reverse strand, counting down.
TTCACAAAGACTTCCGCCTGTGGCTCACAAGTCTTCCCTGCAGCAAGTTCCCTGTGTCTGTTCTCCAAAATAGTTCCAAGATGACCATTGAGCCTCCGAGGGGCATCAAGGCCAACCTACAGAAAACCTACCTGAAGCTCACCGATGATTTTATCTCTTCTTCCACCAAGGTCTTCATCTCTTTCAGTTACCCTTCCAATGAGTTCTACTCTGCTCCTCATGATAACCCCTTTTTCACTTAATTTTCTATTTAGAAATGTGCATCTTTTCATCAATCTATGTTTTAAAGTGTTAAAGTGTGCCATTAATAGTGTACTATCTCCCACCTTTTTTTTTTCTTCTCTAGAAAGCACACTTCAAATCTTTGCTCCTGTCTCTCTGTATGTTCCATGGAATTGCTTTGGAGCGGAGGAAGTTTGGCCCTTTAGGCTTCAACATTCCCTATGAGTTCACTGATGGTGATCTGAACATCTGCATCAGCCAACTCAAAATGTTCCTGGATGAGTACCAGGACGTCCCATATAAGGTGTGGAGTGAAGGCTTCTGTCTGTATTTAACCACCTGTTATGACAACTTGTAACGTCCATTGTGAATACCTTACGGCTATTGTTTCTGATCACTATGGACAGTTGATGTATCAGCTATAAGCAGAGACACAAGACCTTTAGTAGAAGCAAAGCAGTTTTGGTCTAAGACAGATAATATGTGTGTTGATATGTGAGTGTTGTGCATGTTCATTTGTCTGTCTCCCCCTTTTGTCCTCCACCTGTCCAGGTTCTAAAATACACTGCAGGGGAGATTAATTATGGTGGCCGTGTGACAGACGACTGGGACAGACGCTGTCTGCTCAGTGTGTTGGAGGACATCTACTGCCCTGCTGTTCTTATTGATGATCATGTCTACTCCTCGTCTGGAGTCTATCGACAAATAGACACAAATCTGGACATCAAGGTTAGATAAACACAGGAGCATTTAATATACTGTGTGCGTTAGGCTTGACCTGTGTCTGTGTCAGCTGGTATAAAAAGCTGTGTATTGTCTTTGTTGGGGAAGCAAAAAAGTCTGTGATAGGAGTTACATATGTATATTAACTTAAATGAGGACATTTTAAAAAGCAGAAACAGTAATGTGCAAAATGTATTCTTTGCATTAAAGGGTCAAATCACAAAAACAAAGGTTAAAAGAACAATCCTCTTAGACACAACAACACTGACGCATTCATCATCCACATTTTTTTCAAATAGAAATCTATCATAGATTGCAAAAATGTTGCCAGATATCAGGGCAGTTAAAACAATGTATCTTGAGACTTACTGCAGTCTTGGACCTGGTGTATTGATGACATTTTTTAAGATGCTATCTGACAGTACTTAGAGTTCCCCTTTGTGTGTGTTTGTTCTTCAACAAGTTCGTAACACCAAAGAGTGTTTTCTCTGTTTTTGATACCTATCACAAACAAGGACGTGTAAGAAGTGTAAGTATTTACGTCTGCAGTTATACAGGTACAGACATTGTGCATGCTGAGTCAGGATGTGCAGGTTCTGGGTCTAAAAACTTGTAATTTAAACCCAAGCCACATGCAGTCTAATCAACATACTATAAAATCTGACACTGTCGAATTTTGAACTACTGACTACCTCAGTGACCTGTTGTCATGGCAACTCTTACCCTAGGGTTATTTGGCATACATCCGTGGTCTGCCCATCAATGATGCACCTGAGATCTTTGGTCTCCAAGACAACGCTAACATCATCTTTGCCCAGAATGAGACTTTTGCCCTTTTGGGAGCTGTGGTTTGTCTCCAGCCTCGAGCTGCATCTGCGGGGGGAAAAACTCACGAGGAGGTACTGATATAGATAAATTTAAATTCCTTTGCTCTTCTCTTGTCTTTATTAATACTACATATTTTTGTATGTATGCTAATTAAACCTCTGCAATTTGAGAGGTGCAGGACATGTAATGTGCTGTCTGTAATCTGCCTCTTCCTGTACTATAGATAGTGGAGGAGGTAGTGACGGGCATCGTTGAAAAGATCCCTCAGCCTTTTAATGTTGTAGAAGTAGCTGAAAAGTACCCGGTCCTGTATGAGGAGTCCATGAACACAGTGCTCATCCAGGAGGTCATCAGGTAACATTAGGCTGTACTTTAAGACAACACGACAAACCACATCCAAGGTCTGCTTGAAATAATTACACGTCATTCCAAACTGCGGATGTAATCACACAATCAGGGCTTGAAAGACACCATTAACTGTGAAAACATATTTACTACAATCAGGTGGAATGACTTCCATTTATACATATGCGGCAACTTCAACTAGCCTGAAACTTTTACCTTAAATTGTAGTTTATCTGAATTACTTGAATTATAGTCTCGTCTAGCAAGTCGACAAATATCTGCAGTTTTATTTGAGATCAGAGAAGCAAACTGCTATAAAAACATATTTAACAATATTTATATCACCATATGCACTCAGGCCTAGAAGCCTGAATAGATTGGTAATTCTGCCCAATTCAAACAAAATATAATTCCACCTTTTTTGTAAAAAGTAATAAACAGGTAATCACTGATGTTACATCTGTATTTGAGACCAGCATCAGAAATGACAGGTTTCAAAATGTCACACCCAGTTACCATAATGATATGGCTTTAAAATCATACTGTAGCAGCTTCTTCGTTTGCTTGTGTCTGAGCTGTGAGCTGACACAACTTGTAACTTGTTCAGAGTCTAGTTGGAAGCCCGAAATCTTAGAATCAGACGTAGTATTTGTTGAGTCAACATTCCTGTCAGTCTCTTAAAAATATTTTACGTTCCCTTTTTTGTAATGGGGTAATAAACTTTTTTTTTCTTCATATAATGTTTATGTGGGGTTTTTTTCTACACAAGAAAGATCAAAAGAAATGAAACAGACAGTCATTGTCAAGGTGTTTGCTTCTCTGTTTGGTTTGTGTATGTGCCAGCAGCAACTATGAAGAGATTTACTGTATTGTTTTCGCACTAACAGAAAAAATTGATAAATGTTATATACATTTCCTTCAGATATAACAAGTTGCTGGTGATCATCTCTCAGAGTCTCAGCGATATTGTAAAAGCTCTGAAGGGTTTGGTGGTGATGTCATCAAAGCTGGAACTTATGGCCCACAGCCTGTTCAACAACATGGTGCCTGATATGTGGAAAGCAAAGGCAAGAAAACACAACAGTTATTTTACGTTTGTTTGACAGGTGGCACGTCTCAGCCTCTGTAGAGCATTAAGTTACATAGCATATTGCACACAACTTACTATTATATTAATAGTTAAAATAGTCAGGGCAAAGCACATGTTAATGCATTATCTTTTGATTTTAATTTCAAAACAGAAAGTTACCATTTTAAACAATGACCTAATTATTATTTTTTTTTATAACCAAGAAATGCTGAACAACTGAATTATGGACTGATGAGACTCGGTTTTGTATGTGACATTAAATGACCTTTTGGAGACATTCCTGTCCTGCTCTAATAATGCTCTGCTCTCTTAGAATACAAAGAACATACAACAAACACACCTCTTTGCTCTTTTTCTTCAGGCCTACCCGTCTCTAAAGCCTCTTGCCTCATGGGTGTCGGACCTGCTTCAGAGGATCAATTTCTTGCAGGGATGGATCTCTAATGGCCTTCCACCTGTCTTCTGGATTAGCGGCTTCTTTTTCCCGCAGGCTTTTCTCACTGGAACCCTTCAGAATTATGCCCGTCGCTCCGGCATCTCTATCGACACAATTGGATTTGACTATGAGGTCAGACAGTAAGCTGTGTCACTGCAACTATCAATGCTTCACGAGCTCAAATTATATTAATTCATATTCTTCAGGTATTATTACACTTTTAGAAATCTGATTCATGTCTGTCTGAATATAAACAGCAGCTGTCTTTTGTTCCTTTTAGAATCCCTTTGAAACATTAGGTTTTAATTATTTCTACTGACCCTCTTTCTTCCCCATCTCTTTTGTAATGCCCTCTCCCTCAGGTACTAGTGAAGTCAGTGTCAGAGATAAGAGAAATACCAGACACAGGGTGCTACATCCATGGTCTATTCCTGGAGGGGGCTTGCTGGGATAACAAGGCAGGTCAGCTCGGAGAGTCCAGGCCCAAGGAGCTTTACACACAAATGGGCGTCATCTGGCTGGTTCCCAAATTTAACCGCAAACCTCCAACCTCTGGGATCTACGTCTGCCCAGTCTACAAGACGCTTACACGAGCTGGTCAGTACATAACATCCTGGAGAGTGACAGAATTAATCTGTATTACAGCAAATAAATTAGTTAGTGCTTAGCTGTTATGATGTCTTCTGGAAATCTATGTAAAGGAATTATCTGGATTGACCCCATCTCTGAAACTGTTGCTCAGTTTCTGAACTCTGTCACTAAGTGTTGTGTTGGGGTGCTCGCCCAAGTGTATGTGTTGTCTCTCTTTTGGTTATTTCATTACTCACCAGAAATAGCCTGCAGTTAGTGTCGTGTTTCACGAAGTGCCTGAAAGTGCAGCTATGTATTTTCCACCCACAGCATGATGCCAACACCTTGTGCTGGCACGTTAAACTGCTCAGAAACACTTAACTGAGTGTATGGATCCTTTTAAATCCTTACAAATCCTTTTCTACTTGTCAATGAACTGCTCTGTGTATTTTCGTAGGGACTCTGTCTACAACGGGCCACTCTACCAACTACGTGATCGCTGTGGAGCTGCCTACAGATCAGAGCCAGAGACACTGGATTAAACGGGGAGTTGCCCTCATCTGTGCACTGGACTACTGAACACACACACACACACACACACACACACACACACACACTTTTTTAGTTGCTGAAACAACCTGTCTGTGTTCTAAACTGTATTTGTTATTAATATTGTCATCTAAGATGTATTGCTTTCACAAACAGCTCACAGGAGTTTAAGTCTTCCCTTCACTTATTTTCTGCACAGTTGAAAAATAAATTCTCAGCAGGTCCTCTTGTGTTTACGTCAGTGCTCACTGAATACTGAGCCGAATATCCGTCCTGCTCCTTTAAGGCGGGTGCATACGGCCAGTTGGGAAATATGACTGAAGGAGGGTGGTGCTTAAACAACAGTGACAGTGACTGGCCATGTGAGCACAACTAAAGGACTCAAGATCAACGGGAACTGAGATCACCAAAATTATCAACTTAAAGAGACCGGCTGTCTCTTAAAATATCTGACTGGATTTTACTTCTTGAATTTGATTCTGATTCATTGAATTATTTGGATTTCTCCGAAGAAGTCCTGACCGGTAAAGTTGATAGAGCAATACAAACAAAATAAGGCGGGTATTTTAAGAAGATAGTTGTAGTAAAGTTTAAACAAATGTGCTGTGTATTCTGAGCCTGACAAAAGACCCATTGGAATTTATCCTTTCAGAGGCTTTGGTACCCGGGACAGGTAGATGCGTAAATTATCCTGAACCTCTCAGTTTATACGCCAATTCCTGGAGCCCAGCTGGAGACATCGCACTATTTTCGCTGAGTTACTCACGATTTGTCTTCCTGAGCGCCGCTGGTGACAACAAGTCGGCGTAAATATGTTGCAAAATGGAAACGGAAAAGAAAAACCGCCGCAACCGCCAAAGACTGATCAGGACGCACCGACTGTCAATCCGAAACAGCAGCAGCCAGTTCCCATTGCCGCTGACCAGAAGGACACGGATACCCACTTCCCCATGCCAGTTTACCCCAAACTGGATATAAAACGCAATGCAGTGACGGACAATTACAAGATCTCCAGTCAGGTTCTGGGCTTAGGCATCAACGGCAAAGTCCTTGAGTGCTTCAGTAAGAAGACTGGAGAGAAGTGCGCACTGAAGGTATTGAAGTCATCTGACACTCATTAGTATATTATCAACTGAACTGCAGGACATAGGCATATATGTTTACGCTCACTCACTGTAATTACAGACTTAGTACCATTTTAAATGTATCCCAAATTCCCCTTATTGAAAGGGCACCTGTTTTCCTTGTATATACCAACATTACTGGTAATCTCTCACATTGTCTGCAGATAATAACATAGTTGTTTGTCCAAATCAATTTGGAGTAGCAGTATATTTGGAGTTTAGCAGTTATTAAGTTACACCAGTCTTTTAAATCCTGCCCGAAGATATTGATTTTCATGAGCTGATTTCAACTTGTTTTCTTCATGCATCAAACATCTTTGCTGTGTATGTTAATGATATGAGTTAGAAACTTGGTTGATTCGGTTGCCCCGAATCAAGACCTTTGACCTTCACTGAGGTCAGATTTTGGTCACAGATAGCACGTCTCAATCTAACACAGGACAGGAGTGGTCAAAGGTGACGAGCAACACTTTGGTAATGGTGGATAAGAGATTACTTGGTGCGTCTGAGTGTGGGTAAATCCATGAATGTGTAAGTGATGCTTTTGCTTGTGTTTTCACCTGCTACTCATACTGGATTTGACATATACTACATGTTGCCCACTGAGCTCACATATGCTGCATGTGTGCACGCTGGATGTGATCATGGGGCTGTGTTTCCTGGAAGTTCAGGCCGAGCTCAGGATTAGATGCAAGTTAAGGGGCAGCCAAGCGACACACTGCTTCACAGAGACACATGGATTTTGACAAGGACACCTTATTCTGGGTGCAGTGGAAACTCAGGCACGCCTTTACTCACGTATGCACTCTCAAATGCACGGGTCGTCAGGCTGTCACCTGTCACCACTGGGCCACAGACTCGGAGAGATTTACTGGCTTACAGTAATCCATGTGGATCTGAGTTGCCAAAGCTGGCAGCAGCAGTGCCACAGGCACAGCTGTAGTCCCGGGCTGTGTGATAAAAAGAAAAACAAAAGATGAAACGGAGATAAACTGCAGCAGGAAATAGAAATCACAAACAAAAGAGAAAAAGCCTAAAGGGACAAGGCGCTTGATGGCATCATGTCAGAGTTGGAGAGAGGTTGAAAACAATTACTGCTTAGAAATAGCTGCGGAGAAAACGTTTAAGAATATATGTTGCTGAAAAATCCTGCAGGCTACTTGCTGGCTTGAATCGGAGATGAAAATGTTTGGTTGCTTAGAGCTGCCGTTTCATTCTGTGAAAAGGTTTTGTACCATCATGTAACATCTATTACAGTATGAGCCTGTGCTTGACAGACTTCAGCTTCCTTAAAAAAAAAAGCCTGCACTTGGTCAGTGGGACCCAAGTGGAGAAGAAACGAGAGCCTGGCCGATACTGGATTTTTGAGGCGATACCGATATGTATAATATAACACATTCTATTACACATCATTTGACACTGGTGACAAAGATATGTAAAGGAGGCAGGGTTTGACAGTTTACAGTCCACACTGACATCAGTGCATTGAAACAGTAAACCTCCCTGGGAATGTAACGATTATAAATAACCAAAAAACACACACTTATAAATAGAACAAATTCTAATTTATCCCAAGCATCTTTTCTGCATTATATTCTGTAAACACTTTTTTGTTTTCATATTGGCCAACATATACGTCGATATCAATATATCTGTAATGGGCCAATATCGGCCGATAATATATCGACTGATAAGTCGGGCTCTAGAGGAAACAGCATCCACCACATTCAGCCTCTGACCCCCTCTGCTCTGTGAAGAACCTGTTAAAAGCTGGAGAAGAAGACATTAGACAGTCTATCATCTCTGTTGTAGTTCTTGTAGCTCTTCTTCCGGCTGTGGTTTTATTGTGGACTGGATTGTACTGAATCAAGTGACATATTTTTTTAATGTAGGAGTTTAAATGATGTGCCATAAATCTAATTTATTACTGTTAGGAAAAATAGTAACTCATTGTCAGTGTGTAAATTAAGTTACTGCTATGTGTGTAAAGTTTCATCTAGTCTATGCATTAAACTGTAGTTGAAAGGTCACTACTGCATGCACAAATCACGAATTCCTCTCCTGCAACACACATCCCCTCGAAGGAGGAGGAACTGGCTTATCTAGTTTAGCACGCACATAAATTAAAAGCAAACATACCCATATAGTGTGCAAAGAACATTTAATGCCTACACACTCATGTTGCACAACATGTGAACATGCTTATATATGACTGTAATCACGTGCTGTTATGTAACCCCATATGTACAATAAAAGGTGCAAAGAGGGAAGTCTGATTCGGAGTTGGCTGATGCCAGGTGAAGAGCTTACAACTCTAAGACCCTGCACGGACTTCCCTTGCTGCAAGTAAAACTCAGATTTGGGTCCAAGCCTTGTTTTTGTCTGACTGTGGGTTTGATTCTTATCCTATCAGCGCTATGTTACGGTTCTGAACCTAACAATTACATTCCTTGTATTTTCTTTATATCAATGCAAATAGAAAGCAAAACGAAATAATTAAAAGCGTGTGATGTGGAGGGGGGTGAAAAGAGCTGACCAGCTCACTGGGATTTTAATTAAGTGTTGCTCTAAGCGCTAAATGTAATGGATGGATATAGATTTAATCTACTTTGCAGCAGAGCTGGATGGCAGCCATGTAATTCATTTACAGTCATCAAGATTCTTTTAACTTAGATTTGTCAAACCTGGGGAGAGGGGGAGAGCCCGGTGCTGTTCGGAAGGCCTCTTGAGCACAGCCATTAATGACTAATACCATTAGAAGCACAGATCTGTCCTCTGATTTTTCCCTTTACAAATAAAGTGCCAGCTTAGTGTGTGAAAAGCATACTGTCACAGTCTGAACCTTCTTATTAATGTGTTGGAGTGTGCAAGTTAATCAGTCATTCAGTCATGTGGAATAAATGTATCAGAAGATTTGGGGGCCATTGTGGTTGAGAATATTTGTAGTATTCAAAAGAACTGAAAATTGTGTTGATGTATATCAGTCCTGCTTCTCGTTTTTAGGTCACACGGCACAGAGGAACTTTATGCCTATATGGTCTAATTTGGAAATTCACTGGGGATTTTCCTCGCAAGGTTTTGTGTTGAGTAGTTAACTGAAATCTTGGAAAATATGTGTACAAAAATATGTTTTAGGTGTTTTTCTTACTTGACTTGAAAGATTGTAGTCTTTTGAGTGGGTTGGGTATGTTTTTAATATCTGGGATTTTATTTTAATGCAAAAGCTTTGGTTCTCTGAATGGCAATGTCAGTTGGTTGGTCCACCACTTTGGTCCAGATTCAAATGTCTCAATGATCTTTGTGTGTCTGTGTGTAGTGAGAGGTAATGTGCTGTTAAACTCAGTGGGCAGTATCAGGTACATGTGTGTCTTTAGTTTACTGACACAGATCTGATTAGTTCGGGTGTCGGGATGTGGTTCATTGGTTTCTGTGTCTTCTCACTTCAGAATAGAGTCCAGCCGAACATTAACCATCGCAGTCTCTCAGAAAGAGGGTCTCCTTGTATTCCCGTCAGTGTTTGCTGTGTGTATTTTATCCCCACTGTCCTTTTTTATTATGGCCAATTCAAGTTCACTGCAGGAAATTAAGGAAACCAGCAGACAAACTATCTGCTCTGATTGAAGTCATAAAGCTATAAATGACATGGCAGAAAGTAATCTCCCCACTGCTTTGATCAAAGTCAAACTCAGTGGGAGCAGTTGAACAAAATAGGACACATAAAGTAGTGACAAGTCAAGCCACCGGAAACCCTCTACTCCTTTTTTCAACAGCCAGCTGTGCTCTGAACTCTTCATTTCCTCTTTAGCGAGCTGAAGCACAGCGTTACACTTCTGAGCTGTTGTTTCTGACATTTGGAGTCTCCAAGAAACTTCATTTTCAACCTCCCGCTGAATCTGATATTCTATAAAACAATTTAAGTCACCTGTAACACAACACACATTTAAGTATGCGTATCTATCATACGTCAATAAGTCAACCTTCTTGTGTGCGTTATGTACTCCAGGCTCGCTGTGTGACCAGACCGGCCTTGTGAGCAGCAGGGGATCACTACATCACTGTCACATCCAAAAATACACTGACTGTGTGTTATGTCAAAGTCTGCCACCTGCTGTGTGTGTGTGTGTCTGTCTGTGTGTGTGTGTGTGTGTGTGTGTGTGTTTGTGCGCGCGCGCACGTGCTGCACCTGTCTGTGACGTGTGACCAACCTGCCTTAAAAACTAGAAGCGATTACTTGCTTTTTATCAGCCGAACATTTTATTGTCATTTATCCGTGGAATAGGAAATTATTTGAAGACCAAATAAGTGTAACAGCTGACATGAGGCTGTGGATTTGAGAGGCTTTAAAAGCTGAAATAGGTTCAGGTGATCTGGCTGATTATTAAAGTATTAAAAGGGATATTTTCTTATATTGACATTGGAGATGAAAGAAACAATCCATTTATTTTTTACTGACGACTCAACCAGTTATTGTCTCAGTTTAGCTATCAATCACAGTATGTGTTTCTTATATAATCATCTATCCGTTTTCTAAAGCCTAAATTGATGTTTTCAAATTTCCTATTTTTTCTGATGAATAGCCAAAAAATATTCTAATAAAAAATGTACAATGATATGAAATAAAAGTAAATGCTCACAATAGAGAAGCTGGATACAGGAACTGTTTGTCCATTTTCAAATAGTTACTGATAAATGTATTGTTTATCAACTAACTTTGGCTTTAATCAGTATGTGTCAGTATCTGCAAATTGTATTTAAAATGGCATAGAACAATTAAACTTATGTGATATGTTCATGTGTTACATTACACCACAAGCTAAATTATTTCAAACTTCAAACGAATTGTATAGGTTAGTTGTTTGTGTGTTTTTTTTTTTTTTTTTTTAATTAGAGCTTACTCAAAATCCTAAATTGCAAAAATTCTTAAATTGCAACATCATTCTAAACACATCATTTTAATTATTAATAATATTAAACAAGTTTAAATCACTCATTGATTTTGTATCCATCATTCTGTCTCTACGTCTCCTCCAGATTCTCTACGACAGTCCCAAAGCGAGACGAGAGGTGGAGCTTCACTGGCGAGTGTCAGGAGGGCCGTACATCGTGCCCATCCTGAGCCTCTATGAGAACATGCATCATGGGAAGAAGTGCCTGCTCATCATCATGGAGTGGTAGGTTTCATATTTCACCAGTCAGTTTACACACCCCGACCTACCCTGGCAACCATGTGTTTCCTCATTATGTCTTTATTAGTTATCCTGTGTCTAACACAACATTTTAAAAACTCAACGATATCTTAAAGAAATATTGCCTTGAAGCTTAAAACAAGGCTGTTTTCTTATGTCTTGCTAAGAGTTTAAATCAGATTTTCTTCCATGTGACAAATTCCAACAATTCACAGCTCTGAGTAGGACCAACAATTCAAAAATGCTGATGTGGATTTATCTAACGAGCTGATGGAACAAACCTCTTTTGGACAAAAGACTAAAATATCAAACCTATGTATTTGCAGATCAGAAAATAGAAAGTTAGCGTAGCACTGCTCAGTTTTTAGATTTACGACATGCCCAAATGTTCTGACAAGATACTGTCGACACCACAAGTCAACACTGTTCATGATCCTCCAATCACACAGATAACTGTGACATAAATTGAAAGATAAAACTGCTTCCTTTTTTTTTTAAGTAGGTTTATAAGAGCCACATTATTAAACAAGTTTTTAATGGACTATTTTCTGAAACACTATCTTAGTTTGGCTAAATTTAACCAGAGTCAAAAGGTTTTGTTTGCTGTGGATTCCTCCTGTCAAATGGCAACATTTGTTTTTTCGAACATTTTGAGAGGTTTAAAAATCATCTGTGGATCAACCAAACGTATATTATATGACAGTTCATAATTAAAGCTCTTCCGCTGAAAATTATGTGGAAGATTTATTTCTGCATTAATCATATTAATTATGCATTATGCATTATGCATTATGTGGCTCACATATTGCCACATAAAAAAACAAAGCTCACAAATGCTACTGCAGTGACATAGCATAAGCTGTGTGCCAGTGAAGGCAGATCTTTCAGATCTTACAAGCTAAAGGTCAGTCATAAGACCCCAAGATGTCGTCACTGGTGGTGATATAGAGATCGACTGTCTGGGATTCATGTGTCAAGACAAACTGTTTCTTACGTATGCTTTTGCACACACATTCAGGCATTTGAACCCTGGACTTTCTATTGGCCTTTTTTTCTAGTCGGAAACAACATCATACTTGAGAGGAAAGAAAGAAACCACAGCAGGTGTCAAAAAAGGAACAACACTTTCTGTGTTGGTGGGAATTTTAAACAAAGACTAGCTCACTCTTATCATCAACTTTATTAACACAGCTAATGTTTTGTTCAACTGTATTTAGTTGCCGTTTGAGTGTCTGTGTGTGTGGGGGGGATTCACTGCTGTTGGCTGTGTGAACAAGGGTCTAAGGAGGACGGCAACACAGACCACAGCAGTTAGTTAGTTATATAGTCACAGACACATTTGTGTCTCGGCTATCTGTTCATCTGTGAAACACAAAAAGTACGCTCTTACTTAATACATATGAAAGCACATTCACTCAGCAGTGAGCAAAAACAGAAAGGAGAGTTTCAGGTATCGGTGAGTCGTATATGACGTCTGGTTATAAAAGTTAGGATTGAAAAGCACAAACATCTGATTCAAAAACATTTTTGGTGGTGAGAGTCCCTGAACTTTTAAAGAATTTAATCATAGATCTCAGGTATGAAATGTAACTAAAACAGACATGTTGTAGGAGAGTTTCAGGTTGAAGTTATAAAGATATCATAAATAAAATATTGTTTTTATGAACTATTATATGTTTAAATGTACAATAGTTGTCAGACTAAAGATTGCTTAAAACCATAAGTGAATGTAAAGGATGCAGGTGAAGAATAAATACCAGCTGCAACTGAAAAGTTGTTATATTAGATTTACAAAGTTTTAGAAAAAAATTGATTAGCTTTAATACATTAATTATATTTGATAAAGAGACTTTAAAAATAGATGAAATTTCGTCAAGGTGCACCAGTGCACTTTCCTGTGATACTTTTCATATATTAAAAACATTTATTTTACTGGACTCTGTTAATAAATGTACATTAAATCTTAACATTTTAATTTAAACTTTATTTTGGCAAAACAATAGTTCTTCTCAATGCTTTCTTAAGGTGGATCCTTAAAACGTGTCAAACACATCAATTCCTCTTTTTGAATTTACACATTTTTGTAAATATTAAATATGTCTTCTTTTCTGTGATAAAAAAAAATGCCCCCGAATTTCAGAGTAAAAGTGAGTGCACTTTTACAAATGTGCAATTAACAAAAGAGTCAATCATGTAATGAATGTGCTATATCTCAAGTAAGTGTAACATCAGAAATATATTTATTATTCCATGATACCAATAAGTTGATTAATATATTGTTTATCATACATGCAAAGTGAGTACAGTACTTCTCTCTCTGTCTGTTTAGTATGGAGGGAGGAGAGCTGTTCAGCAGAATCCAGGCCAGAGGAGACCAGGCTTTCACTGAAAAAGGTGAGGACTGTTGACGTGATGGACTGTAATGACCTCATAGTGGCACTCGATGTCTTGGAAAGGAGAAGACAGGAAAGTACAGAATAGGACAGAATGTACAGGTTTGATCCTTTCTGCCAGAGACATTTAAGTAAAACTAACAGAACGGTTACCATAACAAACGCTTGATGGAAAAGCTATTCTTTTTGGAAAAGCTCTCAAACACTCCAGGCTGTGACACGAATTCTAAAGTGTTTAACTGATTTGCCTGAACTAACACGGCACTCCACTTCTTTAATCTTATACAAATTTTAATTATGCCAGTCATTGTATAATTTTGGAATTGCTTCTGGTTTGAGAGAGTGTGTTTATCTGTTTCCTCCCAGAGGCATCTGAGATTATGAGAGACATCGGCACGGCCATTGAGTTTCTCCACAACATTAACATTGCACACAGAGACATCAAGGTACGTGGAGATTAAGATCAGCACCTGGATCACAAAGCATAAATCAGTTTTGGCTAGTTCAGTGAAATGTTCACATATTTCTTTTCTTCTTCTCCCTGCATCTCCAGCCAGAGAACCTGCTGTATACCACTAAAGACAGAAAAGGGGTCCTCAAACTGACAGACTTTGGCTTCGCTAAAGAGACCACACTACACAACCCCTTGCAGACCCCCTGTTACACACCATATTATGTGGGTAGGTTGCTTCATGTTGTTGTCTTCAGCTCTTTTTTCAGTATCCTGTCAGATGTTTCAAAAGGAAAAATAATACAGTTGTTGAGTCATTATTTGCCTGTGAAGTACCCCTAATCTCCATTTGTATTGTCTGTGTGTATGTGCATTACCATTGATAAGCTCCTGAGGTTTTGGGGCCGGAGAAGTATGACAAGTCATGTGACATGTGGTCTCTGGGCGTCATCATGTACATCCTGTGAGTACTGGGTGTGTGACTGGGTGGAGGGCAGCAAATCATGTATCATACAAATGTTTTTGTATGATACATTCTGTTTGTGGGTAGCGTCAAAAGAAATGTGGGTTAATCTTTCTTAAGGTTTTAATTTTTTTTCTGTGTTTGTCTCTGCAGGTTGTGTGGCTTCCCTCCATTTTACTCCAACACAGGCCAGGCCATTTCTCCAGGGATGAAGAGGAGGATCCGGATGGGCCAGTATGAATTTCCTAATCCAGAGTGGTCAGAGGTGTCACAGGAAGGTAAGACCCCTCCCCACTACCATCCCCCCAGTGAACTGTGGTCTATAGATTACCTTAGGTGCAAGAGTAGTGCTGCCTTAACACCTCTGAAGATCTGAATCATGTCTCACACTCATCAAATATTCCCTGTTCTTTACACTTGTAAAGGCAACAACAAATACAGTAATCTTATCTAAACTCCCTAGAGCTGGAGTAAACAGCCAGCTGGTATCCTCCTCTTGACTCCTCTTTATTACAGTGTGTGCACTATAATAAATCTAATTTTCCCAGTCACTCTCACTCTTCTCTCTCACTCTCAAATGATCCTATTTCTCTGTGTAAATAGGCCAGTCTGTCCCTGAGACCAGAAAAAGCTTCACAACATACAATATTTGCATGTCTATGTGTCCGGCTTCTACTAATGTAATTATCTTTGCTTTTGTTTTCCTAGCAAAGGATTTGATCCACCAACTACTGAAGACAGACCCCAACGAGAGAATGACCATCACTCAATTTACAAACCACCCCTGGATCAATGTAAGTATCTGTGTCATGTCCAGAAAGTCATTTTATATGCTTCCTGCTCTGTTTCCTGTATGTCTGTGCATCTGTTTCCATACCTTCATCTGTGTGTGTGTGTATTTGCACTCTGCAGCAGTCCATGATGGTTCCTTCCACTCCACTCCACACCACCCGGGTTCTGACTGAAGACAGAGAGATGTGGGAGGATGTGAAGGTCAGAAGCACAATAACACTCACCTCATCTGGTCCCATGTTGGCATTACAGCCTGTTACTGCTAAGCTACCAAAATTTTAGATTTGTCACCAGTGTGCCAGAGGACTCTGTCAATGGTGAAGAGGCAGAGATATCCCAACTTTTAGTCTGTAGTATGGGGTAAGCTCTAAATGTGCTGGTCTCTTCGTATCACAGAATACAAGAGAATTCCAGACTTCATCCTGATGGTTTTTAATGCTTTCTTTTCTAAATTGGAGACTCTAAGCCAAAGCTGAAATAACCCTGATGACATCATGATGATGTCATTCATATGATGTCATGCAGGTCACTTTCAGCCACAGCTTTAAAAAGCTTCTCCAGAGACACAGAGTACATACTGTGTACAAGAGTTATAGAAACTGTACAAAATACTCCTAATGGCCTGTATTCATATTGTTCTGTGTAAAATGAGTGGAGTGTCCCTTTAATGATTGTAATAACTTATGTAAATGAACGAGATTGTTTTGTTTGTCACCATCTTGATGATCCCCCGATTGCCACCTGGAGGGGAAGTAGTCACAGCCTGGAACTGAGTTAGTCCAGTTTTACATTTAAGGCACACACACTTGAACACAAAGTAAATCAGCTGCCCTGTGTTGTTGCTCCCAAGTCTTTTTCTCTGATTAATACAGAGAAGGAAAAACCCTGTCTTTAGTGGCTGTAAATGATGAGTATAATGGGACATTCCTTTACAACAGCTGACTGAGCAAGTTTGAAATGATAAGGTATGAAAAGACCATTTTCAAAATGATATGCGCACAATACTCTACTATTCAGTTATGCAATACGCACTGCTGCATTGTGCAAGAAATTTGCGACCCATATTCTATAAATTAAGATTTCCATTTCTTTTTGGATTATAAAGCAGGTCTAGGTGCTGTATAAGTACTGTGAGAGTGTCAAAACACTCAGTCTGCTAAGGAATGTACACAGTCTGTATTTAGCAACAGTGCTGTTTAGATTATTAAAAGCACGGTCCACTGCAGCCTTTTATGTGGAAGAAAACACAGAGCGGTCATTCCGTAGCAGAGCTAGCAAGCTAAAAGACAGAAGAAAACCATTGGTTGTCCTCGGTGTGTGTCACTCAGAAAAGAGTCAACCAATCAGAAGACAGGGTTGATATCAATGTGCTTTAAAGACTCAAACACAAAACAGTCTGTTCTTGGTAGAGCTCCAGAGAGAAACTTAGAAGTGGAGATGGAAAACCATATTGAGATGCTTGTTTGATACTTAATACCACAAAAAATACCCTCATATGGATATAAAGACTGCAAATAAAACATCAAAATGTGTAAAATATGGGATCTTTAAACCTTCCTGTCAGCACCTCAACAGCTCACTCATCAGTGTCATATCTCCACAAAAACTGATGTCAAAATATCAACTTGTGGTTTTAGTGGGGTTCATGTTCAATATGTCTTAGCCAAGAGTATCAACTTCCTGATGTCTCCATAAGTTGCCTCGCAACTGTTCCCTGAAAAACTCTCGCTCGTAATCCCTGTTAAAATCGCAACTTGACCTTTTTATATTTTGTCTTTTGTGTTACAAAAACTTGAAAATGATGTGTTAGTTAATGTGGTTTAGATGTGCGTGTTTGATTAATTTTGTAAGCTTTTAAAGAGCCAGGCTAGCTGTATTCCCTGTTTTCAGTCTTTGTTACGCTAAACTAATTCCCAGCTGGCTGACGTGACATATGTAACGTGCATGAATGATATCCATTTTGTTAACTGTCAGTAGGAAAGCACATAATTGTAAAACTAAAAGCAACAGTTGAGATCCTCTGACGCTCTTCTCCACCTGATCCTCTGCCTTGTTTCTCACAGGAAGAGATGACCAGCGCTTTAGCGACCATGCGTGTGGACTACGACCAGGTGAAGATCAAGGATCTCGACACGTCCAGCAACCCTCTTCTCAACAAGAGGCGCAAGAAGGCTGCTGCAGGGGCCAAGAGTGGGTCCACAGTCTGCCAGAGTCAGTGAGACGAGGAAATCCAGCCAACAGAGAAATGAAGCTCAGAAATGGGAGAAAAGTTCATGTGCAAAAGAGGAAATTATTTAGAGCTGCTGGTGACTCTTCAAAGACTGGACGTTCTCTGGAAAGGAAATGTTTTTTTGTTTTTTTAAAAAGGGAGAATATCGGAACACCGGTATCAAAGCTGGACATTTATCAGACATATCAAGACATGATATTATGTGTATCTTGTCAATGGTAGGAATTAACATCTATGTTCCCTGTGGGCCTGTTTTTTATTATTTTTATGTACGTATGTAATTTTTTTTAGAGCTTGCCTGTTTGTAAGTGTCTGAGCAGACTTGATGTATTTGTAGTGATTTTGTGTATTTGAATGCTGGATCGCCTGTTTGCGGTCTCCTTTGCAACTATGCACTAGAGTGCAGATCACACACACACACACACACACATATAAACACAGACACACACACACACAGATACACACACACACACACAGACACACACAGACACACACACACACACACACACACACACACACACACACACACAGACACAGACACACACACACAGATACACACACACACACACACAGACACACACAGATACACACACACACACACACAGACACACAGACACACACACACACACACACACACACACACACACACACACACACACACACACAGACACACACAGACACACAGAAACCAACTGTGGACACACTGTGAAACTGGAACACTCTTTATTGCCTGTGTTATCTTAATGTTGTCTTTCTTGTGCTGCCTTCCTTTCAGGGTTTAAACAAGTCTAACTCTGACTGTCTTGTCGAACTGCAGCCTCCATAATGACCTGACAGTTCAACCCCAGGGAGTTTTTTTTCATTGAGGCAACAATAAAATGACCTCATGCTCACTATCAAGTAAAATATTTGACTCTGCGTGTCACTGCTGCACGTCAACATTGTGTCCTATTAATGGAGCAACAAGAGGCAGCTCACAGTCTGTCTGCTTTCTGTCAGTGTCTTGCCAGAGAGCTTCATGTAAGCAGTAGTTGGGCAACAGTTGATTGTGCTACACTGAAGAGTTGTGACACTTTTCTTCAGAAAGGTGCGTGTTTATGGGGGTTGAGTAAAATGGTTCCTGTAAATAGTGGCTGCAGTTTCCCTTCATAATGCAACACAAGCAAGTCAGTGCAACCTTTAAGGTAATCTCACTAAGGTGCTTCTCTTCCATATAGATTGTATTTTTTTATGTGGTTTTGGATTAAATTTATGTGGTCCTCAGGCTGTCGTTTTTTTTTTAATCATGCTGCTTTGTGCAGCAACTATAAAAAGCAGCAGTGGAGTAGCTATTAATAGAGCGAGACGTCTGTTTTTGTCTCAGGAAAAAGCCCAACAGACAAATAATGAGAAAGTCTGAGAGTGTTTGTGGATGGAATTTTACAGCATGTTGTAGATTACATACTTCCTCATTTCGAGGCAGTGGTGAGACTCTGGCCCAAGTCCAAACCGGACCATGCACACTCTCGTTCCGTTTGCGTGGAGTGTCCGCCACATTAAGTGTTGTTCCACCGGGACGAGGCCGAACCTCACTCCCTGAGAAGTGCAGCACTACCGGAGAGACCGAGGTGAAACGCCACACACTTACACATGTTAGTTCCGCGCGTTTATTTGAAACGGAAAAGTAAGTTACCTCGCATCAAGCAGACATTTAAAAACTGTTTTCATGGGCACATGACGGGATTAGAGGTTTGTATTTTGAAATAAACATGTTGCTGTACTTGAAAAAACGGAACATTATTTGACTTTACCGGCTGTGTTGTACAAACTGAGGAACTGTGGAAAAAAATAAATAAATCCAAGAATATAATGAGATTACGAACAGCTAAAAAAATTTAATTTACAAAAAAGAAAGTATACGGTCGTAGAAGTGTGGGAGAGAATTTATATAAATATTTTTTCCTCTCAGGCTTGTGAGAGGCTGTATATTTATATCATGATGATGATGTTTGGTGGGTGAATATGCAATCAATATACACCGTTTCTTTAATTTACACACTATTACACGCTTTTTATTTAATTTCGCTATCTTTCTGCAGTATTTTGGGTAACAGGTCTTCCCCTTAACCCAGACACCCTCCACGGCCGCGCGTGTGACTTCACACCGAGTGGGCGCGTGTGTTGACGGACCAGCTCGTGACGTCACGGTGCTACGTGGACAGGAAGTAGCGAGCAGGCTAACGCTTTGCGTGCTACAAGTTGAGAGCGACCACAACAAACGATGACGACCGAGCGTAGGAGCCGAAGAAAAGCTCGATTTACCACGGAAATGCGTTTGACTTGACCTTCTTTCTGGAGTTCTGTGAGCGATGTTGGGAGAAACCCGCATTTCTACATGACTGACCTGAAGAAATGTCGCGATTTTAATGGCCAGAAACTCTTCTGCTGTCCACGCTCCCGACAGCTTCGGCTAGCGTTTACGCACGTCTTTGCTCGTTAGCTGCACGGTAGCTCGGTGTCACCTCAAGCTTCTCTGAAAATATTCGCGACTGACGACAAACGCGGACGCGGTTAATGTGACAGTGTTTGTGTGGTAATGCTGAATTCCCTTAAAGATCCGTGGAACTCATTCTGAACTGGGTGTTTGCTCGCTAGCTGACTCGCCCGATAGTCAGGATGAGTTGGTTTAACGCGTCTCATCTGTCCACCTTTGCTAAACAAGCTTTAACAACAGCTCAGAAGTCAATTGACCGTGTCCTGGACATCAAAGAGGAGGACCAATGGGGTGACACAGTTGTAATGCCCTATGATGGTGAGTAATGTGACATAGTGCTCCAACAGTTTCTGTTGCCATATGTAAATTTAAGATGAACAGCTACAGCCACTTCAAATATTAAAACTGATATCTCTTTGGTCAGATGTTACATTATCTGGAAAGCTTTCATTAAGTGGAGGATGGGGGATGACGCAGTGGGAAGCACCCCCTGAGGAGAGGACCAATACTCCTCCTCCTTCCTCAGAGGCCATCACTACTCCCGTCACCCGCACCGTTGTGGATGAATCCGAAAACTTTTTCAGTGCCTTTCTGTTGCCCGGAGACGTACAAGTTGTCATCGACCCCCAGGTTGTGTCTGTGCCCCCTTCTAAGTCTCAAAGGCGGCTTCAAGAGAAGGAAAATAAAAGCAAAGATGGTGTGGTCCAGAAAGATGTGGAGAGTCAAAAGTGTGGACCTGCTGATGAGAGTCCTGAGAGTCAGACAGCAGCTGAGAGCCAGTCAGAGGAGCCCGAGTCCTCACCTCCACTACATTACTCAGACACTATCCTCCTGCAGCCAGTCTCTCCTGCTTCTTTGGCCAGTGAGCCTCCCTGTGACCCTGACTTTGAAACAAGCAGCGTAAAGACAGATGATGGCACAACAGTTTCTGTAGACTTAAAAACAGAGCAGTCACAGACTCCATCAGAACACCAGGTGGATGTCACAGATTCTCCTCAACCCTCCACTTCTCACGTTGAGAGCTCTGCTCCTTCTGATCCCTCGCCGGCCACATCCTCTAAGGAAGTAATCCCGGAGCATAAAGACTCAAAAGTGGAGGATCGTCAGAATGATACGCCCTCCCCTCCAGTCAGCGCTTTCTCCTCAGGAACATCCACCACCAGTGACATTGAAGTCCTCGACCATGAGAGTGTGTTGAGTGAGAGCTCAGCCAGCTCGAGACAAGAAACTAGTGAGAGCAAGGCTGGCCTTCACTTAATGCAGGGCTCCTTCCAGCTTCTCACTGCCTCCTCCTGTGGAGATTTCCCCCGACTTGAGGACTACCCTAAACTCACAGAGAGCTGCGGTTCGTCCTCGGATGCATTTGAGCGCATCGATTCATTTAGTGTGCAGTCACTGGACAGCCGGAGTGTCAGTGAGGTTAACTCAGACGATGACGTCCCAGGCAGTCGAACTCTAGCGTCTGTCACCGCGGGCCCTGCTCCTTTAACGGTATCGTCGTGTCAGAAGCAGGACGATGGAGTGGTGGAGAAGGTAGGTGAGGAGGAAGAGGAGGAGGAGGAGGGATTCACTGAAGCAATGAGGGAGCAGTCGCTGGATGAGATGGAGGAGAGTGGACGCAGTGCGACACCTGTGAATAGTGAGCAGCCTGAAGAATTGACAGGGCAGGAATCGGAGGTTAATGTCACACTTTCCGAACCCACCGCCAAAGCTGAAGAGCCAATCACTGAAGAGATGAAGAGTGTCACAACTGTTCAGATATTGGAGCTTCAAAAGGTAACAACTGATGTTGTACACTTGCACAGCTGGCAGAATGAGATTTAATAATTTATTTTAAGCACATACAAATATTTTGTATGTGTTCACCTATATTAATTCTTGAGAGAGGTTTTGGAACAAACGTGTTGATTAAAATGAGATATTCTGCAAAATATTAGTTCACAAAGTCCACATAGCTTTGTTGATCCTGATGAATGCACTAACCCCTCCACGACGTAACTTGGCCACAACATTTGGCAAAAAAACGATAAGGACTAATCGTGTGTTCAGTACTATGCAAAAGTTTAAAACTTCTCTGAAAAGTAAAAATGTCTCCATGAACATAAGTAAATAATTGAAGAATTCAGCAGTGATCACAAAGCAACATTGATACATTTAAAATGAAACCAAAAAAAAAAAAATCAACTCCGTATTTTGTACAGCTTTTCAAAGCAAAACAGAAGTAAATAGCTTTGCTACCCTGCCATGTCATCATTTCTTGTAGATTCTTCTGACCTGTTTTTCCCAGATTATCGGCTGTGACTTTGGAAACTTGATAGTTTCCTGTCTAATAGATTTAGCTTTCAAAACCCGAGATGATGTAGCAGCAAAGCTTCAAACAGCAATGTTCGAACTTAAACAATGAAACAATCACATGAAGATTAATTCTAATTAAATCTCCTGCCAGCATATAACATTTTTCTTCAATGAAATATCTGTAATCACTCCACAAGTCTAAGAATCTGTCATTCCAATCAAAGAAGATTATTGTACTGGTTTCGTTATGAATGTGATATTTTCAGGCTTTTTTGTAAGTAGAAAAAACATTGTGGACATATCGTAGGTTAATGATGAGCTGTCAGGCCGCCTTGAGAAGAGAGAGTCTCAGCTGCTGGCGGTTAGCAAAGACAAGGCCAGGCTGGAGGAGGAGTGTGACAACCTGAAAGAGTGAGTATGTGGCACGCACACACCTGCTTCACTCAAGAACTATAAATAATCTTAACTGCTATTACTGATATCATGGGGCCTGTTTCACAAAACCTGGATGAGGGATTAAGGGTTTCACAAAAGCAGTGGCACATAAATTACCATGGAGATTTGTTCTGTGCAAATATCCTGGTCCAGACCAGGCTAACAACCATTCTTACTTAATCCTGGTGCCTTTCAGTCAGTGTTTACTCTGATCAGAAATCAATTTCGTACAGTTATTCCCTGTCAAAAGGAAGTTTTGCTATAAAATAAATAATAAAAGAAGTTTCCCTTTATAAAGACTACTGTTTATATTATTACTTGAGGTTTGATGAGTATTTTATTGCAGTTACTGAGATCATTAGAAATGGACAATAAAGTGGCACAGGTGTTTTGAATTAAGTCATGAGGGCAATAAAGTATTAAAAGATGGGTGTTTCTCCCTTTACAATCGCGTGTCCTTGATGATGTCATCGATGATGGCCAAACGGCCTTTCTGATGGAAAAAGGTGTTTCGTGACAAGTCGGACCCCTCGGCTTTTTTAATGACTGCCTGCATGAACGTTCCCAAGATTCAGACCACTGAGCCCTGACCGTCCCACAGATCATCTGTACTGGGCTTAAAAAATGTTAAAGTGTAATCTTCAATGTGAATAATATGAGTAACATTAACTTCCTCTGCTCACTTTTAAGACATTAAGGTATACAACTGATAATTTGAGCCATTAACTCCTTGGAGTAGGCTATAGCATTATGACAGTTTTAGTTTAGATCTGTGTTCGATAAATGTTTATTTTAAGGAAACGACGCATTCAGTCAGTCCACTACTGTCTGCCATGCCTGTTGAGCTCCCTAATTAAAGCAGCAGTGTTCTTTTTCACATTTTGTCCTTTTCCTCCTCGTATGCTTCCATTAAAAGCTGTTTCTCACTAAGATTTAAGCATGCAGCACGCCTCTTTTCCATTTAACATCAGTGAATATGAACCACCTCGTGGTCTTTTGAAGACAGCCATGAAAGTGTATTTATCCAGATTAATTACACACACACAAGTTTGAACGAGCCGCACTTGATCAGCCAGGATTGGCAATTGTGAAACATCTTAAGCCAGGATGAACTGACTGGGCTAGGTGAAGCCTGGATTTACTCCAGTAGCCTGGACTTCTTAATTCTACTTTTGTGGAACGGGCCCCAGGTCAGACAAGACACACAAGATAATACCACCATAAAAACATCCAATATACATTGATTAGAGAGAAGTAAGAAGACATTCTGAACTTCATTTATATTGTCATTACAGTGCACGGTTAAATATATCACAAAGTATTCTAAGGATGTTTTTCATTCAGTCTCTCTGACTGTTGACTTCAAATAATTGACGGGTGCAGAATTCAGAAAGCATATTTGCCTCGAGGTCGTACAGATTTTGACATTAAGCTCTTACATTAAAGAGTCTGTTTGTCCTCCAGTGAAGTGATAAGCTTGAAGGAGGAGAGTTCCACTGTTCAGTCCCTGAAGGATGAGTTCACCCAACGCATTGCCGATACAGAAAGGAAGGCTCAGCTGGCCTGCAAGGAGAGAGACATAGCCAAGAAGGTAACTCCCATATTAATAATATTGGTCATTCATTTTAAATAAATTGAGAATTTTCTCCAAGAGCCGCACAGGCCTTTTTTAAATTCTGTATTTTCCTCCAAACCCAAATCCTGATAGACTCCAAAAAATTAACATGTCCAAAGTTTCTATGTCAAAGAATGTATTTGTGCTACAGGAGATAAAGGGTTTACGAGAAGAGCTTTCTACAAGACTAAACTCCAGTGATACATTGGAGATCATCAAAGAGAAGGAGGACCAGATCAAAGGTCTGCTGGAAGAGGGTAAGACTTATTTAGGAAGCATCTCCACCAATCCCACCTGACCTCTATAAATAGACTGCACAGTCTAGACTCGGTTGTATTCTAGGTCTTTCTCACTACTAAAGTTGCTTTAGTGGATGTCAAATGTAACAGATTAACTAATAGTTTGCTGGATTATGTAAACTCTCATTCAAACATCTGTTATCATGTATATACACTGCTCAAAAAAATAAAGGGAACACTTAAACAACACAATGTAACTCCAAGTCAATCACACTTCTGGGAAATCAACCTGTCCAGTTAGGAAGCAACACTGATTGTGAATCAATTTCACCTGCTGTTGTGCAAATGGAACAGACAACAGGTGGAAATGAGGTAATTATCAAGACAACCCTATAAAGGAATGATTCTGCAGGTGGTGACCACAGACCACTTCTCTGTCTTTCTCTGCCTTTCTGGCTGATTTTTGGTCACTTTTGCATTTTGCCAGTGCCCTCACCACTAGAGGTAGCATGAGGCGGTGTCTACAACCCACAGAAGTTGCTCAGGTAGTGCAGCTCATCCAGGATGGCACATCAATGCACGCTGTGGCAAGAAGGTTTGCTGTGTCTGTCAGCACAGTGTCAAGAGCACGGAGGAGATACCGGGAGACAGGCCAGTACACCAGGAGACGTGGAGGGGGCCGTAGGAGGACACCAACCCAGCAGCAGCAGGACCGCTATCTGCTCCTTTGTGCAAGGAGGAACAGGAGGAGCACTGCCTGAGCCCTACAAAATGACCTCCAGCAGGCCACTAATGTGCATGTTTCTGCTCAAACTGTCAGAAACAGACTCCATGAGGGTGATACGAGGGCCCGACGTCCACAAGTGGGGCCTGTGCTTACAGCCCAACACCGTGCAGGGTGATTGGCATTTGCCAGAGAACACCAAGATTGGCAGCTTCTCCGTCGGCGCCCTGTGCTCTTCACAGATGAGAGCAGGTTCACACTGAGCACATGTGACAGATGTGACAGAGTCTGGAGACACCGTGGAGAACGTTCTGCTGCCTGCAACATCCTCCAGCGTCACCGGTTTGGCGGTGGGTCAGCGATGGTCTGGGGAGGCATTTCTCTGGAGGGCCGCACAGCCCTCCATGTGCTAGCTAGAGGTCCCCTGACTGCCATTAGGTACCGGGATGAGATCCTCAGACCCATTGTAAGACCATATGCTGGTGCAGTGGGCCCTGGGTTCCTTCTGATGCATGACAATGCTTGGCCTCATGTGGCTGGAGTGTGTCAGCAGTTCCTGCATGATGAAGGCATCGATGCTATGGACCGGCCTGCCCGTTCCCCAGACCTGAATCCAATCCAGCACATCTGGGACATCGTGTCTCGTTCCGTCCACCGACGCCACGTCGCACCACAGACTGTCCAGGAGTTGACTGATGCTTTGATCCAGGTCTGGGAGGAGATCCCTCAGGAGAACATCCGTCGTCCCTCACCTAATTTTGACTTGTCTTGAGGAATTTCCACAGAAGTTGGATCAGCCTGTGATCTGATTTTTCCACCTTTATTTTGAGTATGATTCTGAATCCAGACCTCCATGAGATAATGATTTTGATTTCCATTGATCATTCTTATGTTATTTTGTTCTCAACACATTCCACTATGTAATGAATAACGATTTTCAACTGGAATATTTCATTCATTGAGATCTAGGATGTGTTGTTTAAGTGTTCCCTTTATTTTTTTGAGCAGTGTATGAAGATAAATGGAGAGGTACAAAATGTTGCCACCTGAAACACAAAATCAAATGTTATAGATTATTTTAGTTTTTTCGATGGAGAGGGTAGAGATGTGAAAAACAGAAAATATATTATTACAGTGCAAGAATCAGACATACAGCAGCTGTGAAGGATCAGAGTGTTAATAGTTTATAATAGTACAGCTGGGGACTTGACTTTTTTTTCTTTCTTTTTTTTTTACCTTGTTACTGAAATACTGCTCAGTGGGTATAGCCTCAGCATCAATTTCCATCTTTACCAGAATGGTTGAATGGGGTCTTATGTTCTCTCACTTTTAGGTGAAAAATTGTCCAAGCAGCAGCTGCAGCACAGCAACATCATCAAGAAACTGCGTGTGAAGGAGAAGGAGAGTGATACAAAGTTGACCAAGCAACAGAAGAAAATCAAGGAGCAAGAAGAGGAGCTCAGGCACCTGCAGCAGGTCAGGATTTACTACAGTGTAACCCTGTTTCCAAAAAAGTTAGGATGCTGTGTAAAATGGAAATAAAAACAATGCAATGATTTGCAAATTGTGTAAACCCATATTTAAATGCAAGTAGACTAAAGACAGCATATAAATGTTGAAACTCAGAAATGTTATTGTTTTATTAAAAAACGTGCTTATTTTGAATTTGATGGCAGCAGCACCTCTCAAAAACTTTGGGACGGGCATGTTTATCACTGTTTAAAATTTCTCCGTATTCAACATTTGGTCTATTTTCAATTAAATATGGGTTTATGTGATTTTTCAAATCATTGCATTCTGAGTTTATTTACATTTCATACAGAGTGACACCTTTTTTGGAAACGGGATGGTAATACACATTAAGAGTTTTTCCCCGACCATCATCAAATGGTTTAAGCACTGAAGTTTAAAGAGCAAACAGTGTAAGGCCGTCTTGAAAGCTTTCTACACATTTGATCTCGTTAAGTTTTTTTTTTTTAAACTTGGTCTGATCATTTTAAGGTTATTCCAATAAAATGCCGAAATGCTTAAATTCACTTTTTCTATGCACTTGCTAAACTGTGATGTTTGATTAACTTTCTTCATATTGGTTTTATGTTCTAAAATCTTGAGTTAACAGATTAATTTAAAAAAAACATTGCACATAATGACATCATCCATTTAATTCCTTATGCGTCTGCACGTCATATCTCACCACTATCAATTATAGGCAAAAGCATAACCGTTAACCACTAGGCTACCATGGCACCCCAGGGATTATGTTTTTATAGGTTCATTTAGGCTTAATCCAGTAAACCAAATTTACTTTTGATTGTTTCAGTTAGCAGTGTTTGCGTCTTCAGCTTTCAATTTTGGTGATTTACTTTGGTTATATTTGAGAAAGTGTGGTTGACAAGTCAGGACTTGGTATTGTTAGAAGGTGCAATAAGATGGGTTTAAGCTCAGTTCGTCATTCCATGTTTTGACTGTGCTTTTCAACAGATAAAGCTTCTGATTTGGCTTAATGTGAAAAGTGAATGTAATTACATAATGCCTTCACACTGACTCATTTTGACACTCACTCTGACCTCTTTGAAATTAATGAGCTAGTTAAACCATGCGCATGAGACAGAGATTATGGGAGCTTGGTGTGAGGATTTAACATATTGCTGGGCGGAGCAGGGTTGCGTCAAAGTCACCTTTTGGTTCAAAGTTTCAAAGTGCATATGGCATTTATTCTACAACACAACTATACTTTCAGAACATCTTAACAAAACTGCAAAAATATAATGAAGGACTTTGTTGTCTTTTACTGTCCTGTAATGTTTTGGAAAGATGAAAAATATAGGGCCATTTAAATGTTGTGTATTTGTGCATTTAGGATTGGTTATTCATTACTCTTAACTCTTTGTTTTCTAACATATCAACTACTGTAAAAACTTTTTTTTAAAAGAGATTCTCACCATTCAATGAATGTTTTTTTTAATTTTTTTTTTTTTTATATATGTTTTTATGTTTGTTCTTTCATGTGTAGATAAAGTGTTTGTTGTCATTCACTTAAACTTTGTTTAGTATGATCACGGTTGCCTGTTTTATGCGTTTTAGGTCCTAGATGGGAAGGAGGAGGTGGAGAAGCAGCACAGAGAGAACATCAAGAAGCTGAACGCTGTGGTGGAGCGACAGGAGAAGGAGCTGAGCAGACTGCAGTCAGACTCTGAGGAGCTGCAGGAGAAAAGCAGAAGTCTGCAGGCAGCTCTGGACAACTCTTATAAGTAAACATTGGCACACCCTGCTATTGATACTGAATACTAAGGACCAGAGCGCTGACTGGAAATCCAACTTTATAAGCCAACTATTGTATCTTAGGTCCTTCAGATCTCATATTTTTTTCAGGCTACGATTGGAATAAGACACTTTCATTGTGTAATACTCCAGTTTTTAGTAACTATTTATATGCATAGTGCTCCCCATATTTTTAAGTTGGTCTTCAAACAAGTAACATATTGGCCATCAAGTAATTCCCTCCTGATGTGAATCCAGCAAAAGAGCACAGTCCCTGTACTGTGCAAAACAATTTTTTAAAGTTTAGCCAAAGCTAATATGATACTTCAGTAGTCTAATGTACTTATATCAAGTTGCAGTCTTTTTTTTGTTTTGTTTTGTGTTGCTGGACAAGGTTTCCTCACTGTGACTTTTGGACTAAAAAGACACAAACTTTGGAAGAATAGATTTGACTAAATCAGACCGATTAATCCTCATATTAGCTTTGGTTTAAGTTTTAAATGTATCTTTGCACAGAAGGAGGACTGTTGTCACATCCCCATCTCTTGGGGGGATAACTTCACAGCTACAATAGCCAGTAACTCTTTCCATGTGCCTAAGGACATCTCACTATTGTACGGAGACACAGTTAAGAAAATGTAAACCTAGCCTTTCAACATATTCTTAAGTAATATAGAAGTGCTCGATCAAGCTTTTTGATTTTAGATCCAGTGTGCAGATGTAAATGGCCATGATGGTGATATCTCTGTTTTCAGGGAGCTGGCAGAACTTCACAAGGTGAATGCCAGCCGAGCCAGTGAGGCTGAAGAGGCAGCTCTGAGCAGGTCGACACAAGCCAAAGAGCAGCTGAGTCTGGCTCTCGAGAAGGCCCAGGAGGAGGCCAGGATGCAACAGGAGGCACTGGCCAACCAGGTAACACAGGCTTGTGCTGTACACACACGTAACCATGGAGCATTTTTTTTTCTATGCATGCAAATAAAGCCGACAATATCAGCATACCTTATGTAAAGTGTGCTCTACAGTATAATTTAATGCAGCCTCAATAAACATCAAATGTGAGTCAGGGATGCAGCAGTAATTTGTAACTGCCGTTTTGCCATTGTGCTCAAGGAATAATTATTTGCGTGTTTTTTTCATGCATACTTACTAGTCAATTCATTTAACTTGACACACAAATTCATCTATCCCAGAACAAGCTGAATTTTGTATGTTTGACATTTTATCATTTAATCAAAGACAAGTTAAAATGGACATTAAATCATTATCTCTTTGTAATACTGTGCACAGGTGGCCGACCTGAGGGCGGCTCTGCAGAGGGCTGAGCAACAGCAGGGAAGGAAAGAAGATTATCTGAGGGAGGAGATCAGTGAGCTTCAACAGGTAACATAATATATTTGAGTTAATGTATCCAATCAAGATGTCTCCTTTTGAGAAGTTGCAGAAATAACCATCATTTTGACAGGAAAAAGGGTTTATTTAATGCACTCCATTGTATTTTTGTCTTCTGTTAGAGACTGCAGGAAGCAGAGACTCGGAACCAGGAGCTCAGCCAGAGTGTCACCTCGGCCACACGACCCTTACTGCGACAAATTGAGAACTTACAGGCCTCACTCGGTGGACAGACGGTATCCTGGGAGAAACTGGAGAAGAATATCTCTGACAGACTTGGTGAGAGCAGGCCACTTGTGATCCGATCTGGCCAGGAGGGATATGTCTGGATTGATCTAGCCAAGTGGAAACAGGGTGTATGGTGCAAAGTGGGTGAAAAGCTTGATGTCTTTTTGCTCTGTCTTTTTGCTCTCCCTCTTTGTCTCAACAGCGGATGCCCAGGCTCAGCTGGCCGTCGCTGTGGAGAAGGAGCGATCAGCAACAGAAGACCTGTTGACCATCAAGTCCCAACTGGCCTCCCTGGAGTCCCAGAATTCCTTGCTCCGCCAGGAAAAAGCCAGACATCTGGCACAGCTGGAGACTGAGAAGAACAAGCGGGAGAAACTGGAGGATGAGAATAGCAGGTGACAAATTCCAAACTTAAAACTACTAGGTTGAGTGATAATGCGCATCCACTGCCTGGTTTGTGTCTCTTGGCAAGTGGAACGTGTGTGGGGTTCCTAGATGAAGTTTATGTATATGTGGTTAGTTTATTGAATAGTTGATCGAGTGTTATTATCAGTGGCTTGTATTTGCTTTTCAGTAGTTATGTCCAAGTAATGTGTTAGTGTCTAAAAATGGCTGACAAAAGTAGGATTTTTCAGAGGGACCTTAAGTAGCACACTGACCTGAATTTGGTCGGTTTTTGTGGTGGATTCAAAAAATTATACTTTGAAACATTAGTAAACAGAGTTTTATAGCAGAATGAAATGATATCTTCCTCTGATCTACTGTGGTTGCATGTTGTTGTGTGCCAATACAGAAATACATCTGTGTCAGTGGCAAAAACAATATTGTAGTTTTCAACAGTTTTGTTTTTCCAGACATACGTGAAGAAAGTCAATAGAGAAGGTTTTCTGAGTAGGATAAAACTTGCAGAATGGTTTGGGAAACTGTTAGTCACCACAACTCCCCTTGTAATGTTAATGCTTGCTGGAGTGGTGAAGTTTTACAAAAAACATTTGTGAGTCTGAGTGTAAAGCCGGGGCCCCGGGAACCCCCTTCCTACCCACCCTCCTGAGAGAAGCACTCATGCATGGGCTGCTCATGGCTTTTGTGCCACGGGATTATGTTTGGTTAGAAGGTCCCATAGTATGAGAATGGGCCAGTGGCGCATTGGATAATGCATCTCACTACTGATCGGAAGATTCTAGGTTTGACTCCTGGCTCCATATTTTAGTCTATTATCTACACATAGACATAAACAGCTTGCTGAAAATATGACTATATAAGCTATCAAATTTTTGTCTACTGAACAAACCATTTATCTTCTTCAGGAGATAAGCGGGGTAAAAGATTGTTCTATAGCATCTCAGAGAGGACTTCAATACTGGTGATTCTCTGTAGTCACTTTTAGCTTCTCATTCTAGGGAGCATGTTGAATTGGAAAATCTGCGAGGAGAACATAGTCGGATGGTTGAAGAGGCCAAGAAGGAAAAGGTACCACAACACTCTTTCTTGCTCATGTTGGTAAACTGCATGAAACAACCTATGTGCTTCCTTTTGCTCCTCCCACCAGCTGCTGCTGAACAATCAGCTAGAGATGGAGAAGATGAAGGTGGAGCAAGAGAAGAAGAAATGCTACTTGGCACAAGAAGCACTCAGAGAAAAGGTTTAGGAGAATTTTATAATTTATTAACATGTTATTTTATTTTGAGTTCGTGTCATTCAGTCCAAAACTTCTCAATTTTAATTTTCAGGAGCGGAAAGCCATGACCCACTCTATTGGAGAGCCCCCAGTGTCTTCCACGCCCTCCCTGTCCCGCTCTAGCTCCATCAGTGGAGCTGACAATGCTGGGCTGCACACTTCCATCCTTTCCCAGGTGCACCCTGCTTTCCTTACAATGCTAGTTTGAATGTATATCTTACAATCAAAAAACATGTCAACATCTGGAACCTGAAGATGCATTTATACCTGCTTGTATTTGTGTAGCTTGACGGCTTTAATACCTTGTTTTATTCTTCCCCAGGATGACTCTTTAGACCACTCGCTGGGCACCATGACGATGAGTGGGACCAACCTGTACGAGGCCGCCAGACTGTCTGGAGGCTCCAGCATCATAGAGAACCTCCAGTCTCAACTCAAGCTGAGAGAAGGAGAGATAGCACAGCTGCAGGTACTGCAGCAGTTCAGAACAACATTTATCTTAGATTTAAGATTTCAATTATGAATTAGATGCCGCTGCTACATAACAGCAGTTGTTTACTATTATATGTACTGGACTCTTTTGTTTTCTTTTGTTCTCTTAGCTTGAGATCACCAGTCTGGAGAGGAGCCGCTCTGTGATGGCAGAGGAGCTGGTTCGACTCACAAATCAAAACGACGAGATAGAGGAGAAGGTGAAAGAGATCCCCAAGCTGAAAATCCAGCTCAAGGTACAGGGCTATATATACATCATTAGTATAGTCTGGGAGACCAGAACCTTATTGCAAATATTGCCCAGTGTCAGCTTTCTTCTTGAGAGGTACTGTATCCGCAGAGTTTCTTCTCATTTTGTGTGGCTGTGTGTTTCAGGACCTGGAGCAGAGGCACAACACCATCCTGCAGATGTATGGAGAAAAGGCTGAAGAAGCAGAAGAACTAAGACTGGACCTAGAGGATGTAAAGAACATGTATAAAACCCAGATTGATGAATTGCTGCAGAACCAGAAATAAACTAGTTGCATTCACTGTGTTACTTCTGGGGCTCTACTCAGTCACAAATGCTTTCACAGGAAACAGTTAGGCAGAGAATTTAAGTTTAATCACTGTGTCCGAAGAAAACTCGTTCATTTGTATCATTTTATTTAGATTATGATCATATACTCTATTTAAATTGGGATGTTGGTGTAATGCAAAACATACACAGTGCATATTACTGAATCAGTTTGTGATTCACCTGTCCATTTGAAATCTTTGGGACTTTGTTCAAGCTTTGCTTTATACATTTCTCATGATTGACCCTTTGACATGGTATTGTATAGACAATTTTTAACTGCATGAGACGGTGAAGGGTTATTTTGCACTATACAAAATCAACCATTAGTTCTTAATGCATAATCGGAAGTATATAAAAAAAATATTGTACAGAGAAATGTATGTATTGTTCTTAACTCCTTGCAAATCACCAAAGGTGGTGTCGACCTGAGAGTAGTCTGACTGAAATCCTGAAGGCTGGGTTTTAAACTGTATACATATGTAAATGATTAAACATTTATTGGGGTGGTGAAAACGTTGTCGTTTTCTAATTTAGATGGTGCGAAATCACACATCCAAAGTTAGTATTTTCATTGCATTCACACAAAGTACTAATGCTTCACAAAACGCTTCAAATAAATCTCTGTTCTGCACACTTTAAACAGTTTTCTTCCATGTCTAAAACACTTGCACACTCTGACACCCTTTGGCCGAAGGTGGGGTACGTCCTGGACAGGTCTCCAGTCTATCACAGAGAGACAAGACAGAAACAAAGACCATTCACACCTAAGGTCATTTTTTTTGGTTCAGAATCACCAACATCAAGACGTGCATGTCTTTGGACGGTGGGAGGAAGCCGGAGAGAACCCACGCAGGCACAAGGAGATCATGAAAACTCCACGCAGAAAGGCCCCGGCCGAGGTGGAGGGCTGCAGTGATAGTTGACTTTGTGGAACTTTCTCCCATCTCCCTACTGCATCTCTGGAGCTCAGCCACAGTGATCTTTGGGTTCTTCTTTACCTCTCTCACCAAGGCTCTTCTCCCACGATTGCTCAGTTTGGCTGGACGGCCAGGTCTAGGAAGAGTTCTGGTCGTCCCCAACTTCTTCCATTTAAGGATTATGGAGGCCACTGTGCTCTTAGGAACCTTGAGTGCTGCAGAAATTATTTTGTAACCTTGGCCAGATCTGTGCCTTGCCACAATTCTGTCTCTGAGCTCCTTGGACAGTTCCTTCGACCTCATGATTCTCATTTGCTCTGACATGCACTGTGAGCTGTAAGGTCTTATATAGACAGGTGTGTGCCTTTCCTAATCAAGTCCAATCAGTTTAATTAAACACAGCTGGACTCCAATGAAGGAGTAGAACCATCTCAAGGAGGATCAGAAGAAATGGACAGCATGTGAGTTAAATATGAGTGTCACAGCAAAGGGTCTGAATACTTATGACCATGTGATATTTCAGTTTTTCTTTTTTAATAAATTTGCGCAAATTTCTACATTTCTGTTTTTTTCTGTCAAGATGGGGTGCTGAGTGTACATTAATGAGAAATAAAATGAACTTTTTTGATTTTAGCAAATGGCTGCAATGAAACAAAGAGTGAAAAAGGTAAAGGGGTCTGAATACTTTCCGTACCCACTGTATATTATTAAAAAAAAAAGATTGTTGATCTGCAGTGTTATTGTACTCGAGAGAATGCGGTGCACAGCGCCACCTTGTGGGAGTTGGTGTACACGACGTACCGGTGTGAGGTTTCCGGTGTTATGGCTACCGCCGGTAACATCATCTCGTCAGTCCCGGGAGAGCAGCCGGCTTTGCGTTCATGGAAACCGGCTCTCATGCAAGCTCATACCGGTCTTATTTAGACAACCATGAATGCAGAGTTTTGTGTGCGTGTGTTGCAAATGTTGCCGGGCGGGGACGTGGACACGTGTTCCCGTCCAGCCGCTGTGTCCCTCACCGTCTTCAGTGGTCGTCCAGGAGTCTTCGCGTTAGCCGCCACAGCCTTCAACACCTCACACATGAGCTAGCTTTCAATTAAGTGGTTTTCGTTTGGAGCTCCCCGACGAGGAGAAAAAAAAAAAAAAGAGAGTAAGTGACGTGTTATTGTGTACCTACCTACCGACCGACCTCCGTCTGGGTGTTTCTCTCCGATGGAAACCAAGTCCCCGCGTGTTTCTGACGGGTTGCGTCGGAAAAGCTTCGTTAAATTAACCAGCTAATTGACGCGGAGCTAGCTAAAAGTTTGATAGGACATAAAATGGAAGTTGTCTCCTGATCTTCTGCAGGACAGAAAGTCAAACGATATACCGTTAGGGGACACGTTTGTTTTGGACTCGTAAAAAAAACAACAACCCTGCCTTTATAATAAATAGTTAAATTAAAACTAACGGTAATAAATTACAGCTGACGTCATTAAGATGCATCGATAAGTCAGCTGGTGTGTTTTCACAGGACGACACGAGTCTTTCATCAGACTTCACAGCTGCAAATAGTGTTCATGTTACAACAATGTCACTCTTACTGTAACTCCCTTTAACTTAACACCACGTGCATGTGCAATTAACTTAAGTGGTGGAAAGTAACTTAAGTGCATTTACTTAACTTCTGGACTTCATCACAATCTCGAGGTACTTGCACTTTAACTGAGTAATACCACTTGATGCTACTTCATAATTTCATTCCACTTATTTTCGGAGGAAAATATGCAGATTTGACACAATGGAAAATATAATACACTTGCAAAAGGCATCACATTATTAAAGCGGTGGTTTCCAACCTTCTCGCCTTCTTACAAAAAGCAGTGTGTCGTGGGGTCACGTTTTAGATGTCGGAGTTGTAAAATAGTGATCTTCCCCTCTGAAGCTCTCACATGGTTTCAATTATATACATGATCAAATAATCCAATATCTCACCCAAAAATGAGAGAGAGAAAAAAAAAAAAAATCCCCAAAACTCTGAAAACTTGATTATAACATGAGCTGGAGACCAAACTAGTGCTTTTACTTTAATACTTTAACTGCATTTTGCTGCTAAGATTTATATTTAAGGAGGATTTTTCATGCGGGACTTTAATTGTAAAGGGTCTGGATACTT
The DNA here is from genome assembly GCF_022577435.1 of Embiotoca jacksoni. NCBI lineage: Eukaryota > Metazoa > Chordata > Actinopteri > Embiotocidae > Embiotoca > Embiotoca jacksoni. Next base: position 8,744,437 of record NW_027185229.1, on the reverse strand, counting down.
CTTTCACCACTGATGAATGGTGATACTTTAACCCTCACAACCCATTGTCCTGAAACCTGCAGCACAAACAGTTTTCTATTTTTTTCCCTCCCTTCCTTTAGATGCAAAATGATTTGGGAGGCTGTGTTTTACAGGACAATGTGGTTATTGCTTTAACAAAGGTCACACTGTAATGTTCAATCATCAGCCGTTGATAGGAGCCTTTGGCTCCAGGCTGGGAAAACACATGCATACTTGAGACTTTTAACAAAATGGCTTTCATCATGGAAATATGGCTATTTTGTAAATACTGGTAGTGCACAGGCCACCTGCATGGGCCACAATTTCACCAGCTACCAGTTCTGATTCACCAATCCAGTCTCAGCTGTGATTGCTCAGACAACAGTCGGAAAAAGGTCTGTAATATTTCCTGCAATGGGACCTTTCCTTATGTGGAGCTCAGATCCGCCTGGACCTGCGCTCCCACACTCTCACTTGTGCCCACATGCTTGTATACTGTGGTTTTCGGCTTTCAACCAAGATTACAGAGTTCAAGTCTGAGTCTGTGTCTCTGTTTCTCCCTTTCTGGCAGAGAGCTGTGGAGAGCCGCAACTATTTCATATGTCTGTGTAATTCTGACTATGCTGCTCTTGGTAGCGCTGGGCATAGTTTTTTCCACCACTGCGGTGACAACTGAGACGGCTGAGAACACAAACCACAAACCACCAGCACCGCTGCTCAACTACAGCAGGATCTCCCTGCCGCCAGAACATGTACCCTACTTCCTCTCCAACAACAAGAGGGTCGCCGAGCAATGCCGCCTGGACCCACTCTGCCCTTTTAAAGTAAGATATGGACCCTTGTCAGTAATAATCAGTGTTCAAATATTTTTTTCTGTGTAGACTGGTAGCATGGTGGTTCCTTTTTTCTTTGCTTTACTGTGAGTGGAAACTATATCAACTTGTTTACTGACTGTCCAGTACCTTGAGATATAGCTTATGACTAAAAACATGAGTTTAAGTTTGGAATGGAGATTTTACTCTGCAGCAGTTTTAAATGATGTCATTACTGTACATGAATGTACTTGTCGGTGGATGCTGCTCTTCTGTTGCTAACAAGACAAAAGTTTGTCTGGGTTCTTTGTCTGTTGGGTCTCACTGATGCTCCTTATCAAGTGTTTTAGTAAAGTTAAGAACGATTGTTGGACCACTTTCTACTAAGTAATGCATTAAGTAATGTATTTCTTGCAAGTAACTGGTAGCTTTCTTGTACCTTTCTTTTAAAAGGTACCAGTTGATTACCTGAACTAGGATTTTGTGCAGTTTAGGCAGGAGTTTACTTTACAGTTGCAATCACAACTGCGGTAACAGATGTTTTTGGATTTTTACTGCAGTATTTAGATATTTTATTGCCCTATGATGCAACTGCATGAGCTTTGCAGCTCATTTAAATTGATAGCGAAGAATGCGTCCCACTGTTTTAACTGTTGCATTGAATGTACATTTTGTTTTGTAGTTTTTGAAGAATTAAAAAAAAAAGTAACGGTAAACTTGTACCACAGCATTATGTAACCTTTTGTTTCTCTCTTGGTTTCACTCTCTCACTCACTATTTAAACTTGTTTTTACAACAGGATGCATTACAGGATCTGTCTGTCTGTTGGGGTTATGAGAAGAACTGTGTTCCAAGGAAACGTTTTAGCTATCCTATCTGCACCAAAGCTGACTCTGGATGGTACTATTCCTCACATCACATTCCTTCATAACACACTTTATGTTCAAACTTTGCCCTTCTCAAAAGTATAACATAGTTTACGTAATTTACTTTTCCATTCTCCTCTGTGCTCTTCATAGTAATGGAACAGTTTAATTGATAGATATTGGATTTAATGATCCCCAGTCTCCATTATTTATCCAAAGTAAAAGTGTGCTCATGTACAGTATGCAGAATTAATGAGCCTTTACGGTCGTAGCTTTGTTGATTTGCCTAAACTTCTGATCTGTCAGGGCTCGTTCACTGGATGCAGCCCAGGAGCTTTTCTGGAAGCAGGCTGATTATGGCTACGTCAAAGAGCGCCTCTCCGAGCTCAAAACACTCTGCAAGGCCAGCAAACTTGTAAGTCTGCTCGTTTCCTTAGTTCCCACGGGCCTCCTGAGTCAACAGGAAGAAACAACAGGTAGAAATTGACTTGGTGTTCCACACAAAAGAACCCACAGACAATGGGCTCAAAATAATTTGCAGTTCAAAAGTAGTAGTATAGAGAGAATATAGTTTAGAAACAGCTCTCGCAGCTTCCAAGGTCCTGAGTTTATTAATATCACTTAAATACGAAATGTTTTATTTTACTTTATTCCAGGGGGACTCGTCATTAAGATGTAGTAGCCACACTAGATTCTGTAAGGCAAAGAATCTTTACCTGGACTTGCGGAAGCCGCGCCGAAGTCATGAGAGGTCAGTGCAATTTGAAGTAAAATGTTCTTAATAATTATACAGACACTGATGAGAGTGCTTTGAAAATTAACAATGTGTTGCAGATACAAAGAGGATTTCCTCCAGACTGGCGAGATCGGTGGACATTGCAGACTGAACAAGCGAGCACTTGCTGCTGAGGGAGAGCACAAGAGCCCCTTGCAATCTTGGTGAGACATGACACATGCATTTATACTTTCAGTTAATGAAGACTTGCTTGTGTTTTTGTTGTGAGTACAGGGGTTATAATCAATTATATAGTATCTTCCCTGACTGGGAAATAAACCCGGGCCACGGCGGTGAGAGCACTGAACCCTAACCACTAAACCACAGGAGAGGTAATGATGGCAATTTGAGTATAGTTTTTTTGTTGCATAATATGCTTCCATAGTTTTCATATTCAAGGTTTATGCACTCTAATAATTAGAAAATTGTGCAATTATGATCTTATGTAAAATCACTGCTAACAGAGCAATCTGCATGTATGCCCCTGTTGAGTACGCCTCGCACGGGTCACCATAATGTTGGGAAAACTTGCACCATTTATATGTTGAGCGAATGTTTGGGGGAGATGATGTGCTATTGGAAAAAACCCTTTTCTGCCGCTAACCCGGTTCAAGAAGCGTCAGCCTTTGACTATGTGGCTATGAGGGAGGTTGGCATTCACCAAATGCCCCCTGGTGCCCTCCCATCTACATCCAACTCAGAGGTTGAACTATATCTTCCTGTGGTTCCGCCCTGCCTGCCAAGGCTGACCGTATACAGTCCTCCATGACTGTAAGTCAGTTGCAACATCAGTAAGGGTGATGAATGCCTTCAACCTACTTTTGGCTTATCAGGCTGTGCGTCAAGAGCAGATGACTACCTTACCATCCACTGAGCTGTGGAAAGAAATCTGCGTCGTCACTGACCACTGCCTCCACCTCACCTGGTGCGCTGTCCAGTCGGCAAGGAGAGCTATGTCAACTATAATCACCCAAGAACGGATGCGATGTCTCAACCTGTCAGACCTGTCTGACAAGCCAAAGCGTGACATCCTGGATGAGAGTGTGGACCCAGATGGGTTGTTTGGTCCTGCCATTGCAACCATGCAAAAAAGCTCTGAGGAGAAAAAGAAAGAGGGGGAAGCCCTGCAGCTCTGTCTTCCAAGGAAGATACAGGTCACTCCTGCTCCTCATCGGACCTTTACTCAGGCCGTCACTCTGCAAGCTGGGGGCATGTCTTTTAAGACCCCCAGAAGTCCAGCCACGCCACGCAACCCCCAGCACAAGCTCAGCCCAGGCTACCAAATAAGGGACCCTGGCAAAAGAAATCCTTTGCCATGGCAGCGGCCCAGGGTGCGCCTCCGTTCCCGACTTCCTCCTGAGGAGCCAGGAGAAAGAAGCCGGCCTGACACCTCACTGAGGTCAAGCTCCAGTTCCACAGCTCTGTTCCTGAACCTGTTCCACGGTGTGCCCTCCACATGGTGTGCAGGGCCCAAGTTGGCGCCTACAGTTCACTGCCCTACAGAGAGGAAGCGAGATTGTTCACCAGCGATAGCCGTTCACATGCTCCCTTTATGCATGACAAGCACTCCCACTTGTTCAAAAACTATAAAACTGTCCCCACTGCAACCAGGCATATTGCCAAGGGCACTGTTGAAAACAAAAAAATATACACCGTTGAAAAATAATGTGAAAATAACACCCTTTGCATAGCCACTTTCTGTGGTGGCAGGCCACATGAGTGCCTCACCGGTGCAGGCCTGTCACACACACACACACGGTCCCCTGCAGTATGGCACACCGCAACACCACAAGGGTGCGCCAGCACAACTCTGGTGGCAGGGGCTGTCGGGACAGCACCTTTTTTGCGAAGAGAGAGAGAGAGGGAGAGAGAGCTGGCAAATGTGTGGGGCATCAGCTTGGGTGTTTGCGACAATAGACGGGATACAGACTTGAATTTGCTGTTGCCCCGCCCCATTTCAAGGACATTTTTTTTCTCCAGGAAGAGATCTTGTCGCTGTTAAAGGTGGCGATGCGAGTTGTGCCTCTGGAGCACAGCCAATGCGGCTTCTACTCGAGGTACTTTCTTGTTCCAAACAAAAGGGGCTTATGGCGCCGTTCAATCCTCGACCTACGAGCTGTGAGCAGACATCTCAGGTCATACAAGTTCAGAATGATAACACGCGCTGCTCTGCTGCACTTTGTGCGGCCCGGCGACTGGTTTACCTCAGTCGATCTGAAGCACATTTTCACATACCAATATGTGCTCCTCGCAGGAAGGTGCTGAGATTTGCCTTCCAGGGCACAATCTACGAGTATGTGGTCCTGCCGTTCGGGCTCTCCTTAAGCCCTGGTGTGTTTGTCAAGTATACAGAGGCCGCTATTGCAGGAAGCAGAGCATACGCATAGCCACGTACATAGATGACTGGCTTCTGGCTGCAGTGTCTCACCAGACAGCGCTGGAGCACACAAGGTTGCAATTGCAGCACCTAGAGAGCTCAGTGTTCAAAGTGAAGCAGAACAAGAGTGTGCTGACTCCCAATCAGAAGATCTCTTACATTGGCCTAACTCTGGACTCAATCTCCTTCAGAACCTGTCTATCAGCAGAGAGGGTGAAGGGTGCCTGGCCCTCTTCCGCAGGGGGAGTGGTTACCCTTCAAGACATAACTCTATCTGCCCTGGAGCTTATGGCAGTATCCCTGGCACTGAGGCACTTTCTTCCCTTCATAAAGAGTCATCACGTGCTGGTGAGATCAGACAACACAACTGTGGTGGCGTACATCAACCGACGGGGCGGACTGCGGTCCCCTCACTTGCACATACTAGCTCACAGACTGACTTTGTGGAGCAGCATGTATCTCCTGTCACTGAGAGCCACTCGTGTCCCAGAGGTACAGAACCGTGGTGCCGACTCGCTCTCAAGTGGGAATCCTCTATATGCAGAATGGAAACGCTATCGGGAGGTGACCAATCTAATCGCACGCTATGGTCGCCCCAGTGTGGACTAGAATAATCTAAAAGTCCTTAGACCTGTCTGCAACGTTGACAGAAAATAATAGAAAAGGTTGTGTTGAGCCTGTTATTTGCATGATGCATTTGCACCTTTTACCATAAGTGTATCATTGTTACAGTTGTATGTACAATATTACATTTATGTTGTTGTAGGTATGCTGAGCTCGAGACATACATGGAACTGGACTTTCATCCCATAGAGGATGGACACTGTGACATCATAATCGAAAAACCCACTGTTTTTATGAAACTCGATGCTGGTAAGTAACAAAAATGTACTTGACTAATACAACTTAAAGAGAAACAATACCTTTGCTCTTTTGTACATTTGTGCACATTCAGTTGAACTGAGACTAGACACTGGATGAAGCTCTGTGTACAGTCAATTTATGTTTAAAATTTGTAAAAGCAATTATTCCACTGAAACTGGTGCTTTCTCATAACCTTGTTGGAATATTGCAGTAATATTTTGAGAGTCCACAGTTTTTTTCTTCTTCTAGTTAGCCGGCCGGAAACAGACAGATGTTCACAATTCACACATTTTCCTTTTTCAGGCATAAAGGCAAAAATGTGTTGTTTTTGTTGTAACAGGGGTGAACATGTACCACCATTTCTGTGACTTTGTCAACCTCTACATCTCCCAACACATTAACAACTCCTTCGGAACCGATATAAACATCATCATGTGGGACACGGTGGGTACCTGATGCATTCCACCACAGTTTCAGGGGAATGGAGGGTGTCATGTATGTATGTATGTATTTTCTTATTCGTTGAATCTATTTAAAGGTAACCAGCGCGTACTGCACAGTGCTATCACCGCAACTAGAAATTACAACAATGGATAAACAACATTTAATTTGCTGCACTTTATACCACCCTGAGACACTGAAGCAAAATAAAAGATAAATGTTTTCGATGGTCATGTCACACTTCCATGTATCTGTCAAAATACAATTTACGGCAAGATTTTCCAAGTGTGTTTTGTCAAGTGAAGTGGAGTGCCTGTTCTCTAGATTTGGATAAAACAGAAAGGGAGAAAGACAACAGTGACCTTTTATCACAAATTGCACAGTGCTGCAGGCTGTCCGGTATTAGTGTGATAATAGATTTTGTATGAACCCAAAACTTCAGAGAAATACAACCAGCTGAGTTTATGGAGAGATGACTGATTCTGGCAGTGCAAAAGCCATAATGTAGTTAATGGAAATTGTATTGCTTTGTTTTTCATTTTTATTGTGACATTAATTGAACAAACATTTGTTCCCCTTTTTTCCAAGAGTCTTTATAGTTATGGAGATCTGTTCAGTGAAACATGGAGGGCCTTCTCAGAGTATGACATCATCCACCTGAAGACATTTGACTCGAACAGAGTAGGTATAATCTCACCTCTGGGTGGTCGTTATATGCTCCTTTGCTCGAATGCTGTTGACTGAAGTTTATTTAAATGTTGATATAGACCCCGAGTGCTGGGTCAGTTTCCTCTCGCATACAGAAAATATTGTTTGGTGTGTCCCCAAGCACAACAATGGTTTTTAAGTGAGAAACTGTGAAGAAAATATAACCAGACACAGCTAGAGATGAGAAATTAGGACCTCCCACATATACTTAAGTGTAATCGATTTGAAATTCAGTGAAAGTGAAGGACTATCAAAGTACTTGAGTGATCTCTGAAAGTAACTCCACAGCAATGGGTTGTTTTTATAATTATTTGTTGCCTAAATGGGAATTTACACCCAAAACCTCATGTTTTTGAAAGCACTCAAAAATCTCAATTAAGTGCGTATACATGTTCATGTACTGGATGTACCACATCATGACGTACAGTCATTCCTGTGCTGTACTGTGCGTTAGCTTCATTCATTTGATGTATTTATCTATTCACACTTTTCCCTTTTCCACAGGTGTGTTTCAAAGATGCTTTCTTCTCCCTTCTCCCGAGAATGAGATACGGCCTATTTTACAACACACCGCTCGTGAGTTACCCGTCATGTGTGTCTGTGTTTGTATGTATGGTATGTAATGTGTGTAGATAATGTATATCACATTTGAATTTGCTTTTAGAAAATTGTAGTGCCTCACACTTTTCAAACTGATTCGTTTGTGTTTTGATATATATGTTTTTATTGCAAGTTCTGTGGTAAAAATTTTTTGGATCATTCCTCACCAAAAGCACAATGATATCCGGTTTAGTCATAAACATGCAGTTCGGGCTAAATATTTATGTGATATATTCAAAATCTCAGCAAGTGCTTATGTTATTTAAATGATAATTTTCAAGGAGATTACTATAAAGATGATACCATGTAAATATGTGTTGTCGTGTGGCTCCAGCCTTGAGGTGTGATATATTGATAGGCCAGCCTCAAGCTGGTGCTTTTGATTGCCTGTTCAGCACGTCATGTTTATATTCATGTACTCACATTTACAGCTGCAGCCACAAGTGTATATGTTCTCCAGGACTTATGAAATGTTGCATATGAAATTCATTCCAAGGAGATTAGGAAGGAAATATGTTTACAATTGTCAGAGTCCCAGTATGTTGAGAGATTTCTTTCCCCTCAGTCCAATGCAGTAGTGCACCAGTGTTGCCAGATTCAATTAGACTTCAATTCATTTCAAATCACAAAGCAGATTTCCTAAAAATATAATAGCTTTTTGCATGAGTGTATACACATTTTGATTAAAAAATTTTTATTGAACAGATCAAAAATAAATTGCATATGTGATTGAAATGGATCCTTTATGTGGTGTGTTGATGGCAGATCTCAGATTGCTACAGTGAAGGGATGTTTAGGGCATTCTCTCAACATGTCCTCCATCGGCTCAACATCCCGCAAGGCAAGCCAAAGGTAGGAAGCACCTCTTTTAGGGGTCACATCAGTTACTTTTGTATTATTTCAGTCAGGACAGTTGGATTTGACCTTTTATTAAAGACGTCCATACATTTTTGTTTGGCGGTGACTCTGCAGGAGTGATGCTCTAAAACAGTCTGAGTAAGCATGACAAAGACCAATTCTGAGATCACAAAACCCCCCAGGCAGCCTGAAATTCACAACTTTGAATGAAATTCACAACTTTTAAATGAATGGACACAATAAACAGAGAAACATTTGTGAATGAGGGAGGAGGCCGGGGAGGTGAAGGAGATTTGTGGCATGCAGAGCATGGAGCAGGCGGAATGAATGAGTGTACAGATTTAAAGTGCACTAATTGGGAGGGGCGGACTGAAGGCTTTGTGTGATTGGACGGGAAAGGGGCCCATGACAGATACGTGCCTGCCTAAGTACCGCAAAGGTAGGGTAGGTAGGTAGGTAGTTACTTTATTAATCCCCAAGGGGAAATTTTTTTCGCTACAGCAGCATACAGGAAGCAATAAGATAATAATAGAATAATAAAAAGCAATAAAATAGCAGTAAAAAAATATTAAATATAAAATGCACAGTATATACAGTACAGTATATATATTATATACAAACAACCAAGAAACAGACAACAGTGTTGTTGTTGTGTGATGGATTTTGCCAGAGGTGAGTTATTGTACAGACTTATTGCGGTCGGCAGGAATGATCTCCTGTGTCTGTCCTTGTGACAGCGGAGCTGGAGGAGTCTTTTGGAGAAAGTGCTCCGCTGTCCCTGCAGCAGGTGGTGGAGAGGGTGGACAGGATTATCCAATATGGACAATAGTTTGTTCAGCATCCTCCTCTCCACCACCTTTTCCAGGCTGTCAAGTTTGTAGCCGATGATGGAGCCGGCCTTCTTAACCAGTTTGTTACGTCTGTTGGTGTCGCCGCTCCAAAGCTCCCTAATCCTGTTTATATGGGATGGAGTCAAACTCATGAACACTTTTATAATCCATTATAGTTAAACAGAGGAGTAAAGATGGTAGCAGAAGCTCTCTGAAAGATTAAAATGAAGGTTTTTTTTTTCCAGATAATGTCAAGAGTGGTAATGATTCATTTCAGGGATCATTTTTAAAGGATTTTGGTGTGAAGAAAGCATCTGGATGAGCATCTTTTTTATTTATTATTATTTTACTTTATTAATCCCCGAGGGGAAATTTCTTCGCTACAGCAGGGGGGCTCTCAGGGGGGAGCTGCTGCAACAGGCTGCCACTAGCACGGCGCCAGGTAACCTGACCTGAGGTGCATGTTTTTGGATGATGGGAGGAAGCCGGAGAACATGCAAACGCCGCACAGAAAGGCCCAGGACCGGGTTCGAACCCGGAACCTTTTTGCTGTGAGGCGACAATGCTAACCACTGCACCACCGTGCCGCCCAATGGTGTTGGTGTTGTCGTTGTAACCAGCTTTCCTTTTTGCAGTAACATTACAACCATACAACATTAATATTGCTCATAAACAATGTGAATATGGATTTAATTGTGACATATATAGGTTTCTTGCACACAGTTCATACCACTACTGAAACTAGCCAGGTATATATTTTTTCTGCCAATTAGCTTGTACGTAGTCACTTTTTGCATGAAGAATAAAATCATCATTCTGTTTCCAAGAACAGAACCTGGGTTGTGGTGGTGAGGGCAGCAAATGGAAACCACTGGATGTGTAGTAGTCACAGTACAATGACATGCTCAGTGTCTCCTCTGCATGTGTTGGAGTGCATGTTTGATTCACTATATATTCTGTCGTCGACCTACTGTATAACTGTTCAGTGGAAGCTACTGGATGAGTAGAGGAGGTGGAGAACAATGAAAGAGAAAGAAAAGGAAGACAAATAATTACATTCTGTCCAATGCATACATGAGTAAACTCTGTCAGCCTAAATAGGACTAAGTTATAGGATTAAGAATTAATTAATTTTATAAATAAGTTGTTGAATTCTGCTTATTGTCATATGTTGGGACTGGTACTTTGAGACATATACTATATTGATATACATTTTAATCCGGAGCAAGATATGGTACATTAAAAGCCAAGGTGCCATGACATGTCATGACATGTTAAACCAATAATAGTTCAAAAATAATATTTACCTTTATTTTACTATTTTGATGAAGTTGCTTTTCTCTTTTCTGTGCTTAGAGTGATGCACTTGTATCACTACACAATGTTGCATATTTGTTTATTCAGTGTCTTTTTAATGCATGTACCCAAATAGCAGGGGTGAAAGGAACAGGTTGCACAGAGTAATAACAGGACTTCAACAAACAAATCAAGGCTGTGAGTTGTTCACTGTGATAGATAACGTATCTCAGAATTCAAGGGTCGGCAAGTTGATTGTGGTAGTGCTTTTATGAACGAAAAACACTGGCTGTCAGACAGGGAAGAAATTATAGCACTATAAATTATAGGACTAGGAAATTGTGTATCCACTTTCTGTTTTAAACATGTAAAACTACCAGTATGTAATATGTTCATCAATGAGTGCCGGCACTGCTGCTACGTACATAGAAATTCGATGCTATTTCAGACAGAGGGTGGTTTAAGTGCTGTCACGCCTTCCCGATTGTCTCTCTCACTATCCTGAATATCCTGAACTATGGCCCATAGTGAGCTGGGATAGGCTCCAGCCCCCCCGTGACCCTGCTCAGGATAAAGCAGGTATATAGTGGTGTGAAAAAGTGTTTGCCCTTCCTGATTTCCAATTTTTTTGCATGTCTGTCACACTTAAATGTTTCAGATCATCAAACAAATTTAAATATTAGTCAAAGATAACACAAGTAAACACAAAATGCAGTTTTTAAATGAAGGTTTTTATTATTAAGGGAGAAAAAAAAAATCCAGACCCACATTTGTGACAAACATGCAAAAAAATAATAAATCAGGACAGGGCAAACACTTTTTCACACCACTGTAGATAATGGACGGACGGACGGACTGACGGACTGACGGACTGACTGACTATCCATCCTGAATTTGAATCCTGGTCAGGGAAAACTTAATATACATATGAAATGAGTCGTTTAATGTTACTCATGTCTGTGGACTCGTCAAGTAGTAAGGAAAACACAGGATTTTTTGTCAATATGCACAAGAGTACTTGCAATAACTTGATGCATTTCTGACGGACTTTTCCCATTAACATTAACATTCCCTTTTCCATAACTTGATGTGTCTGTTTTCTGCTTTTTGAAAGAAGGACACTCCATATCTGTTGTGAATTTAATCAGATGACCAAATTTGAAATAGTTTTCTGCTATAAAGTAGGTAGTTTTGAGAAGCCCCTTCATCTCCTCCTGAGCAACTTCGATAGCATCTCAATCATTGCTGAACCTGCCTCACGGTTCTTTTTCAGGGCTGCTGTATGATAAACGCCATCTGAGTGGCAACTTTGTAACATCGGCTGGTGCGTACGTGCGTGCCACAAATACTGCAACAGCAGAGGGTGCTCTTAGCCTTGTAGGGAGGGATACACAGCAGGCCAAGTACAGGTTGGAAGTGGGTCCGTCTCACACAGCTTTCCGGACAGTCACCCCTCATTCTGTACTTTTTAGTAGCTGAATTTAGCGGAACCTAATGGGACATCGCTGTAGATGTGTGCGGGAATTGATTAAGTTGTGCGCTATACCTGCAATCCCCGCAGCGAAATGCAGGCCCTGTTGGGTATATGTCAACAACTTTGTGCACCTAAGTTTTAAGGACTGATTTAATGATGGTTTCAGAAGAAAAAAAAGAGGAAAAAAAGGTTTTCTGAAGCTGAAACATAGAAACTTTTAATGCGTTATACTGATGAACCATTTTTAAGCAGAGATCAAGTTGTGTGAGCAATAAAAACAACCGTGTGCGATAGATAGCTATGACTCACTACTTTCAGATTTCACTGCAGAGGATCTTATTACTGCGATAACTCAGGAAAAGATAAACCACCACCACCACTGATATACGACTTACTGAAAAAGTACATGCACAAGTACTGTATGTGCATGTACACTTATACTGCCCTGACCATGCACTCTCCGCCTGATTCATCTCCTTCATCTACAATTCCTCACAGATGCTTTATGGTCCCAGGTCTAAAGTGACTGACTGTATCTTTATGACCAGCAAAGCCCGTTAACTTCTTCGTATCTGTGGAGCAGCTCATTGGGTATTCATATCCTGCACTGAAAATATGCAAAGAGGCTTTTCAGCGAGTCAGGAGTGCTGGCGATAGCAGGGCAGCGACTGAATGAGAGGTCTTCTCGGCCCTGACCCTTTCCCCAGCTCCTCCTTTCATCCCTAGATTAATGGCATCAGCCAGAAACTCACGCTATTGCTCTCCTTTATTGTGTCCTATTCATTAGACTCCACCATCCCTCACATACTATCTCCCCTCATCATAATTTGCTCTAGTCTGGTCTTGCTCAGAATGGCATCTTTTTCAATACTTTTTGACATATTTTATGAAGTACAAGTGGAGAACTTAAGTTTGTACTGAATGCGTACATCCTCATTACTTCAACTAAGGTGGTGTAGTTTGGTTATTTGTGTGTAGAAGATTGCACAGTTACCGTGATAGTTACCGTCATTACTTTGATTTAAGGGAAGATGTGATCCTTGTTGTTTAATCCCAATTGTTACAAATGTTGACACTTCAAAACAGTCCCAATTCTCTTTATAAACACAAGGTGGCAGTAGAAGACTGTAGGAAAGAAAGTCTCTGTACTGACTGTATAAACTAATAATAGGACATCAGAAAAGATGTCTTATTAAAGATGACTTTTAATGGTATTTTAGACACTTAGTCCTATCCACTGTGTTCTATGGAAGAAGCATTTGATGCTGAACTCTTTAATTCATTTTGAATGAGTACCATGTTTTCCTTGCCACCTATCTTTTCTGTCCTTGGCTGATTGATTATTGGGTGCATTGCTGTTTTCAGGAGGGGCGTGTTCGTGTTACCCTGCTTGCACGCACCACAGAATACAGAAGAATACTAAACCAAGTGGAGGTGAGTTCAGCACCACCCTGCTTCTCTCCCTCTGTCTCTTCCTTCCTTGTTCTTCATTCTTCATGCTGTTCTCTGCCACCTGTCCCTTTTTTCCTTTCTTCTCTGTCTTTCTCTTTCCCTCTTTTTACTTCTTTCTCTTTCTTTACTTAATACAACGCTCCCACTACCTCAGCCCCACCTCCTCCTCCTTCCGCCATTGATTTACTGTCCACCCCTTTTAAGTGCCTATTTAAAATCTTATTTGCTATAAACAGTACGAGTAAAAAAGGCTTGTGATTTATATTGTCACTGCCCATATTTGTTTGCTCTCTCATTGATCACAGATTTGTCCCTCTGTTGTTGTTACAGCTGTTAAATGCCCTCAAGACTGTGCCTTTACTGGAGGTCAGTGTGGTAGACTACAAATACAAGTGAGTAAAAGAGTACTTACCACATAACAGCAGCCGCTATTCAGTGCTGCCAAGCATCGGGATGTAAGGCTTCTCTGCGAGAATAAGAAATGTTTAGCTGTTTACACTATTTTCCAATAGTGACAGTGTTTACACAATGAAGAGGGCTGATGTGTGACTTCCTGTCTGTCGTTCAGGGATGTTCCCTTCCTGGAGCAGTTGAGGATCACCCACAACTCTGACATCTTTATAGGCATGCACGGGGCTGGTCTCACACACCTCCTCTTCCTCCCTGACTGGGCTGTCATCTTTGAGCTGTGAGTGACACTATTTTGTCTGAGTGTGTATGAGTGTGTCTCAGAGCAATGGGTTTGGCAGAGTGCTCGGTCCAAAGTACCCCTCAGCCACTCGCTGAATGACTGTGAAATAGTGCCTAATTAACCAGGCGTTCACCACACCTGGCAATCCAGGGGATGCGTGCACGTGCGCGTGCACGTGAGTGAGCCCTTGTAAGAGAGTTTTGTGAGGATTCTGGTGAATGACAGATGGAGAGAGAGAAAGAGAGAGAGGGAGAGACAGAGAGAGACACAGAGAGAGAGAGAGACAGAGAGAGAGAAACAAATACAGCAAGAACGAGGGAAAGAGAGGCAGACCAAGGAGAGAAAGAGATAAAGTGTCTGCATCTGTCCCTCCCAGATATAACTGTCAGGATGAGAGCTGCTATCGAGATTTGGCTCGGCTGCGGGGCATTCGATACGTGACTTGGCAGAAAATGGACAAAGTGCTCCCACAGGACAAGGTAGGGGAAACTCCCGTACAAGCCATTAGCTCCCTAGTACCTCAACGGGAGCTTTCTCAATTCATCTCACCTACCCCACTTAAAGACACTCTTACACTTATATAATTATAGTAATATGTGAAGTAGAACAAATGTACAGACTTAATTTCTCATTTATATTATTTCTCTTTCATCTACCTGCAACAACCTGTCAACACCAACTCACACGACTGTGCTTTTATGTTGTGTTTCTCCCATGCTTGTAAGTCTTTACATTGAATTCATTTTCTCTAATTGCTTTTCTCAGGGTCACCATCCCACCCTCGGGGACCATCCAAAGTTTACCAACTACTCCTTTGATGTGGGGGAGTTCATGCGTCTTGTGCTCGAGGCAGCCAGTTATGTCACGCGCCACCCTAAATGGCAGCATCATGTCCTTCATGATGAACTCTAGAGTCTCTGTGAGTGGAGGGGGTGACACAGACTGAAGAACTTTTAATCTGACACTGCCTCGTCATGTGATGAGAAAGAGCTCCTCACACTGGCGGAGTCATTTTTAAGGAATATTGAAGTTGCCTCATTTACCGGTGAATGTCTTGTCAATGCGATGGGTTATTTGTCACTTCCTGTCCAGTACTTTGATAGGTCCGGGTAAGTGAAAGCAGTGTGGCTGTCCTCGAGTTTGAATGGCTTTCACTAGCTCTATTAGTGTCAAATCAGTTAAAAGACGAGGCGCGAGCAGTCGAAGCATCTGGAGAGATATAAGATGTGTCCTATGTTTCTTCATTACCTCCATGGCATCTACTTCATTCCGCGTCGACAAACTTAGCAAATGAGCAGCTGTTCCGGTGTTGCTTCACATGCGACATCTTGTCCCATTTGATCAGTGTCACTTTGATGCGAGTCTCCTCACAGTTGTTGACAATCACACCAGCGTTTCAGAGCACATCCACCATAAACCAGTTCACTATGATCATGCAGTATTCACACATATAGTTTCAGACATTTTAAGTTGGTGTTACATATTGGAATCGTGGTTTTAAGTCACGCTCGTCACAAACACTCCTTACTCTTAAAAAGAGAAGAGATGGTATGTGAGGCACCCATCCTGACAAGAGGGATTTGCTTTTATATCAGTATTTATGTCCGTAGGTGTTCAAATACAGTAATACTTTTAAGCACATTAATAGTAACTACTTTAAAGCATACATTTAAGTATATGTGAGCAAAATTCAACAGTCCAAATATTGTGCTAATGTTGTTTCTTTTGATAGCCAAATATCCAAAATATTGAAATGTCTTTTTAACTCAACCTTTTGGTGCTGCAGCTTTATTTAAGTTTACATGGTTTTCTTTTGTATTTGGAACATTTATTATTTAAACCTGCATTGTGTTAGTTTAATGGAATACCTTATGATACGGATGCTGGTTTTGATATCAAGTCCTTGGCATTTTAGGAAATGTCTGTATGGTCAATTGACGAGGGTGCTGTTGTTATCAGTTACCTTTCCTAATGCCTTTTGAAATCTGTCAGTTGTTTTACACTAAATTTGTCTGAAAGGAAATGAGCACAGTTTGCATGCAGGCTGATGCAATGCACAGGAGTATTTTCAGCAGTCAGAAGATCATTTTCGTATTTCTTGGCTTCTCTGTGAGCTTAATGTTTTATTTATCAATGAACTCATGTTGGACTGAGTCAGACCTTTTTGGTCAGGGCTTCGCTAGACTTGTAGGCAATTTCATATTCAAGAGCTGTGTAATATTTTGAAATAAATAATTCCAAAAAATGCTGAAGCATGTCTTCCTGTCTTTGCAGGCCACATTAGGCAACAGAGATTTAATTCATCTTAATTTAATCAATCATCTTTTGAAGTCTGACCTTAGGGGGGAAAAACTGAAGCCTCTGTCTTGCCAGTTCTTGCTGATGCCAGACAGCTCTTTGCTGTGGGTTTCATTATTTTAGTGAGTTCAGGTCTAAGGAGGGAAAGGGCTCTTTGCAAAAGGGCACTTGTTCAGTTTTTACTGTCACTATAATAAATCTGAATGACCTCAAAAAAACTACTCGATTTAACAGTGACGCATCTAAACCACATGGGGGCAGTACAACACCACACATGAGACCAAATCTTCCTCCTGCGCTGCGATCGTCCCTGACAGACTTGGTGTAATGTTGTAGACTGTAAGAATAATTTATTCACAAATATACCCAATGGGCCACGAGAAGAAAATGTTTGTTAGAAAGCGTTTGCTCCAATATCAAAAGTTTGGTGTCAGCAGTCGTGCTCCCGTGTGCTCTTTGCGGATGTTGTGTCTGAACTTTCTGAGTATTGACAGACACCGGGCCTGTCTGGGATGGACACTATTTATGGCCCTGCTCGGGTTACTGCCAGTGACCTCGTAAAGAAATGAAGAATCTCTATGCAGGGGTGGATCAAAAGCAGAGGAACCAAGATGTCTGTTCTCATTAACCTTCGTGGCCGCTCCGAATCGATGACCAAGTCATGTTTTAGCACAGGCTGCTTGGGTGTATCCAAAATGGAACATTGGAGTGCAAGAAAAGACGGGAAAGGTGCGAAATACATGCGATCACCCAAACCAATTTTTGACCAAAAGTATGAAGCATAAATAAAACCGTCTAAATGTATCTAAAACCTCCCGTGTGTAGTAGTTCTGTGCGCACACTTGCTTCCACTGGGTGCCAGAGCGCAGCGTCCTCCTGTGTAATTAGAGGTGTTGTAGGCACTTTATTTTACTAATCATTAACAAAAGTCCGCACATTTTCTTCTCAAGGCCTCGGTTCGGGGTCCTGTGGAAGTTCCCAATTCACAGTTCTTCAACAGTGTCGCTTGAGTTTTGTCACGTGCTAAGGCATCCTTGATACTGACGAACGGCTTTGGAGCGTCAGGACATGATTCCAATCAAAGTCTGAGGTTTAATCACTGAGAGTGGAAGCTGTGAGCAAAACCATTAGATCACATCTGAGCTGTCATTCACTTAATTTGCCAGTGTGAGATTATCTGAGTGTTGGCTATTTGAGATTTGACGATTTCTCTGAAACTGGCTTGATTTCTAACACTAAATTGATCATTTCTCTTTACAGCATGATCATTATCATAATCTAATTTATCTCAAACATTTCTCACCGCTGAACTCAGACAAATCAATTACAATCCGCTCATTTTACCTTAGCCACTTTTCCAGGCGTCCCCACACCATAAAACCCCTGCCTTTTAGGGGGATTAATGCCGGAATATCGATCTAGGTGGAAGAAATATTCCTCAAGTTATGAACAGATATTTCCCTAATGTTTTCTCCCCTGGGAGACTGTTACTGGGGGAATAATTTCAGATGAGATCCTATAACCCAGTTCTCTGTTACATGACACGCCAAGAGGCCTTCATCCTCTTCCTTTTCCACAATACCGCAATATATTAGGACGATTCTGCAACCTTTAACATGCCATTTCTGCTTAGATGCAAACACTGAAAGGATAGTGAAACATTTTAAGAAAACTAATGGCTCTGTAAAAATGCCTCTGTAATGGAGGTTTGAGGCAAGTAAATTTAATTTCACACCGTTCAACGGTGTCCAGAAAAGTGTTTACGTCACAGCGGTTTCCTGTGATACTATCTGGCCCCTGAAAGAAGGATAGATGAGATAAATGCAATGAGCTGTTGCATCCATTAGCTGCCTCCCTTTAAGATAAAAGGCCTCCGATCCCCATGGGACACGGGTTCAGTAGTGTATAGCCTTCAACGCCCTGCCGGTGCAGACAGGATTTATAGTATATTTTATTAACTTTGTGGTGTTTGTTTTTGTCCTTACTTTTGGTTTACACGGTTAAACCACTTTAGTCTATTTAGTCCTCAAACTGCATTAGCAGCTTTACAGCAAAGTAAAGAAAAGCCCAGTGACAGGGCAGGACGGAGCTCTGCAGCTGCCTCAATTTCTATGCAGCGCGTCTATTGTGCTGAAACAGAGATATTTATTACGCTTTAACGTTTTTATCTGGATCTTACAACTAAAGGGCTGCATGTACCTCACTCCTGGCAAACCTACATCAATGTCGAATCTGTTCCCAGTTCAAAGCCAGACAGATCGATTTGTAATAGATTCAAGCAAAGATTAATCGGCTGGAAACAACATGCTGCACTTGCTCGCTCTCTGTGCACAGGTGGCAAAAATGGTCCGAAGGTGTTTAAGGGCAGATTACTCCCCGTTGTGGTTCCTAAATATTATTATATTGCATCTATATCTTTCTTTGCTTTGTTAAGTTAAAGACACTTTACTCCCAACGAAAGTGCCTCCACTGACACGGTCCATTGTATGGCCCAATGCAGGCAACAAGTAAACAAGGAAGACATATCAATGTATCAGATACCCCTCACCCTGGGTCGTTAGCAGACATCGACCTCCCCTAAATCTTAACGACTGCAAATACAGCGCAAAGCAATCAATCGCCATCAACACACTAGAATATTCTAGGGATGGAATAATTGATAGGCTGTCTCCTGGTGCGTAACGGAGAGGCTGCGGTGATTAAATTCTGTTTAACATCTTGGTGGGGGTGAGGGTAGTGGTGGAGGGGTAGATTTACATCATCCGCGTGTATCGCCGAGCGCAGAACCCAAGCAATGATATCCACACACCATCTGTAAAATGACCGAAGTAGAGGCGAGAGGACTATTATTTGATGAGGAGGGTCCATCGGCCCTGTGCAGTTGTGCACCTATCAATCAGTCAGGGGAAGTGGCAGTGATCAGACCTCCTCCTGAACACACAGGCTACACGGTGGCTTGTGATCACTATTAGGCAAACTCATACAAATCAATGATAAGCCTACGTTCAGAGAAAATTTAAAAAGCCTACTAAACTTTGAAAGCATATTTGTAAAAAAAAAAAAAAAAAAAAAAAAAGGAGTCTATGTCATTAAGTTCTCTTTGAAGGATCATTTATATGTCCACTTTGCAATGTATGTCATACATGTATTGAAAAGGCCTAATTGACTAATTTCCTGAAATTTATTCCTGCACGTTTTAAGACTCTGGAAATCAAACATGAGAACAGACAACTTGTTAACACGAACTCTGCAGTCTAAAAAAAACCAAAAAACCTGTCATGTATCCCATCTCTCCTCGGACCTACAGTCCAGGCTACTTGTAAACTACATGACATCAGTGTGAGGGAGAAAGGGGTGTACTAGGGAGCTGGTGAACTGGGCGGGCGCTGTTGCACGTGTTCTGAATGGGGAAGACGGGCTCGCATCGCATTTCTCATGTCCAATCGATCCCTGCTCGGGAGGAGCGACGGGAGAGCAACTATCACTCCTGCATCACTATACCATCACTCCCATCAGCATCTCTCCGGTGACCATAACGCCTTTGTGTGACAGACTCATGTAAGGGGATGAACTTGTGTGGAGTGTTCGCCAAAAACATCATTCCGGTCTCGCTTTAGAGGAATTACGCACTTCTGGTGACTTTCTTCTCAGTCTGGTTTTGAGAGGAGACTCGGCAAGATCATGGCAAATTGGACCGCGTCGCTACTGCGCGAGCCCTGTTTTCTCACCCGGTGTCGGAGGGCTGGTTCTTGGGCATAGCAGGAGCCCTCCTGATTCCCTTGTCTGTGCGCCGGCACCGGGACGTGGACAGGAGGCTCAAAAGGATTGCCCTTTTTAGTCTGGAAAACAAGATCCGTGGAGTTGAAACAGAAAGTGGCAAAGCGCTGTCTCACCTGGATCTTTTTACAGCTCCCAGTGATCATGCCATCAAGGTTATAGATTTGGGTAAGGTGGTGTTTTTTCTTCAGATTCAATTAGTATAAATTCACGTTCTATATTCCCTGTTTTTTTCTCTTGGCGCACGGTCAATAGGCTAATGAATAGAGGATGGGGTCAGAGGGGTACTTTGTCTTTAGATATGTGGAACATTTTTCCATGGGCAGCAGGAAGAGATGGGGTGGTGACTGGCTGACTCGCTAAATGACTGGCGAACTGAAAGCAACTTTTATGTTCTTGGCTCGGAGCGCAGCGAACACAATTTGCTGAGGAACGGTTTCTTAAAAGAACAGCGGAATTTCCAGAGAAAGCATCACTGATCTCCGAGTGCCTCCTTTCCCCTTCGGCGCGTGATTGCCTTGTTGCATAAAAATGGAACACATTATGAGCCAATTCAAACGGCCGTCAGTTCCGCTGACCGTGTTTGGCGCGTGCTGTCGGTGAGACCGCGGAAGATTGAGGTGAGATTGATGCAGTGTTTCATCACTGAGGTTAAAAAAGCGATCGGTCGGAGCTCGCCGCTGCTTAGCACCTATTGAGTGCTCCGCGGGAGTGATCCGCTGACCAGGCTCCTTTCACGCGCCTTCTAATCGCTTTGCATGGATTGTGATCGGCTGGGGATTGAGGAGAGAGCGCGCGGAACTCAGACATATGGGAGAGAGATGAGGTGCCGCCGGGTTCTCCGGGCAGATTGCGCACGGGAGCAGGGAGGTGTGTTGCAGAACCCAATGGCCACACTCTATCAGACGCGCGCGCACCCACACACACACACACACACACACACACACACACACACACACACACACACTCTCTCTCTCTCTCTCTCTCTCTCTCTCTCTCTCTCTCTCTCATGCGCACACACAAACTAAGAAGGGAAAATTACTTGGTGCATGTTAATGGACGCAGTAATGAGACCCAACCCCTATCGTGTTGTAATTGTTAGTCATCCTTGTCTCCACCCCTCCCTCCCCCACCCCCCCCTTTCCCCCCCCTCCCTCTCCCTCTTCGTTTATATCTCTCGCCGTCCCGCAGCTCGGCTCTGCAATTTGTACTGTATTGAGAGAGTGTAATTATTTCCCCATTGTTTTTTAGCGCGCGGCACTGGCACTCCACAGAAAGTGGTGTCATTAGCGTGACGGGGCGGACAGGAGAGGAGAGAGGGAGAGAAGAGCCCGGTGGAGAGAATCGTTCCAGGGACTTAATTCTCATTGACAGTCACATTAACACAGGAGCAGCACTCTTAATCCTGGGGAGATTACTCTCTCCAACATGACCCTCTGTCATCCAGCCATCCACCACACACTCACTCACACATTGTGACAAACACCTGTATGAGGGTGTCACTCAGATATCTGTGCGCCTGTCCGCGGTGGATGGCTTTTCGTCTGTCTTTGTCACCCCTTTTCCATAGCCTTAATCCCCCCCACCCATTCCCCAGCCACCCATTTCACAGATCCACACACATATACAATATTCACACGCTAGGCAATTACTCCTCACTCTAGGTTCACTCCCTCCTTTCTATACAGCAGCTCCAAGCGGTGGGACAGCAAGTATCCTCAGAAGGCTATTCGGCTCTGCATGTCTCAACAGCCTCGAATCTACTTACCCCACAGAGAGCTGTTCGGGATGACTGGCTGGGAATGAGGGGGAATGGATTGTGTGCATTTGTGATTGTGCATGAGGACACAGCCAAGCAGAGAGGCGACCGACGGCAGCGCGGAGGGAAGGGAGAACAAGTAGGCGAGAGAAATGAGCTGGAGAGACAGAAATATTTGTAAGATGAGGCGAGGCAAAGAGGTGTGTGTGTGTGTGTGTGTGTGTGTGTGTGTGTGTGTGTGAGAGAGAGAATAGACAGCCTATGAGATATGACGTGTGTTGTGAGCAGGAACTCTGCACAATGGAATGTATGTGCTTATGTGTATTTATGTGTGAGGGAGAAAAAACACTGCAGGTGTGAGACGATGATGTGTGTGTGAAATGCATTCTGGGTGATATACTAGATTAATAAACAGGAATTAGGCATGTTGGACTGGTGAGGTGACAGATTGGAGATCACCTCCACACACACTCACACTGGCATTAATAGGTTGACTGTGATGAGTAGATACTTCCCAAGGAGGATAAGAGAGGACAAGGAGAAGAAAAGGACCAGAGAAGAGGGGAGGAGAGGCCTTCTTTCATGTCATGGGCAGAGACAGAGAAAGGCCTCTCATTTGTAAGTGACAGTGTCCTGGACAGCTTTTCATTTTAGGGAGCTTCTGGGTCTATTGAGTCAGAGCGCATGAATAGGCGTCACGCAGTAGCAGAGGAAAATCACCCCTTCAATCATGAACCCAACTTCAAAAAAGCCCACACTGGGACTGATGTGTCTTCTCATACAGGAGATCCATGACTCTAATGGAGGAAAGAGAGATATAGAATCAATGAGTGCAAGCATGGTGTGTATCTCTTTCTTGTTTTACCTGCAAAACCACAACTGGACCGAGGTCACGACCTTGTATTAAGAAAGGGTAAAGTTCAGCTGTTGCCAACAGGCCAGGATGGTAGCATGTGATTATTAAGTGTGGAGTGGCTTGGACTGAGTTTAGGCCTCTGTAACCCAATGCATGCTCAATTTATAACTACTATAGGGATCATGCACTAAACACATGGCCACCGAGGTGTTGCTGCCTGTGTATATAAGGTAATTGACATACATTCCTTTGCATATAAATAAAAATAGACTAAAAGCACAGTTGATCGAATCCGCAATGCTCTGAATCCACACATCCATCATTTTGTAAGAGCAAGGCTCCAGCTGGTCCAGACAGCAAAGGTCTCATGTTGAAGCTCCACAGCTGTGTGAGTTCCTTGTCCTCCATTCCCTCCTTTGTCAGTCACCCAGTGACAGGGAGGCCTTGGTTTCCCTTGCGGCACCATAACCACCATCCAGACTCCCTCTAATTCCATCTAACAGG
This sequence comes from Embiotoca jacksoni, assembly GCF_022577435.1. Taxonomy (NCBI): domain Eukaryota; kingdom Metazoa; phylum Chordata; class Actinopteri; family Embiotocidae; genus Embiotoca; species Embiotoca jacksoni. Next base: position 8,721,199 of record NW_027185229.1, on the reverse strand, counting down.
TCTTGCATTGAGTGACAGCTCACACCGCCACAAGGGCTCCTTCTGTCCAGCCCAGAAAAAGACAGTGAAAGACACAGCAGCAACATTCAAAGTTTACTCCGCCAATGTCTTGAAAAACAGTCAACAGATTGAGGGTTAGTGGATTAATGTTCATTACGTGTCAAGTGCTTTTAAGGGATCAGTCATGTACCATTGAGATATAATTTTTTTTTAAACATCTGTTTGGAATTTGTAATTCATTTATGTTTAATTTGAGTCATTTTCAATTGGAGAAGAGCTTCGAGGATGTCGTAATCCTTTTGCAAAAACTGAAAATAACACCGCCCCACAGGCCTCAAGGTGATTTTCTCCGCAGTTCAGACTCACTTTGACCATGACAAATCTCCCTAAGTGATAGTAATGATTGTAATTGAACAGGCACAGTTCCTTCCCACAGTGCTCTATCTATCACCTTGGACGCAATCTGCTGCCTCCCCTTGTGTGTGTGTGTGTGTGTGTGTGTGTGTATGTGTGTGTCTGTGTCTCTTCTAGAGACAGTGTATCTCTGTTCACTCCCCTCTGGCAGCTGGCAGATGTGCTGGTAACCGTGAGTGACAGTGTGAGTGTGTTTGTGAGATTATGAAAAGCTCCCAGCGTGCTGTGCTGTGTGGGTCCGCTATGAAGCCGCGGCGAGGAAGTGGTGCGATGGTGGCAGAGCCCGGGGCGGTCAACACAGCAGCCCTCAAAGAGCGCTGCAGCTCTTGAGGGGGGAAAGAGGGTTTAAACCTGTGGGATGGGGAGAATAAAAGGGGAGGGGAAGTAGTGGACGGGTTGCAGAGGAGAGGAAGAGATGAAAAAAACAACAGAGGGGAAGCCACTGCCCGATGTGGGTGTGAGCTGAACAGAAGGCTGGATTGACTGAATGTGTAAGAGAATGCTTCAACAGTGAGGGGGTATGGGTTATCTGGACCGAGGCTACATTTGTCAGAGGAGTGAGTGAGAGTATGTCTCCGTCTGTGCAAGTGTGTGTGTGTGTGTGTGTGTGTGTGTGTGCGCTTGAGGTGATGGCTTTGTAATGAAAACAGCAGGCAGCCAGCAGTCGAGGGTCCCTCTTGGTGGCTGACTGATGTCAGTTATCAGTAGACAATAGCCTCCCTCGCGGATGGCTGCTCAGATGAGGATGAATGATTGTTATGTGTGTGTGTGTGTACATAGCCAAAATATTAACTTACTGTAAACCATCAACATTCTTGTTTAATTGTTGTTTCACAAATTGCTCCCAAGGAATACCTCCCATTCCCATTACACTTAGAAGTTGTTTGTATCAGCAGCACTAAGTTCACTCAAAACTGAATTCACTCAATTACCTTTTGGGCATTCACCTCCACTTTGAGAGCAAAAACCTAACCCCTTCAAGAAAACCCATTAAATCTTAGGATGAGACTTGTTTTTTGGTTATGGTTATAGCTACGGTTGTAATAAAGCATGTAAGGGATGAGAGTTAATGTTAGGATAAGTCTCCAGGAAATGAGTGTAAGTTGGAGTCTATGTATGGTGGGAAGCATCGAAGTAGCGCTTTAACTGTATGAAAATGTTTCTGTGTCTGCAGATCTGCTCCTGGCATCTGTGTATGATCCCTATATGGAATTGCTTTGTTAAAGCTTGAGTAGAAGTTAGAGGCCCTGCTTGGCTCAGGGGAGCAGAGTGATATGGTGTCATGCTCCGGAGACTCACAGACAAATTAATTCACTTATTGACACTGCTGACACGTCTCAGTGACTTTGTAAAATGAACAATTGATCAGGCTTCCTCTCCTTCTCTCTCCCCCAGCTCTCTGTCTTCGTCTCTCGCTTGCTGTCTCCCACTCTATTTTCCTGCCTTCTCTCTTTCTCCTTTCCTTTCCTTCTACTCTGCCAGTCAGTCAACTGTCTCCAGCCCGACTGGAGTTTTCTTAATTTCCCTTTCTTTCACTCCCTTTCCCCTTTCCAGCTCTCTTCATTTGACTAGCCAATTGACAGGCGTTGCACGTACGGTAATTAATATAATTACGCGCAAGCTGGTCATTAGCAGCAGAGGGGACTGATATAATCAAGATGTCAGTTTGTCTGCATATAAAAGTGTCTGTGCCTGTATGGATGTGTAGAAACAGAAAAAAACTGTGTGTGTGTGTGTGTGTGTGTGTGTGTGTGTGTGTGTGTATGTGAGAGAGGAGGTTGTGAACACAGCAGTGAGGGTGCTTCTTCACCTGTGAGTGTGTTAAAATAAAGCGGTTGTGTGAAAGCGTCGTGATGACCAGAGTTGGGCTTCAAGTGAGTGTTCAGTGCTTTTCTCTGGGTCAAAGGAGCGGTTACGACAGACAGGCCAGAGCTCATAGAAAATCAAAGCAGGTTCCACATCAAGGTTGTTTATTTTGCATTAATCATAATTTGGGCACAAAACAAAATGAATGGCTGCTGCTCTCAGGAGACTTTCTGTCAGGGCCTCAGCCTGCTTTTGTTTGGCTCCCAGCCGCCATTCGATACCAGCAGCCACAAAAGAGAGGTCCAGTTGACTTAAAACATACTGCTTCACATACACACACACACACACACACACACACACACACACACACACACACACACACACACACACACACACACACACACACACACACACACAAACTTTGTTCTTGTCTGTTTCTTTTCCTTATTCTTTTAAAGGTGGAGGGATCAGTTGCTGGGTTGGGTAGAAACAATGTTTTATTACTGGGTCAGGGTGTGTTGTCTCCATCCTGCCCTGCTCTGGTTCTCCACATGTCCTTGTTTTGATCCTTCTACAGGTTGCGTAGACAGGAAAACCTTACGAGCAGTACGGGAAGTGATGGTGAAAAGAACAGATGCTCACAGTGACAGTATGGACAAAGGAAGGATAAAGTAAGGATGGAAATGAGCACACGCCAAACAAAAAAGTTTGGTTTACAGATATATATATGAAAATAGTTCTTCATGTTACAAACATTTAGATCAAAATAGGCTACATTTTGCATTATTTTTCTGTCCTAATCCTAACATTAACTCTATGATTAGTACTTTTCCAACAAATAAAAGCAACTTTAGATTTGTATTTGTGCATACAATGAAAATACAATTTTTAAATGTGCATGTTCTGATGTGCACAAGGGCTGGCATTAAATCATTCTTGCAGGAAGGCAGATCACTGGTGGAGACAGAGAGCTTGAGTGAGCAGAACAGTACATAAAGATGCAACTCGCCATTCTAAATAAGTGTTGACTTGTTTTTTTTTTATTACAAAATTGAGCTACAGCTAGCAAGAATAAAAGAGGAGTAACAACAGGAGAAAGGCATCGATATTGCAGATGTCTAGTTCTGTCTGAAGAGGAGAAAGGAACACAGCCTGCCAAAATGGGTGTGGGTGTGTACAGTCATCTTAAAGTGTCTCCTTTTCCTTTCCACCTTTCCATCCATCTTCCCCCGCTGAGGGACACTGACTTTTAATGGGCTTCTATTGCTTTATTAGAGTGCGGCAGATTTACGGGCTGGACCATACCTCTGTCCGTCAGCAGCTCTGAGGAGGGTTTCTCTGAGCTATATCGGCCCATGCTGGCTGTCTTTGTTTTAACCGACCAGCTTGTAAAGAGGAAACCAGGGACCGGGCCTCGGCCACCGACTTGTTGTGTTAGTGAGCCGATGTTTATTAGCCTGTTAGTGTCTGCACTTTTCCCCCTTTATAAAACAAGTAGTCTCTCTCTCCACCTGCTCTGCTTCAGTGGAAGAGTCTGTTAAAACACTTTAATTAGACTTGTTGGCAACGTGGGAATGTGACAGGTACATTCAGCAACACCGAGGCATGTAACAAATACTCCTGCTCGACTAAGCTTTCTGCTCATAGGTAGACAAGAAATCAAAATGTGAACCCCACATGTGCATTTTTGAACAGAGTCTGCGATTGCTAGCTGGAGACTTGAGTCCAGAATCCCGAGAGTGACTGGTTGCATGTTTTGACACATGAACTGGGATTCAGATCATTTCTGACTTCTATGTCTGAAAGTGAGGGAGGGGAAGAGAGAGCGCGGAAGTAAGGGAAGTGCTGAGAGAAGGATGTGGTGGGGAGACAAAGAGCAAGCTCGGAAAACACCAAAGAATATGGTACATAAAAATAGATTCATTTTCTAGCCTATTCCACATGTCCCCCCCATTCCGCCCCCCAAACACACATTTACTCTGTGGTCACTGGATCCTGAGACGATGGCTGGTGCAACAAGGTGGGATTTAGACTTAAGTGCAGGCCGATCAATTGAGCTGTAATGGTACCTTAGTGCCAGGGCCATTCTCTGAACTCTGCAGTCAATATCCGAGCCAGGTAATGGTCCTGAATTCAGACTTTCCATCACAACTCTCTTTCCTCTCTTTCTCCCCATCTGCCCATTTCACCAAACAGAGGATCTCCTACTTAATTGCTTGTTGGTTTATAGGAGGAAACAATACATTGGAGGAGGTGTGTGGATGGACGGCAGTAAACGGGTTCAGTATTATTATGTGTCTCTCAGAATGCTTCTGACTTTTTCCCCTACACTGTACTCGTATATAATATTATGAACGTTCAGGTGCTGTGTGCCATACAAAGCAACTCAATGTAGTTTTTACTCCACAATTATGGACACTTTCATGCAGATTCTACCTCAGATTATCGAAATATTGTTCATCATGGTTTTAGAGTATTATGTTAAAGGAATTCTCATTCTCATTTTCATTAGTATATGATATCAACATTGTCATAACCACAGACATGAAATTCCCTAAAATGAGTCATGAATAAATTTACTATATTAACTTAAATTTTACTTGAATATATTCTAATTTAATATTGATGTAGAATTGTGATTTGGTTTTCGTGCATGTCATGTTTTTGAGTCCCATGTCAAATATGTCTTCTTCATTTACAAGTTGGAGAAAAACAATTGTTGGGATCTGTTTAGAATTTGCATTGGGATTAAATTGACTTCTTTCTGTAGCAGACAGAAAATAAAACAGAGATACATATCTGCAACTGTTAGAGGGAGGAGTGGAGGGAAACATAAACACACACTGATGTATGGAGAGATGAGGAACAAAAAAGAACTAGGAAAATATCAGGCTGAACCGGGAAGAGAAAAATGTAAGGGAGTGTACCTTATGAATACATACTGCTGTGTTAATTTAAGTTTGTACATCGTGTTGCTGTGTGTGTGTAATACTGTGCATTTGTGTGTGGCCGCACACCCTCTCTGTCTACTCAGCAACCCAAAAGAAATAGCATGGAACAACATGCTGTAATGGCATAGAGCTGGTGGCGGACAAATACACAGAAGCAGAACGTTACACACCTTAACTGAATGTTAATATTGTGCATATCGGCAGAAATCTGAAACGCTTCACATGAGATTCCGTTGGGCTTTGTGCTTTTGCCTGTTTCATTTTCAATATCTTTCCGCCTCGGGGAGATGCACTTTGTTTTACACTGATATGCTTTTTGTCTGCTTGGTCTGTGTCTGGGCAGAGAAAATCGGCATACTGAGATACTAGTGTGATGCTTGTGTGGTCTTCAATCTCATTCATTTTCTTCTTTTTTCACACACTGGAGTTCAACCTAAGAACTCGTTGCTGTGTCTGGGATCAATATGTTTCTTTTTCTTTCTTTTTTGCCTTATTTGATGGAAATGGTTTTAATTTCCAAGTAAAAACAATGTTTTTCAGAGTGAAAAGCTGTTCTTGTTAAAGAAAAAAGGGCTGCAAAATGGCATTTAGAGTTACATAACAGGATTTTACCAGATTTAGCTGCTGTTCAGGGTAGATAATCCACTTTATCTGTTAAATAGAAGAAACAGGACATTTAACACTGTCTTTGAATAATTTGTAAAAATTATTTCTTAAGAAAAATAAAATGCCGGGCAAAAATTTAGCTGTAAGACTTTTTATGTAATCGGTCATGATCAAGCATCAACTTCACCACATGACCCTGCGGGCAGTATTTTACAGTGTTATAATAAAGCCACTGTCTGCCTTATAAAGCCAATATATCAGCTGAACTGTAATATGCCTTCAGTGCCGGTTGCATCCTACAGTATAGTGTTGGACAGCCAAATGTTGTTTTTTTTTTTTACTCAGAGCTGTGTCAGTACTGGGACCACAAATGCTTTGAATGGAGCTCAGGAGGAATGGCCTTGGGTTCCTAAAATTTTAAAGAAGCTGATCATAATTTGAGTATAAAATATGCTCAGTTAATTCTTATATTAATTTCATCCTGTTCATTTTTATTGTTATTTTTTTTGTGTTTAAAGGCTCGAACAGATACAAATCTTCTTTTGTCATCAATCCTGATAATCAGCACTTTATCCATTTGGGACAATGCAGGGGTATTCACAGAAGCCTGGCGATGAACTCTATTACATACTGAACAGGTGACCCTGAGGTTATCAAGTAATGGTGTGGTTTCTATTCCTCGCCATTCTGCTGAGCAGGAACTTCCTGTACTGCCTTGACAAATACTATAATCTCTGTGACTGACAAACAGAAAAGTGTCAGTAAAAGCCCCATCATACAGAAAGTGTCACACTGTTTCGTTTTTGATGCATATCAAACATGTTTCCTGATGCGGCAGATGAGGTCAGAGACTGTATGCAGAAGTATAATTCTTCAAATTCATGTACATATGTTTGTGATCGTGCATTGTGTGCTCGCAGAGTGCTGACAGATGATGCTGTATGATGATGCAGGGCGCGCAGATATATTTGTGGCAGAGGTGGGATTGTTTCAGTGCATGCCAATGAGCCCCCGTGTCACTCTTGTGTGATTATTGCAAGAAATGGCACAAGTCAGCCCCTCAAAGGCACACAGTGAGAGCGATGACGGAGATGGTGATACAGAAGGAGGGATAGTTTCAGAATGAATGAGTCTTGATGTTCTCAGATAATCTTGAGTATGTCTGTGCTCTATTTGGTTGTGCGTGCGTGTCCAACAACTCCTCACAGCCATGATGACCAGCTGAACCCCCTACACCCCGCGCGCAGCGCGCGCACACACACACACACACACACACACACACACACACACACACACACACACACACCTCTAACACCATTAACATAATGCCCCCAGGGACACTTGTGCCTTTTCAGTGACTTGCATCTCCGCTCTAGAAATGTATGTATGAGATTTTCTTCATTAATATGAGCACAGATTGTAATTTTTCTTTCTTTCTTTCGTTCTTTTTTTTTTTTTTAACGTATTTATTACTCTGTTAAAAGGCCACAATCTGTGGTATGTGAGACCCAGAAAAGGTGACAACATTGCTGTGACTGATGGGATGTTTTGTCCCCTGAGTCCCAATGAGCAGCATCTGGGGAGACCACACACACACACACACACACACACACACACACACAGACATGCACAATAGTGATCTTTTAATGAGTGTATCAGAGAACAAAGCTGATAAAAATGCCTGCCATGGCCTAGCCTTTAAAAAGGGAATAAGAAATGGGCTTCTGTGCAGCCATGCAGCATGCCTAATCACTCCACACTGCACATGCACCTTGCACACTTTTTGCATACTGTACTAAAATGAATCAGACACACTGACACATAAGTACATGAATAGTGATTTACACACAAATGCAAAACCTAAAATACACAAATGAATACTGTATGGATGTGAGGGCAGCACTCAATCACTTTACAGGACTAATGATGTGTCTACATTTGCATTCCATTTCTTCTGCAGAGGCATAAACTGAGACCTTCACATATTCAAACATTCCCTACTTAAACTGCAGTGTGTATCTTCTAACATAATACATCAGATGATTACATTTCTTGACTGCTCATTCATTTCTTTATTTTACTTTCCATAGTCTTTCCTTTCATCTACTTTCATTATCTGACACCGCCTTCTCTTTTGACAAGCTCAAAAAATGAGGTTATCATTTTCTCGCTAAACCTGCATCACTGGTGCTTTGCAGGATTATTTATCTTTTGGTAACGGTCACAAACAGTATCCATTAACTTGTTTCACACTCCCCTGCTAGTTTCACACTTGTGTAGAAACAAATGTTTGTTCCTGAGGCATCTGCTCGATCTTTGACAGATTTGTGTGCCCTTGCTGTTGGTTTCTTCCCCACTAGGGGGCAGTGGCACTACACAGATGGCTCAGGAGAGCTGTCAGGCTTGGTCGGAGCTCATACCTTCCCAGGAAGTTTTTCACCATATTAGAGGACTGAGCTGCATGCCAATGAGCTCTGATGAATAATGAAGGATCGAGGAGAGGAGAACATTTTGTTATTAATGTGAATCTGTTGTCTTTCATTTAGATTGCAGAGTTCATCCCTTTGTAAAGAGAGGTGTGTTGACACATTCTTACGGCGGGATGGTAATTTACTCTATGTGCATATGGAAGTGTGTAGAAGTTCACTTGCATCACAAGCTGTCACTCAGCTGTAATTAGGGGGAGTCTATCCAGCTGTTCTCCGATAGGCTTTGGATTTACCTTGCGAACACTGTGTAAATGTAAGCTACTATGCGTGTGCGCGTCTTCGTGTGTGTGGAGAGAGAGAGAAAACTTGTGTTCATGGCTTGTTTAATCATCTGATTTGTTGCTGGTGAATGTTTGGTAAGAGGCTGTACTGCAGGTCCCCCCCCCCCCCCCACACACATTTTGGAATCAGTTTAATTTTTAGTTGTGTCCATGTTTATGTGTATGTACATGACAGAGTGTGTCAATGTTCGTGAGAGAAAGGGGGCTGTGTGTGATGTCTAGACTGGGGATCACATTCAGCCTGGGGGTAGGTGAACCTATTGTAAACAATGGATCTGACAGAATCTAGGCCTTCACATCTCTACCCTGTGTGTGTGTGTGTGTGTGTGTGTGTGTGTGTGTGTGTGTGTGTGTGTGTGCAGACCTTCATACAAGGCCATTGGAGGCCACTGAGGAACCCCAGGGCAGACCGGCCTTTCTGACAGAGTGTCTTTGTACTTTCTTTCTCCAGAGGCTTCTTCTGTTTGAGGTGAAGAAGAGGAGAAGCAGGAAGAGGAAGAGGAGGAGGAGATTCGAGGTGTCAGTGAATGCAGCCATGGCCAATATCCGCTGTCCATAGAGAAGCTGCACAGTGGAAGAGAGAGACCAAGGGAGACAGAGACGACCAACAGGTGAGATGACATCTTGTGTAGATGCACATGAAGGCAAGACATAAACAGTAAAAACACCTACTTCTGTGTTATTTTCATCGTTGATTATCGTTTTTTTTTAATTTATTAAGTCATTCTTCCATCTATAAATGATCGTAATGGCTAATGACGTATAATAACGTACTAATGGCAAATTCCTATTTCAACATGATGTCTTTAGGTGGCTTGCTTTGTCCAACCAACAGATTTTGGATTTATATAAATGTAAAGCAAACAAATTCACATTTTCAGACCTGGAATCAGTTCAACAAATAGAAACAATTAATCATCACAATTGTTTTCTATCAATTTTCATTTAACTGGTTAATAATCAATAAGAAATATTGATAACTAAATAACTGTTTCTTTTTTTGGCAAAGGAATTACAGTTATTCATTCATTCTAGATGCCCAGATGTGAGAATTTGCTGCCCATCCTCATCATATATGATAACAGAATGTCTTTGGACTGATAAAAAGAAATCAGCTTCAGCTCTGAGAATTTTTGATGATTTTGTTCAATAGTTTTTGACATTAACAAGACGAATTAATGATTTAAGAAAGTAACCTGTCGAATAACAAGAATTAAAGTAATGTTAAAATTTCTGTGCTGAACTCACCTATCATGACAAATTTTTTTAATTTGCTGCTGCCACAAGAAAATTGGAAGAGTTAACCCGAATGTAATACTCGGCATAGAAGGATGCTGGTAGCGCAGTGGTACTGATGAATAGCCTTTACCAACTCTTCTTGCAGTATGTGTATGTGTGCTGTAAGAAAACTTTCCTCAGGTCTTCTAATTTTTTTTCTGTTGACCTTTGCCAACTCACCTCACATTGTTTCTGATTGTTTAAAAAGCAATACTTTTTGTTTGTTGTGCTGTCCTTTTTGCTTTTGTTTTTTTTTAGGGGGGGGTGTTTCTAACCTCTTCTCATGCCCTCTTCCTCTTCCCATTTTGCTCCCTCGTTGCCCTCTCCTCTCCTCTCCTCTCCTCTCCTCTCCTCTCCTCTCCTCTCCTCTCCTCTCCTCTCCTCTCCTCTCCTCTCCTCTCCTCTCCTCTCCTCTCCTCTCAGGATGAAACTGAGGGGGAGGTCAGCTTGGCCTTGGCAGGTGGCCTTCCTTGTTGCCTTGGTGATGCTCTGCATTGACCCAGTGTCTGCTGGCAACCGTAACCATCGGGGACCAACAGGTACACCAGGTCTTGCTCCGAACTCCCCTTCCCAACACCATGAGAGGTTAATTACACTGTCACTTCAGAGGTATAACACATGTTCCCTTAGCCTGTCGCTGACTGAGCCATCCACTTCCTGGAGGAGGGTGCAGAGCGGCGGACAACTCCTCTCTGTTCTTCAGTATGACAGAATGAAATCTAGACGAGGCCTTGTTTTGGGGCTTGGAAGAAAACACACCTCTGTTTGACTGATCCAGACCATACAGATACAAATGGCACTTGAGCTGTCAGGAGCTGTCAACACAAATAGATTAGTGTGGTTGAGATCTGATCTACTCAGAGTGCAGACGTCCAGCAATTCAGGGCGACTGCTTTTGTTCTCAAGCGGCGTGACTCTTAAGGGTTTAGTGTTGCGTTTAAATATGGTCTATTCCTTATGTAAAAGAGGCCAAGGGCTCATGACTTCTCATTTTCAATGCCTACATTAACATACATAAGTCTGCAGCCCCCTTTAAACCAAAGTACCATCTCACTCATTCCTCAGAAGAAACCCATTAAAAAAGATAAACTCCATGGCTCGCACTGACTTAAGTTGTGCCTTTAATTTCCATAAGTCATGAAGACAAGCCACCACCAGCCAACACAGTCTTTGTTAATATTTTGTGAGTCACAGCATCGCGTCACAACTTGTTGGCAACAACCTCCTATGTCACCTCTCCCCCACACTTATTTATGACAATTTCCTTAATTGTCTCAGTTTCTTCACTGTCATTGCTCAGGTTTTGCAAGGTGACCTATCAGTGCCACATAAATGCTACTAGCATCCAGTGTGTTCAGAGGGTGATGGTATTAGTTTTCTTTTGACAGAGTGGAGGCTGCCTGCTTACGGCAGGAACACTACTAATTTCAGGCCCGCGTATTGAGAAGGTCACCATGGGTGTCTGCCCCCTTCTTATTTCACTCTCACTGTGAAACAAGATGCCTTGCTCCCTAACTGACAACTGCTTTTTATTTGTATACTCTAATAGTTTTTTACGTTTCAGCTGTGAATACCAACACCACACGCACACATGCACGCACGCACGCACGCACGCACGCACGCACGCACGCACGCACGCACACACACACACACACACACACACACACACACACACACACACACACACACAGGCAGTTTAAGGCTGAAACATAATTGGCCGTATGTTATGTCTGCTAGATACATTTTAAGTCTACTTTTACTGCTGTTTGTTGGCTGGTCAGTGAGACAGTTGTTTGATCCATGTTGGCGGTGATGTACCATTTGCTGCCACATGGTGGCTCTACAGGTCAAAAAATGTTCTGCTAGATGTTGTTGCATGTCTTTTTCATATTAATCTCTCATTTATTCATTATCATTCTCATAAGGGATTCTGTGATATAATAAAAACTCACCTCAAGAAATCCATACTGTGAAAATTTGTGTTGCTTTCATCTAATCTACAGGCAAACTGTAGGACTCCACTGCCCAGGCCAAAGTAATCCCTGTGTATTCATTGCTTTCAGTCCCCACTGCCCACATACCTGCAGTCAATAGCACCAAGTGCATAGAGTATCATTAAGCACAGGTAGGAACCATCGGCTCTCCAGATCTTACTGGAAATGTCAGCACACAAGAATGATCTGCTCATGTATTTTACTGCTCTACTTCTGTTCTGACAGTTTACCCTCACACACAGCACAAATATGTGTAGAAGATGATGAAGCCTATTGTTAAACATGGTGCAACAAATGCTTCAACACATCCATCAGATTTTTAATGTTATTAATTTAGTCCTCTGCTGCTTTTCATAACCTCTACATGGAACAATTCATAAGCAAGTCATAGAGTAAATTCCAATCCAGGAGATGTCAAGGTAATCTAACACAAATAGTTAAATGCACAGCAGGGGTTATATATTCTTGAAACATCATTTTCTTGCTGGTGAAATCACTGTGCTCTTATATATTTCTGTGTTTTGATGATGAAATGTCTGCAGCTGAAATTCTCTTATGCCCTTTTTCATTTATTGTTTGAATGCTTGATATTAGATTTTTTTAGATTAAATTCTCCACTCACCATCCAGGGGTGATATAGTTTGTTATCATAGCTTGTTATAGCACGCTTGGCTGACCAAACAGTTTTCTGTTAAAACACATTTCTTTCATGAATTTGTGTTAGCGAGACCTTCTGTGCCCACCCTTGTTCATGCGAGGAACTAAGCTCGCAGTAGACAAAGCTTGCGCCACATCTTTGCCTCCATGTATTTGAGCATAGTGTGCACCAGTTTGTGTCCCCTAAGCCTGTATCTCCTTAAAAAACACAGCTAGTAAGGTCAAGTGAGGAGGTTATAGTGGGTATAGATTTGTTGCACAGCTGTGCTCAGCTGTACCAGCGACCTGTTAGGACAATTAGCTTAAATCTGATTGAGGCCTGATGTGGGCCTTTAAAAACAATGATAATATCAAGAGGATTGATGATCTGTGCTGGACTGGGGTAAGGAGGAGATATAGCAAAGTAGGGTAACAAGTGATCAAGGGCAAATAGAAATAGAAGGAAAGAAGATATAGAAATAAAAAAGAAAACAACATGAGGAGATTTGGTGTAATTTAAATGGGGTAGATTTTGTAGTAGAAGTACACAAGAAGACGTTGACATTCTTCTCACCACACGTTTTACACAACTCAAATATTTGTAATGCTGTCTTAAAGCTTACATTTGTGTTCCTGCAGAGGTGTACAGTATGCCACCTCGACATTGACTTTGCCACCTCTGACAGATTTGCTTGATACCTGGCCTTTCATAGAAGAAGACATGCATGTCAAGTATTGACAGGGGAAAGACACAGCGTTTTGATGAATTGTACACTGTTCCTGCTTGCCTGTGTCTGTCAGAATACATCAATCGCCTGGCTAACCCGTCAGTTCAAGGTAGCTTGGTTTGTTGGCCGCTCAGCTACTGCCCCCCCCCCCCCACACCCGCACCTCCCACCCCCTCTTTGCCTGCCGCAGGAATAGAAGCATTTAGCCATGCTTGAGAAGTCTTTTCATTTACACTGAGATGGCCACAACAGAATGGTTTAAAGGCAACATTGAGACATTAGATACACAGTTATTATGTGTGTATAGCTGGAAGCTAACTGCTCAACACATGAATTCTAAGCAGATGAGGGGTGAGACACAGCAGCGTTCTAAATAAGAGCTGATAGGGAAAGCAGAACTGAGGACTCTCAGCTTAGCTGATGTCTAGGACTTGTTTTGTACTATTTCAATTCAGACTTCAATTTCATTCTGTTTACTTCTGATACCCTCTGAAAATGTACTCCTCAGCAACGATCCACTACAGAAAATCCTCTTCTTTTAAGGACTGCAGTTGACAATGACTCTGTAGTTAGAAGAGTTGCACCAAACATAAAAAAAAAAAAAAAAAATAAATAATGAACAATTTGTCCTTGATTAAGCAAAGAAATGTAATTTGTGGAACAATTTAATCACTGATATAATTTGGACAACTTCCATTTTTAGCCATGCTTGCAGTGTGGCTGTATACAATGCAACGTTGGTGTGTTGGTTGGGTTGATCTGTCAGTCTGAGCCTCCACTTTGGTCCACTTAAATATATGCATGTTTGTATTGTCATTGTGAGCTCTAGCTGGTTGATGTTAGCTTTAAGTCTAAAGCACCATCTCAGAGAGCTTCTAGCACAGCTATAGGGTCAATGACAGTGAAATACTCCAGCCATATTTGTCTATAACTAAGTGTACACAATACATAGACATATCATGTTTAACAGTACATGATGGGACACTTTGTGAAAGTGAAAATAATCGTGTTTGCTGTGATGACAGTAATTTACACCTCATGTTTATGGGCCACAAGAGTGGATGGTTTTGAGTTGATTTTTGCCACATTAAATAGATTTTTGGTTGTAAACTCTGTGGCTTCCTAACCTTAACTTACTGATTACATACCTTAAATGTTTAATCATAACTACATTTTCAAAAATATATATTTCTGGTTAGAAACAGGCCCAGCGCTGACAGACTTTCAAACATATCCACACATATTGATTTGCTCAGATTTTTTTTTTTTTTCAGATTTTTCAGAAAACACTTTTATTATTTTGACCTTTTCCAGCCACATTTTCATTGGTGTTGCATGAAAAAAAATCTTTTCTCTGGGTGAAAGAAAATGCCAGCTGTCCAATAATAAAGAAAAAAACTGAAAAACAACAACAAAAACATAGAACGCTGAAATAACTACTTATATCATGGCTTTGCACTTCACTTACATTTCTATGAGACTGAAAAGGAATTCTTCCACCTCACCATTGGGCTATTGACAGTTTTTCACATAAAAATAATTTACTGCCTTTTATCTGCAGGATGTAGTTTACTATCACTTGTCAGGCTGAATCCTACTGAAGTCAATTACTTCACTGGTTTGTGAGATTAATGAAACGTTGTGATATGTTTTATTGTATAATATTTTGTCAAGTGTAAAAAGAACTGCAAATTTATAATCATTATATTCCAGTTAATAATAGTTACAGGACAACAAACTGTTATCATTGTAAAAATGTTTTTCTGCATGCACTGACAACATCTGAAACACACTGAAGTTGTTTTAAGTGTCTTTGTGAACCAGCCACGGAAAAAAATACCTTTTAAAGTATTGGCTTGAAGAGCACCTTGATCTCTTTGTTTTTTTCTTTTCATTAAGATGCATCTGTGTACCACAAGAAACCCAATGGAAGCTCTATGTATTCTTCTACAGAGATCACTTTCCGAGAAGTCTATAGGCTATCCTCATACCTTACACCGGCCTCAATTTGCCTCAGTTGCATTAATATACTTTGTTAATATTTCAATTGGGCACAAACCATGGGCGGATAAAAAAAAAAAAAAAGGTGCATTAATGAAATTTAGGTGGGTTTATCATCTACTGCTCACACGCATCCTCAAAGCTTTACAGTTTTAAAATACACACAGCCTCTTCCCAGGTCTGATATAGGCAATAAAGAGAGGAGACCAGTGCACCTTCTGACCTCATTATGCCAGCAGCAGACGAGCTGCTCTTTGTTCTCTCTGCTGCCTGTGACACAACTTTTCCTTCACCTGGTTCACTCTCTCACTCTCTTTCTTTCCCACTAACAAGCTGCCTTTCTCTGACACGGGGCCAGCAGATTAAACAGTCTTACCCAGTTACAGCTCTGTAATGGCAGTGGAATTAATTTTCTGTACAGAAAAATAATAATGAAAGATTAAACAAGGGAACTTGATTGTGCTTGAATTAGACTGTCATTTTTTACATTGTTATTTTGTGCTTTAATTGCGACTATTACTGATGTAATTAAGGCTGCGCTGATTGTTCTTGTCCCATTGAGTTTAGTTTATTCTTGATTTTTATCAGTAGATAAAGGCTATATGTGTTTGCGTGCGTGCAAGTGTGTATGTGTGTGTGTGTGTGTGTGTGTGTGTGTGTGTGTGTGTGTGTGTGTGTGTGTGTGTGCGCGCTGGGGTAATCTGGCAGCTGCTCCAACCTCAGGAGAGCCTGAGACAGAGGAGTGAGGGAAATGAAAGTGGAGGGATGATAGTGGAGGGGCGCCCTCAGAGAGCCAGGGATCATTGATGGGGCTCTCTGGAGAAGAGAACAAACAAACTTTAAATCAGAAAGGATGAGAGGGGCCATGGCCTGCAGAAATGGAAACCCTCTATAGAGTGTGTGCTGTGTGTGCTGTGTGTGTGTGCTGTGTTTGTGTGTTTGCGCACACTTTTGTGTCCTGCCCGCAAAGCTCATTCAGCTGAGCATGAAAAGTTTTGGAGTCTGGGTAAAGTCACGTACATAAATGAAATCTGGGCTTATGGTACAGTATAACCAAGGTTTTTCCAAGGCTGTAAAGAGGCTTATAGGTAGTAATGTCGCCAGCAGGGTTTGCTGTGCTCGGGAAACGGTGCCAGACACTCTCGGGAGTGCACAGCAAGCTTTGAGAGGAAAGATAAGGCAGCTGGAATCCATTCAGAAGCCATAAGCAAAGATTAGATTCACTAAACATTGTACCCAACAGTTGTGGCCGGCGCATTTTCCTTTAGGTGGGCACAAAAACACTTATGCTAAGGGATCATGGGTTTAATGTGCTGAGTGAAATATAACAGTGACATAGATACTCTGCAGTGCACACTTCTAAACATCGACATGCTGCATAAGCCTATTTACACATTATCCTTCCAGCATTGTCATGTACGTGTGACAGATGTAATGAGGTTAGAATACAAACTGCTACATACATGACTGTCCTTGTAAGCTTTTTTCATAAGACAAAGCCATCTTTTAGCAGGCAGACAACCCTGGTTTGTTTGACAAAACACAATTATGCCTGAATCATCAAGGACAGATTAAAAACTATTTGATTATGCAGAAAAATATTACAAAATATAGTAACGGTGACATCGCACACACTCAAAGACACATTTTGCCAGTGGGCAGAAAGCTTTGGGTTAAAACTGATGTTAAGTTAAGCTTGCCCCTCTGTCCCATTACTGTCAGGAGAATGTTATAATTAACCAGACCAAGGTCCCCGGGAAGTGTGGGGATAATCAAGAGAGATTAGATGTTGTTTGTGTGTTAGAGGTGTCAGGTAAAAGGCAATTATCCTCATCTGAATTATGACTTTCATGAACACGCAGGAGCGAACACACTCAAGTGCAGAGAAGCCAACACACACACACGCACGCACGCACGCACGCACGCACGCACGCACACACACACACACACACACACACACACACACACGTGCAGGGAGACAGACAAACATAAACATAAATGCAGATTCAGATTTAACAGTAAAGGTTCTGGCCAGAACCTTTAATAATTAAAGTGTATCCTATTAGTGGGTTGCTTCATTACATGACTCTCTAATGAAATGTGCATGCCTGTGTTCAGATCAAGTGGTTTATTTTGTCTGAGAGGAATCAGAAGAAATATTTTTTTCAGCATTTCCTGCTCTCAATGTTTAGGTTTTTTTTTTTCTACACACACTGACAACAACAAAGGTGCCTCTGTGACAAAGTTAACAAGGGTACTGGGCTGACAATAAAAGCAAAGTATCACTAAACCGTTTTTACTTATGAATCAAAGACTGAGACTGGAATAAATTGAGGAGTTTAAGCAAAAGTAAATAATTCAGCAGATTTGTTTAATCCTCAGGAAAGCTGGCGTACATTTGATTGTTATTTGCGGCAAAAATGTATTTGAACTGAAACTCGATTACTTGTGGCAACAAACCATCAAAAATACAAATAAAGTACCCTTCAAAGTCTATGAATTTCTAACAAATAATTGTCTTTCTTTCTTTCTCTCTCTCAACAGTGTCATATCAGGTGAAGCAGGGCACATGTGAGGTGGTGGCCATCCATCGCTGCTGTAATAAGAATAAGATTGAGGAGCGCTCTCAAACCGTCAAGTGTTCCTGTTTCCCGGGGCAGGTCGCTGGCACCACCAGAGCCAGACCCTCCTGTGTGGAAGGTAAAAAACACCACTGATATCTGAAATACGAATTTACCGTGTGAACATGTGTGTCGGATCCCCTGTGTCCTCTCAAGGCATCATTTCCAAAGGCTGCAAATGTATCCACATAACCAGACATGAATATTTCTTGAAATTGGAACGGGAGAATGCATGTTCATTCACGTGTAAAAATAGCAATTTGTATGAATTAGTTTGACAGTGAATCTAGTAGAGCTGCTCATTGACCAACAGGCTAAGTGAGAGTTCAGACTGAAATCAGCCCTGTGTGAAAACAACACAACAGGCTGAGTTGGAGTTGCCTCTTGAAACACATAAACATGATTTGGTCAGCTGCAACATCTCTACTTCAACTGCAACTACATTAACCTCTTGAACCCCTAACTTTCCTTGAAATGATCCTTAAGTAGCTGTAATGGGAAATCTCCACGCTGTAAAAAAAACACTGTATATTTTCTATATGCATGTTGAAATTCCATTTAATAATGACAGGAAAATCTTCAAACCCAAAGTGTGCGTTTATGGCTGTTTCTGTGTCTTGTGCATCATTTTGTAGACATCTCTCCACAATACTCAGTAGGGGCTTCTCCATTTCTGCCAGCCCTATTTGGTATCTATTGGAAACCTTGGGAACATGACGAGAATTGAAAATGAAGGTTTAGTAGCTTTTGGACAGTGCTTGGCTGCACAACATGTTTTTGTAATAATTGACGCACTGCTGAATCCGACAGGGTCACAGAGGCTAAAAATGTTTTTAATCATCTTGCATCATTAACGTGGCTACATGAAACTTCTCACCTAAAACAAATCATTACAGGATTAATTTTCAAATATTAGTAACATAAATAAAGGAGTCAGTTGCAGAAAAGATTAATAGGTTGTGCTTTATTTTAAATTGCTGCCAGGTTGGATTTTGTAAGAAATATTACTTTTTTATGGGACACTGCTCCTCTTCTAACACAAACTGAGTTACACCTTTCAAAAGTGCGTGAGAGCATTAAAAGCTCCTCAGTGAAGCCACACAGTACAGAAACAGACAAGGAATAAATGTCCACACTAACTGCAAGTTAGCTGGAAAGTTACTGTAATGTTTCATCGGGCTACATATACAGCATAGCATTTGAGCACCTTTGAAAAAGTGTGTTTTTCAGAGTATACTGTTGGGACAAATAATTGTATAAAACTGCAACGCAGACAGTTTGTGCTTTGTAGTGTCCCAAAGAATATATATCATGAAAGCCACTAATGCAAGTAATGGAAGCCATGTTGCCAGTGTCTGCTTGCCTTCCTATTCCCCCATACCATATGAATGGAAAAACAACTATATGACATCATGCTGGAAATTTAAACTGCATTTTAAAAAGCTTGATCATACATGGGACAGCTCTCAGTTTCATATATATTAAGGCAACCTGAATAGACGACAGATGGTGACAGAAAGACTGTTTTTGTTCTAATGTTTCTTATGCGTCCAGAAAACATTTGTTTAGTTAGTAAGAAGAAAGCTTTTTTGAAAATCAAATTATTATGATTTTGGGTCCAGAATACATGTAAAATGTATTTGGAGGCCAAAAATCAAGCAAACTAACTATCCATATCCTACCCACACATGCACAGCCGGCATATCCATACATATAGTAGATGTGTCAGCGTCTGTTTACACATGCTGTGTGCTGCATGTGTGACTGCAGAGATGATAGACAGATGAAAGCTGTGGGTTACTTTCATAGACCTTTGTTGCACCCGTTTGTCCGCTCCGAGAGCTCATGCCCAGCAAGAAACAAGTGGTGTCACTGACCCCTATCATCCGCCGACACTCCGCTGAGATCAAACACACAGTGCCAGCCAACCTGATCCAATCACGCTGTATTAGTCCCCTACCAGAGCAAAATACATGGTTGCCTCATACGTGAGTAGAGCCACTGACTCTGCAAAGCGCTCAGGTTATTCAAACTGAGGGTCAGTCAGGGGGGATGGAGGGAGGCTGGAAACTGATTACACACTCACAAACAAAATAAAACCACATAAACAGAGACTTTGATGTGAAATATGCAGCAAAACATAAACTGGTGTGTTTTAGCTCATCGCTTTTTAAAAGTTTTTGTTTGTTTATTTCCCATGAAAAATAGAGCACTGACACATTATGACCCTAATGCAGTCAATGAATGAAATCGGAATTATCAAGATGAAAAAAAACCAAGCCAAAATACACCATATTCACCCTGCCTGGCTTTTTGTTTACCTCCTTTTACTATTTAGTTCATTAACAGGAAGTAAATAAATCCGCCTGGTAAATAAAAACCTTTCAATATTACAGATTATTTTGTTTAAACAAAACACGTTTTGTCTAAATAACTATGTCTTTTGTTGACACTACCGCTATGTGTGTATAAGAATAATGACAACAATTTCTAGATGTTCTGCCATTAATAGAAATCCAATGTGTACATTGTAGAAAAATGTTGCAGTGTTTACCGTTGTCTTTTCCTCAAACTGTACACTTTTGATGAAGCTTGAAAAATACATTCTTATTGCACCAAAAAAACTATTTAAGAATATACACTTTATGCTTAAAAAAATAATTCTATAATTTGAGATTATATATACAATATATTATTGAGACAGTTGCTTACATCTGTAGGTCTGAGGTTCAACTCCCCCTAAGACCTCTTAGTTACACATAACAGAAGAATAAAACAACAAGGGTTAATTAACTGATATTTTGTCTTTTTGTTCATTGATGCCTTAATGTGCTTCCTCATTGGTGTAAGGAGATTGTCATTTTATTCCTTTGAGAAATAAATAGAACAAACAAATCCAACTTATTTATATTCCATTTTGTATTACGTCTGACTTTTTGTGCTGTAAATGTGCAAGCACCTTCCACAGTTAGTAATCATAACTGTCCATCTGGTGCCCTCAACCTTCAGCCACTGTGTTGCTATTGCCACATGTGACCAGTAGACGGTGCTTTCCCCATTGAAATGACTTGGTCACAAAAATATCTGCTAGTTCATTTCAGCACTGTTTTCACCCAATAAAAGAGTAGATTTGTTTTTTAACCTCTTTGATGAGTTCCTAGATGGGAACCATTGCTTGATAATGATCAAATCAGGCAACCATAGCAAAGATGATTGGCTTTGTAATGAAAGCTAGGATAAATAAGGAATCATCAGAAACTTTGCTAACCTTTGGGAATAGGCATTGCCCTGATTGTTTGTTTTTGGTTGTTCAAATCAAAGAGTTGGTATGGTTTACTAAAAGGAAGAAATGATGCTGATGGGAAGCTTGCAGACTGAAGGTGTGACTGAAAGTCATTCAATGATACACTTTTGTGATGGTCTTAACCACCTTTTCTCTTTCTGACTCACAAAGTCACACAAAGTCACACACACACACACACACACACACACACACACACACACACACACACACACACACACACACACACACACACACACACACACACACTCACACTCTCGCACACAAGCGCACACACAGTTCCGTCCTCACAGCAGTCATGAGGTTTTCTAATTTCCTATTCAGATCTCACCGCCGAGTCTCAGCACCTCTCACTTCCAAATCCAGTGCTCAGCAGCTCTTATCTCGTGAGTCATGCTTGACCCCTGAGTTCACAGATACAAAAGATCTCAGCACATCCAACATTTTCCTACACACACACAAACACACATTCATGTACACACCTCCACGCACGCTGCTCTCACCTTTTCGTGCACTGATAGAAAGAGACAAACCCCTCTCAGTAGCCAGCCTTTGTAGAAAAGCCATAGTGTAAATGGAGTTACATTATTGATGCTGGGTGAAAGAGGAGTAAATGGTTACTGGCTGCCGCACAGTGGGGCAGACTTTTTCAACTGAATCTGTAACAAGAATCTTGAAACACCCTTCTTTTTCTTTTTGTTTTAGAATGAGTAGAGTTTGTGCTTTGTGTGAGTTCTTTTGGACAAATCTGAGTGTAATGAGTTTGCAGAAGTAGAATCGATAACTGACAGAAAACGGACGTTTATAGGTTAATATGTTTTTAAGCATGAGAGAAATCTACTGGGACCACTTATTTGTAAGCATCTCACAGATTTCACATTTGGGGACAAAAGCTATCTTCAAAAACATCTACAGGTACATTTAGATAAAATGCTTTTTTTGTGTTTGTTTACCGCAATTGAGGTTTCTTCAATGTTGTAATAACAACAGAGAAATTGAAAAAACAAACCCTCTTTGTAAGTAAAAGTAGCTTACTGCATTCACAAATTTTGCTAGAGGAAGAATGGAAGTATTAGGTTTATAGTCCTTAAGTATCAAATTACTGATGCATATGGAGCGTTTCACCGTTATAGCTGACATGCAGAGCAAAATGGAAGCATTTTATGTTCTACTTTAACAGTTTGACATATTAAATTAACCCCTATTCTTTCATTGTCAGAATATTTGTAACCATCAAATATAGTGGAATCAAAGTAGAAAGACGAAGTAAATCCTTAAATAAACTGGGATGTGAGACCGCATTTTTATTGGAATCAGGAAAAAAAGGACTAAAAAATGTGAAAGAAAGCGGGCACAGTGACCTGATAAATTCGGTGGATGAGTGGATTTTGTTTGGTGTGTGATATGGTGACAGGCTAACTGTGTTTCATTAGTGGGCCGAGAAATTTAGTTAAGTGTTTGAGCGCACATCAGCCGGCTGTTGTTTACTGCAATATCTGCTCCATAATTTCATGCTTTTATCATTTTGCAGGTCTGCACCCATGTATGTGGGTAACTGTTCACCGTATATAATCTTTTTCTGACAGTTTTTCCAGTGCACTTGTGTTTTCTTGTCATGCATACTTGGGTGTGCTGGCATGGATGTGTGAGCTGGGGCAACAGAGATACAGTGCATTAGTAAAGAGATGGATGCCGCTCTCCAACTGCTTCTGCGCTCCAGGATCACTGAGTGGAACAGTTACAAAGCCTCAGGGTATTCATACCTCTGGGTCCATCCCCAACCTTTCTCTGTTTGTGTGTATGTGTGTGTGTGTGTGTGTGTGTGTGTGTGTGTGTGTGTGTGTGTGTGTGTGTGTGTTTGTGTGTTTGTGTGTTTGTGTGTGTAGAGGTACATCATATTCCCTTTAAATAGTAATGACCTGGGAGCAAAGGCATGGGACTGCTTGTAATTGTGTATTACGTCTTACACTTACTGCACGTTGGGAACTGCACACACGTCCACATAAAAAAACACACAAATGCACCTTTTGCACAACAGAACTGTGCACACATGCAAATACACAGGCACCCAGGGATGCACGCACAGAGGTAAAACTCTCTGTTGCAGTTTATACTCCCAGTTGCTCCATCGAGGGAGTTCAGGCAGTGCCTTCGTAAAGTATTAATGGGGAAACACTCCAACAGACACATGGCTGAGTGCACATATTGTACGTATGCCCTGCCTTACATCAAACAGCCTACATTGGAATTATACAATGGGATATAGATTATTAAATTACTTTTGTTATATCAAAGGCTAATCTATTATTCTTTAACATGTGACTTGAATGACTTCAGATGAAAGAGTTAGAGGTGAAGGAAGTCCCTTTGAACTTGGTGACTTTTTCAATTTCATTACATGAAATACAACATTGATCAGCCACCTTCCTCTTCCACCCAGCATGTCATTGTTGTGTGGTAGAGGAAGTTGGCTGATCTGATGTCTCATTTTCTTCCTTATTGTATCCTAATAAGAAATCATGTGACAATACTGAATAATGTGAGACAGATGAGAGATGGAATAAAGGCTATGCTGTTGGCTATATAATATATACACTGATCAGCTATAACATTAAAACCACTGGCAGGTTAAGCATTAAGTACAATACAAAAGCCCAGTAATAAATCCTCCTTTACTGAGGATAATAATGTTCAGTTGTTATTCAGTCTGATTGAGAGACATGTTGATTTATTTTAATGCATTTTGGAGACTGTACTTTGTGGTGGTGTTGAACTGTAATTGGATACACTGAGAGGTGTTACTTATATTTTGTCCCTCCCATTTAATGTGAATTAGGTTGACAAAATATGAGGAACACCTCTCAGTATAACCCACCACTGTTCAGCATCACTACAAATTACAGTCACCGAAATGACCATTAAAATTAATCAACACCTCTTTCAATCAGACTGAGTAACAACTGAACATTATAATCTCTTATAATATTAGTAGTCTTTTGTATTATAATTAATGCTTTACCTGTCAGTGGTTTCAATGTTGTGGCTGATAGGTGTACAGTGTAGAAAGTTTGTATGCCTGTTTTTTGTCTTTCTTCCTTGGAGTGTTTTGGTATGTTGATTTGTGTAAAAAATGAGAGAAGTTTCTTCCAATCAAAGATTGGAAGAAAGTAACTGTCAAAGATTGGAAGAAACTAACTGTCAAAGATTGGAAGAAACTTGTAGTTTGTGCAATGGGGGTCCGGTTTGTTAATAAACACTTGTTAAATACCTGCGGAGGTGGAACACAGCATGCATCCCCATAGTGTTAATTGGAAAGCAACACTGCATGTAATATTTTAGGATACAGTTTTATATTTGGCCACAGGAAGCTGAACAATATATCAATGACGTTCTCATGTGGGGACCTGCAATTTCATCTTTGTCCACTTGATGTCACAAACATTACAATGACAATGTGAGCAGCAGTACAGGAATCAAATTAACCAACACTGGGTAGGGATGAACGCTCATAGAGCAAACATGGTTGGCTGTTCACAAAAATAGAAAAGCTGTTGCCACAACTGGCATAATGCTGAGTGACATTTATCATGCGTGTGCTAGATTGATATGTTGTGATCAGAAGGACGAGAGACAGAGCTGTAGGCAGCCTTGTGGGGTGAAACCTCCACAGACCTTATTTAGAGAACCCCAGAGACTAGGTGAGAACCTGGGGAATAACATAGCCTCAGTCCCTTGTGTTGCCTAATCACCTGCACCTAAAGCAAAGCACCGTCTAGACATTTGCCCTCAGCTGATCCCATGCTGAAAGTTTGCAAGAGAACTTAAAAGGGAGCCATTTTGGGAGCTGATTCCATTGTAATGAGCTGAGAGTAACTGTGATGAAATGTATGACTGAGCTGTAAACCTTTTTATAATTAGCATAGGCACCTTTCATGAATATAAATGTAGACGCTTAATGAGGCTGATGCATTTAGAGTAGGTAGGCTCAGACGTACTCCATGTGTTATACACCTTTTGCCTGGAAAATGTCTGTCTTCTGTCTATTTCCAGAACTTGGCAGTGATTAATTTTCACTTTCACTTATTGAACGTCATAGGGAAAATGTTACAAGAAAGATTGCAGAAACAAAAGTACCTGTCAATTAAAAAAAAAAAAAAAGAGTTTCTTTAAGAGTCAGTGTGAATGTGTGAGGAGTTCACTGGGAGACCAAAGAACAACTTGTGTTTTGTGAGTCATGACAAAGTGTTCGTGAGGTGAAGCTGTAAACTGCTTCATTCTGAGTACGATCAATACCACTCTTATAAGTAAAGCCAGCAGTTGGTTATCGTAGCTTAACATCATGACATAGACATGAAAACATCTGTGTCTCAATGCAACATCATCTGCCTACCAGCCTGCTGAAGCTCACTCATTAGGCTAACTCGTCTGATATGTACAAAAAACTGAGTGGTTAAGAGAGGCATTGCGGTTTCACAGGGGCTTGTGGGCTGACTCTGATGTTTCCAGGACAGTACTTGGCCAAAAAATAATCCAATGCACAAGATCCCATAACACCATCATGTGTCAACAAGATATATGTTAATAAGTCAGTCTTAGACATGCTGAAGTTGGAGCTCAATACTTTTGGACAGAGCCTGGACAGCTGTTTCACCCTGTTTCTTGAAAGCAAACAAGATAAATCATTATTTCTTACAAGTCAGGTTGTTCATAAAGTGAGGAAATTAAAGTTCGCTGTGAAAATTTCACCGTGAAATAAGAATTTGTTCACCATCAATAGTAGCCACTCTACACATCCACTAGTAGGGAAGGAAAAATACGGCCTCAGATGTGATGATCTCAGAATGAACTGGGACACTGTACCTCTGTAATCTTTTTATCATTGAGCTGTTGAGACCTGTCTTCGACTGCTGTTCAACATCTGAATTATCTGTGACATCACAGGTCACGTACCAGCCCTTGTCCATTTTTTGTGACTTGACAGACAGGTTCTTATGTGTCACGTCTGCCCCACCTTCCTGTTAATAGCATGAGATAAGGTGCAGGGAACTTTATAATAGCACTCAAAGGCCATGCCTATTAGCTCCATATAACACTCTAGCAGTGCAAAGCACTGTCGCCGACACTATAATGGCCACATTAACGAGCATTACACAGCCATTGGCTTTTAGAACCGCTTACTGCCACTGAGCTCATGCATCATAACAGTGTGTTCAACATTATGCCCCATGATAGCTATGAGAGTTTTTTTGTGGTGACTTGGCAACTCTGAGTTAGCTTTCTTTTTCTCGCCTCTTACCTCTCTGCTTCAATTTGTTACTCTCCTCCTCTGTGTTCTCTTTGTTTAATCTGTTCCTTTCGCTACTAGACTCAGTGATAGTCATCCTCAAATGGCCTCATTTCTTCCCGCCCTTCTCTCTGCTTCTCTGAGTTTACTCCCGCTGCTCGTTTCCTCACTACAAAGATGTTTTCTCTGTGAACACTTATTATTTATCCTTGTCTTCCTCCCTCCTCTCTGTCTTTCTCTTATTCAGTGTTTTATTCTTCATGATGCTTTTGAGACTCTGTCCATGTTCCTTTGCATTATGCATTTAAAAAGCCTATTTTCCTGACAATACCACTTTATCTCCTTACTTTGTTGGAAACAATAGTCATCAGAGATCTGACTTTCTTCCTAAACACCATCAGTTCAGCAACTTAGTAAAGTTGGAGAAATGGGTGTACTCTTTTTTATCCCTCTCTGTGTCCACCCAGGAGACGGGAGGATGGACGGATGATGACTTAGGAGCAAAGGAAACGAGTTATTCTCTGCTGTCAAGCTGTCTCCTGTCTAGACAGAGGGTCAGAGAATCTAGAAGATTTGAGTGTCAGCTGCTCAGACATGAGAAAACTTTGGGTTTTAACACCAGATTAACTATAGATCAGGCCAAGTTTGATCCATTTTCTTCCAATGTACAGTGGGGTACAATATTCTGAGACCACCTGGAAAATCTGTCCATGTTTGTGGATGTAGAAACTTTTGAAAAGTTTAACATGTAAAATAAGCAAAAGATCCACTTCATATTTTTGCACTATTTTGTAGGTGAATTATCAAATGCAAGCATATGTGTGGCACTGACCATGTTAACTCCTTTCTTGTCATATTTCCCTGTGTTGTATGTTTCCATTAAAGCAGCATTTAGATGACATTTCAATTTGATCGACTCATCAGAGGCTTGTTCAAGTTTATCTGATTGCAGCCCTTGTTTATAAATATAGGTGTAACTCACTCAGCTGTGAGCATCAGTCTGGTGGAGTCAGGCAGATTAAACCCACTGGGAGATATGGCAGTGGCAATATTCAAGTCTGGGGCTGTTTTGCTATTTTGGAATGCCACTGAATCGACTCCACCCCGACCAAGGAAAAGCAGCACTCCATTCTTTGAAGACACCCTGCACCGTTTAGTTTGCATCCTTTTGGAAGATTCATACTACAGCAAGATAATTAACCCAAAGAAAGCTCAAGGCTTTTCAAGAACTACTTTAAGACCAAAGAAAACCAAGGAGTACTGACTGTCATAGACTGTCCCTCACAGTCACCTGACCTCAATCCTACTGAACATTTATGGGCCAAATGATGACTGAGAAAGCCAAACATTCCTGACATGGCAAAAAGCTCTTTCTTTGTCAGACCGTGCTTGGATAAGATGTTGAACAAAATACGTGGAGCATAAATGCGGCTGTCATTGAAGCAAAAAAGGGGATATTCTGAAATTCATGTACACATTTTAGAGATTCAATTTCTTACTCAAATTGTTACGTTGTAATATTCATTTGTAATGGAAAATTAAATTCAAAACAAATGAATCTTCACTAGTGGTCTCAAACTTTTAGACCCCACTGCACAGAAAATTTGAGAAATCTTCTCATTGTCAATTTTAAAAAGGTTCTTTATATTTTGTTTTTCATAACATTGCATAAAATGCAGCAGAGGTGCTTCCGGAGCTCTTACTGTATATACTTACAAAAAGCAGATAATATATCATAAACATCAATATCTTGTCTTAAATACACAAGAGCTGACTCCTTTATTTGATAGCATTACCTGATCATAATCCTGTTTTTGATCTCTGTATTATGCATTTGGAATAATACCCATTGTCTGAACAATCTTTGTGTGTTGTTGATTTGACCAGAAACAGAAGGCAAGAAAGATGTGGCTTCCTTTGAGTTATGGGAAGTGACTTTCAGTGACACACACATGCAAACACACATCTGCACAAAAACAGAAATACACACAAATGAACATTGGCAGCATTAGAGGAGGGTCGTCTCCCTCTTGTTTTTCATTACTGCGCAAATCTTCATATTTCTCCTGTTCTTTCTAGATTTATTTATTTTTTCTACAAGATGCTTTGTTGAGTGATTACAATAGTCTAATTAAAATGACAAAGATAACTGCCATACATTCTAGCTTCTGTGAAAATGACAGAAAGAACATTTCAGATAAAAAGCACTTGACTTCACTGAGATACTGCAGGTTTGCACAGAACCACTGCGTTGGCCACGTGTTGTCCATGGTGCTGATTTTTACTGCAGTCCCAGAAGTAGATACAGCACCATGGACAGCGCTTGTGACATTTACACCATAGAAACACAGTATGCTGGTGGTTACATTATTTTGGCTGTTTTGAAAGACTATAGTTTATGCAAGCTGTAGATAGATAGAAAATTATGACAATTATTATTGTAGTTCCCAGTGATAAATGCTCCTGTTTATTGTGCTCGTGATGTGTATTGTAAATACTGACATTATCTAGTCTTTGCTTTTCTTCAAATTATATCATTCACTTATTAACCTGCTGTCTTCATCATCCTCTAAACCCTTCACTACTCCAGCCTCAATTGTAGCCCAGAAGTGGTGGTGCCAAATGCAGCCGTGCATGGATGGAGAGGAGTGTAAGGTTCTTCCTGACCTGACTGGCTGGTCCTGCAGTACTGGCAACAAAGTCAAAACCACCAAGGTAAGGAGGATATCTGTCTGGATTTGTGTGTTTATATACATGTGCATGTGCATGCCTGTGTCTGTCTACCAGTATAATTACTGACACTGGTCAATTGTGTGCACAGTTTATGCACATACTACCTCTCACATGCTGCTCTTTTCTTTAAATTTGTTGTCTGTGTTGTCTGTTGTTCTTGTGCACCGTCAGCTACATGTACATATAGCCAATTTTGATATGCTACCATTTATATGCAACGACAAAGCATTTAAAGTTATCAGTGTTCACATCAAAAATTCCAATGACAAACATGTGATGTCCAGAAATGATAAAATCATGTATTATTTAGTGTCTTCCAGCTCGACTCAAATTTTATGTTGATATAATTGACATTTATTTTGAATCAAATTCATTTTCTTTTCTATTTTTTTTTCTGAAACATCATGCCTCAATTAGTGTCTGGTAACAAACTTTCTACCTGATGATGCTGATCTGATGCTAATTTTCATATTGTAAATGACAATATATGAAAGGAAAAGATCTCAGGGCTTACCAATTCAATGAAAGATAGTTTATCAATATATGTTTTTGTTTTTTTTAGACAGAAAAGTCCAACTTAATTAATCAATCAATTCAAACCTATGTAAACATTACAAAGAAACTAGAGAGCTAATCCACAAGCCAGCTCCCTTGTGAGCATTATTTGTGAAGCTGCTTTAAATGTATCGCTTCATACAAGGTTGACATTTTTTTAAAAACTGACTGACTGTGTACAATCTGTACCAGCGTGTGATGCCATGTAAACTGACGCTATTCAGATGAGATAAATTGATTTAAATGAGGGTCCTTCATGGCCCTTTGTAAGCTGTTGAAGTGTGAAAGTTAATTTGCGGGACTGACGATTAGGGTGTGTGTATATATGCGCCAGAGTGTGTGTTGTGGGATAGAGCAGGTGCAGTTTATTTACAGGTGAAATATAAAAAGAGAAACAGTTGGAAGTGAAAGCCGCACAGTCGCCATAAGAGTAATTGCTCGAGAGATGGCATAACAGCACAACATCTGTCGCATTCATTAGAATGCATTATGGCTGGGGCCTTCCACAGAGGCTTCACAATTAAGAGTCATAATTAAATTGGTGAGTGGGGTAGACTGAGGAACAGAGGCACTGCTGGGCTCACTCACAGGCAGTGGAATTAATGACCCTGGGCCTAACACCAACTCTGGGACTGATAGGTGCAATTATCCACATTCTGTTGCACGTTGCCATCTCTCTTCTTTTTCTTTCTGTCCTTTTCTCTCAGTCTTGTCCCTCCAACCCCGTCCCACTGGCCAATCAGCTGACTGCATCAGTGGACAATAATTGTGCATTTGCGAGGTGCTTTATGAGCTGGTAGCAGTTACTTGGAGACTTGGTGGCAGAAGATAGTTGCAATGAGACATAGCTTCCCTGACAACTGCACACAGTGCCCTGCTATCTTGCTTTCTCTGTGTTTTTCTTTTTTATACTGGGTCTCTTTGTCTACCCATGACCTCTTCACACCACCTCAGCATCTTATTCACCATGATGATCTGTATCTGTCCATCTTTCTTTCCCTCCCACACAGCGTAGGCGTGCTGTAGAAAGATGCATAGCCTGCCTGGCCGAGGCATCAGAACACTGTTTAACAAGGAACAGTAAAGACACCACACCACAAGATCCATACTTTCACATGTCCCATTTCACACATCTGACTTTTTGGTAAAACATTTACAGCATTTGCTAAACTGAAAATAGAGAACTGGAGTTTTTTATACATATTGTAAACGCATGAGAGGTTGGGTTTGTCGATGGAAAACAAGTTCTTTTCAATTTCAATTATACGCCTTCAACTTACTGCCCAAATATAAACAAACCATTACAGCTCCAAGACATGTGAAATCCAGCTTTAGCAGTTGAGCCACTGTTAGTCCCAACAATCAGCCAGCCAGCTACACTGCAGGCAAGCATTTTAAATCCAATGAAAAGAACACAGACACAGAAACAGAGAGAAAATTGTTTGATTTTAAATATCCTCCTCTGACCTCTGATTTTCTCTTTCAAATGGAAACATTCCTTCAGCGAGGGCAATGCAGTACACACAGTCACTCCATGTAATTACATGTCTCTGTCACAATGATTCTCTTCTCTTATCTGTGCTATTGTTTCCTTTTTTAGGTCACCCGATAGCAAGAGAGCCACTCAGCCGCGAGGAAAGCTGAAACGTTCCGTGTGGAAAGGATGGATGACTCGAACATATTTACTGTACGATGGGGAAAAATATCAAGGAAAGGACTGCTGTCAGGATATCCATCACAAAACTATGGGAAAATATATACTCATCACAAGCTTGGCCGTGTGGAGCCACACATACAGCATATATACTATGCTGGTTGTTGAGACCAATGGACTACAATCAGGGTACATCTGGACAACAAAGGAACTCTTATTTTCCAATAATGGACAGTGTGGATTGATCAGAAACAGTTGATTTCAAATACTGATTAAGCATTTCAAAGTATATATTTCAACCAAGCATTTGTGGATGTGAGAGACTTGAACTAAGAGCTGTGGTAAGAGTGTTTCTGGACCCGGTCCAGACCTGTAGTCAATATGTAGAAGTTCTATTGGAACCAGTGGAGGTGATTTGGGAAGAAATAAACAGACAGCAGTTCATAACTAGCAAATAGCAAATTAGCATCAAATTGCTCTTGTGGGTCAACTCACTACCATGAAGACTGTTTTGCGGGGAGTCATTTTGCAGTTCTAATTAGGAATTGCAGTAGGATCATAACAACATATTAAAAATTCATGTAAGATATTTACACTAGTCGAAACCATTTGGGAATGTTTTGTTTTTCTAGATTATCTCCCATCTTCTGCTGTGGATGTCACATGAAATCGAAGGTGAGCATTTTGTAAAATGTCTGACACTTGAAGTAGATAAATATGTATATCACATCCCACTATTCCAGAGTAGTTATTGGTTAAAAATGACTCTGACTATTGAGCTTCGCTTATATACAGCTTGGTACAATACGAACTAGTAAAGCGTGATACATCTGTCTCATTTTTGCCCAGAGACATCTCCAAGCTCAGCCTTCAAAGTTATATATCTTTGAACTTATATTATATTCAGTCTGTGACATCTCTTATGTTAACTGTTAAAAGGAGGCCCATAAATGTTCTAACAAAGGAGGAGGAGTTGTCTTTATGTTTTTATTTCACTTTGATGGAATTGTTTTCTTCTTTCTTTCCCTAAATATTCAGGTTCTTAATCTTTAAAAGTAGTGAAAATCCAAAACAATCCAATGAATGGCTTCTTTTTTATCAGGAGATGTTTGTTTTTGTGTGCACATTGCCCATTGATTGTCTCCAAATTCCCTTCCATATCACTGCTACAGTGAAATATACTGAAATAATTGCCACAGATAATGGCAGCTCAGCCTTTTGCAAACATGTTTTTTGTTTTCCTACGGGCTCGATCATTACTGCACGGAGTACAATAGCGTAGCGCCCTAAACAATCATCATGCATCTTTCCATTATATCTATCTATTCTCTTTCTGACACTCCCCATTTCTTTTAATCTTTCTGTCCCTTTATTGTGCCCCCCTCCTCTCTTTTCTGCCATTTTGCTGACCGTAGAAAAGATGGCATGGCTAAAATAGTTTGTACACAATCTGTCCCACCCACTGGATCTTAATTTCTCAGCTGTTTGAACTAGCATACAGACTTTTGCTCCCATACTTTCCAAATCAATTTTTCTCTTATGGACAGATCCAAATGCAAGTCTCTCTTAAACTATATCAGTCTGCCTCCCTGATATGTGAATGTGTTGGGTCATTGTGCCCAGGGGTTAGCCGGCTGGGGGCTGCTCCTCTGTGACTGAGAGCCTCTGCTTTCAGACATGCTGCCTTGTGAGCTATGATAAATCTGTGGGAGCTGCGCCGCTGACGTTCCAGCTCCGACGCTGAGCTCTGAGCCGGAGGGAGCTTGGGGACAGCAGGGCTACCAGTGGAAGGCAGCTCCACTCTCTCATTACTGAGAGGCCTGGATAGCACTGGGCTTCTCTCGGGACCACTGACATGGAATATTTTTAGGCTCACGGTGCAGCGCTGCAGTTAGGCCAGTCACACCACACTGCCCTCTTTCCATGAGCAGCGTCTCAGCAACAATAGTCCATTTAGAGTCAGAATACGATTGTGCATTGACCCACAAGAAAAGAAAAACACCTGCATTCACATAAACCCCCCTTTTTAAAGTTTCATCAGACCTCCCTCCCCAGAAAGTGAAAGTGACAAAACTCAACAAATATAAGGCAAAATATCTCTAGTGCTGTGCAACATCAAACCATACGAAGGATCTTTTTCCTTTCCCCTGCTCCTTCTCACTCTCTCATTCTACATCTCTCTCTCTTTCTCCCCCAGAGATTTCATGTTCTATAGATGAGCCTAGCGCCGCGCTCCCTCCGTCCTACAAGGCTCTCTCCAGCAGAATCAATATTTGAGGACTATTTGTGCTGCTGCTCCCTGGTGGCTGGGGTTTGACACTGCTTCTCCACCCTCAGTTGCAATCGAGTTTGGAAAGGCAGGGAGGATCTGCGAAGGACAGATTCACAGCTCGTCTCAGGTCACCGATACTTAACAAGAAAATCTGCAGAGTGCACCACACATACTATTGTGCAGGCTGGCTGGCCAGCCCTGCAGCAGAGCAGACCCACACTACTCTGCCTTTGCCAATTTATAATAAAGAATTCAACTGAATTTGCCAGAAGGCAATTACAGTATAATTTGGAGAATTTATTATTAACTTTTAATGAAATGTTACATAGCAGGCAGATTTAGCAGACATCAGTGCCGAGCTATACATTGTCCATGCTTTGTATAAAAAAAAAATATTGTTAATTGTTGAAGCTTTTTAACAGCAGGCTTTAACAATGATGAAGAAAGGAAAATAATTCTACTCGTTATTGAAACCGTGCTTACAGACCACAATATCCAGTGTAAAACATAATAATTAAAATCTTGTTTTAAACTGGAATGGGGTATGTCTGCAGTGTGTCAGTGGGAGTCTAACCTCCAACACCCCATTGAGACTGTAAGCTTTCATCTCCACAGGTTAGCAACTGGTGGGACCCAGAGGGCAGGATCCACAGTGGCAAACAAGCAGCGTGGAGGAAATGACTGCAGAATATCATACTAATGAGAGGATAGGCAGTTTGAAAGAGAATGGAAAACAGAAGAATGATGAGCTACCTACAAGGAAAAACAGAGATAAAGAGGTATAGCTATAGTGTTTGAGAGAGGGGGAGTGTGTGAGGAGTATTTTAAGTATGTATTTGTTTATGCACTAAGCCTGGTTGGCTCCCAAGAGGACACTTGCGTCGTCAAACCAAACATTTCCAATAGTCCATCATCACACTCGTTGGCAATTCACACAATCAGTACCTAGAGAGGTAGAAATAAAAGGATGAAACACCGTTGTCTTGGCTTATGTATCATCTTTTGTCAAGTCCAATTTGTATTAGCCTCCAGCCATATCCAGGAAATATGGGTTCAGGATTCATGTTTCGCGAGAATAGTAATCTTCAGATGAAGTGAGTCTGTCAGAGGCAGAGAGATGTGTGACGACTTGAGTCAGTTCTAGGAAAAGAGAGGTTTTCCATTGTAGAGGGAAACGGGCTCCAACTACTGCCGTCTGAAACTGACATTGATTTAATATAAGTCAGAGGCAGATTAGCTGATGAAGAAGATCTGTTATCGGTGCTGGATGTCAGACGCTGGTCTTGTCACTGTCATTTCAGAGGGAACTAATCAACTCAAGCCAAAACGTTTCCTTCAAGAGATCACATCATTTTAGCCATATAACTGTGACACACTGTATAATTACTCAAATGTGCTCAGATGTGTTCACAAAAGCTCTCAGAAATATATTATTCATTCCACATCTCATTGTATTCAGGCCTTTTATCGTCAATTAGTTCAACCCAAAACACAATGCAGGAGTGCCCTATGGTGCAGCACACTAGAATAGCGCATGATCACACGGTTTTATTGGCTACCGCAGCTGGTTTGCTGTCAGGTGATGGTGTGGGGATTAATTGCATTAGCTCCAGTCTCTTACCCAGTATAGAATATGTGACAAAAACACCCTAACACAGGCCATTAAAATTCAATGAAACCAAGCAAAAAAAACCAGACAAACAATCAAAAGTGTCTTTAATATTCATTTTGCGGCAGGCCTGCGACAGGCTGATATTGACGGTGGAGTGAACGTGGGATTCATTAACATCTTCTCCCTCACTGCTTCCTCTCACTGAGCCGTCCCTTGCTGCGTCGTCAAACTCACTTATCTCTTTGAAGCAATTAGCCACTGGAGGCTCCATTGACCTGAGCCTTTGTTAGACTAACGGGTTACATTAGCATGGTCGTAGCCTGGCAGTCTTGGCAATGCATGTGTCGTTGCCAATGTGAGCAGCGCTGATAAAGAGAGGCCCTGCGGTGTGCACTTGCTTGTGTGTGCGCGTGTGTGTGTTTGGGAGGCTTTAGGAGCTACAAACATATCAACCCATTAACTGTCCACTCACTGAACACTTATAAACTCATTGTGTAGGCCTACATGTGTATGTTACTGTATGTGTGTGTGTCTGCTGTAGTCCTGCTGACTAAATGAGGGTGTGAATAACAAAGCAGTCAATGTAAGCAATTCATATCTGTAAGTGAATTTCATTTTTGTCTGCCTTTATGCTAAGATATGCAAAATATTTAAGAGCTGAATGCACAGTACCACTGATAACAGCAGCTATCAGACTGCATCAATATACATTCTGATACACAATATCTCCATTATATCATGTGGTATGCGGTGCATACATGCGACAGAAGTGACAGATTTAATTTTGCCTACTGACGCTCTAAGATTACATACATATGCATATGACAATGTGATCAGTTGCAGTTTTTGCGCAGAGAAAGCATTGCATGCTGTCTCAGCTGAACATGTAAGTATAGAGACTATTGCGTGGTGTGTGGCCGCTGGCACTAACTTGGCAACTATGGTATGGTAACAATGCTATTTAAAGCCCTTTACTAACTTGCAGACATTGACTTGACTTTACTGTCACACTGCATGACTGTTAACCGTGTAGCAAGCTCCCTCACGTGTGACCATACAACAACAGAGAGAATCCACATTAGGATGATACATAAATATAGATTTAACTGTCAGATTAACAGCCTCCATTTTTCCCAAGTAGAGAAATAGCCTACTAGCAAGTGTTGCAGTTTCTACTCCAATGACAACAAAAGCCAAGTATGAATGCATTATTCATAATTAATTATCCAAATGTGTTACTCCTTCCTTATTTACCAAATTAATGGTTTGTTTTCCTGAGAGATGTCTCCTGTCTGGTACGTTGGGTGGAGAAACAGTATCCTCATAAATTTCCCTGGCAGGTGAGGTATGGAGAGAGTGATGAGACAGAACAAGGGAGGATCAAACACACAGAAACCATTAGTTCCGCTGGTTCTGCGGCCCACTGCTGATTTTTACAACTTTTAAATCATTAAACGCAGAGACCTCACAAGTTCTACCGTGCTGTGCTGCTTGTATTATAACACAGAGCCAGACTCCTGTCCCAGCTGCCAGATCGCATCTGTTCCACTAGAATTTGTACTGTTATGCAGAGCTGAAATATAGCTCTACTGCTTTGTGTCCAAATTTAAATGGGTGTCTCCTACTGTACTTGATGGTTGAGTGTCATTTTAAGATTAAGCCAACATTTTGCTGACTCTTCTGTAGTTATTTTTTAGCTTTCAGCAACTACAGATCCGGTTAAAAGTTAAAGTGAGAGCGGTGCTGTACTAACCATACCTAAGCAAAAACATCACTGGGAGTAGGGTGGGCTGTAGAGACAGACTCTGATACAAGACTGGAAGTGTACCAGTAGGAAAAGAAAAAATAACTAATTCAAAATAACAGACATTTGTAATGTTACTAATTACCAGAGTAATTGCAAAAAGGTCACTCAGACAGCACATATCTTGCTCAAGGCCAACAGTCCACTCTTCTATGATATGCAAATATTAAACTACAGCCACTGTGCAAGTCTGTATATATTTCCAAAACTATTAGAAAAAGTTAGTTATTCCAGACCATTCACATTTTGATGTGAGTGAGAGTATAGTTTGCTGCTTGATATGTGTGTATTTTTGTTTGCATACTCGCACATTAGTTTGTGAAAAAAAACAACCATGGTTTATTATTATTATTATTATTATTATTATTATTATTATTATTATTATTATTATTATTATTTAATGAAGTTTGGGCAAGTATGTGTATCCCAAAGGATTACTGGCACAAGTGAATGTAGACTGTGATGTAGTGTCATTGTATTTTGAGAATTGCCCATTTTGTCACAATTGACATTTACTGCCATCTAAATAATGTGTTGATCTGCCCTGTCATTCAAATCTGCTCCAAAATTTCTTGGGTTCTTCTTTGGACCATGCTACACCCTCGCACCTGAAAATTGGGACTGTCAGAATAATATTTTAATCACAATTGTTCTCTTAGTTTTTGTGAAATTATTGCAAATAGTCACACACAATGCATTCTGTTCCACAATAATAATAAAAAATAGGTTAATAAATAGGTTATAAACATTCAAATGAAATGTATAATTGTGCCCTTGTAATTATGAATACTTACTGATGTCCAGTGATAGCGGCCTTTGCCTGTGGTAGTAGTAGTGTGACCAGGTTTCCCACTTTATGTGGGACTGCAAAGCAAGTCTTGTCCCATGTTAAGACGCTGTCCCACCTTTTGATTTGCTCTTATTTCTAGTAAAATTCGGCAGGACAGAAGCTTTTCTAAAATCGGACTTTTGTCTAAAGGCTGTGAAAAAAGTAGGAAGGCTGTTATCATGGGGCATTTTGATGTCAGTCAAACTGTGCATACGTGGGTCCAGTGCAGGTTAGTCTGTCACCATCTTTGCTGCCATCATTACGTGACCACAAAGTCACAATCTAAACTGCAGAATATGATGGAAACTACCAGAAAGAAAAGGAAATTCAGTGACTGGGACACTACTTATATACGGGTTAAGACGGTAGAGGGCCGTTCTTAGAGTTTTTTCCCTTTTTTTTTTTTTTTTGCTGGAGTTTTGTTTCAAATTTACGTTGTGAAGCAACATTACAAATGGGTCTCACAATGAATGTGTGACGTAAAACAAAATGTGCCAAATTGTTGATACATTAAAATCTAAAGATGATTCCCAGAAAAATCAGGAAACAGTAGCTGAAATAACTCCTGCTGACCACTGTGCAACATCCCAACCATACAGGTCAGCAGACTGTGGTGGTGAGCTGGCACCACAGAAAACCATTTATTGTGAAACTTCACCTTCCTCTTATTCTGATTGTATATACTTAGAATGGGAGCTTGGAAAAATGCATTCAAATCAAATACATCTGTTTAGTCCTTGATATGCTACCAGCCTACTTTTAACCCTCAAAGTTTATTGTTTGTTTATTTTGAGTTGGATTGACATATACAAACTTCAGATAACCTCTCAGCATCGGTGACATGTCCCACTTTGTCCCACACAAACATACTCTTTGTCCTACATTTGGTTAGTTTAGATCTGGTCACCATAGGTAGCAACTCAGCTTCAGTTCTTGAATTCTGCACATTATCTTGAGGGTAACTTGTATGGGTCACAAATGGTAATACTGATAACCTCTTTAAGGCCCTGGTCTGCATAGATGAGCATGATGAGTAAACAGCAATCCACTGTTTACTGTGGACCAACTTCAGCTGGGCTAACTACTTCTATTGCAGTAGTCAGCCCAGCTGAAGTTGGTCTGCTCACAAGTTGGCTACATTCATCCGGAATGGTAACGAGAGTCATTGGTACACGTAACACGGGCTAATGTGTGTTTTTCCTGAAGATGGACTTCAAATTGGACAAACTAAACTGGTATGCGAACGCTTCAATTCCTGTGTGTGAACAAAACTTTGCTTTTATCCAGAAAACCATCTGGTTTTCTTTTTAGAACAAAATTTCCACTATCAGGGTTACAGGCAGGTCTGCTACTTGAACGCTGCAACATGTCAAACTCAAGTTCACCTCACAGAGCCATGCAGTTACAGTAATGATGTAATAATGGGTGCATCATCCAATGATTTGAACAGTTTTTTTTTTTTTTTTGTGTTAAATTGTTTAATCACATTAAGGATTTTGAATCAAGCACTAATGTGTTCATGCTGATAACCCTAATGAGAATATTATAAATATTACAAATAAATAATAAAGTAAATAACTGAGAAGTTCAGCCAACTTGGTCAGGGCTGTATCTTGGGTGTTACTTAATTTGCCAAGACAGGAGTGGTATAAAAAAAAACAACGTGATACCATGCTGATTTAATATTATATTTTTTGTGGTCTTTACTAAGAAGGCTGAAGCCGGGCGAGTGTTCAGCTGTGAGAATGGCTGGATTAAACTGTCCTGGGGCCCCAGATCTCCAGGAGTCCCGAGAGCCAGAGATTTAATATCTATCAAGGTTTCAGTAATTTCATCAAGTTCGTTCAGAATTTACATCACTTTAGTATAAAGTTGGCTGTGGGATATATATGGCTAAAAGGTAAATAGGTTTGCTTTGAAAACAATGGGTGCACAAAGTTTACAGTGCAGAATAGCAGATACCCATTTATCTTTGAATATGCACAGAAAACCTTTTCAGAAAGATTGCTGAAAAAAATACCACAATGCGAAAATCTCCTGACATATAGCAGCAATAGGCTTGTTAAGGGTGGAACTCGATCTTTCTGCACAAAAAAGACATGTATCGAGAATTTCTGCTTTCTGTCCAGGATAGCTCCTCATGCTATGCTGCTGTAGAACAGACTGATGTTCAAACCCACATTTTCAGAATCCCTTGAGTGTGGCTGCACATCTGCCGGGACTGGCAGCCAGATGCCGTGCCCTCAGCCAGACCTCAGCCCAGACGACAAGCTCCACAGGCGGTGACTGGCGTCTCTCATCGCGCACTCAAAGCTCAGGGCTTTCCGCCTTTGCAGCTGCCTCTGTGCCAGCCTGACAGATGCCCCGTCAGCGCAGATGTGAGTGGTGTGGAAGTGGTGGGGGATGGCAGAATGGAGCTAAATCACTGTGTAATCAACGTGTGTGGTTGGGAGGTGATGGGGGCTCAGCGGGCACGCAAACATTTACAATTGGCCAGGCAGTCCTTGTAAACAGGAGTGGTAGTACAAAAGAGGCAGGTTGAATAATTGATAGGATGTAAGAGGATCTGGCTTTGGGGGATTTTGAAGCATTGATTCTGGCTGAGAGGGAGTGAGTGGGGGAGAAAGTGAAAGGCTTTCCTGGTGCCAACCTTTAGAAATGCTTCTCTCTTTCCCTTAGCCTTCACTTTGCCCAGCTATGGTGATTCTATGCTTGCCGGCTATACTTTTTTTCTGCCTGTCTTTCTTTTTGTAAAGCTTTTCTGAGTGAAATGGTGGGTAAACCATCATGCGAATGCCTGACAAAAGCATAGCCAGAACGAAAGAAAAGGCCAGATGGCCATGGAGAGCAAGAGAGAGAAAGAAAGGAAAGAAATACAATAGAGTAAGAGAAATGGGTAAATTACAAAGTAAAAACAATCCAAACAGACTAACAGGAAGAGGGTAGAGAGACAAGAGTAGAGCAAAAGAGATTGTGTTGGTAAAAGGGTACAGAGAACAACACTGTCATTGCAGAACATTTCATTCTGTCTGCCTCTGGCACAAAATGGCAGAAAACAACTGAAGTGTGTGAGATTTCCCCATTTTACCTGGATGAAAATCATTAATAATATGCTCTCACATGAACCAAAACATACATCCATGCACCAAACGCCTTTCATCACACCAGCTGCAGGGCTCATAAAATGAGCTGATATAAATAAATTCACGAGCTTGGTTTCAAGTCCTGCTCCTGGTCTGCCAGCACAGACACAAAATAATGGGCCCGTGCAACACAAACATGCAGATACACACAAACAGACTGTTTCACAGCCTCTTTTGACTTTACACGCTTCACATTCACATCATGTCCGCAGACTGAGAAACAAGCTTATCTCCAGGTTGTTTCTCTCAAGCTGTACTTTGCAAAAAGTAGGAGGAGGAGAAGTCTTAGTCTTGTGTCATCAAACGGAAGAGGTATCAAAATGTGACATTTCACAACACTGGTCACTGGTAAAAGCGCTTCCGCCTTGTTACTGTTGTGCAAGTGATGGGCACTCTCTCTATTCAAACGAAAATTCCTCTTTGAACAAAGTCGTACAGCTGTACCATCAGGTGCTTTGACTGTGTAAGCCAATTTTGATCAGAATACATCACAAACATTGTACTAGAGTATGGTATGGTACGACAGCAGAATAAATTCTACTTCAAAGTCAAACACAATCTCATTTCTCTTACCCAACCGACTGCAATTGCTGCGGTAATTTAAGTTCTGGTCTTGCCTTACAATAACACTTTGCACTTAGCTATGATGGCTATGATAATGCTTTCCCTCCTCTTGGCAACTCTCTTTGGTCTCCTTCAGAGCTCGTGTGTCTGGAGAAAGTGAATAAAAATGAGGTCTTTGTCGGACTTTGTCTTGCTCCAGGATTTGCTTTATCTTTAATTCAAATG
Source organism: Embiotoca jacksoni (assembly GCF_022577435.1). Taxonomy (NCBI): domain Eukaryota; kingdom Metazoa; phylum Chordata; class Actinopteri; family Embiotocidae; genus Embiotoca; species Embiotoca jacksoni. The sequence goes on along the minus strand of NW_027185229.1, from coordinate 8,679,418 downwards.
AGGCCCATTTTGTGCATGAAGTAACTGAGAACAGTGGGTGGCTTCTCCCAGACAAGAGACATGTGTTTCTTTGGCATCGGGTGGGTGGGTTACATCATCTAGCTGTCCGCCTCATGGCCATGCACTCCTCTGCCGACAGAAAGACAACGAGCGAAGACCATCATCAGAGGAAATTAGCTCAGTAGTGTTGAAAGCGCTCGCTTCTCACAATAGCCAGTGGCCATGCTAAATCATTAGCCTGTCACTTTGTTGGGGTTGAGTCCAATTATTCTCTCAATCCGCCTCCGAACCAAATTGCATTATTGCAATTATATCCATTGCATGACATATTGTAGCAGCGAGGATGTTTGAGGTGGGGAAAGGAGGAGAGGGGCTGCAACAAAAATGGAGATGGAGGGGGAAAATAATTTCTGTGGCATTACAAGCACCAGGGAATGTCTCACTGTTTCCTTGCTGGTGCTTTAAAAGGGCACATTGATTATGTTTTCTGCTGTAATGGATGTTTGTATTTACCACATAAACATCTCTCCCAATCTCACTTTTTTGTCATTGATTAAGATGCATTCATGTCAGATTTGGTTATAGGACCAATCTCTGCAACTTGTTACAGACTTTATTTCCACTTCTCCTTCCCTCTTTCTCATCACTCTCACTCTATATCTGCACACTCCCCTCCTTTCCTTTTACACGTCTCTCAACACAAGCTTTTGCTGTCACAGCACTCTTGTCATCAGGCTGTCAGTGCTAATCAGGGCATGGTGCTGCTGAGCGTTGTGCATCAGATAATTTTCAAGACCTTCCACTCTGATGAAGTCCGAGGTGTAATGCAGTGCGGCCCTGTCAAATCTGCCGCCGGTTCTGTTGGCGTCACCTGCTTTAACTGTAGATCATAGCTGCTGTCAAGAGAGGCGGCACTGCCACCGGGATGTGTGAGCATGAGGTGTTCAGCAGTTACAATGACTGACTTAATATTGCTACACTCCAGTCTCTTGCTTGATATGCCTGTTGGGTCCCAGCTGCAACAATGGATGACGTCAAAAAAAAAAAAAAAAAAAAAAAAAAAAATCACATTTTTTTGTTTTGCTTACGATAGAGCATTCTAATTAAAAGACAACATTTGCAGCAACACCTGTTTAAAAGTTTGGCCTTTTTAAGCATTGTTTTGGTGTAGTCACCCTTACAGAAAAAAAACAGGAGTTTCTAATGTTTTCCACATACATTTTGTAAAATATTAAAACAAGGGGAAAACATGTGGAAATGTTTTCACATCTACATGGGCCTCACACGTTACACCATGAAAATGTAAAAAAAAAACCCACATCTGCCTCAGGAAAAATACATATTTTAAAATGTGCACAATCACGTGTAATGTGGGCACATTGCACATATGAAATTTATGTTATTTTTCTGTATGGGAAAGGTTGTTTTACTGTTTCTTCTCTCCCTATTTCTAGCACTGCGGGTGTGTGTTTGTGAGTGTGCCCTTGTATGAGAGTGCTTGTGTTTGTCTGCAGTGAGACCTTGGACCCAGATGTAATTAGACTTGGTAATGATGTGGCCTGTTTACAGCTTAAGCCCTCTGCTAATGATAAATGCACTTGACGTATGTAGTCCAGACTTCACTTCAAAAAAAGAGAGTGTGGGACAAGCTCCATGTCAGTTAGTCAGCCATCAGCAATGTATCATTCATTTACATCCTGGACCTCATGCACAGAGACCTGTGTCCGCAGAGATGCTTGGACTGACCACAGTTTTGACAGCTGCCTAATCATTTGGAATCATACAAGCTGCAGAGAAGCACCAGCCTGGTAATACCAGACCCAAATTCAGTGTGTGGATAGATGGGGTCAGACCTCGCTCCACTGTGGATTGCTTCCAGTCGTTGCATCCTATTGGACATAGACCATTCATTAAAACCAATGAGACATCCCTTAGCCATTTGGCATTGAATATGTACAGTATGTGCTAAAAATCTACCACCACTGCCATTGTTGGAACTATTTCAATATCATCGAACTTAGCCATGCACACTGGTTGCTGACTGATCCGCCCTTCAGAGTGTCTGAGTGAACCTTCATGCAAACAGGGTTTCAGACTACAGTCACAGCAAAGACTTAAGCTGTGAGCAACAGATGGTGGACTTAGGCTAGAAAACCTTCAACTTTGTGAGGATCTTTTTTTCCCAATGATACAGCCATATGCATTTCACAGCTGTTTCTATTATGCAGTTTGTTGGAGCTAAAATACTTTTACTCTTTCCATTGTTGTCCAGTTGATGCAAAAGCTCTTTAAGTTGTTGGCTAATTTATGTGATATGTTGGTCACATAGAAATGTCCTGGAGACAGGGGTAGAAATTAACTAAGTAGTTAACACTGGCAGAAAGCCAGGGGTGTGACATTATGAAAGAGAGATATCCTCTGCCATCCAGACCCGTGACCACCTGCTCTCCCTCCTTGCCCACCATCTTGCCTTGGGGGTCACCATGGACGCACTCAGCAGACCTCCACTTAAACTCCTTGGAATATGACTCAAATACATGTCCTCCCTTATTAATCCACTCAGCTTGTGTGTACGGCATTGTGTGCACTTACATGTGTGTAGCTATCCTGTGTATTCTTATGTGTGTGTGTGTAAGAATACTCTGGTCTGGCCCCCCAGGGGGTGAGATGGCGGGATGGTTGGGCTAGGTGTGGGGTGATATGACAGCGCTAGGGCAGAGCAGGGGCAGTCAGTGCAGCTCCATCTGTGGCCCTTCTGTTCCCTCACAACCTGACCTTTGACTGTCTTTAGGTGTTACATGACAAGGATATCTGAGCCATGGCCCTTTAGGACTGCTAGTGCTGCACACAGTATACGCAGAGGTGAGCTTGGTGGTAGGGATGTGCATAAAGTGACTCCAGAATAAATTACACCTCCAACTAAAGGTCAAATGACTGTTGACTGCAGAGGTCTCTCTCTCTCTCTCTCTCTGTGTGTGTGTGTGTGTGTGTGTGTGTGTGTGCGTGCGTGCGTGCGTGCGTGTGTGTGTGTGTGTGTGTGTGTGTGGGTAGAAGGGTGTTTTTGGATGATAGTGTATTTTGTAGAGGCTTTGATTCACACTTGACAATGTGCTAAAGAGAGAAAGAAAAATTGTCAGTTCACAGTGCTAATTTGGGCGTAATATCCCAAAGTCAGCCAATCTACCGCGGAGAGGAGAAAGAGAAAATTAAGCATCTGCCTCATTTTCCATAACTGTCCATAGCCAGACTCATTAACAAGAACTATGCTCATCCAGAGAGGCTCCACTGAAACTAAGGTCCTCATAGAAACATGCAAACCACCAGTTAAAGAAGTCGAGCATGTGAAAGACTGTTAAGTCTGCATCACAGCTAAACTCCTTTTGTGATGTCATAGAATTCAAATGAGAATGTCTCAGGGAAATCACACAGCAGATTAGTCAGAACCAATGACGATTACTTGTAGGAAGCCTTATAATATCAAATGGACGTTGCTGCTTATGTGGGTTTCCTGATGAACATCTCTCATTAACCTCCTAGGTGATGATGTTGAGCTGAAACAAAGCTCCCTATCAGGCTCTTGCTGCCTGGCATGATTTCTGGGTCACTGAATGTGAGAGAAAGAAAATGATGGCTGTTGTTGCAGAACAGATGGGGTACAGAAATGGTTTGTGGCCATGGCAATTGCAAAGTTTTCAGTTAAAGAGGTTAGTGAGAGTCAGAGGAATCAATTAGGTTCGCATGGGGTGAAGTTTTTAAAATTCATTAATGACAGCCTAATTACAGAGGAACAATGGGCTGATAATTACATCTGCAATAATTAATACACTTACTGTAACAAAAGGAGCGTTGAGAACACAATCATCAGCTAATGTATTATTAGCGAGTTGATACAATCAGCCAGTCTGTAATGAGAGACGACAGAGCTGGAAAAAGCCGAATGAGAGGAACGATAGGGCCTGTCATTAATGATGTCTGACATCAGAATGTATTCTCAAGAGTCTCAAGAGAGAGAAAGAGTCTGGTACACATGGCTGTCAGTGAGCAATACCAATAAATTGATAGGCCTTTCATAGACCTGACTGGCTAATTGATTTAGCTGCTAACAAAATACTTTGCATAAAAGGTGTGGGTTGCAGTTTTGACAAATGCAAAAGAAACAGAGGTGTTATACTGTAGTGGTTACATTTGGCACGGAGCAATAGCAAATTGCAAACACAGTTTTGCACAACCAATGGAATTCATCAGGTTTATCCACCACTTCCACCTAACACACCACTGGTTGTGAGGGTTGAGACAAACAAGTTGTTGAAGGTTTGTCCTCTGAATAGACTTGGTGGGAACAGCGGTGATGGCAATGTCTAGAATGAGAGCCCCTTGTACCTCAATGATCCCACACATCTTAGAAAAATTATCAGTTAGGTCACTGCCAAACTGAGGGAGGGACCTCTACTGGACCTCAGTGCCGAAGCCAGGTCACAGGCACATCATTCAGGGATGTGGGTGGAAGACAAGGTCATCCTTGACTGCAGGTCGGTCATTTTTGCTCTGTTTGCAAAAAACAACAACATTGAAAACGAGAACTTGAATCACTTACATTTTGGTGTCTGTGCTTACATTTAGCTCACAACATGTGAGCTAAATGTAAGCACATAAAATATTTCCTTTAATGTTTTGTGTGTAAACAACAACTAAACAACATGGTTTCAGCGGATCACTGAAATTACAGCCTACAGTATTACTGTAATGTACCATTATGTCTGTACAGTATGTATCTAGTACTTGCGTAGTGAGTGGCCCAATAGTTGATTTTGCATTGATTTTATCTGTAAAGAGCTAGAATAGGCCTACTACATATATAGCTGTCTTTATATGCAGTGGCCAAATTGAATCCCAGAATAGGTACCACTATTAATCTAGTAATTTCTGCCATACTGTAATGATCCCTACCATTTCATTCAGTAGTTACCATCTAACTGGTGATTTAAACCCATGAGGGGAGGGTCTTTTTTAATTGATTGTTATATGCTTGGCAGGTAGTGAACAGGAAACCCTGGGCTACGATCAAGGCAATTATAACTGCTCATTAGATACTGTAATAGCTAAAGATGTCCACAAGGACAGTCATAAACCATCTCTTCATTATTACTCCTGCACATCGTTGCTTGTGTGAAATGGTGTCATGCACAGCAGTGTGAATGCAGGAAAAGCCCATGAGATTGGACTGTCTGCCTTGTTCTCAGCTGCCTTGACAGATGTCAACATGTGAACAAATGTCCTTGGGTAAACCTCCTGTGGGCTGGATGAGATGTCTGTAGATGTAAGCTAGGGAGTTCTTGAGAGCATTTGAGACTTTATTTGAAAAAAAAACGTGTTTTGTTTGCCTGCGATCACATATTCTGGTGCAGTTTTGAACATTCAAGAGAAAAATGTATCAAGGCCTAAAGAATAAAAGCATATCATAGAAAGAATAAAGCATATTTTTCTGAGAAGAAGAATACCCAAAACAGTCTGACAAGAATTCAACACTTACAACAGAGTTGAAGTAGGTATGTCTGTATTATTATATGAGATTTCCTAATTGTATTTCAAAGATATTATTTTTGTTTCATAATGGTACATATTGTATGGCCTACAATAAATGGCATAAATCAATTGCCTACATCATTTGAGTATAGGAAATGCAGGTAATTTTTGTATATACTACAGCTAAGACTATCAATGTAGCAAACTGTTAAAATTTTCAATAATGTTGCAAATGCATATATATATGTAAAGACTAAATAAAATAAAAGAGCAAAACGTTAATTAGGCTTGTATTGGTGGTTTGACAACTGCAGTGTACAGTATGCTTTTATATTGAAATCGACTGTTCTACATACACCTACAAATTGCCAACTACCAATTATAATTTTTTTTTTACATTTTCTTTACAATAATTGGCTCATTCACGGCTGTAGCATCCAATTATATTCACTCAGGTAGAGTTGCGCAGAAGTTGATCAATAATCTGACCGTCATGGCCTGCTACAGGCGATTTGACACCGTCTGCGTTAAACATTTTGGATAAACCGATTGCAGAGGAAAAAAATCACGGTGCGTCGCGGGACTTGTGCCGGCCTTTACACGGTGTTCAGCCGGATGTCAGGCAGCCTCCGCATACAAGGACAGGAGCCAAGTTTTCTTGGATCCTCCGTCCGACCGTGGCGACTCTGTCAGGCACCAACTCACTGGACATCATAAGTAAGTGAGTAAGTTAAATAAGTGCTGCTCGGGCTTTCACTCACTGTTTGCATGTTTGGCTCCGTGCAACTTGTGTTTTCTCATCTAGTTATGGTGGCTTTGCTGGTTTGCTGCTGTGCTTTTGCTCTGCTGATTCACTTGTGATTTGCATGAATTATTGACATGTATGGCTTCAGCTTGTTTGTAAGTGATGTTGTGCTGCTGGCTGTTCAATTTGCCATTATTTCACCGAATCTCTGAAAGCCTGCATTCCAATGCATGAACGATTTGCAGCCCATGTGTATCCATTTGCATTGGTAGGTATTAATAATGAAGTTCATGTATCAGTTGAGATTATTTCATGTGGCCTTTTTCTGCATTTGCAGTGTTATAAATGATAATTGGAATGCTCTATGGGTTGAATTAGTCCTGGTTATATTTGAATGGTTTGACGTTGTTTTGTGGGATTACTTCTCGCTCATGCATGCTGTACTGACCACTAGAGAATACTTAAATCAGACTTGGCTATAGTTGTTCATATCCGAATAGGACCTACATCTGAACTCTTGTTTATTGGTCAGCTTTAAGAGAGAAGATGAGGCCTGGCTTGCATAAAAGCATGTGTTTCAGTACGCAGTTTATTTACATTTTAGTTACACAATATTTCCTTTGCTGTGTCTCGCTGTAGATTCATCTGAAAGTGCACTAGCATTCAAAGGAAATTTCATCATGCTGTTGCTTGTCATGGGCCAGGTAGTTTAGAATCCTTCTTAATTCTGTTGCCATTGTGCTGCATGTTTATCCGAGGTATTTTGTCTAATTACATGTCAAATAAGAAGGTTTTTGCAACATGTTGTGGCTCCACATAGATTAGGTACATGTATAGCATTTTTCCCTTGTATCAATATGTTGTTAGTATCCTGCCACATGTGTATCTGAGGGCAGCCTGGCTGCAATTCAAGGGAATATGAAACATGTTTGTTGCATAGATTCGGAATGGCGGATCCCAGTGGTTCTGTTGTTTTTGAGACTCTAATGTGATCCATGATTATTGAGCAGGGAGCAATAATGTAATTATGGGAGGGCTGCTGTCTTGGTAGAATCCTCTTGTGGACCTCTGAGCAGAGGTGTAATTTTTTCCAGTCAGTTCCAGCAGAGCATTAATTCTCAATGTTTTAATCAAGGACACTTTCTTTGTCACGTTTCCTAGCATTGGACATAAAAACAAAACTACAGCCCCCTTCCAGGAAAACAACATGTCCAAAATAAATTTGAAGGCATCATGTTAGAACTAAAAAGGCGACACAGGTTCACTTGAAAAAAATGTGTGCTGCAGAACACAACAAAATAGCAAAATAGATGACAGTGTAGCAAATCACAAACATTTAAACAGTGAAAGTGAGTACAGGACATTCTCCTGCACAGCAAACAGCCTAATGAGGGACAATCTGGCAGGAGATGTGGACTTTTGTACACATCAGTAAGGGCAACACCTGCAGCTGCTGCCAGGAAGAGAGAGCTCTGTGTGTGTTGGTGAAGAGCTCTCGCTTGCAGCAGTGACCAAAGAGTCAATGGCAGCATCTGCATCCACTCCGAGGCAGCCGCCCACGTGTCTGACATCTGCAGGAGAGGAAAAATAGGCAGGCACAGCACAGGCACATTCAGCCTCTCTTACAGTGACTGCAGACAGTCGCCGAATGTAGAAATACAGCAGCAGGGAAGATGTTTACTGTCAACGGAGTTCAAACTGGGGCTTTCTCTCTGAATGATGGCCCCTCGTGATAACACGGGCCATAATTCAAAACACACAGCCTTATTTGAAGCATCAGAGCTCCTCACCGCTCGAAAACGAGTAGAAGTCATTACTTGTGTCGACCCTTTAGTGTCTGCCAGAACATCTTGTGCATCGCTGCAGGAAGCTGTCGGAGGCAGTGGACTGAGTCATGACTTCATCCGACTGTGTGTCTGCCAGTCCGTTTGTCGAGTAGACAGATATATTGACTTTCATTCATAAGACATATCTCTCTGTTTGCGCAGGGTAAATGTTAGTGCTTTGACTATGCTTGACTGATGCTGTAGATCTCTCAAACTAAAGTAAACAGTCCCCTCATGAGGAACCCCGACTTGGTACCTACTGGCTGTCAGGAGGACACTCACACCTCCATTACAACTGGCAGGGCACAACACAACTCGTTCACATGGCCTGACTGCTATTTACACCTACTCACATTCGGCATGCTGTATTTCTGACAGCTTGGCCTGTTCCACCTCCAGCTTCATCCAGTTCTTGCAGAAAATATGTATTCTGGCTCATGTACTGGACAGTCAATAAAGCCAACTATGTCCATCAGTTTTTTTTTTTTTAAAACCACAGTCGTTGTAATTAGTTTTAACCTGTCAGAGTCAGCTCACTTCCTGCAAGGCCACTGGTAAATTAACTTGGAAAAAAATATCATTTCAAATGACAGGTGAATGACTTTCACAGAAAATAACTCAAAACATTCTATCTGTTTGGATTAGGTATGCGTCATGATTTTAAACTTTTTCTAATGTTCATAAAAAAATATTGGTATTTATATATATATATATGTATGTGTGTGTGTATGTATATATTTTATATATCTCATACAAAGTAACATCCTTCATCTCAAAGATGTTAGCTATAAAGACATGCTTCACATCTACTTTGTTAAAGGAAAGGGTTTTTAGAAGTTTGTTCACATTTATTTTAACCTGAGTGAATTTCTCTCTCTCTTTTTCAGTGTTTGTGTATGTGTTGCAGAAGAGGGGGGTGGTTTTCTTCAAATAATAGTCAAACAGTTCCAAGCAAATATTGCAGTATTTTGCTTGAAATGCCCAACTTCGTTCAGTTAACTGGGCTTTAACAATTTTTTTATACAATGTTTAAATTGAAAATACTCTTTCTCTCTACTGGTATCACTTTTAAATTACTTCTTGAGTGTCCAACAAACAGTTTATGGATAATCTGGGAAAAGACATGGGGCCATATCAGAATCAGTTTTTTGAGTGCCGAAGGCTTAAACCTGGAGGTGGACACTAAACTAACAGGATATAGTCTGGCTTTGTGAAACCACCACATTCATGCTTATATGGTAAGGTTGTCCTCATCATCTTAGCTGCTAAAATATGCAAAGACACTTGTTGACACAGCTTTACAAGTGAGTAGATAAGGGAATCCTAAATTGCAGCAATGTTTGAAAGTCATCTGCTTGGTTGCATTGTGTATTCTTCTGTCAAGCTGTGTTCAGTGGGATTATTGTGTCACCACTTTTTTTTTTTTTTAAATCTTCACATTGACTAAAATGTTTCCATAACTGATGGGAATTGTGGCAAAGAAAAAAAAAAAAAAAAAAAAAACAGGTATTCTCTTTTTCTTTTCTGTAAAAGTAGGATGGGTATATTGAGGTTAAGCAAGACTTAACTTTATCCAGTCTCTGTATTACTTGCCTCTAGAGCTATGATAAACCCACAAAATTAATCGTTATCAAACAAACAGTTTTTGGGAAGAGAATGGAATAAGAAAATGTTGTAAAAGTTTAGGAGGGAAGAATTACATTTCTACCTTGAAGCAAAAACCGATAAAAAAAATAAAACAACTGTTCTTTTTATTGCTTGTTTTTTTTAGTGATGTCATGATATGGATTAAAGGTATAGGATCAGTGACAAAAATAGGCATGGGGTTTTGTTTACCATGTCCAAGATAACAGTCAACGGCCCGGCCCTCCTTGTGGTATTCATTTTCTCCGACCTCTGAAATATCTGAAAGCTCGGAGTTCATGAGTATTTGCAGACTATTACAGAAATGGCGGAGGGCAATGAAGTTCATTCATTTGTTAGATGGCAAGCTAATATACAGTAATTTTTGTCACTTAGACTTTTTTTTTTCCGTCTGTCATTATGCCTGAGCATTTCCTGTATTATGTTACCCACCTGCTAGTTTGCTGAATTGTTAGCCTCTCTCAGCTTCTATATGCTGTCCATGTTGCTGTTGCCTAGAAGCAGTGTACTCACGACTTAACCCGAACACCAAGCGTAACAGGCACACAACTTCCTGCATTGTAACCACAAGCTCTCAAGTTTCTTTTGAAAGCAGCAATATGTTAATGTTAAATCCATCTTACAATAGCTAACGGGTCCTTCATTTTAATTTCGTTATGACCATCTCAGTATCTTTGTGAAAGGTCAGTATTACTTAGAAATTAGTGAACGCACCTCTTCTCAGGAACACGCATGACTTTGTCTCAAACATGATAAATGTGCCCTCTATAAATACTTACTAATTTGCCATAACAGCCCACCATTGGCATGTCTCAGCACACACATGACATCCTGTAAATGAAATGGTTAAAGAGCTAATATTGATGTGTGTGACATTTTCTGCATATGACATCTTAATCAGTAGAATCTAAACTCAGTTACAGCATTAACAGTGTATGACACACTTCCCCAGTCATCAGTTTACTGGGAGTTGGTTCTAATGGTTGTTGACTTTTACTCATTCTGCGGCAGCTCTCACTGCAGTCCTCAGAGGGTTGGTTCCTCACTCCCAGATCAGGCCGTGACCCTGTCAAGACTACCCACCTGGGATATTAAACAGAGGGGAGGACTTGTGGTTTGGCAACAATGGGAGTACAGTGGAGGCTTATGGGAAAGAGTGTATTAGCGTGTTTGGTGTTTTTATATCTATTCTATATCTATTTTGATTTCAGGTGCACCCATGCTCTGTGTTTTGTGTATGCCTATATGTGGTAAAATGCAAAATACATACAGCATACACAGTAATCCATTGACTGTAAATGACCCTGCATGCATACTCTAATAACTGGGACATCTGTACAGTACAATAGAATATAAAACAGTGCCTACCAATACCATCATAAAGTGGACTGAACACCTGAACACACCCATCATGATAAAGATATTGATTATCTAGCTGTCAGTCACCATGTGTAAAGCAGAGGTGATGAATCTCAAAATCAAACATTGTTTTTCTCAGAAGTAGATTTAAATGCAAAGATGCTTGGATTGCATCATATTATGCAGAGGTTCCTTTTATTTTGTCTACTCTGTGCAGAAGCAAACACAAAAACAAACGATAAATGCACAGCCACTCCCCCTACCTGTCCCTCCACATATTGCACAAATCATATCCCAATCGCACTTTGTTTGTTTGCTTCCACTGAGCTTTTCATATGGCATCACCTGGAGAGAGCAGGAGGTCAGCTGCATCATATTATGTTGGCAGCAAAGCAATAGATAGGCCCAGCCCTTCTTTTATCAAACTTTAGCTGGACTTATGGTGTGTCCAAACTGCCTGTTGGATGGCTGGATTGCCTTTTAAATAGAGGTGGTGTCAGTATGATGTGACATTTTCACCCACCAAACAGCAGGTTTGGCCACTTGTGCAATATTTGTGTCACTCATTATGTGTGCAGACCAATGCCATGTCTCCATAGAGAGATCATTTGGAAATGTGGACCATTATCCCTGTTTTTAAATGATATTGCGTCTCCCCACTCCCTCCTCACGATGGCTGGGTTTTCACTAGGAAAGACCATAAACACATATGATTCCCTCTGTGGTTGAACAGCACGTCTTTAGAGATGAGAGACCATAACCCGGCCGTTAATCTCTGTGCTTGTGGATGTCCTATGATTTGTGAATTTGTAAGCCACAGTACAGGCTCTGTGTCTCGGAATAAAGGCTGCACCACCCGTCCTCCCTCTCTGTAGCTCAGAGATTAATGCTCTGCGCTCATCTTTTACTCTTCTTCTGCTTAGGAGCTGTCACACAATGTTCCTCGTTTCTTAAAAGTTCACAATATGTCTGAAATGTAGTTTTATTTCTTTTGATTTTTTTTTTACCTGTCCTCCTCCTCCAAAAGATAATAATCTGGTCTAAACTTGTTGCTTTATAAAGGCCTTGAGTTCAATTATTCAGTGATAACAATATTGTAACATCGGAGGCTTTGATTAAATTCCACTCTCTCCCCTGGCAGTGACTTTGTCACAAGGCTATCTATCCAAAGTCTTCTTTAATCTGATTGCTTCATGTGGATCACAAGTGGATTTTCGTTGCTCTCTGAGCCCCCACTATTCATGTTTTATTAATGTCATATGCTGTCGAGTTGGGCTCTCCTAACTGACTTACCAAGTCATCCCTTTCCTTGTCACAAATCAAATTAGCCCAGGCTGTGATTAATCATCAGGCAGAGCACCCTGTGAAAAGGGGCTGACACCTTATTAATTTCCTTAATTACATCTTGTATTAGGTTTCAGAATCGTCCCGTCTAATTATGCTGCCTTTGACTCCCAACTCTTTCAACCTGGCTACACAAATAATTTGTGCAACCAGGGGTATTTAAATGGATTTCATTTAAAATAGGCACGTGTGATTAATGTAATAAAGATTGGAGGGTGGGGGGGTCAGCAGTAAGCTTGAAAGCTAGATTACACACTATGTTGGAAAAAGGGCACTGCACCATCTCGTGAAAATTGAGGTGATATTACCAATAATTATTGATTTTATTCCCTTGCTATATTGAAGGAAATGGCTTGTGGTAATAACAGTAGGTGTCGAATGGAGCTAGATCTCAATCACAGGACCAGTACCGCACTGGGTGAGAAAAAAAGAAAGGCCTGTTATGTTACATGTTAGCAGCTCTCCACTGTGGCAAAATATGTTTTTAAAGAGTGTAATTTCTTTCAGATGTAATCTGGGAAATACCAGTATATTGCTGTTTAGCATTCAGTAAGACAAATATGCGCCTGCAGCAGCAAAGAGCTGCGCTTTCGGGTAGTGAAAAATTATGAATCAGCTAAATGATCAACACATTTCATATAAGCTCATGGGTCGGCTCGCAGAGCTTTGCTGCCACTGTCATTATTTGTGTTTAGAAGGCAATTCCGGAGGTGCTGAAATGAAAAAGAGAGATTATGTGGCTGAGTGCACACCCTCTGCCTATGAATCATAAGAGAAGGACCGTGCTGTTTAATCGATGACACAGTCCAGGCATTCATTTACTAAGTTGTTCATATGGGGAACGAGTTTAAATAGTTTTGCTCTTAGCATTTCAGGAAAATGCACTGCCAGTTGTAACATGAAATGAGAGCAGTGGCAGGGGACGTCCCTGTGCCGGCCTGCAGCGCGCTGTGCCGAGGGATAATTTTTCCACTCTGGAAGAAACCTTCTACATTAAAGCTTTGCTATACAGAAAATTGCTTCATGTAAAACACGCATAACTACTTTTATGTCATTTTCATGGCTTTAAGGAAGCATAATTGTTGCTGTTGTAAGTGCGTTTTTATTATATTATGTTGCACATTCTAATTGACAATCGGAAGATTGAATGCCAGTGGTACTTTGAAGGAGCAGCTCAATACATTCTGTAGGTGATCACTCAAAGTTGAAAGGTTATCACCACTGGTCCACAACATTGGGTTACTTTTCAAGCACATGCAGGCACATAAAGGCAAAATCTGCAAGTGTATAATAGTGTCTCAGGAAAACATCATGGAGGCTGAACACAAAGTGCGAGCTCGTCTGCTTTACAGTTATCATTCTTACATTGTCTGTCGAAAAATAGGATTTTTTTTTTTTTTTCCCGTCATAAACTGCACACACCAGTTTCAGAACACTGGTCAAGTCACTTAATATGAATTGAGATGATGCTTCTTGATGGATGCATGTTGTAGGTAGAAAAAACAACAACTTTATATTTCAGTGCCTCTGTTGCAATTGTCAGTTTGCATTATGCAAGCTTTATGTCACCTACAGGTATAATATATACACAGTCCTATTTGTCTTCTATCAGCTGTCTGCCAGTGAAGGCAGGATAGAGTGGGGAGTTAACTTTATGACAGCTCACAGAAAAGCTAATACAGAAAAATACACATCCTGCATAACTTGACTTGTCAACCTCTACTGATAGCTTTAACCAACTGGAGTACATCTGCGGAAGCTGTTTCAGGCAGGTCTGTGGTAAAATAGGGACATACGTCGATGAGGTTGCATGTGGCTGTTAGCGTTAAAGTGATACGTGTTCTCTTGGAATATGAGATAATTATGAGAGATCCAAGTAGACTCCATTTATCCAGAGGGCTGTCAACAATTTCTCTTTAATAGATGAATGAGAGACAAAGCGTGACCAGGAAACTCTTTGCGACGCATCCGCGATGTTCAGCATTGATTCTATGGCATTTTCTGACCATTTTAAATTTGTCTACCTGAATTTGTGCAGTTGTCACATAGTATGTCAAAGACCATAACGGCTTGCCATACAATATGCTGAAAACTGTTCTGTTTGCTATTAAACAGACAGATGTGACAGGCTATTAAATAATATTAGTAATGTAGACACATTCTAACCAGCTCTTTTTATACAGGTTATGTATTGAGCTGCGGAACCACAGCCTGAATAATTTGCAGGAAAGCATTGTGATGCGTAGCAGCTGGCTTCAACAGAGCCATGCGTCACAGCAGGACTTTTTGCGCGGTCTATCCAGATGCACTCATCAATGCAGTCTGACAAATAAAATGCATTGTGCTGATGGCTCAGGCAGTAGTATCTCACTTCCAATGTGGATCAATGGCCATCGCCTGGAGACACAGACACCATTCTATTTGGGATGATAGCTTGGGGGAAAAACAAGGTGGGGAAGGTAATACAAAATAGAAAATACCGTGGACAGTCATACCGAGGCACTGTCGTGGGAATAACATCTAAATTGATTTCTGCACCATGCTCATGTTAACATTCCAATCTAGCAGCATGGTTTGCTATCCTGGATATTCAGATCAAGGAATGCTTTCTGCCCCTTTTGTGCTTGTGTATTTGCATACTTGTTGCTAGGTTATGGTGATTTGCTTAACCGGGTATGCTGCTGTGAGGTATATGCTTTTATGGTACGTTATTCACTCTAAGCCCTCGTTTGATAGCCTCAGCAAGAATTGTAAAATGACTACAGGTCACACACAAGGGTCTCTTCAAGGAAGGCTTCCTTGTGTTCTTGAAACTGTATAGAATGAAAGCATGGCACTTACATTTCACCTGTTAAAAGGCAATGATTGTGTTAAATCTGAACGAGGCATGTTGACTGCTTCTCCTTCTGCTCCAAAGACGAAGCTCAATCAAAGCAACACCCAGCCCAATGCATGCCTCTTTCCTAGTATCAGACGGATGCAGTCGTCATGATATTTTCCACCGCTCACGTTGGTAAAATAGCAAATATACTTGCACCCATCTCAATAGCACATTGCTATCTCAAAGCAACGGATGCGCCAACTTGGTCGGACGCACAGGGTGCTCACACTCTGCTTTTTACATACAGTACATGAACTCGCAGCAGTTTCAATGTGAAATATTATTATTGTCTACATCAATCTTTGCATGAGCAGATTTGTCTCTGCAGAAAAGCATTCTTTTCTACTACTTAGCAAATCAGTTGTTA
This sequence comes from Embiotoca jacksoni, assembly GCF_022577435.1. Lineage (NCBI taxonomy): Eukaryota > Metazoa > Chordata > Actinopteri > Embiotocidae > Embiotoca > Embiotoca jacksoni. Next base: position 8,663,729 of record NW_027185229.1, on the reverse strand, counting down.
TAATAACAATCCACCAAGGTGCAAGTGCACCTGGCTCTTAAAAGGAATGGGAGTTGACACTGTGATTGGTATATTTCATGTTAAACCCAAAACACACCTATGACACTTATGATCCAATAAGAATAACAAGATCGTCAAAAACCCTATTGGACCGTATATCATAAACATATAACTTAGGTTTATCAGACCACAATCTCACCTCAGTTACAAGCCAGCTGTCAAGGAAATGTTATAAGCATCAAAATAACACAGACGGGAAGAAATATAACTCATTTATTCCAAAGAAGGATTTTGAGCACTTTGAGAATGAAGTAAGACAAACTAACTGGGAGAGTATAATAAATAGTAAAAAATTGTATGTGTAATGACTTAATATCTACAATTAAGCAAGTTCTGTGTAAATTTACTAAAGCATAAAAGAAAAAAAAAAAATAACTGCCTTGGTTATGGCACTTAATGGAGAAAAGAGGTGCAGCACTCAAAAAATCTTTAAAACCTGTACTGGCAACTGACCGTTTGATATACATGTATAAAGGCCTTAGAAATAAAGTTGCGTGGCAGCTTAGGAGTGCCATAGCTGATTTGTTTCTTGAGACAATGGGAAACAAAAAGGAAAAGAAACACAAAAATGTTATGGAAAACTATAGACCAACTCACAATAAAGGAGTGCTCTAAGAGCGGCTTTATAAAGCTTAGACACAATGCAATTATAGTAGAGGATAGTTTAGCAGTCAAACAGTTTTAATGAGTATTTTATTAACTCCATTTTAGAATTGAGTGAAAATATTACTAAACTCCCACGATTTTAACAAGTTATGTAAATACACTATTTTTTAATGATACTGATGAGGAAAAGGTAAATAATATCATCATTATCTAGTTCAAGTGCAAAAGATATCTGTGGACTTGATACTGTTTTTCTTAAAAAATATAAAGATGTTTTTACTACCTCCATTACTCATATCATAAACCGATCACTGGATGAAAGCATGTTTCCTAGCATTTTGAAGACTGCCATTATAACCCCTGTACACAAGTCAGGTGACAGACAGGAAGTGAGCAACTATAGGACAATCAGTATACTACCATCTATCTCAGAAGTTGTAAAAAAAAATGCTGCTGCTGAACAACTGATAGATTATTTTAATGATGAAAACCTACTCCATCCAATGCAGTTCGGGTTTAGAGCTAACCACTCTACTGACACTGCTTGTTGCTACTTCCTTGAAGGCATAAAGGCTGGCCTTGATAAAGGAGCGGTGGGTTCTGTGTTTCTTGACCTATGGAAGGCTTTTGATACAGTGAATCACTCCATACTAGGGGTCAACCGATATGGCTTTTTCAGGGCCGATACCGATTATTGGTAAGCAAGGAGACCGATAAACCGATATTTGGAAGCGATATACATTTGCAGTAAAAATGAAAATATTTGTGTCAAAATTTGAAATAACAAACTAATCCTAACAAAAAACTTAATTCAAATTGTTTTGAATAAATAAATGCTGCCGCTATGTAATCTTGTTATGAAGGTAGGCTATATTGCAATTTGGGGTATTTATTGTGAAAACAAAGAAATCCTTTATTGAATCACCAGCAGAATGTTTGATACATGATTTTAAAATGTGCTGGGTGTTTGTTCATTGATAGCTTAACTTTGGGCTTTTATTGCGTTTTTTTTAGAGTCATGTAATGAGTGTAGTTGTTATCAACTCCAGTAACGTTCACCTGCGTCCCCTCTTCTGCTCTGCTGCACTGTGTCTGTGTGCGCAACAGCTCTGCCCTTCATGACACACAGAGAGTGAACAAAGAAGCAGCTGAACAGAAACTAGCATGACTTTCAGTGACAGAAAAATGCTTGAGCGACTCTCAAACTGTGCTGAGCACATGGACTCTGTAAATACCTTAATATCTTGTTTGGTTCTGGCGGGGCAGGAGGTCCCGTTGGCCGGGCTGCCCTACCTAGACAGTGGTGGGGGAAACACGGGCTAACGAGTCGCTACGGTGTTAGACAAACTTTTATGAAACATAACGTGTGTCATTAAACTCTTAAAAAGAGCAAGTAAATATGACATGATTGTGGTGTTTCTGCAACTGAAGCGCAGAGCACTGTGGTGTTTTTAACTTCTGCAGTGTCTACTTTGAAACACAGTCCTCTGAGCTGCTGAAAGCTTCTCCGCCACTGAAGCGAAGCCAGGCCAATAATCATTTGACCCATATTCCATACTCCTCTCTGAGCTGTCAAAATTCTAACTCTCACCTAATGACCTAAACTGGATTCAGTCTTACCTACTTGACCGCTCTCAGTGCGTCCAAATAAATGACAAAACATCACCTCTAAAAACCTGTGGTATGGGAGTGCCAGAAAGTTCCATCTTAGGAATGTTGTTGTTCAGTGCATACGTCAATGACCTCCCATCTGTGTGTGATGTTGTGGAAACCCTGATGTATGTGAACAATACAGTCCTATATGTACATGGGAAAGACCCTGAGCAAGTAGCCACAAAATTGTCGATAACAATGGAAAAAGTTGAAAAATGGCTCAAATACTCACATCTCACCCTGAGCTTTGAGAAAACAGTGACAATGTACTTTTTTTGATAAACACAAACAATTTTCATTGTGCACATCATGCTGGTCTCAGGCGAACAGGACTGTTTCAAAACCCATCATGTCACTACACAAACGGGCCCTGAGAGTCATGGATAGGAAACTGTGAGATTATCATGACTGCAAAATACTTTCTAAATATAAAATATGAAGTTTTGATAACTCCATTTTATACTCAAATACCCAGTTAGTGCATAAAATCCTTATTAAAGCTGCTCCTCCACCTCTGAGGAGCTTTGTTCAGCTGCGCTCAGAGCAAACTAGTCGAGCCCTAAGGTATGCTGCGAGTGGAGACTGTAGCATCCCTAAACGAAGCACTGCCTTTGCACAATCTGCTTTTTCTTTTAAAGCTATTAATGAATGGAATAAACTCCCTGTTAATCTAAAAACTTTCACGGACTTTACTATCTTCTCTTGCGAAGTAAAACAAAGAAAAGAAGTGATTTTAAATAACCAGACCTGATTTTAAATTTGACAATCTATCTTTACAAATTTTGTACGTCTGTAATATTCTGATGTTTCTTCTGTTAAGTGTATCATGTTGTGTGGGTATGTGACTGTGTTCGCCTGTGGGGCTGAGCGTTGGTCGGCTGTTCGTCAATGTGTGATAGAATATTATATTGTTTTTTTTCTTACTTTACTGGGGACTGCAGATGGATTAAGTTACAACCCCCTTAAACCATGTGCCTTACTTATCGCTCAGATTCATTAATTGTCGTTAAACAAACAGAAGTGGATCTGGACACAACCTACATGCACTTGCACTGTGGGCTGTGGACCGTGCCCTTGCAGTGTAAAATGGAGCCCTGTGACCTTCACACTCTCTTCTTTCCCTAGTTCTGCTAATTTGCATACCAGAGGAAGAGGCATATCATTGGCTGAGTGTGGAATTGGGAAAAGTGGTTCAATCCTGCACCCATTAGACAAGCACCTTTACCATTAACCCAGAATAAAGACTCTGCTGAGACTCTGCTCTGTGCGCTGTATGTGTCATGGCAGAGAAAAACAACAACTTGCATTGCATTGGATTCACTTCAGAATGCCAAATTTCTAAATATTTACAACAGTGTGTCTGCTCTGTTTTTTCCATTGCATTAGTTATTTTTCCATCGCATTGCAGTGTCCTAATGATGTAAATCTACAGGTGTTTATGAATTATTGTGGTTATGGTTCCGTGGTTGCTGTTTTGTGGTATGTTATAATTCAAACTGGAACTTTTTGTGATAGATCTTTGAAGTATTATATAACAAAGTGGAGATTGAGCTGGGTATTTAATGAACAGAGATATTAATCAGTGAATTTTGTGTGAAAAAGGTGAATTTAAATTCATTGAATTGCCCCTCATGAGAATAATGAGTTTTTTCTGTAATGGCAGGTAAAACAGAAAGTCTTAAGTATGTAAATTATACATGAATCCAAAGTTTGCTTATAATTTTCTGATCAAGAGCGCTGAACAAGTACTAATAATGGCTATGTGTGTCAATCATGGTGTATCACTGTAAACACAGTAGCACTACTTGTTTTGATTGGGGTTTTTTTCTTGCACAATTTTGTAGCTTACATTTAAGATCTCTGCTATGGCCTCTTTAATAGCACCACACCAGAGGTCTAAACAGTGTCGTGGGTATGACATGAAGCTTGTTGTATTAGCCCTGCCCACCTTTTTTTTGGCAGAACAGCCTCTGCTGGATGATAGTGAATATGTCACTAACTGTGCACTGCATGTCGCCACTGATACTCAGCTCACTCACTCCATAATACTGCAAATACAAAGGATTTGATCATTGGGCCACAAGCTCAAACACCATTGTGTTACCTCATTCAGTGATAGATAGTTGTTTAGCAGACATTTATTGAAATGAAAATCTTGGAGATTATCATATTAATCATGCTGAGAGGGCAGAGTAGTTAACACTATCCCACAAGAAGAAGGGTCTGAGTTCCAACTGACATCAAACTGGAGTTTTTATGTCTTCCTCGTGTGTGCGGGTTTTTGTCGAGGTGCGGCTGTTTCCTCCCACAACACAAAGACATTCAGGTTAGGTGAATTGTAAATTCGAGCTTGCCTGTAGGTGTCTCTTTGTTTTAGCCCTATGATTCTCTGGCGACCTACCCTGTATCCCACTTCTCAGCTATAACATAACTGCAATCCCAAACCAGAAAATCAGGATCTATAAAGATTCTTAATTATCATGATCATAGGTTCAAATGGAAATGGACTTTCTGTTCAGTGTTTAATCAGTTGTGACTGGTGGTGAGTCCCAGTCACTGGAGCCACTTTGAGTTTACGATATGACTTTAAGGCCACACGAGTTGTAAAAGTCATATTGCGTCACACGAGTCCTCAGACCTGTTCCGTTAGAATTGTTAGTGTAGAGGAGTGAACCGTCAAATAATGAATAGTTTGGGATTCAGCTTAAAGCTATCATTCACTTGTACCATTTGTTAGAAATATCCTTGTATTTCAAGAATAAATTAAGAAACTTGTGTAACTTAATGGAGAGCTAAAGAGATTGTAGAAATTGGATGAACCCAGTGATTTGGCAAAACTTTTTGGGCAGTGTGTAGGCAAGACAAATGTTCAAATTTTTCTTTCCATCATCCAAAGTTGAGATAAGTTCACTGCAGCATACTGTTCGTGTGGGCGGGTTTGGACTGACGGCTCAGTGCTTTGTCTCTGGCAGGCAGCCTGAAGGCCAGGCTGCTGTTGCAAGCTCTCCATACAAACTTGGACAAACAACATGAAATTGTATCTGACCTCTGGTTTAAAAATAAAATAAAATAAAAAAAAAATCGCCAAGATGCTACCATCTCCTAGTTATTATGAGTGTGATCTATATTTCCCCCCTTTTTTTTCATTTCACCTATCCATACTATAAATTTTCTAGAATACCAATATTTACCAAGGTGATATTTTAAACATATTTTGAAAGAATAATATTTAAGTTATTGTTGAATTGAACAAATAATTAAACAAACAGACTCTGCAACAAGAAGGGAAAAATAAAACGTATATGATGTAATGATCCAATGTTAGGTAACACCAGAACATGACTGTGTGTTTTTTTTTTTTTTTTATTGTACTGAATTTCATTGCACTGAGGTTTCTGTTTCTTGGTCAATGTGCAAAAACACTATGCACTTTCAATTTCACACATACAGTAAGTACTTTGTAATCCTGCAAGGTGTGTTGTATGTCCTCATCTTGTCTTGCGATGCTCCCGTGACAGAAGCAGACTCTTTGCACCAGCTGGTGTGACCAGACGACCGTGCATCCTGCGTGCCTCCATGAAAAGGTCATCCCATTTTCTTTCTCACATTTCTCTATTTCTGTACAATTCTGTATGATGTGACAGGTGGGGACCAGGCTAAACACATGTGACTTATGAAAATACACAGTATTCTTGTATGCTGTAGTTTGTCGCTCTGCCTGACCCATCTCTTTTCCAAATCCATCTCTTGGTCATCCTTTCTTAAGTGGCAAACAATTGAGAAATGCTGTCTTGACAGCTTGTCCGGCCACGTGGAATCACAGCAATGAAAAATACTCTTTGTTTAATGGGAAAGTGTGAACTATGAAATCTCCCAGGGCGTCTCTTCTGTGACGACATCGGTGCCCCTGTTGGGAGACGACACGTTGCGCTCGTCACTCCGCCGTTCATGTCGAACGTGACAAATTAGGAGTTTGGGTTGAAACAGGAGAGGAAATAAGGTGAAGAACTGTAAAGCAGCAGAGAAATAAATTATCATTATGGCAGCTGCTGACAATCACAGACTGGAAAGTAATTTGGCTGACAAGTGTGTTGGTGGATGGCAGGTATGGCACAGTATCATGGGACTAGGACAGTGATATATTGTGTGCCCATCAGAGTATGTGCTGATGTGCTGCAAACAATGGTGTTGCAGCGGGGCACTGGTATATCTCACTTTGGAATATGTTGTTTGCCATTTTGACTTTGTTTAGCTCTACAAACTTCAACTGTTGCATAGGGTGGGGGTATCTTTCAAAAATGTTCATTAATAACGGTTCCGACATGATACTTTTTCATTACCAATTTTATACATTTCATTTTAAAATACACACTAAGTACAAAGTACAAATCTTGTACCATAGTTGTAAAAAAAACTAGTTTTTTTACAACTATAGTTGAAGTTTTCAGCTCCTGGGCAATTTTAAACTCTCTCGCACTGTCATATGATAATTGATATCGAGACTGATAAAATGGAGCCTCACATTGATGTCTCGATGAGAGTCAGTCAACAAACCAGTATTATTAGATGTTGGTACAAGAATGCTGCATATTTAGTGGCTCACTCACCCTGATGAGATTTACTACTTAATGACAAGCAATTTTTCTATATCGAAACAACTCGATCGCTGTCATAAAAGTATCGAAGTTTGGTACTCTACTGTGGCACAGTTGCAGCTGTTGGCTACTTTGAATAAACTTTGAGTTGTGTCATAGAAAACCAGATCTTCCTCATTAACATGTTTGTCCTGACAATGCTGACACTGTTCCTGTTTCGTATGTTCAGTGATTAAACAGATTAATTGTACTCCATCACAAGACTGTCTGATACTGTATCATTAGTTTTCATAGAAAATGGGCCTCTGGTAATAATGCCCGAAGTTTCAGAATAGCTGTCATTGAGAAGCATAGAAAAGTTTTAGTGTCATTAATGATTTTGGAGCACTTAGTTGTCCAGCTCCTTTGGATGTGCATTGTAAAGCTGATATTCACAGTGACTCATGACCATAATGACTATAATTATAGGCCACAAAGCCCCCACAGGTAAGGAGTGTGCCCTTTCCGCAAATTATAGGTTGCTATTCAAAATGATTAAAGGATATGAATGTGATAAAGTGCAAAGACAGAAGTGCAGTCAGAGAGTAATGCATGCTCTTTCTAAAAGCTCCTAAAAGCAACAAGGCATTTAACTTCTACGTGGGGCAAAAGTTTAGGTTTAACTTGAGATACCCTTGGAAGTTACTAATGCAAGTTTTCTAAACAACACCGTGCGGCATCTTCTGCACACGTCTTGACTGTATGAGAGAGGTTGTCCTTGCTGTCAGGCGTTGATTAGCCATCAAGCGTGATGTGGACATGGCTGTCTCCCTGTCTCAGCGGGAGGTCAGCAGGACTTGATGGATGTCTCTCTTTTGAGATTGCGCAGCGCTGCAGAGAAGGAGGACCCGGGCCCCTGTTATGTATTCATGCTGTTTTCCTTTCTGCTCTGTCTAAAATGGAGCAGGACCTCCCACCACAGCCCGACTCCCATCTTTTCTGGATAGAGCTAAGCAGGGCATACAAGAGAATAAGAAAGAGCACCTCTTCCATTTCTGCTCCCCAAGCACCTTTTAAGGAGAAATCCACTTAGTAGGGAGGGGGAAATCTCTTGATTTACACAAGCACTGAATTTGAGCATAATCTTCACAGTATGTCGTTGCGGGACGTCTGTTTCACAGACCCTCTCTAAAAATACACACAGGGGCCTGGTTTAACAGAAAAATGCACACATACACTCGCATATTAATTTATTGCAACAAAAAAAAACACCCAGAGACACGTGTCACACACACACACACACACACACACACACACACACACACACACACACACACACACACACACACACACACACACACACAGACACCCCAACTCCTTCACTGACTCATTTTCTTTAGCCCAGGCTCAATAAGACTGCATGACAGTGAATCCTCTTAAAGATGAGAAAACAAAGAAGGAAATGAACCATTGAGGAGGAAAAAAGAACAAACTCTTTAGCTCGCTCTTCCTTTGCATGTTTCCTCCATGATTCTGGCAGGACCACAGCGAGATTGATGTGTCTGTCTTTTTCATTCCTTCTGTGACTACTCAGCGAGGCACAAGGCTCTGTGAAACTAGCCAAATTCTTAAATGATGAATGTACACTACTGTGTCCACCGGGACAAGAAACGAGCCTAATATCAGCGGAGAGAGGAGGTTGATATTGAAAATCATCTGGAATTTCGCCTGGCCCGATATTGGAAATCTTTATTCTAATTGCGTGAATGAATTGAATGTTCTGTTGTGATAAATCCACTCTGCCACCAAGGGAATTGCATAAATGAAGCATCACAGATTCGTTTGTGATTACTGCCGTGTGTGTGTGTGTGTGTGTGTGTGTGTGTGTGTGTGTGTGTGTGTGTGTGTGTGTGTGTGTGTGTGTGTGTGTACCCGTAAGTCATTTTCATACTCGTATTGTGCCGTTGTTGATTGCTTGTTTAGTCAAGCAAAATAAAAAGTCTGCTCACAATGTTAACATGTAATATAAATGAAACTCTGACAAGATCTTCCACCCACATATTACAACATATCAAATAGTGATAAGAGGAACATTTTCAAAATATCATCACCACATGGAGAAAGGGGAGACAGCATATCAGTATAGAAAACCATTTTTATTTCTCTTAAGGCTGTCCTGTAATGTACTTATATCTACTGGGGGATAACTATGTTTCTCCATTGTGACTAATACGTTCTCACTGTCATTTTGAATAAATCCTCTCTCTGGTGTGTGAGAAGGAGATGCATATAATCACTCTCCACAGCAGAAAGTGACACTAACTGTCTGTTTATGGTCCGAGTTTTTTTTCTGCCTCTGTTCAAAGGCCCGGCTATATCAGAGTGGAAAAGGTCAAGGGTTGTTTGTTAGTGCTGCTTTCTTTTGTGAGGCAGTTCTATACAGTGTTTTCCTCATCTTTACAGAAACTACAAGCATCTGGCTTTACCCAACAACATCGCTGAATGACAAAAGTGACCAGAACTTATTTTTACGATTCCGTTGTGGCTTTTCCCGATGCAAGCATACACTGCCAAAACACACACTGTATTGGGACAACAGCCACTGGATTATGTTCAGGGGCTAATCAGTATGCCACCATGGGGGTTGAGCTCCTAACAGAGTCTTTAATGTATTTCTCAGCTTCTTGGATCTGTCCTCTTATATGTAATGTATTTATATATGTGAATATATACACAAATTATCTTACATACAAAGAAAAGAAGTGCACATGAATTTACATGTTATGCCCACCGATAAAAGTCAAAATGTCCATTGTAGAGAATGAAGGTGAGGCCATGAGGGTGAAGCCTAAAGCCTCTCAAAGATTCTTTGTTTGACTCATTAGGCTGCTCGTGGACGCACTTACTCAAAATCCAGAGGTTTTCCAGCTAAATCTCCTCCATGTAGTCACAGCAAAACCATAAGGCTCAGGTAGCGAGTCAAATACAAACGCCTCCCGCACAGAAATAATACGATATCGAGGTAATTTCCCGCGGTTGTGTCCTCATTTCTGTGGATCCCATGTTCACATATATGTAGGCTCCTCACCTTCGGGCAGGCAGGGAGAATGTCTTCAAATATTGTTTTAGCAACCTCTAAATAACCCCTACAAAGCTGGTTCAGTTTTTTTTAGGGGGAGACAGAGCGAGGGGAGTGGAGAGGGAGTAGGTCGGAAACTGGCCACAGCTGTGAGGAAGAGGAGAGTCACCAACATGGGGCTCATTGATCAAACAGAGGATTAGTCTGGTTTCAAATCCTTGGCACCACGCGAGAAAAGCTGTTTTATCTGGGTGGATATCCTTTCTGTGGTCCCAGGTAATCCAGTCAGTAGTCGTGGATGTAATAGTTTTAGTCCATTCAGTGGGAAGAGAAAAAGGGTACGTGAGGGGAAGAGCCTGGCGCTCAGCCCTGCAATGGGTGCTCTCTGTTAGGTCCTGGGATGAATCTGCAACACAGGAGGAAGAGAAGAGGAGAGAAAACACACATACAAATTGAACAGATTGAACAAAGGCAGACACGTGTGTGAGGATTAGACCCCGAGGATATGCTTCATTCGCACGTTTTAAAAACAAGGGGAGTCTTTTGAACTGCCGAGGCTTTGTACAGCCCCGTCTCCCCTCCCGGTTCACACTGCTACTAAAAACAGCTTATGAGTGGAAGCCATGCCGAAAATGAAGGTGTGTTTGGCATTTATAGGTTTACCGGTATATCAGTAAAACTACAAAGGAATCCTGGTGTGTTTCCATGCTGTGTAAATCTAAAATGACCGATTTTTTACTTAATCTCAGACTATTTTAGCACCCCTACCCCTCATCCCCACCCAAGCCTGCTCAACCTCCTTCATACTAAGTCAGCCAATCACAGCTGAGGACTTTCCTCCAACCTGATAATATGACTTTGGCTTCATTAAATGGGTTCGGGGGCCCCACTGTGTAGTCTGAGCTCTCTCTCCGTGACACTGGTTCACGGACTCTCATTCAGCCTCAGTTGCAGACCTGGACATATTTCAATGGTCCATTGTGCAGCCTTGAGACCGCTGTTGAATGTCCTGCTTTTCAGCATTCCGCTCAACCGGAAGCTCAATAATAACTGTGCATGATGTCTGCAACAGTTAAAGTTGTCGAGTTGCTTGCCCTCTTGTAATGTCTGTGCAACAAAAGCGTGGAAGTGTGTCGTCGTGTTTTCCAGGTATTTTACTGCTTTAGAAGGACGCAATCTGAGGTTCTGTGCACACTGTGGGGCCAATTAGAAATCCCTTAATCCTGGTCAACAAAGTAATACAGTCATGACATTTCCAGCAGGCTTGGCAGGTGGTAGCCAGGTGTGCGGATTTGATTTTGGAGAGTGCTGCGTGGAAAGCTGTAGTACATAGTCTCAGAGCTCCAGTATGTTCAACATGCTCAAGCCAAATGATTTTATTGGCCATGTCTTTCTGTGGGTAGAGATTATGCTTCAGAGAATGATGAGAGCAGCTGCAGACCCAACATTTGAGTGCCTGAGAAAATATATTGCAGTGCAGTCATACCGGCTGCTAAAATTTTTTTTAGCAAGTCATTATTACATTTTTGTGTATCTGAACAAATGTGTTAAAACGCCAGAGAAGTCATACAATAACACAAAAGAACTAACTAATCAAGGCAGCGTTGGACCAACAACTGTCCTACAAGGTAAAATTACTGTTTTTGTCGAGGAAGCTTGGAGGCTTTGAAAAGAGCGGTTACAGAGGAAGTGAAGTAGGAGGTAAAAAGGTGCCCCAAAACTGAGCTCTCAGAACTTGATGGTACTTTATCTAAGAGTTCTTAGAACTGTGCACAACTTCCTCCGGTCTTAAAAAGCCTAATGCAGGGTGTAAATGCACACAGAACGCATTATCGTAATGCAAGGTCACCTTTTTAAAACAGGTGTAAATACAGGATCAGAGGTCAGTATCCAGATACAGATAGCATGGTAATATCAGGTGTTAATGAGGGAAAAATGTTTCCTCAAATCCCAAATATAGGACTGCACAACTTTTACAAGGTTTTGTGTTGACAAATTTAAGGATCTTATTCAAAGATGCTGATATTAGAAAGCTCCAGAAAAAAGGAAAGTATTGGCTGAGATCAAATGACATTTTAAAGCAGCTGTCCAACAGATCTATGATAGAGTAGTACTGGTTTATTCACCTTGATGACTACATCATGTCAGTTTAAGTTGCTGCACTTCTGGATGCTTTTAAAGGCTGCTGAGAGTTAACGCTTTTCCTCTTGATTTTATCACAGCGTCTTTCTCTGTAAAGATTTGCTCTTTTCTCCCATAATCCTTTACACAGTAATCCTCTGGGCTCATCTGTCCAGCATTTGCATCTGTGTCATCTGCACCATCTGGCAACATATAAAAATTACCTCTGCCAGAATACAAGAAAAAGTAACAGGTTACACATTGAGGATCACCCTCCCATCTCAGACACAATTCACCAGAGGTTTGTTAGCAGAGAAGAGGGGTTGTATGCAAATGTTGTCATTTCAATCCACATGCATGTGAGAGTGACTAAAAGTGTCCTCTATTTTTTTTTTTTTTTTTTTTTGTCCTCTTCAAATGAGCAGTGCAGCAGGTAGCAGCGGATTGCTCAAGTATTTCTTGCCTGTCCCATCTTTTGCTGGCAACTTAGCTGTCTGCATTCTAATTTGCTGGCCGCATTAAACTGCAATTTACTCAGACTTCAGTTAGTAAAAGCACCCAAGGACAATTGCCTTAGCAAAAGGATTTAGTGCAAACACAGCCTACCCTTTTCCCCCTTTCTTGTTTAGGGCTGAACAAATCAATCATGCCAGCTGAGAAAAACCTCTTCAAACAGCACTAAAGAGCACCCTCTAAAAACAGAAGACTCCAGACAACAAAATACATCAAGACCAATTTAATGTGACATTGACAATGGAAAAAGAAAAGAAAATGAGTATGTAGCACTTGGAATGAACTCCTTCACCCGAAACCTGTATAAATATGTCATAAGGATGACAATTTGGGCACTTTTGGTAGTCTGGTTTGCATCCGTCAGCTTAGAGTCTCATACTTTAAGGGAACATTGCTCATTATTATTTATCTCAAACAGCACACTGTTAACTGTTTGTGCACAATTTTCTGTTTGTCGCCATGATGACATTATACAGGGACGAAGGAGAAGTGTTGTCAAGCACAGAGGTGGAACAGATCATTCCTGGGTGGAGTTGAACTATATGTGGCACGGCCGTTTTGGAGTTCATTTTCATCAACTGCAAAGTGCGGTCTCCCGATTTGACAAATTAGACGGTGATGCATCTGCTGGCAGGTCACTTTTTGCTCTCAAGACTGTCTTACAGATGGGCTACATCATGTCACAGTGTGTTATTTAGCTTGAAAAAGTGCCCCCTGGTCCTTTTAATAAGGGACATGTGGTTCTCTGAACAGCAAGTAAATCATGTCACACTAGCAGGAGAAGAAGCACACTGTAAAGTGTGAGAGATGGTGGTGTAAAAGGCCTGATCCACCTAAATTCAATGCTTTGCACTTGCTCATCTGACACACTCAATGGTGGAATTTCTTGATCCTTCTAGTTAAAACAACTACTGTACATAAATAAGTGGTTACGATACAATATGAAATAATAATAATAAAAAAAAAGCCATTCAAATTCATGGAATGCCTGAGCAAGGTTGTATCATCACATTCCTGCCTTGATGCTGACAACATATTCATATTTACCCTTGGTCTCTAACAGTAATGTTACCAAATGAACAGTTTTTGTTTCACTGTCATCAAAAGGGCAGAAGAATGAGCAAGAGAAAAGATGCTTTTATTACAGCCTCTGTCATTCTGCCCGTCTCTGTTAAGGAGTATAATTGTTCAGAGGGAGCAGAAAAGGATTGATCTAGCCAGTGGAGCGGGTAATACAGTTCTATGATGGGCGAGTGTTTTGGAAGGTGCTCCCCAGCCTCGCTCTCACTGGGACCTCCACAAACAAAAGGGCCTGCCTTGTCTGTTGATACAGAACAGGCAATGAAGGGCTCCCTCTCTGAAACACATAAAGAAAAGAAAAGAAGAAACATGGGTGTCAGCAGGCTTCTGGCTTCGCTCGGCTTCTTACTTTTCATGCCAATTTTTGTAAAAGATGGTGATGAAGTCTGAATGTGGCTGAACAGGTACCTTTGCCGGCCTAATTGTGTTTCACTGGCACTTTTCAGAGCTAAATGAAAAACCTGAAGGTGAAATGATTGAAAATGTAAAAAGAAAATGACAACAACAAAAACAACAGTACCGTGTTGTGGGTTTGCTGGCTTGTGACGGAACAAATACAAATGAGGCAATTTGGCTTGAGAGGCAGGTGAATGAGGAATGTTGATTAAAAAAGACAGCAGAGTGCAGGATAAAAGGCCTTTCATGTAGTCTGTGGGCTATGCTGTGTGCTGATAGCTGCTTCAACAAGACCCTCAGAGGGGGGATCAGGATATCAAGTGGCCTCTGATAAGAAGCCACACAACGAAAAGGGAAGAGGCCTGCCTGACAGTCTCACTTGTGCACACATGAGTGTACACGTACAAACACAGACATATCAAACACATCAAACATGTGCGTGCATACACAACTAGGAGGACACACACAGAGAGGAGCAAGTGGCATGTCACAGATTAGTGCCTAATGGGATTGGCAGACCAGTGCAAGGCACTGTAATCAAACACACACAGAGGCTGACAAAAACAGGACATGGAACAAAGGAGGCAATGAAAGGAAGAGGGACTGATCCTGCCATTACACTCTGATCACAGACAGCAGGGCTCTGTTAAGGGGTGGACCTGGCTCTGTGTGTACGTTTCATTTACAGTACTCCATGAGTGTGTTGCTACAGTATGCTGTATGTATGCGCACGTTTACCCATCGCTACACTCCACATTTTAGTAATATTCACCACTGTTTCTGTGCAAAATGCAGCAACTTATTATTTATGAGTACGCTGCCCATGCTGGTTGATAAATATTTACAGTGGGTGATGGTGCGATCAGTATTTGTGTCACGCCTGCCTAATCATGCACAGCATGTAAACACACACTTGATTATTTCGCAGTGAGTATTTAGGTTAATGGGAAGTCATTGAACATGAGTTGGTCCCACTCCTACTGCCCGACACTCAAGCACACACAGTGACGTGAAAGAGAGACGGGAAAACAAAAAGGAAGAACAGCTTAAGAAAAAGACTAACCTTTACAGAAGCAAGAATGCAGCTCAATTTCTGTTGATGCATCCTCTGCATTTTGCTTCCGGAAGCTAAAAAGGGGAGTATGGCTGGGTGTTCTGCAAAGAGAGGGTCAAGAAAAAAGGACACGTGTATATTGGGTGGAAAAGCAGCTTCAGGCCTGACCTTTCGGCCCTCTTCTCTTAAGATTTTGACCAGAGCCATTTTACTGTATTGCTTTTTCTCCTTTTGTGTACAGGAATTTATAATCTTGATTTATGCTTTTTAAGAGAATACGAAAAGATAATTTGTCTAAGACAATCATCATTTCAAGTTTACTTCTTTCAAATTGTGCAAAGGACTGAAATGAGAATTAGAGATGCATTCTTTAGAGTGAACCAAGTACTGCACCTTACCTTGACAGGCTGGCAGTACCCCATTCGATCACCTTCTTTCTGAAATTTTCAAGTCTGCAGTGGCTGTGAGAGGCCCCACTGAAAGCTTTATGTCTATCTGCTGGCATATAAATCTACAGAACAACCTTGCGAAGCCCCATGCGGTCTAACCTTCACTAGCTGTTCCCTGCTTCCCTACCATCACATTAGTCTCTGCTTCTATTCAAAGTCATTGTCACCAAGCCCTGGAAGGGAGGGAGGGGGTCAATTAAGTGAATACAAATCAGGTGATCAACCTGTCACAAAGTGTTGGACCGCTGGCTTCGAGGACTTAACTCCCTTCATTATTTTTGCATGCTGTATTCGGAGTCGGTTTACAGAAGCTGAAAGGCAGTGCAGAAGCAGAGTGGCTGTTAACTTTATCTCTGAGAGGAGTGTGGCCTGAGGCAGAGCCCACCTGTTTGTTTACAGCCTGCTTTGTATTTGTTCTTTCCTACTATGGGTCCTTAGATAGGTTGTTTACACCGAACAGAATCGACCTTGTTATACAGAGAGCACAGACGGGCCTTCTGATTAATCTCTATATCGTTTGATTTATGCACATTCTTTTTACATACAGGTTTCACTCTGTCAAGGTTTCATTAATCAATGACAGCAGAAGCAGGCTGTTGGTAGGCACGTTTTGTTAAATAATTGTATTCACTGCTCAAATACAGCTTCTTGGTGTAATGATTTCATTATTTACAAGTCCAACTGAAAGGTTACAGTTTAAAGTGATAATTGTTCTGGCAATCTAGGCATTTATTGTTTGGAAATGTTGTGAGTGCTGTAGTACATGTATGGATATGTACAGTATGTAAATGTCTGTGTGTTAAGGTTAAAGGTGCGCAAGCAGTACAGAACAATGCATATGCATGTATTGTACGAGGGACAATCAAAAAAGCAGAGCAAGGCGAAGCAATAACATTTGTGGGTACGTTTTCTAAGTTACATCGCTTAATCAACGTCAGCACCTGTTACACTGTTTTTTTTTTAACCACTGGTACGTGTGCGTTTGCAATTTTACCATGAACGAGAAACTTGAGCAGAGAGATCACATCAAATTTTGTGTCGAAGATTTGGGGAACAGTAAGAAGTCACAGGGAGTAGTAGTTGTAGACATACTACATGCAATAGTACATACTTAGGGTAGCTGCAGTACATACTAAAAGTTAAAAGAAAAAGTATGCAATTTGGAACGCAGCTAAAGTAAACCCACCTGGTTGGGCTTCTGACCTGATGAGCTTTCTTTGGTATCTAGCATGGATATTCTACCCATCCTGAAACACGAATGATACATTAAAAACACCTCGCCCAGGTTATTGCTTCATTTTTGTAGACAGTCTGAAACCTTCCATGGGTGTCTGTTGCCAATTTCACGAGTTTAAAAGTTTGATGTGCACACTGATCAAGTCCACTGACAAATTGCAAATGTGCTTGTACCAGTGGTCATAAAAATGCGTGCAACTCGGGTGCTGATGTTGATCAAGCGATGCAACTTGGAATACTTACTCCCAAAGGTTATTGCTTCCCCCTTCTCCGTGCACACCTCGTGCTGCGCTCCTCTCGTGTGCAACAGGAACAGACTTGGAATATTTTGATTGCACCTCGTACATGTACAAGTGCATCCGTGCTATGACTCTAGATGTGTGCATGCAGGTAGATGCATTTGCCTTCAGGTGTGAGTGAGAGCTCACCCTTGTGGTCTTGATCTTGTTCCCAGAGGAGCACATCCATCCAGAGTTGTCAGGTAGAGTCTTACACTCTTCTCCCTCCAGACATGGTTCCATCTCACACCACCATTTCCCAATTACAATGGATGCTGCGGAAGAGGAGCGCAGATTCATTACAAATGGTTAGTTTATTACACAGATGCACGCAAGTGGCAGAAGAATGCAATGAAAAGCTGCAAATTCAGTACATAAAATGGAAGAAAATAAAAGAGCATTTAAGTAAATAGTAATGATAGAATTTACAAACATGAGGAGAAGAGTTGGTGGAATCACACATGGAGAAACCTC
Source organism: Embiotoca jacksoni (assembly GCF_022577435.1). Classification (NCBI taxonomy): domain Eukaryota; kingdom Metazoa; phylum Chordata; class Actinopteri; family Embiotocidae; genus Embiotoca; species Embiotoca jacksoni. The sequence continues at coordinate 8,646,156 of NW_027185229.1, read as the reverse complement.
CCACACACATATATATATATTTTGTATGAGCAGGTATGCACAGACGCCTGTGCATACGTGCGCATACGTGCATATGCAGAGATTGTGATAATCTCCAGAGGAACACCCAGCTGTGCCTCAAAAATGACTGTTTTTCCTCCTCTTCAGCCTCAGAGCAATTGAATCATTGTAGCATGGGTACTTTTGGTGCTGACAATAATGTCTTGTACCAACAGAAATTAATCATTATTTTGTTTTGATATAGCTACATTGCATGTAGGGGAGCAATCTAATTTTTAATCAAAACAAATTGCCTCTCATTAACATCTACTGAATTCTTCCTGCAGCTATTTGACAAAAACAAATATGTTCTCCTCATCTCATCAAGATATTCCCCTCCCTGTTTCTCTTATTGTTTGTGTAATTAGGTGTGTGTCTGCATGTGCTGGCATGTATGTTCTTAAAAAAACAATAAAATATAAAAATGTAGTTGATATATTAAAAATATACCAGAAAACACCTTTCATCATGGGACTCATCCCTTAAGAAAAATCTTTCACATATAATCTACAAGTTTATTAAATACATAAACTTTGCTCACCGAGATGTTCTACTCCTAATTAACTTTCCACAGGCAATGTATATATTATACAAAGGCAAACCACCCTCTTCTACGCTGGGTGTCTGCCCTTGTGAGATTGAGTATTATCCCATTTATACCATGGCCACTGGCCAACAAAATGCCATATATAATCAAAGTGAAAATATAAGTCAGGTTTTTTTTATACATAAAGCTAGTTCTGACATTGTTTTTTGTTTTTAACATCATAATATATAGTTTTTAAGCATCTACCAGGCTTACAGATTCTCCCAAATAAGACACACTTCAAATTCTATATATGTGGCTTATAAATAAGCTATTTATCAATTTTTTGGGATTGTTGTTGGTGGTTACACAAATAACTCTCCTGGCGAGGCTCAGCTGTTGCTGTATTTACAGAAACTTTTAATACTGAGGCATTAATTTAGACAGGCAAGAAAACACCTACGTCATCGTAAACTTTTTGGTAACTAAAATCTAATCCTTCCAACCAACTCATTGTATTTTATACATTTTTCTTCTATTTTTTTTTTGTTGTAAAATTTAGATGTCTCTTACTTTTATTAGATTAAATGCACATCACAAATCTAAACCATCCCTTCAAAGTGAATTCTGACTTGTTTATTAACCATGATGTTTGGAAAAAAAAAAAAATTCACTCTCCTCTATTTGAGCTTCCAGACAGTCAACGTGAAAAGTTCAAAGCAGTTTGATGAGCCATCTCTTCCCCAACCGATTTTTTTTTCAGCATCTTATATATTTTCTTAAATTTGTCATTTAAATCTGCAAAGAGCATCTTTCCTTTCATCATGTTGACATAAAGAGGATGTGAAGGTCAAATTATTGTGTGAATGCAATGAGTTCAACCAGTATCATTTCATTTTCTGAACCCTTTTCCTGAACCATTTGTGAAAAATATCTTTTATCCTCCAGCATGTGTTGCCAAGGTTACAGACCAACCACCAATCAATTTTGAACATGAGCAGCAGGCCGTCTACAGCTGATGGAAGAAGAATGTTAAAAGTGCAATCCCTGACAGCACAGAGCGGGTTGCTGTTTAGTCTGAATGAACACCAGAGAAAAACTAGATGACTTCCACACCCACTGCTGCTCACTGAACTCGCTTCGTTTCGTTACTTCCTGCTTCACTTTTGAGCACCAAGGATACTGGATGCCAGAGTGAGAGCTTCCACTAACCAGCTGTGAACCCGCCCTTTGGCTTCCCCAATGGCTGTTTACCTTATCCACTAATTACATGTTAGTCCATCATCTACTGCACTCTTCCCCTTGTCTTTTTTCTCCACGTTTCCTCCTCCATGGGCTGAATGTGCATTTCACATCTCTAATCATGTTTACAATGAGCTGTGTTTTAGCTACTGTATGCAGGAAGTTCTCATTAGGTGGCAAATTGTGATGAAGCTTGAGGAGATGTGTTTAATCAGTTCTATTGAGCGACGGTGATGTGCTCTGTGCTGCCACTCCATTCAGCCTCCTCCTCTCACTTCTGAGAGTGAGGTGGAACCAAGGAGTTGTTTTTCATCATACCACCACCCGAGGAGGATTTATATCCAACAATGTGAATGCTGAGTTCACTTGAAATTGAAAAACGGGAATGTAGTACCTGCAAAACAAAAATCAATTCCTTCAAATGGAACCAGAAAGAACGCAGGAATAGAGAGAAAAGGAAGCAGAAATGAGACGAAAAAGCTGCCTCACGAGAGACGCTTTGCATGAAAGTTGAATGATATTTACTTTTACTTCACAGAAGGGAATTCACATCATCCTTTCTGCTCTGAGAGGTGTTCACATGAAGCAAAGCACATTTATACAAGCGCGGTCTAAATAAAGCCAGAATTAAATGGGTCTGGGGAGTTCCTGGCAGAATTATTTATTTTTCACTTTCAGTTTCGTTGATGACTAATATAACATTTTCTGTGTGAAGTTTTTAATTAAGGAAGAGCCAGAATATCCGATGGTTGTTCTACAGTCCATATCTCAGTCTTGATTATTGATTTTTGTTAGCTTTGAATTGATAGCATAATTCTGTAGTTTGTTTTGTTTGTTAAAGTGTATTGAAGTGCATTTTCAAATAGCTATCAGTTTTTTGAATGTGTATAACTTTCATATAAACCAACATTTCAAGAGTGCAGCAGGGTTACACTGTGGTTAGAGCTACTAACAGTATGTTATTGGAGCAAATCAGGTGAAAATCATCATCTGAACTAAGGAACACTGAATCATCCGAGGCCTTTGTGTTTCCACACACATTCATTTTGCCATCTTGGTCCACCATCTGTTTGTTTGTGTATGTTTGTTTGCTTTATTGTAAGCTCTTTGAATGCTTCCTGTAAGATGTATGCTTTTAATCAGTCCCTGCAGGAAATCTTGTGATTGCAATAATTAACGCAAATTAAAGCAAACTCTGCCATTTTTGTGAGAGCTTGCAATTTTTTTAAATTTCAACGATTTTTCCGCAAACAATGTCGTTAGCAGAAGCTGTGCTGAGAGTATTAGGGCATAAAGTAAGTATTTTCAGACAAAACTCGCTTTATTAACACAAATAACTCCTCATATACAATCAGTACGGCTCTCCTCCTTTCATCTCCTCATCAAAACAAAGTCCGTGCACCGTAGGAAACCGGAACAAGTGTAAAAACCAGAAGGTTTGTGGGAAAAGTGGTATTCACAATAACATTTTCTGTTGAAATGCTTATTATCAATGGAAGTGATTACATACTGTACGCTACAGAAAATGCATACATGCATCAAGTTGTAAGAGACTGCACTTTGTTTTTGTGAAGACAGTAGGCCTGTGTTGAATAAACATGAATTAAACAGCATCTAAAGCTCTTATTTTGTCTGCTGATGTAGTCATTGTATTCTATATTACCATCACAGACTGTCGGTTCTATAAAGCTGCGTCACTTTTATAATATATGTTTGTAACTTTTCATCCCATGGTTCTCTAAGTTCAATAAATAAATTAAAAAAAGATTGTAACTAAAATATTTCTGTGATGCGCAGCATGATTATTATCACAGGACGTGATTACATATTAATTCTTTTCAGGTAGTGCTGAAAAAAAAATCTTTCTTTCTGAATGTCCTGCAATTTTACAAAAAAATATATCGTGGAGGGACTGTTTAATGCTTAAATTTGTGTTTTTTTCACTCAAGTTCTGTATTTTTACAGGTCTTTAAATATGTCAGGTGGGGATCTCTTAAACTTAAAAATGCATTACTGCATGGTGACTTATTCGATGTCTCACGCATTATGTCGTGATACGTAAAGCTGCCTTTTTCAAGTGTTTTATAGAAGGTGTGAAAGCTACATTCATGTTTAAGTAGCCCTCACAACTCCTCAGCTTAAAAATGAAATATCCTGCCAGAATGTTTACCTCTTGTTATCTGCATATTATGCTCACAAGATCAAAGACAGGTTCCCAGTGTCTTGACACATTGCAACCAGCAAGCCAAAACATTTAAGCATCCAGATATTGTTATACTCGAGTCGGGCTGCAGGCTCGTGTTAAATATATTGTCATAGTACTTTCCCAGCACAGAGCAGCAGATGTGGATAATTAACTGTATTTCTTAAAAAAGGCACTTTATCCCAACCCTAATTAATATCTTGGCGACTACCCACCTTGTACTAAAAGTAAAACTTTAATGAGCAGTGATTTGATTTGAAATGCATCTTATAAATATTCAAACTTAAATTTGATCTTTGCCTTAAATATTTGTTTCAGTAGAAGACATCAGGTCAATCTAAGAAATCTCGACGCCGCACTGTTAAAGGACACATTTTTCTGACGGCTACAAGGAGAGAAAAATCAGACAGAGTAGAGCTTAATGGGAACACAGACACTTCATGTTCCCGGCTATACCCGGGCCAGGACATTTGACTTTGACCTTGACCACTGGAGAAGAGCCATCTCTGGGCTGGGATCCATGCATCACTCTCTGGTGACCACTGACCTCTAACAGTCGTTTTACTGAACTGCTCCCTGTGCAGTCGTCAGCATAGAGGGTATAACCTTTGTTCCAACATCAGCAAACTTTACACCTCCTCTGAGTCTGCAGGGAAGTGAAGGCGGCTTACACTGGACCAAAGTCCTAAATCCCACTTTAGGCTGACTATTAATATTTAGATCCATATTTTTACAACACGAATCAACACAATACTCACGCGTTACCATAACGTAGCTGCTGTACACTGTCAAAGATGACAGATGGACTCTGGATCATCAGCAAACAAGGAATAGATGGGAGTTTGAATCAAGATGTTAGCCATGTAGCAGGCTGGAGTCTTTTGCTTTGACGGACAAACAACCGAGAGTAGGACTTGAATTGATTGAAAAACATGAAGCGATGGACCTTTTTACAAGTGCATCTGTCAGATCACTGGTGAGCGGGTTCTGTGATGGATTGAACTCGCTGACACGTCCCTGCCAGGTAGCAGAATGTTTGAACACCTTGGCGAAGAAGGAGGAGAATTGATCTCTGTCTGTGTCAAAATGTTAATATGTGTCTGTGTGCTCAACGAATAGTTGATGTTTTTTAACTTGGAGCGGACGCACAGCGCTCGGCAGACTTTAAATTAATCACAGCATAAAGATAGCTTTCCAATCATGTCAGCTGTTGTGTCTGCATTCTGATGACTCATTTAAATCACCTTCAGTCAAGATCTGGGTCAGAAAGCAATCCCGCATTAAGTTCTCATACCATTTTATTTTGTTACACTTATAGTTTGGGATGCAGGATTGATGCCATTAACAACCAGCTTCACTTCATCTTAGAGAAGTGGTCTGCAGGTGCCCTGGATACTCGGTTAAAAAAATAAATGGTCAATCTATCATCTAATAAATCATCATGTTAGTAAGCAGTCTATGAAGTGATCCTCCTCTCATTTTACTGAAATAATTCTAGTGAACTGGTTGATTTAAAAAAAAAAAAAAAAAAAACAACCTTCAACTCTTAATTAGACAAAGGTATGAGTGCAAGCATTGTGTAACAGTAGTTAAGTACTTGAAGGGGTCGAAAGAGCACAGAGCAAATGAAGCAAGTGTATAATTACGGAAGGATTGAGACTTGGACCCCTGAACCAGAGGTCAGCTTCAGAGAATCATTATTCTGCGTTAATCTTTGCCCCCCTCACAAGAGAGAGAGAGCCGAGGTTTGATTAGATATTCAAAAAATATTGTTAGGCTTTCTAATCAGCTTTTCTGAATTTCTGAACTTGTAATGGACACCCTGCTATCTGGAGACCTAAAAAAGAGCTCCTCTGTTTTCATTTGATGATTTTCAGTGCAGTCTTTGAATTCAAATTAATTCTCATAAATGCCACAAAAGTGTTTTCCACTATACCTCCGATTTAATTCAGGTGAAACTGGAATACACAGCTATACATACAAACTAGGCAATTTATCGGTTGGGTGATATTGGTCTATTACAGGTACTGTATATTATTATGAGTAATATATTGTCTGATGTGAGATTTATTTTTTTTCGGAACTTAATGCAGAAAACAATCTTTGGGGTAAATAAGAAAAGGTTGTATATGTGTTTTTGTTTAATTTATAGTTATTTATAATTATTACAATCCCAGTGAAGTTCACTATTTCAGTACACTGATGGCATTTTGGAAAATAACGTTTATTGCTTAACAATCCAATACCCTGCTTCCATGACAGAGCTTTGGCACAAGTTTTTGATAACCACATTTCAATTCAGTTATTGACATCGGATTCAGTTTTCTTACTAATATTTGCAACAAGAAAACAGTATTAGTTGGTCTCAAATACAAATACTAGTTTCATATAATGTGATGATTCCTTTTTTGATTTTGATTTTATACACTTTATTAATCCCCGAGGGGAAATTTCTTCACTACAGCAGGGGGGCTCTCAGGGGGGAGATGCTGCAGCAGGCTGCCACTAGCGCGGCGCCAGGTAACCTGACCTGAAGTGCATGTTTTTGGATGATGGGAGGAAGCCGGAGAACCCAGAGAGAACCCACGCAAGCACAGGGAGAACATGCAAACTCTGCAAAGAAAGGCCCAGGACCGGATTCGAACCCGGAACCTTTTTTGCTGTGAGGTGACAGTGCTAACCACTGCACCACCGTGCCACCCATCTGTGTGTTCATTCTGACTATCTATGAGTTAGTGTTACTTTGGAGTTTGTGGTGCACTGTACTATATGGGCATTCGTCTATTAACAAATGAAAAATTACTGTCTTTGTTGTGTTGTTATTTACTTTCCTTTATGTGGGTACAAAAGCTGCTGTAGCTCCCACACAGCTGACATAGATCTGCTGTACGTACTGTATTTTTACTTCATCTCTCAACTAGTTGTGGACTTGTTACTCCAGTACTGAGAGCAGAAAGTAGATGTGATGTTGCTTTTAAAAAATAGAGAGAGGGGGTTGGAGAAAAAAGTAAAATTGAGGAGACCTTCCAGCTCCGGTTGAGGGTCAGATCCTCCCCTGACAGGTTAAAGGTTAGAGTGTAATCACGTTGTCAATGCTGTGGAAGCTCAGTGGGATGACAGTGACGGAGAAGAAAACCTGGTTCAATATCATTATCTTCAACTTTTCCAAAAACACAAACATCTTTTTTGACCCAGGAGGATTTCAGTGTTCAATTCTCGCCTTATGTCTGCTTGTCTGTTTTTCAGTAAAAGAAAGGAGTTATTGTTTTCGGTTGTACAGTATAATATGCTCTTCCTGTCATTCCCCTCAGGCAGGATCTGCAGCAGGTTTGTGTCTTGCCAACCACGTACAGTAGCAGGGGGCTGTGGAACAATAGAGAAGTGAGCTGTAGGGGGCCGAGGTTTTATAATAGGAAGATGGCATTGGCTCGGCTGTTCTTGGGTGTCATTAGCAGGTTTATTTTGCTGCAGCACGTACAAATCAGACAGGTATGTGGCCAAAGTTTTGTTTAAAAAGATTACAACAAGTCTCTAAAACCGAGTGATTTTTATCTTTAAGAGCGGGCTGCCCAAGTATAGCTTATGTATAGTATAGGCTGCGGCTCACAGATGCTGGTGATATTTACTACTGCGTAAACGGAGCAAAATTTTATTGTTTTAAAATTAAAATGCACTAGTGTGTAGCCAAAGTATCAAAGTTTGGTATTGAATAACAAGTTATTTTTCTATAGCAGATAGACTCGGAGCAGTACGGTCTGGGCCTTAAAAATATCAACGTTTGGTATCCAGCCCTGTCCAACAAGCAAGTACAGTAGTGAATGAACTCTCACTGATCATAGTTTTATTGAGAAAGAGACAGCAAAGAGATACTTTGTGAATATGGATGCGCTCTACCTTACTGCTGCCAATGATGAGACAATATTTTTTTAAATACCGTATCTTACGCCAGCATGCTTAGGAAATCCTTACTCTATTCATAATGTTTGACCAGTAATGTATGTGAAAAAAAGTGGAGCACTTGTTCCCCCCCCCCCCCCCCCCCCCCTCTCACGTATTGTCTTCCCCCTGGATGTATCCCAAATGTACCATGACAACCTGTCATGCTCTGCTCTACGCGCCTGCAGTCAAACAGAAGGGTTCATTCCCCACCAGTGATCAGCAGTGAGCGGGCATCTGTGTGTGTCTCATGGTGAAAGAGTTTACTGCTACAGCAGCTTCATGACAACACAAAGTGGTAGCATGCGTGCATATTAGCGCATCGGCATGCATGTGTTGCATATTTATGTGTCCATGTCCATATTGTGGCCGAGGGCTTACACGTCTCATACACGGGGATAAAGGCAGTGGTGCAGTGATGAGCACCTAATCTGAGAGCATGTGCTTGGTCCGGCGAGGCTGTAGAGATGTGAGCATTTGACTTGTTAAAAGGGATGTTCTTTACTTGAAGTCTCGTTGGCCCTGACAACTGGGACATAATTCTCCTGTTCAACGCTAATAATCAAATCCCACTATGAGGATAATCTGACAGCAGACCCCCACTGAGCATGACGCCTCGCAACGCAAGCTGTCGTCACATCCCCGTATATTAATAACAGCCAAAATAGTTACCAGTAGCAAGTGAAAAATAACCCCATGAGCCCCATATGCGCGAGTAAGTAAACACTCGACAATGGGCCTGATCTTCACTGTGTGCTTTGATGTTGGGGTTTGATGCTAATGAGCAATAATACAGCACGTCCTGGAGACTGCCTGTTTCTGCAAATTTGGCCAAAGATGAAGGAGTGTTCATTCCTCTAGGCCCTGTATGTGTGTCCAAACCAAATGACCTCTGAAGATATACTTTAGATTTGTTACATCAGAGCACTGGCTATTATTTATATAAATATTTTTTTTTGTGTGGGTACATAACCTGTGTATGGTATAGTGGCAGCAGGTGTCCCCCAGGGGGTGGCGAGATGAGCTGGGCTGCGGCATCGTTCCTCATCTGGACGGAACATTAATAACAGGGGGACCTGGGGAGAAAGCTCCATCTGGGCCAGGCTGGTGCACGAGTGAGGGGACAGACCACTGACTCCACAAGTCTATAATCCCTCACATGGTGCAACGGCAGCCTGCGGGGCTCCGTCGACAAACACACAACTTTCAGGTGTGGCTTTTAAAGGCGATCAAAACCCTTAAATGAAATGCCTGGCCCTTTTTCCTGTGTTCATTTATTTTCAAACTTACAGAAAAGATTGCTAAATTAAATTGTGTGTGTTTGTAACACCTGACAACCTGTCCTTCAGCCCTTCAGCCCTCTGTGTTAAATAAAGAACATAGAGTCGGATTCACTTTGAAGCAGGTGAAAATTATCCAAGAAGGGAGGCCAAACTGAAGGAGGTAAAAAGATTGAGGTCAGATCACTGTTGCTGTGTTCCAAATGGCATACTTATATACTAACACACACTATTTTGAGTGCATTAGTGTGTTCACACGAAACATGCAGTGCACTACAAGTACCCGGATGAAACACTCAAAACAGTCCAAAAACGAAGTGTGAAACGCTATACACTTTCAACCCTGAACGGTTGCCATCGGTGGCTCCATAGTGGAAGGGGCAGGGCCACTGACTATTAAGGCGTCTGAGGAAGCGGCAGCTGTTCCTGAACACCGAACAAGTGTTTATTTTTTACTACTGCTGCTGGACAGAAGAACCATTGTGTTTATTGAGTGTGTTAAACAGAGGGTTAAAATACATATTAATGTCTGGGTAAATAAATTAAAGCTGCGGATATTTTGGCTGGTAATGTTTTCACATGCTGCGGTTATTTCCGGTCAGTGCAGGACGGCAGTGTGCGATTTAAAACTACACTACTCTGTAAAAATTCCTGCAGTACACAAGTAAGAGTCCTTATGTGTAAGAGCACTATTTATTAGTGTACTACGGGAAGTATGTAATTTGCAACACAGGAACTGTTCACCCAAAATGGTCGCCATTTTGGCTATGTAAAGGAAAGGGAGGGACCACAGGTGTGAAGAATTTTAAAATTAAGGTGTCTGAGGTAGCTGCAGCTGTTGCAGAACACCGCACAAAAGTGTTTCTTTTTCACTAAGTACCACCATACTGCTGTTGAACAGAAGCCATCAGTGTGTTTATTATGTGTTAAACAGAGGGCATGTAAAAATGTTAATTTCTGGGTAAAATAATTAAAGCTGCAGATGTGTTGGCGGGTGATGTAGTCACATGCTGCAGTTATTTCCAGTCAGTGCAGAACGGCAGTGTGCGGTTTGAAACAACACTACCCTGTCTAAATTCCTGCACGACAAGTAAGAGTCCTAACATGTATAAGCACTATTTGTTAGTGTACTAAGGGAAGTATGCCATTTGGAACATGGCAAGAAACTAATAAAAGGCCAGTGGTGCTCAAAATTGTGCTGCTCATTGACTTGACGTTTATAATTTTATCACCACCTCGTCTATAACTGGTTTTTAATCAATACACAAACAACAAAGATTATCCTACTGTAAGAGGTTAAAGCATAGAATCATGAAGTGTTTACAACCAGACTGTACTGCTCCACCTCCATGCCTCAGTCTGTAATGTTTAGAGTTATCATCTTTGACAATTTATTTGGATTTTATTATGTCAGGGTAGAAAAAAAACCCATCAAGTTATATTTACCCAGTTTTTCATTGTATTCAGCTAACATTTTTCATTGTAAGATCTGAAGTGTAATTTGTAGTTGTGGATAAGAGTCTGATGTTGAGGTTTTCCTGTATTGCGCCAGCTTCTAAGACATGTACAGTGAAAAAGATACAATCTGCGTGAATATAAAAGGAGTTCAGAGTCCCATGCTGCTGCTGCGGGGGAGGAGTGGTTCTAATTCATATTCTAGGATGTTCTTGAGTGTCAGCTGTGGCCAACCAACCTTGTGAATCCTACTGAGCAGGCCTGTCTGGCCCCTCATGTAACATACCTCATAATGAAGATATTTTGGTGTCGTTTCTTTGTGAGCGTGCAGTCGGAGAGATGACTTTGATCTCTGCTGAAGGTGGAGGTGAAAAGATCGACACAGAGGAGCAATAAATGAGCTCCATGGAGTGAAGGGGCATCACAGTTCTCTCTCAGTAGACTTGTGACTTCCTGTCAGCTTTTTTTTTCTTTTCCTATGGAGCTGCCCCTGCCTGATTGTTTTTCTCAGCTGAGGTAATTCAGGTGCACTAGCCTGGAGCTTACCTGACTTGTGTTTATTAGTTATTCATTTCCATCAGCCTGAGATGCCTTGGGCAAAGTGATCTGCAACGTGCTCCCTGTTCAGGTGTTCACCAGCCCAACTGGATCATCCTCTATCTCCCATGATGCCAGGCAGGGCGGCAGTATTGGCTTTTCTATGGTTTTCTCAATGCTCTTAAGAGTTTATTAATGCCTGTAAGTATGATTCTGTCGAGCTTGATGACAATCCCACCTTTGAATTGTTTTATTTCTGACATGTAAAGTAATAGAATAGAAAATGTAATAGAATATTTTTATTATTATAATATTTATATTATTTACCTTGGTAAACACAGTGTATCTGTGTGTGTACATATATAATTTTACTTGAGTCAAATTACCAAAGTTTAGAAAAAAAAAATCTGTATAATTTTGCATTAACCATTCGGATGTACAGTATGTTGGTTGTCTTGAAGATAAATAACAGTGCATCATATTTTATAAGCTGATCATCTAACCATGTGTGTAAAAACAAATGACTAGTATTTGTAACTTTCAAATATTTGTAATTGTGTAAAATCCACATTATTTCCCTGTGATGCATTGAAGTATAAAGTAGCAGAAAACGCTAATAATGTACAGCAGGCAACCCCACATTGTATAGTATTTGAGGGACCTCTTTGGTTTCATTCTCCATTTTATATAATTATTTTGTTTGTCTTTTTATTTATTTTTTATTTTTTATAATTAGTATTTAATGCAATATAGTTGTGTTGACACAATTTGGTAATATCCTAATTTGGCTTCAAGGCCCTGTCCTTTTTTCATTAATTTGAAATGAAAATTGGTGTGACTGTTCTTTTAAAAAAAATGCATGCAGTGTAGCATAACTACTGGTAGAACTAAATCTTTCACCCAAAAATAACAGCAATATTGGGTGATTTTGAAAAACATTTAATTATGTAAAATACCTTTTTTTTATGTGCCATGCCAGTAATCTCTTTCAACAATATCTAAGCAACTCTCACCTCAATACCTCTAGGTTCCTACTTTGTACATATAGGACGCCTTACTTTGTGCGTTGGCACTGTATGTTGTCACTGGATGTAATTTGTATATAATCTTGAAGATATTACAGGTATCCAGTAGACAAGGACATTTTCTCTCACAGCAGCATTCAGCTACGTCAAAACGCATTAGGTATTCTCACCATCCACACAGGAAGGTTTGTTGCGTGTCGTCCCGGCCACTTTCCCCGGTAAACAGGAGCACTTGACTGTCTGAGAGCGCTCCTCAATACGATTCTTGTTACAGCATCGGTGAGCGGCAATCACCTCACACGTGCCACCCTCTGTAGAGAGATAAACAGACAACGATCCATGCGGTCAGTCAATGTGAGAGATTAATAGGAAACATGTAATGGGAAATAAACTGAAGCAGCCAGAAAGATCCTGTAAGTTTTCATTAACTGTCTATACAAGTCTTTGTAATAGAACATTTTAAACAAGCAATAATGATGCGAATGAAAGATATGCAAAGGAACTCCACTACTGCACATCATATCACGATGAGACAAGCTACAATACAATCATTGGGCACTTACACTGTAAGTGTGTGTAACAAATTGGCCCTCAAGGCATCTCAATTATGTCATCTAATTGCCTCTCACTCTGGCTGTCCTCACTCCATACCAATCAGCCTACAATGAATACCATGAAGAACATCACACACTCAGTATGTATCAACATTCCTGTCTCTGCATCCTTGGTATCGCCCACATGTTGTGAATGTGATAAAAGGGGGATGAATCTTTAGTTTCTGCTTCTCATGAAGACCCGGCAGTTATGAGGACTTTGATAGCTGACACATTTGACTCTCATGACTGTGCCAATACAATCTTAGGCTATACTGAACTAAAGCATTACCTCCGCCGCATAGGTGACATCAGTCACAGCAAATGCTGTACAATAGGTCTCAGTCTGACAAAGGAGGGTGTCAAAAAAATGCAATGAAAGGAGAAGGTGATGTGCGCCGATGGCGGTAATGGGTCAAAATAACAATAGTGAGGATTGCCCAAGGGAGGGTGAGGGGGTGATGAAGCTGAGGGACATCCTGAAATGAGTGAGACAGGCAGAGAGAGAGAGAGCTAGAGGACAAGGTGTGTCTGGCTGCCAGGGACTGGCCATGCCATTGAGTAATGAGGGAGCCACTAGAAGTGCCCCCTTCACACAATTATAAAGCGTGGGGCTAATGCAGCCAGCAGAGCTGCAGGAGAGAGGCCCTCCATCACTGCTCTCTGCTTTCCTTACGCCCTAGGAAAAACTCTTTATCTTCCCTCGACAGCCACGGCAACAGACACCAGCATCCAACAATTAAACTGGAGCTCATCCCAGGACAGGAGAGGGGAGAGGAAAGGAAAGGAGAGTTTAACTTGTTTTCTCTAGTAGACAGAATGGATAGAGTGCCAAAAAAATGTAAGACAACAAAATGCCACATTTCATGCTTGTTAATTATTTTAGTTGGCTATACCGAGCCTTAAAAAGGGCCATCCTGCTGCGTTAAGAAGATGCATTTGCTACCACTGCCATCACAACAACCGGTGTGCGTTTCTCTGGGTAGGTTGGTTGTGCAAATGTTTGAAATGGCTCAGGTCATGAATAACGGAACTGAGCTCCCAGCAGTCTAGACAAGTTTGGAAACAGTTTTCTTCTCCCATTCCCATCAATGTCTGCCTTGGCCAGACCAAAGGCCGACAAGTTCTGGATTAAAAGGCAAACATTTGCAGTCCTGCTGGACCGTGCTGTCGTGCAGTATTAATGTCACTCTCTCAGCATTTGTTGTTAGATATTTCTGGGCAGGAGGAGGCAGAACCGACTATAGAAGTGAGGTGAAAAATCCCTCTTGAGTGTGCTAAAACCCCAAACCCCCACAATGTGTAGGCTTGTTGAATATTTTACTGACAGCTTCCTAACCTGCAGAGTTACTTTTAAGTCAAAATAAGTCTGTAAATAAGTGAGGACTTTATGTTGCGTCACAGAATACTAAATTGGATTCAATTCCCTCAGCAAGCTTCAGTGCCTGGTCTGGATGTTAGCACTACTGAACTCTAACCATCATACATCTGACAAAGGAAAACAAAAAGCAAAACCTGCCATATCCTGTTTGAATGTCATCTAACTTGTCCTGATCTCTGTCTTCTGGACTTGGTTCCTCAGTGAGACTAAAGTTACAGTCATAATTGTGTGTGGACCATTTTTCCCAAATGGTTATACAGCTTAAATTTAGTGGAAAAGGTTATGCCCTTTATGGGACCTTAGAAAAAATCTTAGCAGCAACAAATCCCCTGGAGCTCATCATTTGACAGAATCAAGGATAGAGTAGCTGTGAACATACATGAACAGTACAGCTTAGTAAGTCAGCAGCACCAAAGCTTCAGTCACATAGGGAGTCCACAAAGGTCACCTAGTACTTATATGCAAATGTGATTTATACATTAGCAGGTAGCTGAACATATGAAATACCAGTGGGCTAATAATTCTGGGCAGACATGAAACAGCTGAGGCTGGATACGCAAATTAAATCTGAACTAAGGCAGTGCTCCAATCTACAAATGCATTTTGTAGGAAAATGTCTGATATCTTTAAAGACTTGCAGGTCATTTTATATTGTAAGTCTACCATGTTATTGTATATTTGGTTTAAAATGACTGTGAAAGTAATGCTGCATGATCAGATGCTTGACGGACAAGTCCAGCGGCCATGGACAGGTGTGGTGAGGAATCATCTTACCAGCTGTTCCCTCATAAGGGCAGGCTGTATTGGTTTGAATATTTTCCCTAAATAGTAACTTATTTTACTCTGACTATAAATCCACTGTAATAAAAAAAACATAGTATGTCACACATGTTTTTTGTCTGCCAGTTTATTTTGCACCTATAGTGAAATAAATGGAAAGTAACTCTTGGCTGTAAGTTACATTCAAAATTATAACTGTAATTCATGTGTACATAAGTATGACTGACAGAATTATCATAAGTCAAATCAGTTTCATTATTTAGCACATTTAAACACAACCTGTTGACCAAAGTGCAGCACAGCTTTAGAGATAATTAAAACCAATTAGGCCATCAAAAACAAAGCCATGTTAAAAATTGATAGAGAAAAATTTAAATGATTAAAAACAATACAAACCCTACATTACACCTGAACATACAGTATACATGAGCAGTCATTAATACTGTGAAAAACACAATTAAAATACCAGTAAGATTAAATGTTTTTATTTTCAGTCGATATTTGGACACTGGTTGTAATATACAAGTAATGCTAATTAATGTGATAGTATCAGTCATAAAAAGAATATATGATTTATTAGGATAATACTTGTAAAAAATAAAGCCCTAAAGGTTTAGTGGAATCTGGTTGTGTTGGTTGTCGGAGTAATTTTTATGCCTGGATCAAACTAATTTAGACACAACCCACTACGTATGGACTTAAGGAATATTCCTAACACGCACACACAAGCACATGTCGGTGTGTGCATCATCCACGTGGTAAGGTCCAGCCATCAGCCAGGTGGACATTAGCCGTGATCACTATGAACCATCTGGCATGTGGAGGAGAAAGCGGTGTAAATGGCTTCATGATGACTCTGCTGGGCCAGTCACTCGAGCCACTTAGACAACAAATGGCCACTTGAACTAGACATAATCCCGTTCAGGTAGCTGGGTGTTCAGGGTGAGGTAAATGACCATCTATTATCTGTGCATAAAAACACACAACACCAAATTCATACAATGATATCTTGTGGTAATTTTTCATATACTTTTTCTGCCCAAATGCACAACAGTAACTGTGTGTGCGTTCTGCTGCTATATGGGATCGCAACAACTTAAGACGTGACTGCGGTTGTGATGGATGCAGTGCTTGTAGCCTGTCAGGCAGCTAAAGGGGTTAAACCAACCCGTTAAGATGGAGTGGGTGGCTATGCACTCTAGCCTTTGGTGAGGGGAGGTGAAGGACATCGATGGGACCATTGACTGGTCATTTTTCTCTCTGCGGCCTCCAGTGACAGCAGCCATTAAATGACTGGATGAGGTGATTATGTTTAAGGAAATCAATTCCTCGTTGTTTTCAGCGTAGCCCAGTGGCCAATTAGCAACTGTTAATGAGGGAAGCTTGTAAAATGTGCGGATAGGTAGGGGCAGAACGAATGAGAGCACAAGATAACAAGTCATATTTCATGTTCGAGTTTTCTGTAGAGCCCAAGGTTTAGATTTGTGGTAATGGAAAAACACTAGGAAAAAAAATGCAAAGTTGCACATATAAATAACTTTTTACAAATTTAATTGTACAGATATCCAATTATCAAACATTCTTTTTCATTGGAGAGAGTGAGGCTTTGATACTGACGCCCAATAAGAGTACAATATTATGACAAGTGTGTTGCATTTATATTAAGACTTTGATTATTGATTTGATTGGCTAAAACTTTCTATTAGCCTATTTTAACCTGCTGGGAATTTCTAAAGCTTGCTTAATGTGGTTTGCGCACTCAAATGAAATATATCCTTGAGTAAAAACAAGTGTGAATTTCTCCCATTGTATTTACTGTAGAAACAGACTATGGACCGTATCATCTGTCAGACAGCCTAGAATTACTGCAGTCACAGATGATGAGGAATTTCAAACAGACAGAAAAATGCGACCTGATGGAAAAAAACAATTTTAATTCCTTCCAAGAGCCTGATATGAGTGTGTATGTGAGTGTGAGAGACTGATTGAAAAACTATTTAACTACTTATTTCATGTTTAATTTTACAAGAGAAAAACATTCAAGGATGAGGACTCTGCTTAGTGTGAAGTGTGTTTTATCTTCTGAAAGTGTTTTTTCTTCTTCTTTTAAACAGACGTTTGGAAAAGGGGGGTCATGTAATTTGAGCCAAAACAGCCAACTTCAGATGTTTTAAACCCATTCAGATTGATGGATCACCATCAAGAACTACAACACACAACCATGAATGCATTATCGCTGTGCATATACTCAAGGTCACAGCTGCACGACAGTTTATTCTGCAACACCAAAAGACTTCAAGCTCACAGGAATCAAAGTGACAGTTTCTTTTTATCCTCTGAGTGACAAAGAACGCTGGCAACTGATTGTCTTTTGATCACATTGCATTGGACATTTTGACAGAAAAATATGCAGGTACTTGTGACAATGTCACCACACAATAATAAAAACAAAGCCTTTTTCCACTACATGTTGGCTCAGCTTCAGCTTCAACAACTATAATCTATGCCTATTGGCGAAGAGCAGTAATCACTGGCTCACCATCAACAAGCATCTCTGTCACCTCCTGTCTTTCTCAGTCTCTGTATATCAATCTCTCTCGCACACAGTGCTTCTTTCACTGCTACAGTTATTAAGTAATGACATATGGCTGACGGAAGGGACACAGCAGTCAGGAAAACTTAAGCCTCTCAAGGACTCGTCATAACAAGTTAATCAGTGCACCCTTGCCGTTTCCGTCTGCATGCTGGAGTGTCTGTTTTGTTTTGCCAGGCAGGCAGGTGCTGCATCAACCACAGACTGACTATGGGCTTGCTGTTGTTCCCCAGTGTTTCTGTGTAACTGACAGCTATCCACTGTCTTACAGCCTCTAATTGTCAATTTACATCTCAGCTGGCAGCAGGAATTATGGCTCCCATTGTCAGTAAACAAATGTAGTTATGTATTGAGCAAAGAAATGTAGCTCTGACACTCAGTTCTTATTCACAAAGCAGAGAGAGCTGCATTTCAAATTACTGCTAGAAATGATGTACATTTGGAAGACAAATTGAGACTCTTACAGTTCTCAAATGCCTTTTTTGCAAGTGAACAAAGTTACTTTGTTCTTTGTGCCAGAGAAGTCAATCCAAACCCCCACCAAGTTTTAATCAAGCTGCAGATTGTTTATTGAGGTTATTTTTGTGTCAACTTTTCTTTCTGTAAAATCATGCATAATGGAAAATGACCCATTTTATTACATCTGATGCACCGTTTTCAATCAGATGCATCCCATTATATTTAAAAGTTGTCAGATATGTTCAGAATTTAAAAAGCTCTGTTGTGTTTATCTCCATTAGTTTTATGTTTTTCAGAGTTAAGGAAAAAAGAAAGTTGCATAATAATGATTTGTTTCAAGAGGCAAAAGCTTCAAAGTGGCTTTGGGCCAGCTGTCCCACTGCATATATGTTTAATGATGCTTATAAAAAGTTTAGCTTTTCATTACTTAAACATCAAGTTGAAACTTCGTGAACACTCCCCCTGATTACTTAGGATAATGTTTAAACGCACTACAAAGTGCCCTCAAGTGGATTCCAAATGGAGGCCTTAGAGGCAGCGCCAGGGAACAACTTTTCATGTCCTTACTTTTGGCAACTGATAAGGTTTACATATTTCATCAGAAATTATACAACACTCATTTACTGAAATTCCGCTACTTCTGTCACAGCATCAGTAAAAATGGAATAGTGTATTAAAAGAAATTCCCGGGAGAAGTACAATTAGATCTCACTGCAGTGTTTTCATAATCATCACTCCTGTGATGCTAATGCAGTCAGATTCACACCTCGTGGACTGTAGAAGACATATGTAAAGGAGCAAGAATAAAACATCTAGCTTGGGGTGACGTAATTGTTTAGGCTTTTCACTTCAACTTTTTTTTATTTTTTTTTATCTCAGCCTACCTGACTAAATTATGTTAAGATATTATTTCTGTCTTCTTATCAGGTTACTTCCAGATCAAAGTGGTTTAATACAGTTCGAAAGAGAATCAAAAGTCATGGCATATGAAACACATTAACAGAACATTTTAGAGGGAACGGCACCTGGCAGAGGAAGGTTTAGACCCCTTGGCTTACTCTCCAAAATAATGCGCCTATCAATCCCAAAGCAAAAGTGATTTACTACTTTGTTAATGTCCAAGTTATCAGTCAGGTCTTTGTGGATGTGCAGGAACAGCAGGTTGTTCAGCCGTTTCTCTTTTTTTGTAGACAGGATGCAGTTCTTCAGACGACAGATACTTCAGCCTTGGCACTCGACATGGGCATAGTGAGGTAGAGTCGCAGTAGCCTGTCCACCTCACTATACTCAGCTGCTGTGTCTCCTGCTGCAGCCAGAACATCAGCAATCTTATTGCTTGAGTTTTCCTGGCACATCAAATACTGTATCTATGTATGTAATGTTGCACCCTCCAGCTGACAGTCAATTTTCAAATATAGAAAAGTTTCCATTTTATATTAAGCAGATAAACCCTGTTTTGTTGCATAATTACATTTTATCCAAATTTAAGAGGAAGACCATCAACCATCAACCAAACCCACAACTTTAGATAACCATAGAAGTGAGAGACCAAGTCAAGGTACTTCTACATTGATACACTGCCCATCTGTTACAGAACAGATATGGTTGTTAAGCACTATCTTCACAAGAGGATTTGTCTTGTCACATAGTATTGGCCATTTTTACCTGTAAAATTATATGTCTCCAAGCATGTTTAAGGTCTGGTTCCCCTGTGAAAACTGACTGCCCCACTTTTCAATTTGTTCTGGCTACAAGGCCGTCTGTCCAGTTCTCCTTAATACAGCCATGCTAGAGCCCCAATCACTTATTCTCACTATGAAGCCTTTTCCCAGAGAACCAATGACAGAGTGTTGCCAATGAATAATAAAAGGTAGCCTCAAGGAGGAAGGCTACCGGAGGAGCTTGCACCCTTTACTGCTAAATACATCTAAAATAATGGGAACAAGGCCAGCTTTGGGACCTTTTATGGCACAGAGTACTTTTAAGAATAACAAGAAAATTAATTCTCAGGCATTATTAACCATTGTTTATGTATCTCAAAACCAATTGACCCATGTGTCACTGAAACATCAGAAGTTGGAGTGAATTCCAGATTATCAAGTGCCCATCAGCGCCTTGTGTCAGTGATCCGTATGGTTTCTCTGACCTCAGTCAGTGTGAAGGCTTCAGGCTGGTTTTTTCACTGACCCGTCTGTGGCCTGGATTTCACTTTCCCCCGGAGGCGGCATCACCCACAGTAATGGGAGTAGACAAACAAGTGGACATAGCTGCTATAGTTGTGCCTGGAGCTACCCCAAACCTGAGGGAGGGGGGGAGGAGAAGGGAGAAAGACGCTCCAAAGCTCAAGCTGACTGACAGGAACCACTGACCCGGCTACACTGGAGTCACGCAAACGAATGCTGTTTTTTCCCCTCTGCTTGTACAGTTTACTTCTGAACCTACCTATACTCTCACAGAATACTGAATACCATTCTACCTACTATGGATGGGGCTTGATAAATAAATGAGGCGAAAAGCCGTAACAAAAAAAACCAAAAACATATCCAACTTTGCTTTTAAAAGGCATATTTTATGCATGGAGACATGGAAATAAGCTCCAGTTTACTGAATAAGAAAGGTATAGTGCAGCAATTGCACCATTGGTGGTAATAGTCTTGACATCTTTAACAGGTAATTCCATTAGTAAAAATAAGAGATGTGAGGTGCATGCTCGCCACGGCCCTGGTCGATTCTTAATCACCTGTATGGGTTTCCTCTCGTGGTCCTGTATGACTCCAATGCTCACATCTTTATGGTTATTAAAGTTAACGATTTCTGCGTGCCTCATTTACCAAGGCTCTATCAATACCAGTTCAGCACCATGAAATTACCCCACTCCAGAGGGAGCAGCATGACAAACCGGATTAAGAAGGGCTCCCTAATACCCTGGCATATATAACTCTCCGTGTCATGGACCGCCGCAAAAAAGACCCACTGCCAACTCCAGCCCAGTGCAGGGAGGGTACAACAGGGCCGGCTGACAACCATTATAGCTTAAATGTCAATTCAAGCTTTTATTACCCACATGGTTGTTCAGAAAAGCGATGAAAACTAATAGCTAGCAGGTATAAAAAATAAAAAAAAAAGGTTAGAAAAAAACACAGTTTTGGAGAAAACACATTAAAAGTTTTCAGAAGTTACCTTCCAGATTGATGGAAAAGGGGGAAGTGATTATGGTAAATATATGCAGGATATAACCTACTTCTGTAGTCTTTTAGGTGTAAGCATAACTTCGCAGGATACTCTTTCATAAACATGGCATCTTACTTTGTATGGAGAAGGGCTTCACTGCATTTTAAATATGGTATCAAAATAAAAGCCTGCAGTAAAGGCAGAGATGACTTGTATCTCTTCACTTACATCCTGCTTATTTTATTTCCATGACAGGGGGGGGGGGGGGGGGGGGGGGTGAGGTCAGAAATAGTGTAGTGCATTACCAGAGACAGCGTTGCACAGAATTTACTGTATACCGTCACACTCCAAAGAGATGCATAAGATATATAGAAGTCAGCAAACTTCTATTCTTCACTTCTTGTTTCTCGTTTTGTTCCTCCCATCATTTGTGCGTCTGAACTTGCGTCATTATAAGCCAACATAGCCACTGAGTCCAAGCCTGCAGGTGTAGCTGTACCTTCCGTGTTTAACTGCACCCTGCAGTACAGTTAGCGGTACCTGACCTCTATTCAGAGTCCATATGACACAGGTCACTGCTCACTCTAAATGAGAGTCGGATGGTGAAACGAGCAACTAAATTGTCCATTCAAAATCACAAAACTGTCTTTTTGAACAGCACCGTAGAGCAACCTTCAAAAAGTGACATTACCTGGAGAAAACAATTGGAATCTGTGCACCCTGCAAAATGGCCTGAACACAGACCACAAGTTTCAGCTCACCTCCTAAAAAAAGGGAAAATGGAAAAAACTAAAAATAGCTAAAAGCAAAGTTACGAAATTTTATACAGGATTTTTTGTGACACAGGCTGTAACTGCTGTCTGGTCAGAGTTATATTTTGAATATTGTGTGACACAGTGACAGTAGAGGAGGTGTATTGCAGAGAACATGGTGGCTGTCTCAACCACCAATCACGCCCTTCTGGGACTTCTGCATGTGGGGTCTCAAATGACATGTTGCTCTGGGTTCATGCAAGGTCTGCCAGAATTACACACAATACATTATCTAATCTGCATAATGCTTCAGCAGGCACTTAACATCAAATTATGGATGCATGCAAAAATTCCCAGAGTAGTGTATGTAGAAAACGGGTACTTTGCTGTGCAAATAATCTGCCCACTTTCTATAAAGCCGAGCAATCAGGGCTTTGCATGATTTTGCATAACTGAAAGCCATACCCAATAAATGTTAATAAGACCATATTTCTTTCACTGGCATGTTTGTATGTTTTAATGCTGCCTTTATTTATTTATTTTATTGTAAGCACTTGCAGACACAGACAGCATTTTGAATGCACTACTAGCACGAGTGCTGTACAAACACATAACTCCAGGCTGTTGTGCAAATGTGGCTGGAAAACTGCGAAAGTGTGACAATGCATCGAATTTTAAACAGTCTGGCCTCAATCATTTATGCCATGTCTCACTAAATACACATTCCCCAGAGGCCTGCACGATGAAGCAGGATTTGCTGGTACCTAGTAAACTTCTGAGTTTTCAGGGTTATGACCGTGATTAATATTTTCCGAGATAAATTGCCATGGTAACTTATGCTGCACCCCTGCTTCGGAGCAGGTTAGGTTTAAGATGACATGTCAAAACATGTAAAAGTACCATCTAAAGAACAATTAATGCTTTTGGAAATGGTGTCTTTCAATCGCTGGAGATTCCGTAGAATACACAGATCCGGTACACAGATAGTGAGAGGATCTCTGCTGAGGGCAGAGTGTGCAGACACCGGTAAAACTCTTTAGTTTTCCCTGACAATCTTTTATGAGATAAACCCTGCGTTCCGAATCACATACTATTTATTTTTACTTTTATTAATGAATACAGCTACCCTTTAAAACTATGTACTGTTGCATGTAGCATGTGTACAATTTGGAAATACAACTTTATCATAAAAATGCGTATTGAACTTTGACCCACTTAGTCATATCCGTCGCGATCCGCAGTGCGACGTTTGTAGTAAAAAGAAAAAGGATGTGATTTGTAACGAGGAAGCTTCCTCTTAATGCCTCTTCTTCTTCTTAACAAATGTAAGTATGGTAAGAACTACTCATGCCCTAATGATGGGGCAGTGATTAAAAGAGTATTAACTTTCACGTAGTTTTATTCTTTTTTTTTTCTTTGCCAGCTGTCCTCCTGGCTGCTGCAGTCATGTTGCTTTTCGCCTGGATTATGTGTTTAACTTCTTATTAGTCTACAACAATAGTTTGCTCTTCATTAAAAAAAATATGCCTGTCCTGGGTGATAGATGATAATTGTATGGCAGAGCATTGATCACTTTCCCAAAGACCAACTTCTATTTAATGATCAATATAAGTAGGGCAAAAAAAAGAGGATGATCAATTTGTTAACCGCTTCTCCCCCCTTTGACAATGCAGAGTAATGATGTCAGATTTGACATTTAGCAGCTGACCTTGCTCTCGGTGGCAGCAAGGACAAGAGAGTGTAGTGGACTATGAAAACGACAGGAGCATGAAGCTGTCATAAAGAGCTATAATCTATCATGACAAAAGAGATTTGCCTTAGCCTTAGTTTGAGATGATAGGACATACACCCAAGAATGACTACAATTACAGTACATTTTTCCATCATTACTTTCATCGAAAGGAGGCAAGTTGCATTCACAATTAATTTCAAGAAAACTAAGGTTTATTATTTAAGTCACCTAAGTTCATTGGTGGAGAATTTTCTTAAGAGAAAATCTGGAGCTTGGGGATTGTTTCCAGTCGTAGACCTCGGGTTAATCTTTAAACTATTAGAACAGCCTTTAACCACTCGACTCTATGACAACATTTACCAAGCTATAAACAACAGAGACCCTCCCTTAATGTGAGCAAAGTACAAAGCCATGTTAGTAATTGGTGCTGCTCTAACTTTAGTTCCTCAATATTTTCTAGCTGTTAGCAGTTTCTACAACTCGCATTCGCAGCGCTTGACCTACCTCCACTGCAGCCGTCATTGTTGGACCTGCATTTCAAAACAAACACTTCACTTCAACGGCATCGCATTTATGCATTTCCCTTTCCAATACTATAATCACAGCAAACACTGAAGTTGTAGAAACAGGAAGACAGAGCCAGGATATTTTGCTTTTAGATTTACACAAAGGTTGCCATCCCTTTGACATCTGTGGTTATTTTAGGGCACGATAGGTGGTGTTGCAAATACGGACTGTTTTATGCCACTATTACATTTTTATATGATTGTACAATGTGAGCATCTTGACTGGATTTACTAAAAACTGACATCTACCTTTGCTATTTATGAAGTGTCTCAATTGAGGTTCCATTAATATTACTGTATCACTATTCACTTAAGGTGCCAGTACTTACACAGAAGTGCCCTCCACCCACCCCACCCCACTCCACACCCACTATTGCATGTACAATGTAGGAGTGACTATCCAATTGTCTGACTGGCAAGTTTTTCTCTGTGCGGTTTCATGTGGCCATTTGGCAGCTATAAATATTTTTGCCGTTTGATGTATTTGGATAACGCCTATTATTTTTCAGCATAACACCTTAAGTTTCCTGGAAAAGAGGCATCATAAAAAGAGAGCCCTTTCTATATACATTCCCCACACTAGGGATTACATTTGGTGGAAGCGATCTGACAAAAGGAGTCTCACTGTTAATGCTCACTATCCTCAGTGCTGTTTCCTCACTGTCGAAGCTAATTATCCTCCTAAAGGCTGTCCAGATTCTTCTGAGACAGGTTCAGTGCCATCATAGGGCAAAAAGAAGACTATTGAAAACACAGCACAGCACACAATGTACAACAGATTAACTGGTGGCCAAACAGACAATGGGCAATGATCATCTATTTTTGTGTCACAGTGCACTAAAATGGGTTTTCAACCTATTTTTCTACCTGGGGGAAAGAATCATAGCTATGACAAATGACTATAAGCGAGACAAGAGATCGGTGGGGCGTTGGGGTGGGGGTTAAGAATTAGAGGAGGATTGCAGTTATTTGCCGACACTAAAATCGGAACAATATGAGAACTGCAACACAATTTGGTATCAGATTACTCACAGCGATATCCATCAAGACACACAATTCAGTCACTCAATATCATTACTGTCTGCTTGATAGGCTTTTAAGCTGGAGATAACATCTTGATGTGCCAACACAAGTGGGAGAAGAGCCTCAGTGTCATCTGTTTCTGTTGTTGAGGCCACAACAGGGAAAAACGAACCACATACCAGAGCTGTGATTCATTACAAAAATGATTGATGAGTCTATCATTAACAATGTGCCTTCTCTTCTTCCCACAAAGATGAAGACAAAAACAAACTTCGCCCACTCTTGACATCTCTTTGAATCAATAGTTTCATATTTTGGAGGTATTTATTAAGAGGGTTTTTATATGAATCACATGTTTCACCCCTGTTCTTAAATAATATTGCAATCAAATTTTTTAAAAGCTTCCTGTGACTTCTTATCAAATGTCACAATAATGGGGAGACACTGAATTGATTTGCTGAATGATGGGACTCTGGGGGAAAAAACGAGCCTTAACTTTCACTCTTTTCTGAGTGAGAGTGATTACTTCATCTTCCAAAGCAATCCGCTGCAGAGAGGAATCAATCATGAATTGAAATATGCTTTGATACAGTCACAGAAACTATCCCCCATCTATGAGATTAAATATCAGCCATAATGAATGATGCAGGGTCTTGTACCCATTAATTATAAAGATTGGAATCACGACTTTGTTTTGAACTCATGCCCACGTGGATTCTCAAGGTCACTCTCTCTGACAGGGAGGTCTTCTTTGCAAAGAAACACTGAGATAAAAATGAATTCAATCTTTAAAAATAGTTGGTCATGCATTTTTCTGTAACCTCTAAAGTTGCTCACGCAGGGTTATTGTGACAAAACGATCAAATGACTGAATTTTCAGTCTTGTATTAACATTAGCACACAATGTTCACTGTACCTTGGGCGTTATATAGCAACTGTGAAAACCGTAAATCGTGATGAAATGAAAACCTGAATCTCCTCATCAGTCTTGCCTCTACATACCTGTAAATTTGATCTGTGCCACCAGGGTGGACTGTGAAATCATGTGGCTGCACATCAAATTGTGACTGAACTCAGTGTGCATACTAATATGCCAGCGCAATGAATGCACTGAGCTCTGTGATGGAGAGTGCAAGAGAGAGAGAGGAGAGAGAGAGAGAGAGAGCAAGAAAGCAACCAGAGAAAATCTCTCTTCAAAGAAAAATAAGTATATTGGAAAAAACTGAATTGTGTTGACATTTACTGAATATTTTTTCCATGGAGAAAAATAAGGTTAAACACAATTTTCAAGTACATAAAGGTTCACCTTAACTCCTTTTCCACACCTGTATGTACCTTTCATCCTTTCAGGACAAGTTATTTGACGAGATGTGGCTGGTATGTTGCCAAAAGCACCAGTGTGCGTCGTCTTTATCCATCATGTGCACTGCATCATTTCCCTGGTCATTGCCTGCGTACTAGAGGTGCCCCAAGTTGTGACTGTGGGATCAGAGCAAGGAGATAAGTGATTGTCTCCCGGCAGACAGACGCCGCCTTGACTGGCAATGAAGAGAGGAGGCTCTGCTCTGCACTTCTGTAGATGCTCTCCCTATTTCTCTCTGCTCTGTCTCTCTCCATCCATCCAGCCGCCCATCTGTCCATCCATCCATCCATCGCACTCCGAGGTAGGTCAAAAGAAAGATCCCGCTTGGCAGCTCATCCTTCACTCTGATGAAGCCGCTTGTTAGAGACTCATCAACTCCTCTCTGTGTCTCTCGAACACACACAAACACACACACATGAACACGAACACACGCACGCACACAATGCAGCACTATCTTTCACTCTAATACTTTTCGAAGAATCTCTCCATTTCTCCCTTTTTCTCTGTCTACCTTCACTTCTCAAGTCTCAGGTCTCTCATTAAAGACATCTCCCACAGTGCAGTGTACGAGTCAGGTATAGCATCAGACCACATTGAGCTGTGACTTCATTGAAGTGGGCAGATCACACTATGCATGGACTCTCATTATTCCAAGTCACTGACCAAGAGGTCAGTGCTGCTTAGTGACCCCTCTAGCTAGCAGCAGCTGCAATATAAATGCAGCTAAAAAATATGCATTGGTATGAGAGTCAAGGGAGAACATGCAGAGAGGGGACCAAAATAATGAGTAGGCATTATGAGTGTACATACACAAACACAAAGATTAGACTTTCAAAATGACTCCTACATAGTGTGGTAATTATTGCAATTAAGTCATACGTCTGTCATACAAGAGAGGCACTCAGCACAACCCAAGTAAATGCTCTCAAATGGCAACTAATGAGATTGTGCAGGTTGTCTTTTGCTTGCCACTGTTGCAAAGAAGTGCGTCTTTGATTAATTTCATCATGCGGTAATTTCTACATTAATTTTCATTTTATTGCTCTGATCTGTCAACACCTATGCACTCTAAATGGAAGAAAATGCAATAACGATATTTGCCAGCTGTTTCTTGCACACAAATCAGATTAGAAAGCAGCTCTCAAGGCTCAGCAACAGATGGTCGATCACAACAAGAGGAGAGTAAATCCCCAATAGTTACTGTACTGTGACACTTCTCTGTTTATCTCCATGGACACTCTAGAAAAGCTCAATTACTTACCCATTCTCTCAGCTGATGGCATTTTGGAACAGTAAACTTCTGTACGCTTCCAAAAAGGCACACTTATCGAGCTGCATTTAACAGCAGGTTGTGTGTTTAAAATGTCTCCTATCTGCCTTTCTCAGTGTTGTCGCAGCTGAGGCAGATGGCAACTCTTTTCAAAATAGAAATGTCCTCAGACCCGCCTGCTCTCTTTGGAATTTAATTAATCACCTTCAAATTTGGCATATGTCCTTCTGACAATTGTGCAGCTTTTTGTTGACATCAGAAAAAGAGGTTGCCACACCCTCTGGCCTACACACCTCTCTTGGCATTAGCTGCAGGGCCCTGATAAGAGAGAATAACAGGGCGAGACACAGACTGTGGTGTATTATTAGGTCTAGTTTCCAACACTAACACTGATTGTACAGTATCTACTCTCAAAACTCAGATGGAGTCTATGGGAAGAGGGAGCAAGCTGATACATTTTGATATCAATTCCCTAAAAGGAAGTTCCAGTTTCATACAACCTTCAGCTCTTTTTTGTTTTAGCTTTGCCCAATAATTCTCTCACTTCTAGTAAGTAGTTGTACTTTGGTAGCCCAGCTCCGCTTGCCTATTGTTCACAGCTTTATTTTGTCACTGTGATTATAGCTTTGAATCCCTGTTCGCAATAAGGTATGCTCACTGAGGGGCAAACCAATCAGTGACCAGTGGGAGTGCCCAAGTACGATGAAGTTGAAGTCAAGCCTTTCTTTTTTGAGCTCCAACAATGGCGGCGGAGGTGGAGTTAGATGAAGTGATACACAAAGTTGTAGCAACCCTAGTAAATATCGATACATTGAAGATGGAGCAAGGACAATACCCCAAATATTTTAGAAACAGTCTGCAATTGTCATTTGGCGACATCGTGTTGCACTATAGTCACATTGGGTGAAGGTCTCTCTTGTTTACAACTTGCTTAGTTTCAGTTTACAACATACGTCATGTGTTGTTCAACAGCGATTGGTTATATGCTGCTCCAGTAGTTTGAAAACTAACCCGAGGATTATGTCCATTAGAAACTAACGACTGAACACATTCCCCAATTAAGTGAGGCCAGACCCCAATAAAGTGAATTTAGATCTGTTAATAAAACAAACAAAAAAAAGCTAAAAGTTTGGGAAAGCAGTGCTTTAATCATCATTTCTAACATCACCACACTAGCATGCTCACAGTGACAATGTTAACATGCTGTTTAGCGAGTATAAGGTTTACCAGTCACCATCTCAATTTAGCGGTTGCATTAAACATTTGCTAATTCACATTGGAAAAATGCATTTGTTTCGCAGGTGTTTGGTCAAAAACCAGAAGTCTGGGATCATTCAAAGTTCGGCTTCACAATTGTGATCCGTGAAAGGTTACTCAGTAAAAAGTGATTCAAATTCATCCCGAAAGGAACATGATTTTTCTGTACCAAATTGCATATCAATCTGTGGAGATATTTCACTGAAAAACAAAAATGCCAACTTCATGGTGGGGTTAGATGAAAGATCAAGGCATCCACAAAGTCAGAAGGGTTCATCCTCCGATGACCTTTAATGTATGCGACAAGATTTCATGGCAATCCATCCGACAGTTGTTACATTTCAGTAGATCAACTGATATTGCCATCTTGAGAGCTACAACACCAGCAAAGCACTTAAAAAAATGTAACATTTAGAAACATCATCTTTTTAAAATCCATCGACTTATTTAATTCAATATTATGTTATGGAATTAATCCATCATAAAAATAATCAATAAATGAATTAATGATTAAAATGATTTTTAGTTGCAGCTTTGTGAAAGAGGCAGATGAAAAGGATGTAAAGAGACAGAGGAACAGACAGTTGGATAAAAAGACAGATGGAACAGGTTGCCAGCCACCAAGCTCACCATACTGTTATGTCTCCTCATATAACTCACATCCTTTTTACTCCTTTCTACATCAAGACTAGGTCTCTCTGACCTTGTCACAACTTCAACTAAAAGTTTTCTCAGAGGACACAGTTTCAGAAAACTTTTCCACTGTATTTATTTGCGTCTCTTTTTTTTTTAGAGATAAATAGGACCGTGAATATGGGTCAGCCCTGCTGGAATACTAAATACTTTCAATCACAAAACTATTGATGTCCAATCTGGCTGCAAAGTAGGCTGCTGTAAAACTCTTCAATCAAAATCACTACCTCAGATCAAATCCAGGAAACCAATACTTTTTTTTCTCATTAATACAATTAATAGGAAGGAGGGGAAGAAGGTTACACATTTTTCTTTTTTGGCTAAAGCTTCCCGCAACATTGACTTAACAGACAATTCAAAAGGTAGACAGTTACAAGGGAGGAATGAAAAACCCTTGATATTAGCTATCATGAAATCCCCTGTCAAACCTCTCCTTAAACACTGTTAAACGCATCATTCCTGACGTACTTTAGTAACACTGGAGCCTCGGAAATTAAAGTGTTCTTAGGAAGGCCCGTACACAGATCTTGAAGGACACATAGAAATATTGAACACAGGAATTTCTCAACTCAGTCAAGCAAAGCGTCAAATTATTGATCGGTGCATAAAAAATGTATTGTACTGTAAAATCCATCCATAACTGTCATATAAGACTCAGTGCAGATAGTGCTTCAGCTAGCTGTGTCCTGTGCACGTTACTTTGCAGTCTCAGAGCAACATCTCTGTTCAATCAGACACCTTGTCATATTTTAAGACATTAGCCATTATGTTGGAAGGCATATGGATCAACTAATTAGGTACGCTCTTGCCACAAAGCGCTGGCTCCAAGCTCCAGGCCACTGACTATACTGGCCAGGTAATGAGCTGAACTCGCAACACAAAGGCCCCTGCATGCTGCTACGGGGGAAATCCTGCTAAGATCGCCGTACTATAAATGTGTTCTTTCAACACGTACAGTGGCACGCAGCAAGGTACGCCACGCTGCTTCCACAGCAAAGCAGTGTTCGCTCAGTGTTAATGAATCAATCAATTTCTCCCAGATAAATCACAGTGAACGCCTCGCAACGGCCGACTGTCACCATGATGAATTCCTTCATTTCATGTAATAAGCTAGCTGGGAAGTGATTTATCCCTGTTGCGCAGGCGGCTATATACAGCAGTGGACAGAGGCGAGAGATACAAAATGAAGTGTAATATGTCATTGAAATATTTCTCATGCAGCCAGTGAATAAGGTTGAGCCGCAGGAAAAAACACTTAAGTCCAAAATCCAGTCGATATCAGAAGATTTCACTCAATCTCCGGTTGAAGCAGCCAGTTGGGAAATTTGGTTGAAAGGCTGGTCTTGTGCCGCACCAAAGGCTCCCTAAGTGACTGAGGCCCAAGCCACATTTCCTGACATCATGCATACAAGTTGCTGACATTTGGCTTGCATTACACACTGAAGCTTCCTCTTATCTCTACTTCTAATATTTCAGAATGAGGCAAAGATAAGAGGGAGTAAAAACAACAATCTAATGCTATCGATTTCCTTTGCGCTACCTTTGTTCAGGGCCAAGATTAAGAGCTGTTGTGATTTTTATTTTTTATTTTTTGAATGCAGGCCTCCTCTTTGGCCAAGTAGGAGACTCTGCGTGCTAATCAATTTAAACCACTGCTGAGCTCAAAGCATCACGCATAACAATGCCTGCCCAGCTTATGTAAAATGATGGAAGAAAGTTTTCTGGTTTTCTGCTGATCCCAGTTAAGTGATGCTATAACTAGACTAAAGTCCATCTGCCATTTGACCCGTCAAACTTAAAATACTATATCAATAGCAGTAGAAAATTATAGTATGTATTATTTTCACTCTGACAGATGTAACATTTTTGCCACATTTGTTTTTTATGCACTTTGCAAGAACTGACTACAGATTTGAAAAGTAATTGAATAAAATAGAGAGCAGTAAGGGACATAAAAGTGAATTAAAGAGAGCCCTATCAAACTAATGGATATTTCTGTGTGAATAAAAAATGCGTACACCCATAATCATTAATCATATTTATATTAACATTGCTAAAAGATTTATACTAACCAATCTCAAATGATGATTCCATTTGTTGAAACGGGAAAATGCTCACAGCATTATTCTCCTGTTTGGAAATATCAAAATATCCTCTGCTTTAATTTATGACTCATTAGGAATCTGTGAACATGAAAGTAATAATAGTATTTCACAGTTTTTTGCAGAGTGAGATAATTGGAAGCGAGACTTTAGGTAGCAAGTGGTCAGTAAATGAAAATACTATTTCTTGGCGGGCACTTTCAAACAATACTCTAGAAGTTTGATTCTGACTTAACTGCTTCTATTAAGATGGGATATATTAGAGGTGTTTTGACTAGATAAAAGATTTTAAAAATCTTGATTCTAAATTTGTTCTCCAAATGTTAAAATAAATAAAGCATTTATGTAATAAATATCTCCATCATAAAAGTAACAACTGTCTATATTCTTCTTCACCCAAAACTCAGAGTTCACAAATGAAGCCCACCAAATTACCCCCGAAAGAGTCATCTAGTCCTCCTCCTTGTCATTACCCTCACCTTTATGGTGCTATCTGATAATTAATTAAAAATAAATGAGATATTCTGTGAACTTATGGGCTGCAGAAATCGAAAGGTGATGTAGAAGGCTGTGCTTTAACGACTTAGGCGGGGTGATAATTAAGAAGCTGTCAGTGTTTGTTACCTTATCATTGAATGTGTGCGGCAGTGGGTGTGTGCTTGTCCGAGCATGTATGTGAATAGATCCGAGTCCCCTAATCTGTTAATATGCGGCTGAGGTCCCATTTGGGTTCAAAGGTCACCGTTTAATTATACCGCGGCAAATACTTAATTTTCAATTATGATGGCGCCAGGGAGCTCACCTTGAAAAAGGACGACTCGAAGACAGGTGGACGGAGGCCCCTTCTAACCTTTTCAGAATTTGTTTTTCTTTTTTTTTTTAAACACTGGGGATTGTCAGTGTGGTTGATTTGCATGGGGCTGTGGCATAATGAAGGTCTTGTGTTGGTGACCCTTTTTAGTTCTGGCTTAAGGGTTGTGTTGCAGGGATGAGCTCTGGCTGGGAAGGAATCTGTCTTTCAACGGGGCAATTAGTACACACACACAACACACACACTCTTACTTCCACACACAAATGTTTGCTTGCATACAAAAACCCGTTTAATGAAACATTTATATCTGTTTGTAGGAAAGACTTGATCACATTCTACTCTTCCGTGCAGACAACTGAATGGTGAACAAAAGAGAACTGGAGTAAGAAATAACAAAAGAAACAGTCATGATACAGTTGGGTGCCTTTTATCTGAGTCATTATTCAAAACACAATTTTCCCTATATGGAAGGTCACCTGCAGTGGGAAAACTGCTGCTCAATTAAAAATGTCCTTTGTTTGATCTGAAGTCAAAATCAGTGAGTGGAACTGAAACACTGTCTAGTGGCAGGTTTGACAATAGTCCAGAAGCACTGAGACACATTAGTAGAAACATTAATGTCTTAAAGGCTGAAAGTGTCATTTTATCTTCAAGGTTTGACTTCAATATAGAGAAGAGAAGTTTTGAAGAAAATTCTCCAGCAGAATTAGGGTTAGCATTATGCAAAGTTGCTCATTTTCTGTTTCCTCAAATCTTCTCAGAGTGGCAGCCAATAGGCAACACTCAGCAGGACGCTTTCCTATGAGCAGTTGGCATCGCTGAGCCCGAGCAGTGGGACAGTCTCACAGCACAATGATTGATGAAATGGTTCCTAAACCAAGCTCGCTGCCTCACTCACTTTCCCTCTTCTTGCCTGTCTGTTTCTCTCGCACTCTCTCTTTTTCTTGAATACGGCACTTCAACTGAAAGGTTCCCTTGTTCTCAGCATGGTAGACCGGATGCAGGTTGAGAGACGTTTCTTTTTTTCTTCATCCTGTGAGAGAATGAGTCTGTTTCTGGCATCAGTAGGATACGGCTTTTACAGCTTTCTTCTATTGGAAGCAGGTACAGTATGTGAGTGCCAGTTCTCAACATTCCCATTAAGCCAGACATCAAGATGCCCCCAACACACTCTTTTCTCAGCACCAAACACGGTTACCTTTCCTACTTAACTTTTAAAAGCAAAGAAAGACAAGCATTAAATACGTGAGTGTGAAAGGAACTGAAGGTTAAGGAAACTTTTTTCACTGTTGAATGCAATTTCCTCTTCTCTCTTTGTCATTCAAATACTGCTCATTTATCGGGCAAAACGACCTGTTTAACAGGAGAGTAAATACACTGTGAGTAAATTCCCACTGAGTTACAGAGAGAAGAGAAGGGGGAAGGAAGGAAGGAAGGAAGGAAGGAAGGAAGGAAGGAAGGAAGAGGGGATGAAAGGAAGGCAGCAACCAGACCCATTTCTATTGGCTGATATGCTTTTTTAACAACTGAACCTAGTCCTCCTCTCTCCTCTTTATGTCCTCGATAACACCTACACTTGAACACCTACACTCATTCTAAGGTGACATCCGTCTGCATCACGAATGCAACCTGCACAGAAATGGAAAAATAGCTGTGGTCATTGATGCTGACTAAGATTTTGTATACGTAGGCTCTGAAAATAACAGCCAGCATAGGGTGGGTGTAAGCCATATCCTTTGTTATTTATCAGCCTTGAAGAATAGGCTGAAATATTTTTGAGTCTTAATAAAACTTTCTTGCGTAAACAAAAACGTTAAAGGTCCTGTTGAAATGTGTCCTTCATACACCACACGTCCTGTCTTCCATACCTGGGATATTTCATATCAAACTAAAACAAAACATAATTTTTGTCATGATATCAACTCATCACCTGACGATTGAAGCTATTATAAGGTTGTTCGTGATAGTGCTGTGTAGTTTTTTTGCTGGTGCTATATCCTGTAAATAATCCTATGTGCACCCACCAAGATTTTCCCATAAGAAGAGTGGGAATGATTTCAGAAAACATTAACCTCTTCAGCATGTAGTGCATACAGCATGCGAGTATTGTAGACAAGTCTCAAAACCCTCGACTATTCCTTCCACATCCGAGTGAATTTCAACTGTCAAAACTATTTCTAAATCGTCCTTACCTTCAGTTTTGATTGAAGCTGTGCACCTGCTCTTTTTCCAAAGACATTTTCATTGGAAGTAGAGCTCAGCTGCATACACCAGCTGGTACTTTGCCAAACAGTTTCAAGCATGTATAATCTATCCTGTATTTTGCTTCACTTTGTTCAAAATTGTGTTTTTAAGCAAAACAATTTGGAGAATGTGTGAATTCTTCGGGGACACAGCAATTGTCAGTGCTTGTGTCTGATGGAGCAGACGCTTACTAATTTCCATTTTCTGCTTTCACCCTTTCTTTATCGCAGCGGAGCCCTTGAGTCTCTGCCTCCTCTCCAGCACCCAGGAGCCTTTAGACAATCAAATGGCACCTGGACCGCATGTTAAAATATGTGAAAGCTGTCTGTGATATTTCAAAAACTGCAGAGGAGGGTGTCAGGCAGAGAGGGAAGTCATGTATTGATTAGTGGCTGCTGTTTATCATTCACTGAGCCCATCAGTAGCTACATACTGTACACCTGTACATGTAGCCACTGAGGTTTTTATGTAGACTGGACATCAAAACTTTTTTTTTTTCCTTGTGTAGCTTCTTCCTACTTGTGAGTAGAAACCTGCAGGGATGTGGAATTTAAAGAGGTAGGGGGTTTGACAAAGTCTTGGTTGGACTGCAAATTGAAATGCTCTATTTAATAGAATCAAAGCAAATAGTTTGAGTCTGGGAGAAAAGCATGGAAGATGACGGAGATGTGGGTGGGGGTTCTTGTTAGTTTCCAACAGAGGTTTATCACTGGGTGTTCTGAGCATCCCAGGGTGCTCCCTTTTTCTCCTGTTATTGGTTTAATTAGAGATCCAACAGCATTGGAGAGGATGAGGGAGTGGGGGGGAAAGGGCCAATGTGGTATGAGATAGAGGGGGTTACTGAGCAGAGGAGCTTTTGTGCTTGTTCTTGAGGCACAAATTGCAAGGTCTTGTTTGTACTGGATTAATCAGCAATTGTCCTACAATTGAGAGTCTGAATATTTATTCTGCAGACATGCTGATAGCACTAATGATGATAATAATAACAACAATAACAACAGTGGGGCTCTCTTGGGAGAGCCTTTTCTGTGGGCATTTCTTCAATAATTACATGATGCATACCCATAATTCAGCACTAATGTGTTTAGAAAAATAGCGGGGACTGAGAGGTAGGTTACACAACTGAGGGAGGCTGAAGTCTGAAAATAAACCAGGCAGAGCTAACATGAGGCTATACTACTGTATGACTAAGTGTATTTAAGAGATAAAACAGCACAGAGGCAAAAATAATCATCCCACTGAGACATGGGTGGTCTCTAAAAATGCAAACGACATCGTCAATTCTATGGATTCCTCTTTGAGACCGTGCACCCGTGAGCCCAAATTGCTTTGACAAGGGCGCTTGTTTTTATCTCATGCTTGGCTTCTCCGAGCCTGTGATTTGATGCAGGTCTTTCCGAAGCAGCAGCACTCGTTGTTTTAAGACCACATACCTGTTATGAATGTTTCATTCAGGAAACTAAATATGAACAAGCCGGGTGAGAGCTTCCCCAAAGAGCTCTGAGAAATGGAAGACTCATGCATGCTAATAATGGCCTTAGAGAGCATGGGAGATGGAAAGGGAGTGATGTTAAGAGAGAGGAAACAGACAGCAAAAATACCAAATCATTCAATGTCTTTAGTATAACCTTCAGTCCCTTTCTTCTGTATGTTTCAGCTCTCTGTCAGTCTCCCCCAGTACTTCTCACCAGCCACAAAAAGTCTGCGCCAAGCTTCCAAAAACAGAAATCACACGAATGGTTTTGACTAAACCAGCCCAGCAATAGATCAATCTTGTTGACTTGGGAGACATGGGGAATAGTTTGCTGCAGTGACATGCTGGCCTGTCGTATCTGAATTCAGGCGAAATTTATCAATATAACGTGCTGCAGTAGTGGCTGACAAGTCCTGCTGTGCCCCACTGTGAGGTCTGCATGAGGGGAGGTGGGGTTGGCTCAGGTGGAATGAAACCACAGAATCAGTAAGTCACACCACCTTGCTACGCACTCCTGATTTGACCCCCCGTCTCCTGCTGAGGTGTGAAGGAACTGCAGACACACTCCATGTTTGGAGTTGAAGAGCAAGAGATTGGAAAAGCAGTCATCCATGTGCCAGCAATGTCACGTCAGAAGTGAGATAGGGATAGTGGTACATGTTTGGTGCAAGAGGTGACATATGTGAAGTTTCAAATGGTTGCTCTGTAACAGTGGGACAGTAACTGTGATGTGTGTGAAGTGTGACATGCAAATAATTCAGTTTGACTATCACGCTCTCCTTTAAACTCAACGGGACTCTCTGACGTCAAGTCCATGTTGAATGGTTCTTTCACCGTGAGCAGATTATGATTTGTGATGAACTGAGGCACACTAGCTGCTTAATGGTGTTGAACAGGATGGAAGAGTCTCATTCTCATCTGCCAGTAAGAGCCATACGCATACACACATAGACTGACTGAAAGAAAGGGAACAGCGTAAAAAGGGAGGAAAGACAGAAATGATGCAAAGGGAGGGATCCACTGGGATGTGTCAAATGTTGCATGAATCACTAAATGCTTCCTGCTCTAATTGGCTCTATTGAGTGCATCAGCCACCCCTGTGGTGGGGGCCAAATGCCTCCCGTTGCATGCGCGCGCGCGCGGCGTGTGTGTGTGTGTGTGTGTGTGTGCGTGTCTCAAATTCAACACTCAAAGTGATGGGGATCAAAGGATTGCCACTGTGCATACAGTGAGTCATGAGGTGATATTGTCAGCTCCACTTAGGCTCAGATTCTTGTATGCAAACGTATGGCAGAGCTTACAGCAACTTTGCAAGGGATGTGCAATGTTATATTCCAACACGGCCATCATTGTTTAGCAGACGTTCAAAGTGAATACCAAAGGCCCCTGTCCTCGTCCATTTTATAGGATGAGCAAATAATGCTAAAGCACATAAGTATTCTTGACGCAAACACAAACAACCGTGCATGAAACTGCACACTTATTATGTTGTATGTATGCAGTAAGATTCTACCAAAAAAAAAATTGTAGCAAAAAAATAAAAAGCAAAACCTTAAGGTTTAACTATCTTGACTAATGGCTTTCATTGGCTTACATCACCATTACATCATCTTTACCAGACACTTATTAAGTATTCATGGGTTCTCCACATTGTTAAAGTAACCATAATCTTCCTGCTGTGGGTGCAACAATTGGAAGTGATGGAGAAAAATGCAAAAGCACACCGTGAAACTCGAACATGAATGTTTTAGGGAACATGGGATACAGGCAAAATGACAGTATCCACGATACATTGTAATCTAATAACATCTTTACGCATACACACATTCATCATTTATGTAATATATTCATGAATATATAACAAATGCCATATTCAATAAATTTTTCAATAATAGCCCGTGTATTGAGCTGGACAGTGGTTACTAATGCACATTTAAGCACTCATAATACAAGTGATAAATAATAATTTGCTTCAGCTCTTTGATGGCTTGTATTCAGTTCTCTCGAGTGCAAGTCCTCCTGGCTGTCACTGGTTCATCGGCTCTCTGTGTTTAAGCTTATTCACTCATTTCACATGATGCATAGAATATATTATATAATATGGCTAAACATGCTTGAAGTATCTGTGTTTCCTTCTCCCACTGTGCAGTAACAATGTGCCTTTTTAAAGCCTAAGTTTGGTAATATTCTATATTTTAACTATTGTCAACAAAATCCCATGAAAAGACCAAACATGAATTGAACAAACAAACAAGAATGCTTCTGTTTCTCTTGATTGCCAAAACATGATATACAGTAGTGCATTTCTTTGTGCCATGGACCTCAATTATTGTTCAAAAATATTAAAACACATCAGTGAGCCACACTGTTGTTGAACTGGGTTCCTTCATAAAGATGCATGTGGGCATTGGATAATGTTTTCAGTCAGTTCCATATACTCTAATCAGTTAATACTCACATATGTATTAAGCCAAGACTGGTCCCCAATGTTCCACTTTACATTTTTCACTTAACTCATTGTTTGAGTAACAAAAACTACAGCGCCCAGCTGTTTTAAGTAATTAGAGTCTTTTGTCAAAGAAAAATTTAACCGTTGTTTTTTGACCCATTTTTAAAGATTTATGTCTCCAGTAGCAATGAATGGGCTTCAGAGAAAGAGCTGCAAACTGGTGGGACTCAAAGTTTTGAATGATGGACTAATGCATTGTTGGTTTCAGTCTTTTAATTGGATTTGTTGAGGGTAGCAAAATAGTACAAAGTATTGGCAGCCTTATCCTTTAAATGTGTGTACACCTGTAGGCAGGAGCTTAGTGTGCTGTGTGGGCAGTCGGCATGTGGCTGTTTTCAAATCAAAATGCTGCACCATCAGTCACCGCTCCTCCGCTGGTGGGCACCTACACATCTGGGATGCTGTGTGGGGCTGTGAACAGGTTCTCTCTCTCTCTCTCTCTCTCTCTCTCTCTCTGTGTGTGTGTGTGTGTGTGTGTGTGTGTGTGTGTGTGTGTGTGTGTGTGTGTGTGTGTGTGTGTGTGTGTGTGTGTGTGTGTGTGTGTGTGTGTGTTTTGGTGTGTGTGAATGAGAGGTAAATGTAGAGTAATGTGGTGAGAAAGCAGACAGTTTCTACCCACTGTAAATGTTCACATGGACGTAATAGTCAGGCTTACATGCAACTAATGCACCAGACACACTCTGATTGGCATGTGAGCAGTGTTCAGACACAGAGGAGTTGACCATGGGAGAGTCAGTTTACAAGTGTATGGGCTGCAACAGCTTGATACGTGAGCTGTTGTACACCAAACACACTGTTTATGGAATTTATTTAACCCACAGATATGTATGACAGTCAGGAGAAACCTTGAAAACCTTAAATAATAAAAGACTAAATATTACAGCTG
This sequence comes from Embiotoca jacksoni, assembly GCF_022577435.1. Lineage (NCBI taxonomy): Eukaryota > Metazoa > Chordata > Actinopteri > Embiotocidae > Embiotoca > Embiotoca jacksoni. The sequence goes on along the minus strand of NW_027185229.1, from coordinate 8,606,254 downwards.
TAGGAAAAACTTTGGGATTAGAAATATCAGGATTTTTACATGTGCAATACAACTTTCAGTAGAGTAGATAATGAGAGGTTAATGTGATTATTTAGCATGGGGTTTTGTTGACCTTTAAGGAAGGATATTAATTTTTGTTCCAGGACTGCAGATCACACAAAATGAAGACATTGTCTAAAGAATATGGCCTTATAGTATTTAAGGTCACAAAATGTGACCTGTTTTTTGGATGGCCTTGTTTAAATAGAGCATAGCTTTTATTTCTGTCGTCAAGGCACAGATGGATCGGGACACAGGATTTGTTGCTTTGGCTCGCAACACAGGGGATAATTGCCAAAATATTGTACTGTAGTGTCTCATTGTGAATGAATAAACATAAAATTTCAGCTAACAATAAGTGCCCCCCCCCCCCCAACACACACACTTCTCTTGTGATTCCCTTTTCTCTTGGTCTCCCCTGTTTACAAGGAAGGCTTTTAGCAGCAAAAGAAAGGGAGAATGGGAAACATGTGTATTGTTCTATCTATGGCAGAAAGCAGTTGTCACGTGTTCCCTGCAAAGGCACCATATAGGAGGGAACTCGAGCTGTGGGTGTGTATATGGCTGTTTGCAATGTTTTTAAAGTTTCCAGCTTTCTTTTTTCAGTGAATGATTGAAAATTAGTTTAATGATGAGATATGAAAAATCTGTCAAAACAGACACGCACCTAATCAGACATTATTATTGCTGACAAAAAAAAACACGTTATGGATGACCATTACTGACTCATCCAAACATCTTTTTAAAAGACAGATTAGCTTTTGTTACTGTTTTACATACGTCAATTGCTTTTAAGTTTATATAACACTTGTGTGCAGACAGCGCATGGATTTTATAGTATTTAAAGAATACAAACGATGAAATCAACTGAGCTCTTAATGGCTGTTGATTATACTGAATATAGTGAATATACTGAGTCGACTGAAGTCAGTGCAAAATCCAAACAGTTGAAAACACAGCAATAGCATCGAGCATTTCCCCGTGTCCACTTACAAAGGCCACCAGAAACATGTCATATACTGTAAAAGATACTGCAGAAAGAAGTAAGGAAAAAACATCTTTTACTCTGACAAACCTCTGAAGCATGTGGTAATTCTCAACACTAATCTCTTCCCTTTCCTACTTGTACCTCTTGAGGCTGCAGAAAATAAACCTAGAGAACTCAGGGCGCACCCTGACCACTCTGTCTTAGCTAAAACTGCCAGGCCTCACCCCAGGAGGAAGCTCACATCCTCAGAGGTACAAAAACTAAGACCTCCAGGCAACTGGCTCTCCTTTACCTATCTGAAAGCCTTTACAATCAACATAGACACTAAAAATAGCAAAACAGCAATCCAGAGGAAAAACACTGAAGCTGCAGTAAATACCAAACCACATGTGTCCACTGTAACCCTGTTTTGTGGCCATCAACCTCTCAAACACTATTTAGTCTAACTTTGCAAGCTCAACTTATCTTCCCTTAAGCCATGAAGCTGGCAATGATCAGAGTGCAGTCATTAAGGAATAACACTCAGGGAACATCAATAAATGCCCAGAAGGCTCTTGGTTCAGGTCAATCATTCTAGTCAGTTAACGGTCTCTAAACAACAGGGCAAATTCATCATGGGAACTAATCACATTGGGCAAGTCCCCACTTCGCCTCAGAACAATATCCGCTAACGACATTAGCGAAGGGCTAGTAATATGATGTGATTTCCTGCCGTCACACAGAGGTTCTGATCGATGGTATGGATGAGTGGAGCATAATTCAGGGAAACCCAATGTTCCCATACAAATGTGTCTACTTTCTGTAGCTATGGGTTATGTTGAATACAGAATATCCTGTGCATTTGAATGTGTGTGCCACAGAGTACTGGATTAAAAAGTAGCATACCTATTTAAAAAGGGCAGGTACCTGGTTCTGCAAAATTTTTAAGTCCAAGGCAAAACTAAAAGCTACTCTAGTATGGCTGTATATGTTGGTATATTGCTTTGTGTTTGTCTATTTTTACTCTTTGCTGGAAGAGAGACTAACATGTTTCTTTTCTTCAGTAGAAAAAATACGTATTTCTGGGGTCAACAGATTCAATTAACCTATAGAAAAAAAAGCGTCGCACAGAGAAAAAAATAGAAGCAAAGATACCAGTATCAGCTTCATGTGAACTGAGCCCAGTCATTGTGTTTCGCTCAGAGGAAGGAATCCTTCATGAGCACCATTGGATGTACAGTAGATCATCTGTGGCAATCATTTCTTAGTTTTGCAGTTGAATTCCTGGAAGCTCAGATTAAATACAGATCGTAGACATATCTCCATTTTGTGCGACACAGAAAAAAATCTCTAATAACGGTCACAAAGAATTTCTATATCCACATAGAATAACCACAGCTAGGGTGGCAAGACACAAATTTTATTTTTGCTGTCATTGTTGAAACCCACATCATCACCTTTTTATCAAACTGACTGAATTCAAGGCTCCAATTATCCATTTTCAAAATGAAATAGCTTGATGTGCCTTTCTGCCCTATACAATAGTAGCTGTAACCTGCAGGTCAGTGACTTTAATGAGCAAAATAATCAATTCAAATATTGAGTGTTGAAGAAAGGATTTGACTGTGGCTTAAAAATACCAACAAAGCCAGCCATTTTAACAGTGGCTTGACCTTCGAAATAGGTGGACATATTTATTTATTATCTCATGTATTAGTTACACTTCATTCTGCCGAGCCTTTGGGCTAAGTCACGTATCAGATGTGTAGTTCGGTGCTGAGCAGCCACTGAGCAGTAACATTTTTGGATGTTCCATGGTGTTCAAGCGTTTCTGGGTTCTTGAGCAGGGAGAGCTCGGCACAGAGGCAGTCGGTACGCTCTGCCACCTCGCTGACAGGCAAGCAATGGTCCCTGGATTCAGGCCTCCATGGCTCCCCTCCTTCTCCACTTCCACCCTACGCCACCTACGCCTCCACCATCCATATTCACAGCCGCCTGCTCCCTGTTATATTCGCCTCCCTAACCTTCCACTGCTGCCCAGCCTCATTGTTACTCAGCTGGGGATGGGTGACCAGGCAAGCTGGGAAAGGGCCAGGGCCTGAATAATGGCTACTCTATCCCCTACCAAGAGAGACTAGCAGCCCGTTTAGAGGCAATCTTACTGTGCCTATGAACACAGGCTCCAGAGAGAAACACACAATAAAAGTGTGAAAACAACAGGGAGAAAAAAAAAGACAAATAAAAGACAGCAGAGGACTGACAAGGAAAACAAAGTAAAATGTGTGTCTCCTCTAAACAGTCCCCACAACTGTTATTATCTGTGGCTCTATACAATTACCACATCATATTAGTTATTCAGCAAAATGGAACACCACAAAACACTGCCACAACATAGACAATAACACCGCAGTATGTGAACACATTACAGACAGTTTTGTAATGGAGCACAGACAGGCACTTGAAACCAAACAAGAACAACAAAAATACACTGTATGTGGCATTTCTTTAATCTTCTTTCCCTGGATGTCTGATAGAGTTATCAGTATGGTACAGGACATGCCTGCAGTTCTTGTCTGGGCCCTGCTGCCCTGCTGATGGTGGTTTCATGCTGACTGGTGAGCATTGCTGGCCAGGTTCAGGCTGATGTCCCTTGACAGGCTCTGATCAATCACAGCAGCTCATTATCCAGCATCCTCCCAACATCAGGCAGTGGGGTACCACCTTGGAGTCACCTTAGGTATACAACCTCTATAACAAGCCTGCTTAAGCTTAGACTGCTCAATTTTAGACAGGCTTGATTTTACCCATTAACAGCCCTGCTGAGGAAATGTGGTGAAGTTTGTTTTTCTGGAACCAGAAGGCTCCTGGAAGCAATCTGCTTCCTAAACCAGCTTTGTGCCTGGGCCAGGTAGCTGTCAGCTGAAGACTGGTCAGCTGGTGGGCTGGTAGCTAGCAGCACCATGGCACAGAGGGCCCACTGTAGTTCACCTGGGCACACTGGGGCTCACACCCATCCATCTTCAGCACCGAGTTGTGAGGCGGAGGTGTGACAGAGGACCTGTCACACCTCTGGTGGAAGGTCAGCCTTGATGGAGGGTGCCCTGCAGCAGATGCTCCAGGAAGATGGGCAAGGTTAATGTGCCTGACTTTACCCTGGGGTTCATTGCCTTGTCAAAAGTTAACAGAGGACTGCTCAATTGAGCTCTAAGCAATCAGGATGTAGACGGGTTTGGAATTTTTATCTTTGTTTGCAATCAATGTTTGCTTCCTTGTCAAAAAATTGTAAATACCTCAAATATGATTTGTTACCATCTTCTCTGCTGATATGCACACCCCATAGTGAGCTACAATACATACAATGGAGTGATCAATTGGTTTTATGAAGCAATAATGAACAAAAAGTTGAGTTAGATTTGGTTGATTAGGCACAAACAGGGCTTGGTTAGGTTTAGAGAAAGGATAGAAGAGAGGAAGAATGTTTTTCTGTGTAGTTGAGGGGCAGTGACTGAACTTTAAGAATTAAGAACTGGAGAGTTGATGAGATGTACACTCTAGATAATAACCAGGTGAGATGCACATGGATGTAGTGAGTTCAAAATATGAAACATGACTGCCGGACAAGTGGTAGGTACATAAATGGTACTTTTTAACCCTCAAGGGTTTCCAAAGCTCTTTAAAATGTTTCCTCCCATTCACCCACACCAATGGAAACAGAGCCAACATTACAATTAGTGGGCAACCCGCTCAACCATCTGAACCGCAGCCATTATTTGCTAGAACAGTTAAGGAGTACTTGGTTTCTAGCATTTTTAGGAGTTTGCTGCTACAGTTAACAAAGATGTTTCCATCAGAGACTTCAGGCTTGCCTTTTTTTCCATCCCCATGCTCATTGTTTTGTCATTCTGTTCTATTCTGGTCCTCTCTTTCTGCTGATGTGTGTATCAGTGTGGTTATTAATATAGTTGCCAAAGCTGGAGCTATAAGCTAGCAGTTTTACACAAGGCACTGTCACACTCTTAACAGGCCTCCCTGGGACATTCAGAGAAAAACATGAGCAGAGCGTTCCACTTCCAGATAGTTCCTCTAGAGATAGCTGGTGATAACATGATTATCATTATGCAGACATGTGCTTCTGTAAATTAACACAGCTACTAGAATGAGAGACTGGAAACAATGAAAGGTAACTTCTGACAGTACACTTTCTTCAGAAAAGGCTTTAAATGTCACAGGACTAGAATGGGAGACACATACTGGAAAATATGTATTTCACACAGTGTGCTGGAATAGAATGGTAAATATTGCAGTACCAAGTCAATGAAATGGATGTCACAGTTGGACTTGTGTGTCCACAGCTGTAGCCTGAAGGTACAACAGCGGGGTTCAACACCAAACGGAATTCACTCTCTCGCTCTCTTCACTCTGAAGTCCAGTCTGCTCTATATAAAGCACCATGTCAATGAAATTCACTTGGACAGCTACACGTTTTTACATTTTTTTTTTTCCTAGGGCTGTATCATACTCTCAGATCATTTATAAATGAGTTGGCGGGATGTCTGCATCACAAGACGTGCCTGAACATTGCAAGAGCACGGTAATAGACACAGTAGCTCTGGCTGGGCATCAGTTTTCTCTAGTGAAGTGGGTTATGGTGAGTGTTATTATGTAGAATCACTCTACCAGTCATGTAAATTTCTCTCCTTGTGTTGGCCCTCCGTGCCAATTTTCAGTGTGAAATGCAACAATCGTTTAAATATGTAATAGATGGAAAGGATGCTTTCATACCCACACACATATTAGCACACACTGAATGCACATGCTTGCACACAACAAATATTCAGATTAAAAGTAATGCATATCTTATCTATAGTAACTGACAGGTTCATTATCCAGTGATCCTGGTGGTTATTAGAGAAGAGAAAGGGCGAAGAGAGAAACATGGCTGTAAGAGCAGGTCAATGTAATGGCTCACACAGTCTTGGAAGGAACATTTAAACAATGAGGTACAGTAAGATTGCTGAGACTGAACTGTGTGTGTCTACATGTATTTAAAAGCTGTACTGAAGTAGTAAAGGTTTTACGCACTAAAATTCAAGTGAGGATCCTTTCAAAAAAATGCCCTGAATAGTTTTTATTCATCACTTACCTTCAAAGTGCAATAAACACAGAAATCTATAATCAGTCAATATTGTGTCTGACCAACCTTTGTTTTTGAAACAGTCCCAGTTGCACGCAGCTTTTCAAGGTACTTGACAGGGAGATTGTTTCAAGTGTCTTTGAGAGCTTTCCACAGTTATTTTGTGGATTCACACTGTCTGAGTTGTTTCTGACTCTCCATGTAGCCTTCAACACACTTGATAAGGTTCAGATCTGGGCTTGACGCTGAAGATCATTATGACTCTGGCTGAAGGTCTGGTGTTGTCGGACTAATTCACGTCTCCCTGGTATTGCATGGTAGATCAATTCTATGCATAAAACCAGTATTTGTATGCACAGCACTGTATGTGTGGTCCACAGTGTCATTTAGTTTTAACCAAGTGCCAACCCACCATGATGTCACCCATCATTTGAAGCCTCAAGTTTGATATTTCGAGAACACTATTTTGAGGACACTATGCCCGCTCACCTACGCTGGAAATCTGACTGCAACCTTAGCATGTCAATCAAACCAGAAACTCCTTTCTTTGAGGCCTGTACCTAAGTAATATGACATTTTTTTTTCAAAAGGAGTGAATATTATGAGAGAGCCGGTTGGGAGTCTGTTGGAGCCAGAGGTTTTTTGAAGCCAGCCAGTAGCAGGGTATTGGACCTTTAGGCACTTCCGCATTGGCTTCACGTTTCAGACCTTCTGGCTCCATCCGTTTTTATATACAGTCCATAGTTTTAACTCAACAGCAGACTTTTGATGCTCCATTGTCATGACATAATAGCTGACCCAGACAAAATGTGTGTGGTACATGGCAGGAAAGCAGTTATGTTCGTGTGTGGGATGACAGATCCAACTACCTGAAGGTTGGAGGTGTGCAGGTGTCATAATGCTCCTCACATGCTTCAAGGGGTTTTGTTTGAACCTCCCCACCCCCTACAGCACTGCCACATCAGCTTAGCCATGACAGCTCTGACATGTCTCTACATTAGAGAGCTTCCAGTTTCTAGCTTCAAGTTCATTTGTGCTGCTGAGGTTTGGAGGACTGGCAAAGATAAGGGTCTCCAGCAACAGTAGGAAATCTATATAGTTTGGCCAAAAAAGCTGCTTGTCAGCAACTTGGTATACAGAGCACAACAAACAATGCATCGGGCCGTGCTGCTGCTGATCACATGGTCACAAGGGAGAGAGGCACCGTGAGGGGCACACGGTTCAACACAGGAACATTCAGGGACCAACTTTGACTGCCACATCAGCAAACTGTGAGTTACATGCAAACATACATTTCAAGGTGTGAAAAATATTACCATTACTGGTTTGTCTGAGTAACTTCAAGTGCCTTATAATTGAGATTTGATTACATCATGTATACCTTCTTAAATTTTAGGTTAAATTCTCCTCTAAATTTTGAAACAAAAAAAAAAAGCTAAGAACTTTTAAAACAGCAAAAAAGTGCTGTTGGTCCCTTTCCACAGCTGTGTATTAGTTCAATAGAACACAGTGGAAGGAGAAGTGAAACAGTTGTATAACAATTGATCAGCCCCCTCATTCTAAATGGCTGAGCATTGCTGTCTTGCCAAATTTAACTGGAAGCCTGGGACTGGAGTTGTGGGTGGACGTAGGGCCTCTGCTTCCCCCTGGCTCTGACAGGGGCCCGTGGGCTGCCCGGGGCCACTGGAGATCATTTCTAGGCCTCGTTCTCTTTCATCTCCATTATTTATAGACTTAGAGCAGAGGAACAATCTCCCTTGCGGCAGCTCATTGGGCTTATTTTGCTGCCCTCCCCCCTCCCATTGCAAAGAGTCTTTATTTACACAGACATCACTGGTTAAGCACTGGCCTCACAGGGACAATGCTGTAAGCCTTCCATCTTTGCTTTCTGTGTAACATACTACAATATGAGGGAAAGGGAACAGGGACTTAGCGTCTGAGCTATTCATTGTGAGCAGCAAGAGAATTTATAAAGTTTTGAGAAACCAGTCTTTGTGCGTTGTATCCTTGCAATAGCTCTCAACGAGATGTCATCATCTTGCAATGTCCTCATGTTTTCAGAGTCTATTATCCTTAAGGGAGAGCAAAATCAACTCAGAGAAAGCAACTTCAAACCTGAACTAATTGTGCCAGTTTTATTTGAAATTGTCCATCTGTCACATATAGATATCACAAACAAAAACATAATCAAGTAACTGTGATAAAGTTTGAAACAGAAAGAGGATATATGCAGAAAACTCATGGGTTGAAGAGCTGGGTGGATTAACAGGATGTATTGAGGATGGCGTTGCCAAGTCTCTTGAAAATACTTTAGACAACAGAGACTTTAAAGCCAAAAAATGTGATGATGGCAAGGGAGAGGAGGGGGGTAAACAGGCTGAGGAAGAAAAATGCCGGTGTGTGTATTGTGCATCCTACTTTATTTTCCTCTGAAATATCACAGGGTTATGTTTGGAGCTTTTGTCATTCTGATTTTAATACAAAGCATCTAGATGGTTTTGTAGGACAGCTGGAAGACACAGTTGTCCCCCTAAGGTTGATGCATCCAAAGCTGGCCCATCAATCTCCCAATCCGGTGCGTCTGGGTCTGCTGTTTGGGAATTCTGCGTGAAGGCCAGCACTGATGAAACCTGATACTGGGCAATTTTACTTTTACATTTTTTATAATCAGGTAAAATAGTGTGATCGTGTGATGGATTGTGTGCCAACTTAATTCCATATGATTGTATGTGTCTGCATGAGCGCCTCAGTATGTGTACATACTGTATGTGTCAGTGCCGCCATGTGTTAAACCATGTATGAAAGTAATTACATCCCTGGAATGAACCAGTGTAAAAACTTAAAGATGCAATTATGCTCCCATTGAATAACTCATCCTTCCCGGTAAGAGCTAATTACATTAAAATGGATTGTGTATAGTCCTCCAGCATGAGGCATTAAGAATAACGCCAGGAGAGTTAATAGTGTGTCATCTCCAACCAATGACTCGCCCCCTCCCCACATCCACACCTCTAATATAAGATTAAAATCAGGTAGAAAAAGAGAGTGCAGGAGGATAGAAAAACATGTTCTCTTTCTCCTCGCAGCATCTGCTCTCCCAGCTGGGAAAAGACCCAAGCTATTCATCAGGCTCCACGCTGCTGTCTACATGTATTCAACTCACTCAAAGGTCACACTGTTAAAACACCAATCTGAAATTCTCTGGCCTGTTTTTTAAGCGCCGTCCCTTCAAATAGACCAAACCTTTAGGCAAATCTTATTTACATACAACCCAGAGTGGTGTGGGTAGATATCCATTTCTGCATCATTAATCAGCATCTATTTGTCCTCTATGTTTGGTTGCCTGGGGTCCTGTTGACAATACATCCTCTCCCATTTGTTAAAGTTTTATACTCCGTTATGATACATTTTTTTAGTTTGAAAATTCTACTTTTGGAGGTGTGTCATAGATGCTAATGGTACTGAATTCAAGCACATTTGCTGATGCACAGGAGTAGGGGTAGCTTACATTGTCACACACACACACACACACACACACACACACACACACACACACACACACACACACACACACACACACACACACACTTGGGGTCCAAGACATTGTGTGTTCAATTGTAACACTCCCAAATAGCTCAACACATTGTGTCATAGTTCCCTGTCAGGCCCTCAGCGCTCCACCAGGCAGCTAATGCCTTGAAGAAATGGGCTCCTGAGCTCAACATTAATCCCTACAGCATTTCTGTCCTCACTTCCCTCCTTCCTTGCTGTCAGAGCAAATTTAATGTGACACATATTCACAAGAACACGGGCCCTTGTAATTGTTCGAGCTCAAGTCGTGATAACAGTGGTTTGCCATTTCGGGTATAATGCAGGCATACCAAAACTTCCAGCGAGTGGGGGCAAATCCTCACTAATAGTTGCTGAGATATGTTAAAAGAGAAACGCAATTTCTCAGTTAAATGATGTGTAAAACAGATCCCACACAGGGGATGTTCTCCCCGGATTTTTTTCTCTCTTCTGAAAAGGGCCATCATAGAAATTCTTGGCTCATATCCACAAAGCATTTTCTCACCCATAAATACTGGATATAAAAAATATAAAATATATATTCTGCATGGTATTAAATTTAGGAACTAAGGCTTTCTGTGAAGTTATGCGCACAGCTAGCAATTTTTAACAAGCAGTTTCTAATCTTAAAGGGTGGAACTGACACAGGGAATTTTATCATGGGGGCGTTAAAGTGTTTTAGACCCTAACACTAAGACCAAAAGGGTGAAAAGTTTTGTCAGTTATTCATTTTTTCTTGGTTGTGAGTATCAAACACTCTCTGATTTTAACTTTAAAAACTGAGCTGTTACTTAAGTGGACATGATGATTATTTACAACATAGCCATTGTATCGTGAAATGTTGCCTATCATGTCAATATATTAATCCAATATTATCTAAATCTATATGAAATAATGATTCCTTATTGATATGAATAATTATAAATTACCTCCTGCTTAAAATTTAACAATGGGATGCTACATTTGATGACTCAAAATGAGTAATGTTATTGTACAGTGGTATACTTGTTAGTCCTAGAAATCATACAGAAAATATGGTTTATCCTTTGTGTAAGTCAACAAATAATCAAACCACGTTTGTCTCTGTTGTCTGAAAAAGTAGTTAAGCTATATCTTTTACTGCTGTAAATGTTATGCTCTCTGAGCAAGTTAAGCAAATGCCTCAACTAATACCCTGTATCAAAAAAACATTTTACACTAAAGCTAGTTATGATGAAGTATATCTACAGCTGGGACATTAAAAGTTCGATGGGCTGCAATATGCATTTATTTTTTGTCGCTGGCAGCGAAAAGCATATTCTGCACATCAGGTCTGGTAACAAGGAGACATGTTGTTGTAGTCTGCGTTGCTGAACGGCAAAGATCCTTCGAAATAACGTTGTGGGATTGAGTCACTTGACCTGATCAGAGCTGATTATGTCCACAGAATTCTTACTTGTCATCTTTCACTGCTCATTATTAGATGATCACTGGATGGATTTAGAGCGTGTATGTTGTACACCTGGCTGCTGCACTGTGCTCATGTGTTGAGTTAAGCCCCTTTTCCCCTCAGTCAACATAATGGTATTAAGGACGTACAAGAATCGATCAAAGCTATGACGAGACAAGGCGGCACTTCCTGCCTGCTCTAGCTATGTATTATGAATATGTTTATGATCTAACAACATGCGCCGATGTATTATTCATTGATTCTGTATCTACATTCAGAGTGACTGTGCTAGTCTGACTGTTTCAACGTGACTGTGCTCTAAGCTAACACTGACTTCTGACTGCTCAAGCTGTTAGATCGAGGAAATACCAATCAGAGGCATTAAGGCTCTGCGGTGCTCCAAACCTGTTCTGCTTTCAACTTGAATCTATAGGGGAGCCTTATATACGTGTTTAACATCTCCTGGTCTGCTGATTGCTGCTGACAGCATGCATCTTTGAAGTCTGAGGGTGTATATGCATGCAGAACCAATATCCGGGCGCATTCACCTCTTAAGAGAGAATAAAATAAGAGGGGGGGAAAGTACATCGTAGCTATACTAAAACCAACTAATGTGTTAGATTGGAAAGCTGCGTGCAGCAAGAATCAAAGGAGATAAATTGTAATATGCTGTTATATCCTGACTATTAAGTTAAGAACTAGTTTAATGAATTCAAGTTATGCTAGTGACATGCTACAAATCAGTCTTTAAGATTTTGTGATAATAAACCACTGAATGTGATTTATTATCCATATGCTGTATCCCACAAGAACACAAAGTTAAGATGCAGAGAGCTAAAAGAGTTGTTTTCAACTACACCTGCATTGTAACCACATATCCTGAGTGTTCACTGAGTCACTCAAACTTCAACTTTATCCAGTTAACTGACTCTGCATCATATTTGGATGAATCCATCCCACTCATTTCCAGTCGTGGAAGAAGAGCAGATTTTGCAAGATGGCCTCTACTAGACTTTCCATTTCAAAACGTTGCATGCTACCAGATAAACTATCACTGGCTCAGCAATTTAAATGAACAGCTAATACTTGGGGAAAAGAAGTGCAGGGAAAAGGGCTGCTTTTTACATATGTTGATTTGAATGACCTGACAGCAATCACGCCCAAACAGACAATGGGAGACAACAGCTGTAGTTTTGAGCAAGCGTACCGACTGACGTAATGGTTTCCAAAGAAGACATTTGTAGCCCACGGCGTGTCACTTCCATGTCGCTGAGGCAGAGGTGCGTGTGAATCTAACGCCGTGAGCAAGGAGCGAGTTTTTATGTGATTAACAAGATCTTGCAGCCTGTGCAGGGGAGAAAACATGACCTCATTATTGATTTGGCCCTGGGTTCTCCTGCTGTGGTTGTTTATTGGCCCTTGACTTTGCTTTTGTGCTGAGGAGACACCTGCTGAGTCCTGACTGCCAGCTGACAGACCGGATTCCTGAACTCATGGCTGGATGGCGGCCCACCCAATAAAACCCACAGGAGCACACATGCTCCGGAAAAGTGTGAAAACTGCGTGCGTGTGTCCATGTGACTGTGTTTCCACTAACTCTGTGACTAGACACATGTCAGATGTGTGTGTGCAGACATGTGCACTGAATTCCTATTGACTGATTGCAGTTCAAACTAAGCAGCCCAGGGAAGTGTGGATTAATCGAAGGAGCTGCCAGACAGATTCCTCTACGGCTGCAGACAGCACCAGTCAAGAAGCTGGTCAGTCAATTCTGATTTTTCAATACATATCTGTGTGTATATGAGCGTGTATAGAAAATACACACTACCTCGTACTCTTTATCCCTATGTACCATGGGGGTGTAATCACAATGTTTCACACCGGTTCAGACACTGTTACTTTGAATAAATAATGCAGTCAAAATGTGTCTATTAGTTTAAAGCCACGTAATAACCCAAAGGTAAAGTCATTGCAGCATTTTTTTAAACGAGCTGTGGCAGGAGGCACCTTTCCTGAGGAGGAAACCCCCCCATTTTTATACCTCAGAAAATACAGGAAAGTAAAAAACCTTCCCTTCTCTCACACACTGCTTTTTAGAGAAGAAACCCATTAGGCCTGGAACAAATGGCTGATGGGACAGGAAGGACTCAATAATTCAGCAACCATTGTTTCCTCTGATGTGCATCACGCTCTCAATTGACCTCTGCTCCTCTGTTGTTTTCCCTCCACCGACTTGATGGATCTCCTCACTGCTGAACAACTTCAGGAACACTCCAAAGACCGTAACAATATAAATAAAAGCATAGCTACAGGCAGCAACTGTAATGTCTGCATTATGTATAAACACGCACACACGTATGTCAGCTAAAATGAAACAAGCAGACAGAGAGACGCACCCAGATAAGTGCACATGCCCTGGACTACTACATAAATCAACTCCTATCTGTTTATCAACGACGGGCGAGCCTCTGCCCCACAGCTTAACTGTCACTCAGTGATAAATTAATTACTTGAGCACTGCTAGTCTCTCCGCTCTAGCTACAGGCTTATTTACACCATACAATGAACTAGGCATGCATGCGTATGTGAGCACACTGAGGTCCAAAGCGTTGCGACCACATATGGAAAGCCGTAATCACATTGCTTTCTCTTCCATTGAAGGGATTCTCAAACTGTGGAATTTGTTGGTGCTGATGATTTAAGAAACACGTCAGCATAAACACAACTTTAAGTGTTTGTTTTTATTCAAACACAAGTGAGGTGACAATTAATATGTACCACACTCCTGCAGCTCACCTGAGGAATGCATTTAAAGAGGCTGTGATCATGTAGCACAACTGACCGCTGACAACTTTGACCAACTTTTGGGCTGCCGTACAAGATCCAGCACTGATTACTGGATGGATGATTTGTGTTTGTAACATTTGGCCAGGGGAAATATTGACTTCTTGTTTTAAGGTGGATTCATGTAGGAATTGTGGGTTAATCTGGACCTTTTAAACCCCTTGAAGCTGTCACATATTGTTTGTCAGAAGTGATAGGTGCACAAAACACAGACGACCTGTGAAGTTCTCCACTCGTCCTTCAAGTTGTATGGTATTTACTTCAGCACTTTGACAATGAAATCGTATCAACCAGCCGAGTGCAATTCAGCACAGGGTTGGTGTAATTATTGCTTTGAGTAATTATTTTTTTTTTCTCCAGTAGGCAAAGACTAATCCATCATATTGATAGTCCACATAGATCCCTATGGGAACTGCACGTTGACTGAATATTTATGCGCTTCGAGGTGAACCATGTTTTACTGAGTCATCCGTTGAAGCTGTATGAGGTGGTACTCTCTTCCTCTGTGCCTCAACAAAGACATTTTTTGTCTGCAGCCTGAAACAAACAGAGTGTTTTTCCCCATGATGCTTGGTTCAAATCAAATGACTGTTTTACTTAAACTTTATTTTTTTTTGGACCTTACTCCCATTTTTGAGACAGTGCATTTGGGAATGATTTCAAGGATTATTCAAGGCTCTTTATAAGCCGATACTATCACTGGGGTAGATAAAAATGTACTCTCAAATAACCCATAAGTTTAAAACATTGAAGTTCAGAGCTCAAAGTGCTGTACGATGACACTAAGACATGTTTCTGCTCCTGTCTTTCCATTGCCAATTGGATTAGCCGAACCAACGATTCAGTAGAAAAGTGAAAGTCTTTCTCTGTGTAGCACCAGCATGTGTTAGGCAGATTAAAATCCTCTTCACAGAAATGCAAAAAGGCAAACAAGTAAGGCAGATGAAAAAAAAAAAAAATCCTTTTAGTATGAGAGGCGCTGGTTGTTCCTTTAGTAGCAATAAGACTGCATAAAACCACTTGGCTCACAATACATAATGTAAAACTAGCTGGCTGTGGAAGCTATGCTATCATAAAAAGGTGATGCATGATGGATGGAAACTCTGCTCTGCCTTCAAAGGCTGAACACAGTGAGGAGAGGAAGCAGCTAAGCTGTGCAGACAGCATCTTAAATTCCATCTACCACATTGCTATTGGCTAATTATTTTTTTCTCCTCCATTCCTACAGGAACGATCAGCTACCTACAGGACGAGGTAAAGTTCTGTGTCCGTGTTTCCTCAACTCTTTTATGTGCACAGGAATAAAACCTATTATGATTGAACCTAGAAGGGAGAGAGTTGAGTTTTCTAACCGTGCAATGCCAGTCAGCTCCATATGCTTCAACACACACACTGAATGTGTGCTGAATATTCACTCACACAGTGAAAAGATCCTCAAAGAGCTCATAAAATTCATATTTAGACCAAAGCCTCATGGCTAGAGAAGAAAGTGTCCATCTTTACAACCATCAAATCAATCTTTACATGCAAAATAATATCACTGTTTGAATGAAGGACATAATCACATATGATGTAAGAAGTTATATCACTATTTTATGTAATAAAGTATCTAAATACTGCACCGACACCAGAGAAAGAACCACAGATATAGCACTAACCACACAGCCCAAACCAACACCTACACTCATCTCATTCACACACCCAGGCACTGTGTTTCTGTTATACACTTTTGTTCCCATCTCCTGTTTTGTTCTTTACTGTAATTGGAAAACCAGTGAAGGCATTCTTGGAAACTTGACCATGTAGTCAGGGGAAGGCATCCAGGCAGAATATATTAAAATGTATAAGTTTCACCTCTACCTTTCTGTTTTTTTTACAGTGGCAGTTTACAGTGGGAAAGGGCACCGCCGCGCAAGAGAGCATACAGCCCTCCGGATTCTTCCCACGTCTGTCCCGTGTGGTCATCTCGTGGGCTTGCTAAAGTTTAACGCTGATGAAAGCTGACTGACATCATGAGAAATTAATGTTACACATCAGCCAGAGTGCTCCTGCAGCTGTAGATGGAGAAATTTAGATCGTTTACTCCTCCTTTGAGGGGTGGGTAGATGGTTGGTTGACAGGTCTGTGCTTGTGTGCTTGTGTGCTTATGTGCTTGTGTGTGTGTGTGTGTGTGTGTGTGTGTGTGTGTGTGTGTGTGTGTGTGTGTGTGTGTGTGTGTGTGTGTGTGTGTGTGTGTGTGTGTGTGTGTGTGTGTGTGAGCATTTCTGATCTACGTTTTCCTAAGAATCCGTGGATTCATTAGCAACACTGACCACAACGATGTCAACAGTCTCTATAGATTAATTAGCCCACAGACATCTCCACTTTCAGACTAACGCCTAACTTTGTTCTTGTCATGTGCCAAGTCTTTAATTAGCCAAGAGGCTTTCTGTTCTCGGCTATTTTTACTGCCAAACATTTTTGTTTTGTTATCTCCTCTTTTATGCAGTGTCAGCCAGCACAGAAGCCACACAAACAGTTCAAACGCAAAGTGTCTGCTAAAGATGTCTGAAACCCTGATGTGTTTTGCTTATGCCTGACTTCTCTTTATTTTTTTCTCAACAGACCTAATTTCACAGAGGAACATTACAAGTTATTTTGTTGGGCAACGTATATGCTGGACTTAATTACTGCTGTAGCAAAGTGCCCATCGCCAGCATTCAGCAGGAGAGAGAGAGTTGACTTATTTGTTATTCTGGCTAATTAGTATGTATATATAACAGCAGTGGAAAACAAGTGTTGTGAAAATCATTATCATGAGGAGTATACATTTCAGAATACGTGATTAATTTACACAGCACTTCACTCTACACAACTCAAATGTCTTTATTTCACTATGGTAGATGTAGATTTCTATCTTCATACACCTAATTGCATTTATTTGTCTTAAATTATGATAAAAAAAATAAATAAAAAAAAGGTTGTTACCTTCCTTTTTAATTCATGACCTGTTTTCTGGTGTGGCAGCTGGTGCGACAAGAGGGTGGGGACCACTACCTCCTCTGCTCATTGTGTAGCTGTCTGTGTATTACTTTTTTTTTTTTCGTGCTATCTACAGCAGGGTGGGGCGGCGGTGTAGGAAGGGGGCGGGGGGGCGTGGGAGCGGTGGTTTGGATGAAAGCTGGTGGGACAATTTATCATTCTGTTTCTCCCTTGTCAAGTCAAAACCCAAGACTGTTCTTCTGTGAGCCAGAGAGCAGTGATAACAATAGGCAAACAGTGGAGCCATTTCTAACATCTGTATTTCACACACAATCCCCCGCTGACTGAGGTTTGAACATTCCCCCAACAGCCCTTGACACAGCAAGCTGCCTGCCTCCTTACGTTGGCAGTTGCTGCACACAAACATACACAGAGACACACGCCAGGAGCTTGCACATACCCCAGCAGAGATGCAGATAAACAGTTGAATAGATAAGGAGCCAACAAGATGAAATGTAAAAACAATTTGATTTGACATACTAAGTACGCACATACACTCCTATTCCTCCCTCTCTTCTCCATCCCTGCAATAATGCCTCATCTCTGCTGTTGTCTGAGTCTAGCTGTGGTGCTGTGAATAGATGTTTTTAGAAATCAGATGAACGATCACAAATAATTAACAGTGAAGACAGAAGGATGAGTTCCTCTCCTTTGTGGTCGTACAGACAAAAAAATAATACCCACAATTCTTTAAGAGGTAGTCGATCAGACCCATGCAGAAGTGACAACATGTTCAAAGACGCACACATCACTGTGGATGACGTGTCTGAGAAGCGCCGAGGACCCTCTGCAGAAAGAAAAACACAACATGGGTTGAATTTAAGTGTAATTTCTGCTCACCACGCAAGTATATTGTTTCCTGTGGGCATCATTTTATCATTCACCTCACAAAATATGCCTGGAGACATTTTTTCTCCCACTTGAGCGCACACAAGTTTATTTCACTGCTGGAATTTCTAGCACTGAGTCTGGATGTTTGTGGCAACTTACCCATGTCAAAAAATGTACGTGCAGAGAAAAAAAAATTCTCACTTAAGATTGTGAGCCAACATAATTTGAGAAGCTGGTGTTTGTAAAAATGTCTTCAGCAGTAGGGAATGCAAACACAGATGAATACCTGAGTCTGAGTAAAATGTTGTTCTAGGTCTTGTATGTTATTGGCATCCTTAGATCTTTAGATAGATAAAGCCTGCTGAATATTCTAAAATAAAAAAAAAAAAAAGCTAAAGACAATTTCTGAATATAATTAATGTTACTCACCTAATTCATTCGAGATTAATTAAACCCCAAATTAATATCCAGAAACGATGCCACGCTTATGGTGTATTATTTCATGATGAAAAAAATCAGGCACACAACTACCATTTTGTTTTAATCTTTTTCAATTATATGTTATTCACTTGTGACAAAAAAGAACATATTTGTATTCATTGAAACATACTCAAAGTATCATGCTGGCATAGGCCATCATCAAACCAAAGACAATTAATTATGATGAATTCCTTGATATCACTGAAATAACTTGCAGCCAGACACTTCGAATTTGAATCAACAGACACACGAGTAACAGCATCTGATTTGTAAATTGATCATACACATCAAGTGATGGTACTATTTTTTTTCCACAGAAAGCCTCAGCTCAGGTATAAGGCCCAAACACTACATGTTAACAAAACATTAAGCTGCTTTGGTGCCAGTGGTACAAAGTAACTAGGAACATTTACTAGAGTACTTGAGCACAGTTTTGACGTACAACTGCCATACTTAATATAGCAGTTTCCATACCTTTGCTTCCTGACATAAAGGAAATCATTTACTTTTCACTCCAGTTGATAAACTTAAACATGGAATGTAGATTTACAGTTTTACTACCCACTTAAACGGGAATTCCACTTTGACAGTTTTAAAATGCTGTTTAAATGTTGCGAATTTAAAGTGTAAATTTTTGCTGGAGTTGTTTAAATCTCTTTCTGGCCTGGTGATGACGATGGGGAGACTCCGTAGAGTCCAAGGTTGCTGACAGTGGTGGAGCTGTTACTGACTCAATTTGAGGATGTTTTTTTAAGGTGGAAATACAAAACTAAAAAAACTCAGGGGTTAAGTAAAAGTTCTCAATTCATATTTCACCACTGGCCAATATCAACAAATCAAATCACATTTAATGTGAGACATGAAATGGAACAAACTCTTGTTAAAATGAGAAATACAGAGATTCTGAATTTTCAGCAGACAATTCTGCTGTTTTCCCAAGTGCTACGTGACCGTGGTCAGAACTGACTGAATCATGTTTCATTATACTGTACCTTTGCCTTTGCTCTTTATTTTTAATGCACCTTTGTTAACAGTTAATGTATTACCCACTGAGTGCCCAAAGCACATTACCTGAAAGCTATAAGAGAAAAACAAAGAAGAAATCCTGCGGTGCTTTCACTCGTTATGTTACACTGTATCAGCCAGATTTCTTGGCTATACATATTCCCTCCTTGGAGGTTTAAAGAGAAGTGATGGTGACAGCACAGGTGCATTTAGTGGCAGCACATATGATTCATTAGGAAACTAAGGACTCTTCTACCTCGCTATCTACAGCTTCACTCATTTTTCTTCTATCCTTTTTCACTCTGCCTGACAGACACTCCTTCTTTAGTTGTTTTCTCCTTCTGATCACCCTATTTTCAACAGCTACTTCTTTATTTATGTTTATTATTTTATATATTTATAATTTCCCCACAGCACCCAGACTATGCAAACACTTTTCACTCCCTCAGGCACTTTGGCTGAAGATTGTCTTCTTTCCCTAAAGTGAATACAATATACACTGTAAATATTTAGATTTTTTTTTGTTGTTGTTGAAGCTGAAACATGAATTATTTAGACATTTATGAGTTAAATAAGTATCTTCCACCAATAAACAATGAGGGGCAGCAGACTTGGGTGGTTCATGATAACTGTTCAAGTTGGATCATTTGCCGTTTTGTTCATAATCTCATCACCGAGACAGTTTTTACCCAGCAGGACGTATTATTACCATTTTAATTTAGACCCAAGTTGTATTCACACCGATTCTTCACATGCCATTGCACCATTAAGTTCATAAATATGCATCATCAAAACAAAACACACTTCCAAACTTTCTTCAATCTCCTCTCTCCCTTTTATACATTTCAGTTTCTACTACAGTGCTTTATTTTTAAGTCAAATAAACAAGCTGAAACCTCCAGTTAGCTTTGTGAAGTTGTCCCATCAAGTGAACAGACTGTCTCTGCCAAAGAGATGAACAACGCAAATGGTACAAGTTTCTGCCAATTTGCACAATGAGAAAATGATATGCTGGGCAACGGCCATGGTGTTGATGAAAAGAAATATGGAAAATGGTTTCTATATTTAGCATCCCCATGAGCATTTGGTTGGGGGTGGCTCTGGCTCAAACTCACATTGCTTTCTGTGAGCACTGCGATGAAAAATTTGTAGTGGCTGTTTTTATACATCTTCATTTGACAGGCATGGTAATCTACATTTTTGAGAATCGCTTCCTTGTCCTTAAGTGACACTGAATCATATGACAGGGATATCTCAGCTTGTAAAATGAAAAAAGGGATGTAGGAGGCACGAAATATATCAGTTTTCATTTTACATTATGGATGTGGCTATCGGGTGTAAAATATGTTTGGCACTGGAGTGTAAGACCCAGAATCAGAACCTTAAGTTGGTCCCTTTTAGTACCAGCAGGTGGGGATTACGACTCTGGCCATCATCAGTGCAATTTTGTTTCCTGATTTGACCGTCTCTTTTACTCCCGCTAGAAGAGGCCCAAGAAGTCCGGTTACAGTCTATACAAGTACCGGTGTAGTGAGTGCGCATTGTTGCAATTATGCTGCATGTGTGTGTTTACACAGATTATAGTGTATACTCTGCAGGCCTACTGCTGTATCCTCCCCCTCTGATTAACTCAGTGGGGGTAAAATGACTGCGAGAGCTGCAAGGGAACTGGGATGAAGAGGGCTCGGGAAGGAAAATAATAGTACAGAGAAGACGTGTGGCTGGCAGGAGGAGTGGGTGGACAATTTTTTTAAGATCGTCCACTTTGTGCGTGTACGCGGTGTTTAAGTTGAGATACAGCTCTTTGTTTTAATGTGAATAACTGGTATAAATTGTTTCTTGCAGAATGAATTGAAATGATCATTAAAAATGAAAGCAAAACATAAATACAACAAACATCCAAAATATGTCACCTGTTTCAAACATGTTTGTATCGGGGTTCAAGTGCATTTGATAAAATACTTGTGGTTGTTTTCGGAAAACACACTTTTGCTCTCTTACAATCTTTTCACAGAGGCAGAGCATGATGGAGTGACTCAAACTTTATAAATATTTTCTGTTGCTCCGGCTGTGTGAAAATCATCATTGCACAACTTGGCATTTTCCATTACAGCTTGACAGCTTCTCACTGAAGTTTGAAAACATCGCCTCATATTTTTCTCGAGCCCTTTGGTCGTCACCTTTGGAAAATCCAAGGCAACAAGTTGAATTTAATAGGCAATTAGCTTTTCAATAAACCCTACTCAATGTGATTATTGGATTACATTAGCCTGTGATTCTCAGGAAGAAATGTTGTAAGCAAGATAACCATGTTCTAGTGTAATTCAAGTTTTGGGAGTGTCAAAAGTATTTTTTCATGGATATATTTGTAGTATGCATTTTTACAAAAAAATTTCCAAGAAGAAAATTGAATATTTAATTTTTGTTTACTTCTAGACGAAGAACAACATTTCTCCAGAGGTGCTCAGTTCAGGTTCACTTCACACAATTCTGTGTTGTTGCTACACAACACTCGCTGACACGGCCCTTCCTACTCATTTGGAGAGACTTCATAGTGCGTGCCTCTGCTTCTCAGTGTCCCTGGCCTCTCCTTGGCCCCCATCTCTTCCTATTTCCTTGCATCAGCTCCATTTTTGTCTCGGGGTGTCTGTGAGAGCTCCAGTCATTCTCTCTCTCTCAGCTGAGCCGAGGAATCAATGAAGGACCGGGCCTCTTACTGTAATCACTGACCCATTCCCCAGCCACCATTTGGCCCCTGACCTCCTTTTCCTCAGCTTGAGCACAGAGCTTTATTTCTGCAGAGCCAGGTCCAGGAGGTCGCAATGATTCCCGTTCACTTGGGTTACAGACCCTGAGCTGACTCCAACTCCAAAACTCCTGACAGATTTCCCCCCATTATTAAGCACTGCTCGGACTCCAAAGTGTTGACATAACTGAATCAGGCTAGGTTGAACATATGGTTGGCAAGATGTCACCTTCATTTCAGTCCCTATTAAACTCCTAAGCTGCAGTTCTGACAGATTTACAATCCATTCCTCACTGACCAGGTGCTTTGTGTTACTGAGGAGTTTGAGAGTCTGAGAGCCTCAGAGTATCTAGCACACATACCTGAGGGTGTTCTGATAAATCATAACTTGGGTAGTCCAGATATCTGTCTCCATGGCAACCCTCAATCCTTGTGCATAGAATCTGCAGCACTGCATCGTATTGTATGGTTCTCAGTATCTCAGGCCAACAATTATAACCCACTTCCTTAGTCAATAAAGAGTCATTTTCAATCACATTCTCCTCGTGTGTCTGAGGACCTCGCTCTGCTTCTAGCTTGCCAAATCATAAAATGAGGAGCTCCTGGGATATCAGAGCAGTGTTTGCCCAAGCCCACAGATGGTCTTCTGAAAATATTTATTGCTCAATAGCTGCTGAAATGAGATGGCAGAAAAAAAGATTCTACCGAATTAATTGTGAGGCAAAAAGGGCACTGCTGTTGGAGGGAACTTCACTTCTGGTAAACTATGTTCAATAACAACATCAACTGTACAGTAATGTTTAAAGAATATGTTTTGTGTATAGTACAAAAGGTTGACCTCTACAGGAACAGCAATCATGTAAAATCCTGCTGGCTTTACAACATCCATTTTTTAAGGCATGTTGATAAGTCTCTGGAGCATGTGCAGTGAGTCACTGAATTACAGTGTGAAATGAGAGTAGTTCCCTACAGATGTGGACAGTCATACGTGCAAATATCTTGAGTGTCCTCATGTTGTCAGATTGTGAAGTGATCAGGCGTGAATGAGTGTGTGCCTTTAATCTTACACACATTCAATCTGCTCGTTACGTATGACTTAATTCAGCTGAATCTTCAAACAGACTTCGAAATATGTACTGAGAAAGTGTTGATTGAGTCAAAAGACGTCACTTGACTTTACTTATTGCAAAGTCAGACAGCAAAGTTTGCTTCACCTCACAAGACACTGTTTGGTTTGGCTCTGTTGTTTATTCTGGAGGTTTACATTTTGTTTTCCATGTCATTATTTCCCATATTTTAACTTCTGTTGTGTTAACCTCTAATACTACAAACATTTAATTGTCATAAGTGACTTGAGATGGCCAGTGGAACATCTAATACTTTTGAAAATACAATTATCATGTTGATATTACAGTGATCAAATTAAACAACCTCATTATTTGTACCCTGGAAGTTTTGCAACAATAACATCAGTGTCCATGCTAAAAGAGGTTTAAAAATATGAACACAGTAAAACGTATTCAACTTTATCGTGAATCTTTGCTGTGCTAGAGTGCATGTGGCACTGAAATGAGAGTACTTAGAGTATATATTTATAAAATCATAGAATTTAAAATAAAAGGACAATTTAAGTTTCACTCTAGCGCCAGGGAAACCATGTTTAGCTTCCTGTAGCCAATGGGCTATTGTGTCCCTCAACATTAGCATCACCAGTGTCCACCAGGCCGTCACCCATAGGTGATTCAGAGTCAAAGATGCCATTGTTACCATGGTGCTATGACTGAGTCGCTTCATTTTGTTCCCACTTTTTAAAGTTTTCCATCTACCTTCCACCAATACCTCTCTTCCTCACACATTCTTATAAATAAGTCATATAATCGCAAGCAGCAGACAATGTTCTCTGCTTTGCAGCCCATATGTTTTTCAAATTTCTTGGCTTAAAGAGTGCAGCGATCAGCAAACACAATGGAAAGGAAATGTAGAGACTGGATGCAGAAAATGGAGGGCTAAAACCAGCCTACTCTCTGAGGAGCTTTGTTTAGAGGTTGCATTAGGTGCTTAAAAAATATTTTGTTTATCCTGGTGTATAGTCAGTAAATAATAAATAATTAATTAATTGATTCCTTTCTTCAGGGGTCTTTTGCTTTGAAGCAGGGTGGGCTTTGAAAACTTTGGCATCACAGGGAATTTTGCCAGGTAGTTGCCTAATTACACTTCCAAGGCCTGTCTGTTGAAAAGATCTTAGTTTTTCACTATCACAAAAGCTGCATTTTGCCCTCTGAGGCACGTATTTCCTTTTAAAAACCATAGTAGGGATTAAATACACTTTTGTTTGCCAGAATATTATTTTTAACTGATCCCATGACTACACAAGCAAAGTCAGGTTATTTTCTGTTCACCTTTTTGTGAAACCTAAGAGGTGACATAGTGTTACTTCTAAACCCAGCATACAAGTCAAGTTTAGATGTTGATAATTTATAGTGTTGATGCCGAATGCGTGGAAGATCAGAAGTGGGTTTCTTTTGCAGGGGGATTAATGTTTAAAGCCAGATGCAGTGCTAACTTTTATGTGACAAGGAAACATTTGATCAATATTCAATTTTTGTTGTAGAAATGTATGGACTACCTGATCATGAATTCCCCCTGTTCATTGTCTCAGGCCTTTCTCTCTTTCAAAAATTCTGTTTTACCCTGATATTAATTCATTTTTCACTCTTAGAATTCACTCCAGTCATTCAATAACCACACTACACCAGAGTTTGTTTTTTTGCAACATCACTCATCTGAGCAGAAAATTCATTGTATCCTCTTTGAATAATCAAGAGTTATTTGTGCATTTTTTTTTTTAAGTGGGAGGATTGTCAGACTCATAAATTGTGACATTCAGGCACAAGGCCTGGGTGTCTTACCAGATACGCATCTTAATAAGTAATCATCAGGCTGCTCCTCAGAGGAGAAAGGCTCTATGAAACGTCACCAATTATGACTAATTGTATGTAACATTGTGTCAAGGCACATGCCTTCTTGAAGTAAAAGCAACAGGACAGTTGTGGGCGTTTGCATAGATTACATATGATAACGAGGCTGGGGATCAAATGCAATGACTGTAAAGTGACAATAATCTGGTATAATTACATGTGGATGACTCATTATTTGTGTGTTTGCTCATCTCTCAGATAACGGTACTGGTGAGGCAAAATAGACCAGCACGTTTAATGAGCTGGGAGGCACAGACAGGCAGAGTATCACCCACTGAATGAGAACGAGCTTCCAGAGGCTGGGGAGAAGGGTTTGCTGCACAGAAATGTTGCCGTTTCTGAGAATGCATGGATCAGTATGCAAAAATGTACAACATTTAACATGAATATGCATCTGTGCACAGGCACACCCACACACACAGTGACGAGAGAGAGAGAGAAAGAGAGAGAGAGAGAGAACAATGTCCACTTGCAAGTAAATGAACCAGCAAATATCTCGGCATGCACACATCAATGTTAAGTGCCTTTCTTCCATGAGAAAAGTTTAGTTACACCTCCTGGCTGTAAAAGTTAAAGTGTGTGTGTGGCTACAGTGTCTCTACACTGAGTCTGAGCAAAGGCAGGACAAAAAATATAAATGATACTGCATTTTACAATGGCGCCAGACATTCCATTAACGCTAACAAGCATTCTTGACTTTCTCTTGACATTGGCCGATTCTCCTCTCTGAGTCATGCTGATGTGAGTGATTGTGACTATACCAGCGTGAGTGTGTTTAATGTCCCAGCAGTTAAGACTGGTAGTGTAAACAGGCAGCCTAACACCATCTGTTTCTTTATGATCCCTGATTTGATTGTGTCTAACTTACTATCTCCTTCCGCTTCTTTCTTAATGGCAGCTCTCCAGAGACGATTCTGAAACTTTTAAAGAAACACATCCACTGTACAATAAAAGCTTAAACTGTCTCTCATTAAACCCAACATGGCTTGTTGGTTCTACCCATATGCTGTAATTGGTTAGCAAGAGGACTGCATATGTGAAACCTACATCATAGAGAGTTTGTGTTGAATGACTTGTAGTGTTGAGACTTCAACTGCCTTTCCTGATCTTGCTTGAATCTCTTTCTCGCTCACATTATCCTGCTCTGGATTCTCTGGTTTTAAATTCACTCACTTATATCTCTTAACCATCTTCTGTTGAGTCAAGTCTCCCTGTTTAATCTATCATTTAAGTTTAGTTAGAGAGAAACCTGTTAAAAAATAAATCCATCCAACCATTTTTTTTTCTGGAGGGTTGAAAGCCTGCTGTAATTTCACACTCTTTTTCAGCGGTGCCAGGTTAAATAGGTTAGCAATGATTTTGTATGTTAGAGTGCAGAAACAGGAGCCATTAAAAGCCCTCACTAGTATGCTGCATATTAAGATTAGATTCCTTTAGAGTTACGCTTATTGCAGACAACCAAGGGGTAGGGAATGAAAATGTGAAAGTAGGCTGCTGTAGAGCTGTGAAAGACGAGCCCCGTACCAGGGTGTTGCTGATTATCCTGTTGTTCTGTTCGGATTTCTTATATCAAATGGATTTGCAGCTTACAAGCTTTGATAGATCTCTTGCTCATAATGTGAGTGAGCAAGCATGACTGTATATGTGAAAGTGCTTTGGCTGCATATGTGCATGCAGCCAGCTGCGTGGAGGTAATATCTTTGCTTTCATCTCTGAGGAGCCTTAGCAGCTCGTATGTCTCCACCATGACAGACAGGGCTCGAGTGGTTTTCCCAGTGAGCTGTTGGTCCCCGTCACATCAACCTGAAATGTTGATAGTGCGGCAATCGGGAAGTCAAAGACTGTTTGGTTGGGTACTCCTTACAGGCAGCTCTGTGCATTGATTTGTGCCTCGGTTTTTAAGGGTTTGGATTTCCGAACGATTCACCTGCGGTTCTTTTCCTCTTTGACCAGAAAGAGCGTACCCTTGGGATGTTACAGTATGCTATATTGGTCTGTCTGTTTGGCCTATCTCAGCTGTACTGAGGTCCAGACACTTGTGGACACTGTAAAATACAGATCTGTCTACACAAAGCATCACCCTGGTATCCTGCAGAGTATCGTTATCAGCATTTTATATCAATCAACGAAAAGATCCAAGCTAGTGTTACAAAAGTCTCGAAAAGGAAAACTATTTCAGAATACATGCTTGCCAATCGCTTCTGTTAGTTATAACTGTTCTGGATATAAATGCAACAAAAAATACCCAATTACGCACTATGTTTTTAGCCTTTTAAAGGTCTTCAGCCGTCACATGAATCTGAACAGCTTCTACTGAAAAGCATGACTACCTTTCATAAAAAGGCAGGCTGTTGTGTTTTCATAATGACAGATATTATGTCCGAGTTGAAAGAGGAATTAGGTATCTGGGAGACTGATTGACATGGCCCCAAGAGCCATCTGATAATTACATCTGACTCCTTCAACAAACACAAAGAAGACAAGGTGTTGAGTGGGAGGATAATAGTAGAGGACATCAAAGCATTAGTAGCAGCTCTTCTACTATGTATACAGAGTGCTTCACTATTCCTGTTATCAGAACATTGTGTCGCTCACACAAACCGCGCCCATTAACAGCCAATCATGCTATAAGTAATGCTCTGATTTGAGGTGAATGGATTGTGTGTGGAATATTGACATCAAAGTAATCATAGCAGAACACTTAAAAAAAAAAAAAATCATCCATAGAGTAATCATCCTGTAGCACACAAAAGCCAAATAGCCCCATTTAGTTGACACGACCTCTGAGACTGAAGACATTCTCTTTTTTTCTTTGTGCTATTAGCTGAGCAAAAAGGAGTCTGATATAAGTCTGTCTGGTTTTGTAATGGCTTACCGCCACAGGGACATGGATTTGTTCATTGGAAATTTTAAACAAAGCACAAGGTCTTTTGGCCCTGTCTGATTTGGGAGTGGGGAGAGCTGGATTGGCTATTATCTCACAGGGGCTGCTGGCGAGAGGCTTCGGGAGGCTGCAACCAGACCTCAGGTGCACTGTTGTACACAGAGGAAATTGAGCAAACAGGAGATAAGTGAGATGGAGGGCTGTCTCTCTCGGTAGGGCCACGTCATGGAACTATCCCTCACTATTAGGTTTCCAATCCTCTCTGCTCCCTGCCTCTCCTTCCCACTCTACTCCCTTCCTCTGCTATCTTAAACATGGGCTAGACTAAGTATTTGGTGATGAACGGCATTGTGGGAGACCAGTCCTATTGATTCTTCCTCTATACATAGCATCAAAGTGCATTACTCCGAGACGTCCACCTAATCAAAAGCTAGCACTTGCTTTTATGCTGTGCGGTGCTCTAAATATGACATACTGACATGGGTGGAGGTGGAAGGGAGTGACAGGAATGGTAGGGAAGGCGTTCACAGTCTGTGCAGCAGCTTGTGCTGGAACACCCTGAAGCGAGTGAATAATAAGACAATACTGACTACTCAGTCAATGCCGGCATTGGCAGAACAGATATGTAGCAGACATACAAGTCAGAGTGCAGACATACAAGTCAGAGTGCAGACAGACAAGTCGCATCACGGTGGTCTACCCATGTCCTACCCCAGCTTGCAAATGAAGTGAACATTATTAGAACCAGCACATGCATAAACCTGCAGTTGATCCCTGTCAGCTGGCGGAGGTGTATACCCGCATGCAGCCGATGGAGACGGCAGAGACAGGGACATGGGATGAGGGGTGGCCTGTGGTGGTCATCACTGCGGTCCACAATCCAGTTGGAGCAGAGTGGAAGTGGCGGGCTCCAGATGTGGAAGGGACCAGGGGCCTCGACTGCATGCCTCCCATCACAATACACCCCCAGACTCAGTGGAAAGAGGAAGGGAGATGTTACGCCTCCAGAATTTTTGTAGACGAAGAAGACAGAAAATGTGGGGGCCGTTAATGACTTGTGTGCTATCTGTGCTGTTCGCTGGAGAAAACCCGATCTTGTGTTTAAAAAAAAAAAAAAAGTTTAAAAAGAGAATGAGAGAAGTGAGAGTTTGAGTGATCTCAATGAAAATAGAACTGTACCTATTGTATTCAGGATTGGTTTATGTAAGGACAGATTATAAAAATGTCACCATGTTGCATCATGCTGCTGGCCAGCCAACCCTTACTTTTGTCCTGCAAAGTCCCTGCGAGGTATCTCTTGTCTTTGCAAGATTCTCTTTCAGCTTCATTAGAAATAATTATAATGAAATAGATTAAAAAAGACAATACTATGTAAATGAGGGGAATGTCTTACTGTGTTCAGCCCCATGCATGTTCAAAGCCCTGGAGAGAATCTCGTCTTAACTTCCCTATTCAGCTGTGTGTTAAATGCACCGAAGTAATTGTATGGTTAAAGCCTAGTGGTTATCATTACCTCATATTTCCTTCTACGGCAGCAATGTTGATTTGTCACGCTTGTGCCTCAGTGATATCATGACTGAACAAGTGGGAAGTTACTTGGTCTGCACTGACACGTGTAGTGTGATATACACATTGTAGCGAACATATGTACTCTATGTGGAAGCTACATCCACATGCCAGACCATGACAGTCCTTCGTTCCATTTTTGTTTCCTCTTATTTCTTGTGAAATTGACTTAATGCCCACGCAGCAGCAATGGTGCATAACCCCAGTCATGACCTCTGACACGCATAACTCATGCCATCCAACGAAGACATCTGCAGTATGAGAAAGGGAGGTTTGGTCCATCAAACTAACAGCTCTTTTTTTTTTTTTTTTTGCAACTCTCTTTCCTTTTTCCTACCTTTTCATTCCATTTTTGGTCCCCTTGTCTCTGTCTGTCTGTGCAGTGCCACACGACAGGATCTATTAGCACCGGGAAGTTGTTATGCACATAATATACCAGATCAATCTTCATTAGTCATTGGTCAGCATGGGCTCAGGCAGAAGTAAAAAAAAAGAGGCTCCTGTCACTAGCAAAGATTTCTAGGGTTGCTCGTTTGAATAGATTCTCAGACGATCTGACCTTTGCTGCAGTCAGAAAGGTGCGGTGTGTGAGTGTGAGTGAGTGAGTGTGTGTGGTGGTGGTGGTGGTGGCGGTGGGGGGGTGAGTGAGGAGCCACTTGGCCCTGACTTATTGAGTAAATCTGGTAAATCTTTGGCCTGATTGTTCAGCTGTCTCTATTTCAGATCACAATTCGATGCAACTGCATATATTTGCGATATAGAAATTCCAGTTGCTATCTTGTTTGTAAATGATTGATGATCAGTAATATTCACTATATTCTCTCTGCTCATGAGAGCAATATAAGAGATATTTTCAGCTGTACTAATATTTCCTAATGAATCCTTGAGCGAAGATGAGCGTGTCTGAACATAAGACTTTGAATAGTTATGTGTCCTTGTATCTTTTCCACGAGGGCTGTCGTGCAAGTCAAATCCATCCGTCCTCTCATGCTGAGTTTATGTTCGGTTCATTCCTCTATTTCTACAATGGCAACCCACCTGCTACAAAAGCCTTAGCAGCTTATCCCCCATTACGTGTGTGTGTGTGTGTGTGTGTGTGTGTGTGTGTGTGTGTGTAATGAGGGAGATTACGTTAAAGCTCATCTAAAGCACAAATGTATGCTCTCACTGTGTGGAGACATGTCACCATACTAAAGCCAATCAGCTCAATGAGTTACACAAAGACAGGCAAATAAGTAGAGCTCTGCAGTTTATTATATCACCTATTATTGTAAGCAGACATTCAGCTGGTCCTGAAGTTGAGCCAGTTATGGCCGTGTGTGTGTGTGTGTGTGTGTGTGTGTGTGTGTGTGTGTGTGTGTGTGTGTGTGTGTGTGTGTGTGTGTGTGTGTGTGTGTGTGTGTGTGTTTTGGTGTGTGTGAATGAGAGGTAAAGGTAGAGTAATGTGGTGAGAAAGCAGACAGTTTCTACCCACTATAAATGTTCTCCTGTCCTCATATTAATGTTGCCATCTTATAAAGTGCTATTGAATCAAAAGAGGTAAGGTGCTTAGTGGGGGGATCAAGAAAAGCAGCAGATAAAGAAGCCATAGAGTGAGGAGCTCATTTTCTTTTCATCTAGTCCCAAGTGGTGATTTTGCGGCTCCGATCGATGCCGGGTGATAAATAAATAAAACAAACACAATGTGAATCTGTTTCTTTTAGATTAGCACCCATTAGAATGAGGCCTCGCCATATCTCAATGCGAGGAGAGAAAAGAAAGAAAAATTCTCTGGACTTTCTCCTTAGGGTTTATAACAGCAAATAAAGCAATCCCTTGTTTCCTGTCTGCTAAAGCTGATATTTTGTAATGTGTCACCGACAGTCTGCAGCATTTTTTTCTTGCAAAATAAAAAAGCACCGTTCAGTGTTGGTGTGAATGCTAAAAACACATTCCCTTGGAGACCATTTGTTCATGAATACTATTTACTGACATTATGGTCCCTCAGTACTTGCATGCAGTGTGCTAAAATGTGTGACGAGGGAGGAAAGCTTGATTTTAATCTCATGCTTCACTTTCCACTCCACACTTGTCTCTCACTCCCAGTTATTTTTTTACATGTTTTTTGTTTTTTTTACCAAGCCAAGAGGAGAAGCAGAGTGCAAGTATCGGAATACAATTTATGAATCATTAAGAAAAGGGATGCATCAATATTTCATAGGTGTCAGACCACCAACAAGTGCTGGAGTGGAT
This sequence comes from Embiotoca jacksoni, assembly GCF_022577435.1. NCBI lineage: Eukaryota > Metazoa > Chordata > Actinopteri > Embiotocidae > Embiotoca > Embiotoca jacksoni. The sequence continues at coordinate 8,574,528 of NW_027185229.1, read as the reverse complement.
TCAGTAAGCAGGCGTGTGCTCCATTACACACACGTGAATGCATCACAGAAGGGTCCTTAACTACATTTATGCAGCACTGGATGAAATCATACTCAACTGCACTCTATGCCATAATGTAAATACGCACATGCTTCGCCTCTCTCACACACATACATACGATAGATACAGACTAAAGTCCCTCTAGAGACATTTTAATTGGTGTCTGTGGGGGGTAACGCAGTGACAAATCTGAAATCAACCCCCCAGCAAAGTCTTCTTCACCCTCTCCGCCTTTTCCTCTTCTCATTGGCTTTGACTCCAAAATGCTCGCTCCTCTCTCCCCTCAACCCTTGAGCATAATTACTCCTCTATCCACAGACAGAGTATTGGTTTCCTCTAACTAAAGAGCAGCAGGCTCCTGCTTCCTCCTATCACTCTAGACCTTAGCTTGGTCGCCTCTCCTAATCATCCACTAAAAGCCTGGAACTATATCAAAGGGAATTTGTGTGTGTGTGTGTGTGTGTGTGTGTGTGTGTGTGTGTGTGTGTGTGTGTGTGTGTGTGTGTGTGTGTGTGTGTGTGTGTGTGTGTGTGTGTGTGTGTGTGTGCTCCCTTTTCTGTGTCTAGAGGTATATGTGTTTGTTCTAGCGTTTGGGGTGAGCCGTGCACTCATTTGTACATGGATGTGTGTGTGTGTGTGTGTGTGTGTGTGTGTGTGTGTGTGTGTGTGTGTGTGTGTGTGTGTGTGTGTGTGTGTGTGTGTGTGTGTGTGCGCGTGAATGTACCAACCCCTACCCCCCACCCATACACTGGGTATTGTGCGTTAGATCAAAGCCATAAACCCCTCTGGGCTTGACACACTCTAGCAAGGCTGCTGCAGTGTTGAATCCGAGCTGCAGTAATTCTGCTGATACTGTATGCTGCTATTAAAAAAAAAAAAAAGTTGGAAGAGGTAGCAAGTTATTTTTTTTTTTTTTTACAACAGGAATCACAGAATTTTCTCATTGTTCTTTGGAGGCGATGTGTATGTGAGTGTGTGTGGATGGAGTAGGAGAGACAGCGGGGCCAGCTGGGAGACAGAAAGTGATATGTGTTCAGTTATAGATCTCACCTCTCATGCTCCTTTCCTGAAACATTCCCCTGGGTAGCGAGGATGAGAGGATTTCAAGAGAGGCTGGATAGTGCAGGTCACTGTTCTCTCAGAGCTCTGCTGACGGCCATTGCTAAGCCCATGCCACCACGGTAAAAAAAATAATAAAACAAGCAGGAACAGCTACAGCATATATTCTCCAAAGGGAATGCAATACTGAATGCTGAACACAATGTACAACAAGAGCCCCAGATGTATTTAGATTTCACAGAGAAAGTGTGAATTTATTTATTTATTTTTTTTCATCCCATCTCCAGGTTTGGAGACGGAGTTTGGTTTTAGCTCTTTTACTGTATGGTCTTTACAGAGAACAGCTACATACTTTACTCAATGGGGTGAGATGACTCTACGACTGGTACTGCTGCTGCTGGTAGGGACGGGGGAATGAATATCAGGGGAGCCTGTATCAAATGAATATTCTCTCTAATCTTGACCACTCTACTCATCTTGGCCAGTGGTCGAGGGTCTCAAAGTGGTGCTCGAAGCTGCAGACATCTGCGTGGCATGGTAGGTGGCATATTTGGGGAGATAAAGGGTGTGTCTCTGTTTTGGTCCTTATCTCGGGGGTGGTGGTGGAAGACAGGAGAGATGGCTGAATCAAGAGCGAGTGTTTGAGGTTGTGGTTCAGGCCACACAAGCTCTCTTCTCTTTTTCTGCTGATCCTTCAGTCATTTTGCCTCGGCCCTTTGTTCCTTATCCGCAGGAGAGCTGGGGCTTTTGCAGAAGAGGAGGACTTTTGGCAAGCGTCTCTGTGGGAGTGTGTGTGTAGCTATAGAAAGAGGGACGCCTCTCTAAATCCATCTCTCAATCTGTCTCTCTCTCCCCTTCTCTCTTCTTTCTTGACACTCCCTGGCTTAGGCATGGGAGGCTGATGAATAATGGAGTGAACCGTGACCTTTGCAGTGTGAGTTCAGGCCCGGCTCCGCCATCCTTCTGATCTGATGATCGCTTTTGATCCAACCCACACTGGAGTGCCGAGAGACCTGCAGAAGTAAAGAGCCTCTGACAGACAATACTGTACGCAATTTGCCACTGTGATCCCTAAAATGACAGTATTTACCTCAGTGAATCCGGCAAAACCCCAAATTCCCATTCGCTACTACAGGAAACAGAGAAAAATAAAACTGTTTAAAGTTGTAGATAATATGACATTGAACGAAATTTGTTTGTTTCCTGTTCCTCTCAATTGTTGGCAAAGAACTAAAATGACAGCCTTGCACCTCCAAGCGAGGTGTTATAGCAGCATAGTGTGAACATAAACTAAAATATCACACTTGTAGCATCCTTAGCCATATGCCTTTGTTCACAGGTGTCAAAGTCTTCTACAGGGTTGATAGCAGAATGACAAATAAATCAGTGCATGTAAAATAGAATTTCTCACAATGATGTATATTTCTGTAAAAGGATTTGCTCTGCTCAATTTGTGTGCATTGTGCTGGACTTACACTACACTCTGCATCACTTGACTGACCTGAGTCAAAGCTCTTTTCTTTCACACCCTACACCTCCTCTCTACCTTTTCACTTGGGGAGATCTCTCAGAGCCAAGACTTAAATAACACTTACATTTTAGGGAAAGCGAGATGTGAAGAGAAAAGTGCAAGGCAAAAGGTGATCGCGGGAATGGGAAAAGAAGAAGACACACCTGTCTCAGAGTGGGGAGATGATATCCTGATTAAAGCCTGATGTAGAGTCTGGGAAACATTGATCACACAAAACACTCCTCACTTCGACCACGGAGTCCCAAGATGTGCGAGATATAAAAAAATAATGACGACACGTTCCACTCAGTTATGTCAGGACTGGAGAAGGCAAAGGTGTGAGAGGGGGAGCGAGAGAGTGCCGATGGATGGAGAGAGGACTTAAAGTGTTCCTGCCAGGCGGAGCGTGAAGTAAGGTCAGGAGAGCCGCATGCAAGAGTGCAGAGGAAAAAAGAGGTGAGAAGAGGAGTCCCTCATTCCATCACTTTAAGGGAAGAACTCACTGATCCTGGACTGATTCTCATAACACAGTCACTGGAACAAATCCGGAGTAATCCAAAATTATGATTAAGGCCCAAGAACAGGGTCACACCACTATAGTAGCCAAGAGTTTTCAGTATTCGGGTACTGACATGTTCTCCTGAAGAAAAACTGCTGAGCTTGTGTGTAAAAGGTGGTCCAGTGTGGATTTGCATGCTGCTTGCTGTCTGATTACAGGTGATATTGTAGCGGGAGCAGCTGAGGGACTGTTTGAGGTCTCAGATTGTTGGAGAAGGACTGAACTGATGAGTCATTTTGGTGCAGATGGGTTCATTCTCCCACTCTGCTTTTCATCTTAAATGCACACAGGGAAACAAAAGAGACAAAGTCAGGCAGTCTGCCACCTGTGTTACCCTTTTTTTCTAAATTGTACCAAGTAATCAGTTGTAGTGAACAGGTGGTAATTTCACTGCCAGAGAGGGTGCGGACAAACCGAGTTGTGAAACAAAAAAGAAACACTGTGGGGGCGAAAGACTTAAAGGTGTCTTCACAATGAAAATTCAACAGTAAATGCTTTTGTTTAAAAGCTCTACTATTATGCACCTTTTAGGAGAATCCTGGACTCTGTGAGGAATACAATTTATTTGCTGGTGTGTATCACACACACACACACACACACACACACACACACACACACACACACACACACACACACACACACACACACACACACACACATTGTAAATCAAGACACATCACTGACAAATGGGATCAAAGGCCTGATGGAGTTGCCCAGTAAGTAGTCCTGCCCCTGAGTAAATGAGTGACAATTTAGCAGTGTTGTTGTTGTTGCCACTGTTGAGCTCTGTGAGCTTTGTGATATTAAAATGCATGGAAATGGAGGATTTCAGCAGAGGGCATAGCTCTCGGATCTTTATCGCCACCACCGCTCAGAGCTGAGGCCACTGGCCACTGAACAACAGAAGCCTATTGCGATTGAAAAGTGCCCTCTGTTTTTAGCTGCAGCTGCATGTACACTGAAATTGTGTGCGGTGACATTTAGCTGCACAACCCTCACTGCACACAAATTGGCACAGCTCTTCCCAAACTGTGATTACAATGCAGGGTGAAAATTGCACAGGTTCAAATATGGAGCAAACATTTCCTGAGAATTCACCAATAAATATGTCACATCGTTAATGTGGGAAACTAATTGACACCACTTATTTAGATTTAGCTTTGTTGCTCACTGTGAATGTTTGCTTTTTAATCCAATCATTACTCACAACTAACTTGAACTCCCTTGTTTTAGATGAAAAAAAAAAAATCACAAATACAAATGAAAACATTTGATGTTTTCATATGTTAATGATCAGCTGTGCAGCCCTTGCCTCTTTATATTGTGCACCATATGTTTCCACTCTATTCCTGCTTAGTCTATCTACTCCTTGAGTTAAGATCCTAGAGAGACAATTTGTGCAGTCCATTAAGAGCTGATGAATTGGATTTAGACCTGCAAACTGGTGTGAATGGAGGGTCGAAACACACAGGCTGACAGCCCCCACCCCCACCCCCACTCCCCATTCGTTTGTGCAACTCTGTGAATAATGCTGGTTTGGCATTGGCTCCCATCTCAAACACATGCACAGTGCCATAAACCAGAACTCATGACTGTATTCACAGCAGAAACACAATAGAAACTTGGCTGTCCATTGACTGAAATATTATGTGTTGCAGAATAGGGTTGTGTAAAGAGCCTCCTGTTTGTTAAGGAGACAAAACACACTTCAATCTCATCTCCTTGTTACTGAATGATGGGATCTCAAAGAAACACTGGACAAAACTTGAGTTGTGTCGCTAACGTGATCTTGTACATCCAGTGAGCAGCTTTTAATCTAAAATCAGAAATGTAGGCAAGCCTGGCACTCGATACTCACTTGATATGCATTACATGCTGCTGTGAGTTGTACTATTGCAAGTGAGTGAAAAGATGGTAAGAGGAAAAAAATAAGTATTAAAAATAACTAAATAATTCAACATCAGGACCTTAAAAAAAAAAAACAAATCCACACATAGCATCAAGAACTTGTTCATGTTCTGAGTCAACAAAAAGATTTCAAACACTGTGTTGATGTATTCAACTTCCAGACATTACAGTTCAGTCTAGATCATATGGTGGTAATTTATTAATGAAGCTAAGCTGTTGATGTTAAAATTCAGCTTTAAAATTGAATTATGATCCCTTTATAAAGTGCTAATGAATTAGGCACGTGTGATGAATGCTTGGTATATTCCCTCTTGGCTCTTAAAAGTGCAGCCTTGTCTGCATTTCATTTGAACACAGTGAACAGTAGTTACACATTTAAATACTGAGGGTGTGTTTGATACTGCTGCAATTATTAGGGTTGTAAAGTAAAGCAGCCAGTGGAAAACTGCCAACGATGTTCATGTGGGTTACTATGGAGCCCGATGAGTAAGTCCTAATTACAAACAACCTGAATTAATTACTTTTTGAACAGTTTTCATAAATATTTCTACTCTGGTTTATTGGTACCATTTCCGATCAGCATGACCCCTCTTTTGGTCATTGCATCTCAAACTGTGAATATTGCTGATGGCAGGGCTGTTAAAAGCAGGCCCTTAAGTGTTTGTTTCAGGACTAAGTAGCTAATTTTGCAACCAACCATAAACCATTCCCCGTCACGCACACATTAGCACAATACCTCTCACATAAATAAATAAAACAATTACAGACATGTAAGTGTGAATACTTTATGTACTGTATATAAGTAAGCGTGCAGTCGTGTGCGAGCACACAGAAAAATAAAAATTAATGTGAAATGGGGGAAGCACTAACTTTGATTATATTCGTATCTCAAGTTTGAGATAGCCAGGCTTTGTTTGATACTTTCAAACCTTCTGCACGTTTGATGCGATCACCCAGGAAGTGTCTGCAGCACTCCACTAGCAGTATTAAATATTAATTTCTCCACTTAGGATCTACTGATTCAGAGAAAATGAGGAAGCCATAGGGCACTTAATGGGATACTTATCACACTTACTCTGATAGGCCTAGTGCTTATCATGCTATTTAACATTTGCTACACTTGAAGCTACATAGTTTTTCATCCCTATAAGAATGAAACATCTGCTTTGGATCTGTGTGTGTAAGAGTGTGAGCTAAAGCACAGTTTTCCACATTTGTGTATTTTTTTCTTTGTTCACACACATAGATAGTGCAAAAGCAAGCATGTGGGTGAGTACATCTGTGCGTGATTTAGTGCCTAACTTAAGCAGGATTTTTACAGTGGCCTGTTAAATGCCCAGTATCAAAACGTGGCCCCGCAGAGCTGTCAGCCGCACGGCGGGCATAGGACTCATATCTCACATGGGCCGCGGATTAGTTACTGTCTGTTGCTCTGGGTGAAATGTGTAATCTCATATCTGAGAGGTGGGAGGGAGAGGGGGAGGAGGAAGGAGGGGATTCTTAGTGTTAATGTCTAACCTTTTAAAAATGGATTTGCAAGTGTGACGAGATAAGGGGCCGAATGTGATCCTGGAAATATTTCCGCCCTGTGACAAGTAGCAGGGGGAAAAAAAACCTGATGAGAAGACAATCATTGTATTCATAGTCAAATTCACCACACTGTGCTTAAGATGTCACCTTTCAACTCATAACAAAGTACAAAGAAATAACTATAGGTGCTGCATTGAAATTGAAAGTGTGTGTGTTTGTGTGGGGGGAGGGGAGGTGAGTGTGTTGCAGTACTGTGAAATAGTGATAACCAGCTTGTTTTGCGAGGCTACCCAATATTAATAGCATCTTACTTTTACAGAGAAATGAATTGCTCTGTAAATGTGATTTATCAGTCACAGTTGCTGCGATGAAAACAAATATCAGTTTGTATGCCTATTAAGATTTTGGTGGCATAGAGGTTTTTGTGAATAATAGAAAGAATATTAAAAAACACAAGCATTACCCCTACAGTATGGATAGACACACAGGCATGAAAACAATGATAGATATACAGTCAGAGCTCCGAGACAATGGTCTGGCACCTCAGCCCAACCCGCTGTCATGCCAAACCGTGTAGTACGCTTCAGTCCACTAGAGGATGCCGTGTCAGTGTCACGTTTTCCTGCCTTGGCTTGAAAAGTAAGGTGCCTCAGGTTTAGGCACCAAAAACCATGCCTTAAGGTTTAGGAGAAGATCGTTATTTGGGTTAAATGTAACAACGTTGCAATTTGGTTTAAGCACAAAAATACTACTACTTTGTGGTTTGGGTTAAGATAAGTAATTTTACCTAAATAATGTTATGTATGTCAGGAAAGTTAAATATATTATGTTATGTAAGTAACTTACATTAATGGTAAATGTACAGACATTCACACACAAATAGTGTAGAGCCGCTATGCAAGGTGCTCACTTGACATCAGGAGCAATTTGGGGTTCAGTGTCTTGCCCAAGGACACTTTGGCATGGACAGGAGGAACTGGGAATCGAAGCACCAACTTTCCGATTAGTGGCCAACCCGCTCCACCATCTGAGCCGCAGCTGCCTACAATGACTTAATGAAATCCACGGTGACTTTTTGTTTCTCACTGAATTAAATACAGGTCTCCTGAGTGAAAGTCCTGTGTTTGTTCCTTCCTTAACACCCCCGGCCTCCTTTGCACACGGACTTTATCTCTTTGTACTTTGTCTCAGGACCTTCTAATTTGACGGTAACACATGCATGTATTTTTGAAACTGACAAGGTATCCTTTATTGGAATAGCGGGTGTATTACACGTTTTAACATGATACCGGGCTGCTCAGCCAACACATCAGTGGAACTATGGGAAAAAAAAGGTTAGTTTTTTTTTTTTTTAAAGGTTAAAGTTTTCACTGTTTGGCAGGAAGGTAGCATGACCTGCTCACAGGGCCCCAACAACAACAACCGGTCTTAGCTGCTCCTGGCCCACTATTATAGCATCTCCCCGATCAAATGGATGCCGTCTGTCTGGCCGGGGTTCAGCAACGGCACCACAACAAGCTGGTTAGCTGGCTCAGCCAGACGCATCCTATCTCATTCTTTTGCATACACATAAACTCATTCTCCTCTTCCACATTTTTTTCGCAAACACAAACAAACAGGTGAATCCAGCAAGACATGCAAATGTCCAGAGAATTTTTTTTGAGCTGGCAGAAAATCTGGCTGTGAATGAGATGTAACGGGTAAATGATGATCGATGGTAGTCTAGTCATTGGACGGGGACAGGAGATTTATCGGCCAAATTTTCTCACTGTTCAAACACAATGTGCCTCCTGCAACTGCCGGCAAGGCTTGAACGAGATCCACACATCTACAGAAAACATGAATTTAACTGTCACTCTTGTATTCAGCCTCAAAGCAAAGGCACAAGCATTCTGCCTGGCCAACAATAAGATATGTGCAAGATTTGCAAGCCATTAATTTGTGGTTCTTAAAAGTTTTACACCATCTTCAATGTTAAACCTATAGTTTATGCCTCTAGTGTTGATTTGTATTCTTCACGTGCAGAATAGGACCCACATTCTCACTTTAAGATTATATAATCCCCTCTTGCTTATAAAAAGGTATATGTCTGTTTTATTGCCGCTGTCCCATGTGTAAGACACCTATTACAAGTGTCCTTGTAGAGCGAGCTGTGATTCCTCGAGGGGACTTGTGGTATCTGTACTCGTTGCTTATCCAATACACCTCAGGATGAGATGGTGTGTTCACGAGAGCCTGTAAGACCTTACAAGGAGCTGCCAATATCGCCAATACTACTAACATTAGCAGAGCGTATCGCTGGCTTGAGAGCGAGAAAGAGGTCCCCTCCTCTCCAGCCCCTGGCGTGGGATAACATCTGTTAGGCACAACTGGAGGGCTTTCATCTTCTCCAGCTCCAGAAAATCTCCCCTCATTGATTCAGTGCTGAACTGGTGCTCAAGTTAATTCCAGGTACTTGTTTTCCTACTCTGGCAGTGGACGGTGAACCATTTATCAAACAAACTGTTGCATTTTTTAATTCATGGAACATTCACGCAATCAAATGTTTTGACTTTAATTAGTGTTTAATTCGTGTGTCAAATATTTAGATATTGTGTTTTTGTTGAGATTCTTTACTCTTGGAGAGACTCAATGAAAAAAAAGTGGAACAAAGCACACTTTAGAGTTGAATGTTGGATATAAAAAAAAAAAAATTACCCAGTTAAGGCGTCAACTAATGATTATTTCCATGAGCAGGTAATCTTTTTAAATAAAATTATATAAATAGTTAACAACAGTAATAATTCCGCAGAACCAAACGTAACACCTTTACTTTTCTTGAATTATCCAATCAAGAAAATATATATATTCAGATTGTTATCATAAATGACAAAGGGAAGCATTTTAGAAATTTCTACTTCAAAATATATTAAAACAAATAATCAAATATTAAGCAGTTTAATTTCCTGTAAATTGATTAATTGACTTATATTTCCAGCAATACTTGACTTGCACCACCTTGGTACTAACCTACATTATTATGGCATCTACAGCCCTAATGGTGTTTTGATTGTGTCTTTAAAACAATTCTGATAAAAATTGTAATTCTATATTCTATGACTTCATGCATCTTCAGACCTACTTGTACCAAATAATATTGCAGGTACATTCAGGTTGTAACATGAACCAAAACTACATCAGCATTTAATTACCCAAATACAAACCAAGTCAAAAGCAAGTCAAATAAGAAAACATAAATAAGAAAAAAAACAACAGAGGAGATAAAGACAAAAATGCTCATTATTTCAGGGTGCAACAAAATCCGCCACTAAGGGAGAACAAACAAAATATACCTGACCTTTAACATTTTAGTTTAATCCGAGTAAGCTTTGAGACTGACACTGAGACACTGAGATCCAACCCTCTCGACCAATAGTACCTATAGAGCAGTGTCTCTTCACATTACCAGCAAAGGGAGGATGATGAAGGAGAAGGATGTATGATGCCACAGGGCTGTTTTAGAAGTCAAGGGCTTTAGGTAGCCAGTAATTGTTCCAATACTATATTAAGTTATCCTCGTGTTTTTTGTAGTCTCTGGCCGACATGCTTGTCAATCAGGAGCTAAGGGCTGGTTATAAATTAGTCTCTACAGTATATCAAAAAATAAACAAGGTTATTATGGTAAAATAAAGGGTTTTTAAAATTGCGGGACTATGAAGGTTGGGAAAATAAAATTTTCAATCTACATAAAATATGCATTTACATGTCTTTCCATTTGTAAGATAAGTATTAACAATTATAGTATTGATTTGGCCGCGACTATCAAAAAATGATCAGTTGTTATCGGCTAAAATTCCACATTTGTACATCTCTAAATTAGCCTTCTCAGACATGCCTCCGTACACTTTGATTTAAGCCGTTACAGCAGTTACCTCAAAATTGATTTGACATTGTCACATTTGTCCTATAAAGCAGCAGCAAGGTAAGTAAGTAAAAATAATGAGACAGCACTAGATAAGAGTGGGCCATGCGATGTAAAATTACACACAAATAGAAATAAATGGTCTATTACACATTTTTATATCTAACACCTAGTTATCAAAAGGCTGAGATACTGTCAGACAAATGGTTCAAGGTCTAAAATGCGAGAACGCTATTGCACCTTAGTGAGTGCTTTAGTAGAAGTGATACCTTTTAAATTTGCACATCTCAACCCATGATAGACGTTGTGATACAGAAACAGGTACATGCACAAACACAACACACAGCTTTATACATTTTGCTTGGGTATGTGTTGGGTATATGCCACAAAGTCAAAGCAGAAAGCAACTTTCAAGCTGCGTTCAGTGTTTCCCTCTACTTTGCCACTGTTGCCTTCCTCTTCACCTTTACTTGTTAACCACAACCCTTCTTAGAATGTATTCCTAGATCATCCAGTATATACCTCCAACTACATTACTCCAGTTAAAAAGATAATCATAGCTCTTTGCATGTATACCCCCTAAAGCCTGCCCCGGCTGCAGCTGTGGGTGACATTTCTCATTTGCTGAAGAGCTGAGAGAAGAAAAAAAACAACAACCCTGCTGTCTGCCCTCTCATGTGAATCATCCAAAATTGTAATAACATCATAGGGCAACATGCTGCTACACAGGGACCCGGTCTGGTGTGACTGCCCTGACAGCCTGTGCTCAACACCTCAACAAAACTGTTAAAAGAAGCAGCTCCATGTTCCGGTGATTCTCTGTCATGTGTAAAGAGATATTGTCATGCTTAAAAAGGAAGTGTGCATGTCCAACATGCTAGCAGACGGCAGATACATATACAGAAGTGTGACATTAGTGACTAAGATAGTGACTGAATAATACTGGTGTCGGTGACTAATATGAGCACTGAGACAGCCAGCTTCATCCCTTTTCTGGCAGCTCTCTGCCTCATATTGTAAAAAAAAAAAAAATCCAGCCAGAAAGATGTGCTGCTTACTTTACTGAATGTATCACAAAACATTTCTGTATTTTATTCATAGTTAAATCAAAGAGTGATGCTTTGATTGTACCTAAGAGAAGAGGGGGAGTTGTTTTGAGATGTGAATGCAGCTCTGTGCAAGGCTTGTACTCAGCAAAACAGGGGGAAGAGGTGGAATGTAATACCAAAAGCTTATATACAGTAAGTGAGCCGCAGGTTTTCCTTTTCTATTGAGCAAAACACCACACAGTTACTGTGCTTCTTCTAATCTGCTGAGAGTCAGCGGAGCAAAGGAGACTTTTCATTGTACGCTTTATGCCAAGTCACTCACAAGAATGTAGACCATTAAGACGGGGAAAATACAAAATGGCTTGTAAGAAATTAAGCACCTTTAGCTTGTCTAAAGAAAAAACATTTACAGCATGAAATGTACAATGTTAAAAGGCATTTTAAGAGTAAAACTACTGTATGTCTGATGCAACTTGCGTTGTAGACATTAACATGTGCACTTTTCTTTTGCACTGAAAACTGTGAGAAGACGTGTTATTGATGCTTGCCATGTTTCAAGGATTGAACTAACTTTGCACTCTGACTTAATGTCCTACAAAATGTAAAAACTCAGTTGCGACATTTCCGCAATATAAAAAGTGATGTTTTGGTTTGTTTGAATAAGCCTCGATGTGGACTCCCCAAGAACAATGAGAAAAACAAATATTATGATAAAAGATGAGGTGAGGGATATGGTTATGTATCAGTACCAGCACTCTTTATTTAGCATGCATGCGTGCCTTGCAGTTTATACCTCGGAGAGGGCTGAAATCCACAAGGATGGGTAAAAGATGTTATGATCAAAGACGGCATGCGGAAAGGTATTCAGCTCTATCAGCTCGGTTCCAATAACACTCTTATTTTGTACACATGTATGGCATCCTCACATAGTACTTTGTTGATGCCTTCAGGGAAAAGGTAGAAAAAGTTCCTTAGTGCAGGCATTAATCCGCATTTAAACTCAACTCACAAAACTTACAGAAAGCAGGTCAAAAGGTATTTTTGTTGGAAAAGCTCAGTGCCTCATATGACTTAAACCTCAGGGATGTGAAATGAAAATGAGAAAATCCTACATAGCCTGTCTGGCTGCCTGACATTCGAAATGATGTTGCTTTGCAAATACACAATGGAACTTAAAGATAATTGAGGTTTAGTGTGTCTCTTTTTTGCTTTTTTTTTTTTCAAAGAAAAAAAAGAAACAAAGACATTTATGAAACAGCACATAGTGAAATGACTCAATAGGTTGATTTCCGCTAACTTCCAAACCAGAATATATATGTGTTTTAAGATTCCTCCACCAACAACATGTCCTAACACTTAAACCACCGAATTTGACCGTCGGAGAGTACCTGTGACAGGCGTACCAGACGTTCATGATCTTCGACGCACTTTAAAAATCAATTGCGTGCCACCTTACGGACAATTTAAATCCATGATCGCAAACCTCCTTGCCCAAATTTGGAACTGTTATAACTGATTTTATATGTGCCTTGTTTGTATATGTATATATTACTATTTTATTGTGTCCACTGGTATTGCTTTATCTAACTTATTGAAGTCTGATCTATATTTTATTGTTCTAATTCTGCAGACTTGGTTTTACTGTCAAGTTATATTGTGCTTATTAAATATTTTGTTGATGTAATCTCGGCATCATTGAAAATGCAGATTAACTTCAATTTTTTTTCCTGAGAATTTAGTCACTGTTGACTTTTGGTTTCACACAGGACACTATCAGTGGTCTCGCAGCGAAAGCCCTTTGTTTGAACCATTCAACACCATACCTACTTGCCCACTTTAACAATTGATCACCATTATTGTTTTTTGTTATAAGGACGGGCTGGAGTTGTAGGTGAGCCTGTGAGTACAAAACTAAGATTGGGATGACACCCGAGGCCAATGAGTTGTATAGGTAATAGACAAAAAAAAAAAAAATGTCTGGAACACGACAAAGACAAAGAGCATTACAGAAAGGAAAGAGGCAGTGTGTGAGAGACAAAGCTACTGTGGGTCATTAGGCTACAGACAGACACATACAGGTGCCACCTCATTCTTCATCCTCTCACTCTGCTGGCCAGCAGGCGCTGGGGCATTGAGCCATGTTCAGTGAACCTGACATGTGCTGGAGATACTGTGGCAAATGAAGATGCACTGCAGGGCCCATGGACACTAATTGTCCTCCTACATTTTCAACAGTCTGTCACCACCCTGGCTGTGTACAGTATGAGTGACTGGCATATTTAATACAATAGTGAGAATACTACAACACAGTGGCCTGAGCAGAATAAAATGAGATTTCCCGTCTGTTTATTGAGGCATTTGGCTGTGTCCATCTCATGTGTCGTATTCTGTATAGCTGTGATAAACAGTTAGCTGTGACATCTCAACCTAACTTCCATTATTAGAGCATCTGCTGTCAGATAAAGCTGTGATAAGACAATACGGCGCTGCCTCGGCACAGCAGCCGCATAGATTCATCCAGACACATCAGACAAGACAAATAGACCTCAGCTAATGCTGACAGAGCACCCCGGGTGGAAAATTTAGACAGACTTTCAATCATTTGTTTGACAAGTGGGGACATGTTCAAGCAAGAGGATTTCTGTTTCCATAATTCCAAACCCCATAATCTATTTTTGTCCCCTGTCAGGGCTCGAATGAGTGATTCACTGGACTGGAGTGAGAGAGCAAGTCACCTTGGCTACAAATTTAATAAACCCATTGGAAATTGCATGTTGTTAAGAGTGTAAAAAACATTTTCTAACACAGAAGTTGCAACACATTTTTGAGTGTATGTAAGGTGTACATATACAGTAATGAGGTCACATGGTGGAAGTAGGGAAGACTTTAATACTGCATTTATATTTTGTTTGGACACAAGTTGTAAACAGGCCGCTGCTATATTATAGATTTTACGTTGATACAGTGGACTTGTCTGTACAGAACAACGTTAGCTTTCCTTTGAAGTCGTGTTTGTATCCACTTGGTAAATATAAGGCCAATATTTATTCTCTTCATAAATCTGTTTTGGTCTTGTCCAATTACTGAAGGAAATATGTTGTTGTTTATCTGCCAGGGTCTCCACTATTTTTACTAGCTGGTGGCAAACAATGTTTGTCTGCTTATTTTGTGCTGCGCAGGTAGCACACAGTGGGTAAATTGCAGTCTTGTACTACTTAAACAACATTATCAGAACCCTGAGACTGAACCAGTACAATAAAGTTTCAGGCTGCAAGACCTTCAGTGTGTTTACATACACATTAGTATCCTAGTTTTGAGTCTAATCCTGATTTGGATTATATTCAGTGATGGTGTTTACATGGAACATGAGAAACCACGATATTCATATGCGGGTATACAGTATTTTATCGGCAAATACTAACCAATCCCAGATATATAATCTGTGCACAAATTGACGAATATATGCTGTGACATTAAAACATTTTTTTTAGATAATAAGGCAGGAAAAATTGTTGGTGGTAAATTATAAATATTGCTATTTGTGTGTGTGTGTAAAGAACACATGGCTGATATATAGATATCTGAATTTGTGTTACTCCCTAATAATGGTAACGGCAATGACCCCAAAAATTCAGTACTAGTCGGGCTCAAATATCCAGGTTTCTCAAAACCAGGATACGAATTTTACCAGTCCTCTGAAACCAGAGTAAGATGTTTACATGTGCAACACATAACCCGGATACACCAAAAATTCCAGTCATAAGCAGGATACAAATGTGCATGTAAATACATTCACTCCACAACTCTGTTGAGCAGAGGGATACTGCAGGGTCGGATGATCACTCCCTTTCATGGTTTGCTTGAAAGCAGATTTGTATCTATAAATATTTAAGATGCTAAAATGTCAATGTGCAAAATTTTGTATCTATTCAGACCAGAGGTAAAAGCTGCCATTCAGAATAAATGTTTTTGTCTGTGTCTGTTAGAACATATCAGAAGTAAACTGGTAGAAATGTGAGTAAAATAGATCCTCTTTCGTGGCACTCTGAAAGAACAGCTACAGATATGATATGGCAAAAACAAGAATAAGATCATCAGATCAAGTTTTACATTTTATGTACTGTGAATTCATACACAAAATAACATATGTTTTATATGTCTCACTAATTACATGAAGTAAATTAGAAGCACGATTAAGACAACTTAATTTGATTGCCACTGGGTAAATGAGTCTCTCAAGCAAAGTGAGTCCTTTGCAAACAAAACAGTGAATGAGTAACATTTGTCCCCCGCAGTGGTTTTAAATGATGCCACGGAGTAGCTCTTTTGCATCACAATTACCTGGCAATGTGTCTCTTTGGCCATTAACATAAGCAGGCTGTTTCACTTCAGGGAAATGCTACTGAAGGGCTTGAGGAGCCTGGAGGTGATAGAGAAGCTGCCTAAGATATTGTATGAATAAAGATGGAAATGATGTATGATGCGGTAACTTTCTGTTTAGTACAAATAAAATGGATCTGCTGCATGTGGCTGGAATAAATAAACACCTGCTTGGAAAAAGTACACAGAAGGGAATATAAGACACAGATGTGGATTTCAGTGTGCTGCTAGACAGTTGGCTCCTTCGAACACACTTTACACTGTGAAACCTGTTTGTCTATTGTAATACTCTTCCCATTATTTAAAATAATTGGGGGGGGGGGGGGGTGAATCACTTGTGTTCAATAGCAGCTGTACAATTTTTCTGAAACAATTATCTGACATCAGAGAATAACAGGATCTAATCTACCATCTAATCATTCAAGGAGGGAGAAAATGCACCAGAGCACATTCAGTTTAAAGGCTTGAGATGAGAAAGACGGCTGAGTAAATAAAAACTAATGATGTCGCAATATCGTTGCAGGTGAATCAGAATATGTTTGCCAAGACGGAATGTGAAACAGGGATCACTTTTATAGCTCTATAATGGACATTCTAAAGCCAGCCGCAGCTGGCTACAAATGTATCAGTAGGTAATGAGTGGGTATAGTGCTAGATCTATTACCATTGTGCTGTGCATATCTGCTGTGTGAGAAAAAAAAAAGGTCTGACAGGTGTAGCAACAGTAACACTGTGGGTGGGATTTGGTGAGTGGTCAGTTAAATGGCAACATGTGCGACAGATTCTTGTCGACTTTTCCAGTTCATACACATCAGTGGAGCTCACCTCTAAGTGAATATCTGATTATGTGTGGAGGGAAAAAGTCAAGAAATGGTACACAGGCCGCAGAAAGTGCCAATTCAACCTCCACTCCTTTCTCCCCTCTTACCGGCCATAAAACGCGGTGTAATAGGATTCCTAAGCTTTTCCAGTGACTGCTTCCACTATCACAGACATTTAAGTGCACTAATCCATGACAAATTGTCTCATCTGATCCATGACAAATCGTCTGAGGGGCCGATAGAGACAAGGAGATGAAGCAAGGGTTGGGGGGCAGGGGGTGGAAAGAGGACGAAGAGTTGGGGGAAGAGGCCTGGTGCAAAGAGAGTGTTGCTCGGCACCTCAATGATCAGGCAGTTATTGCCCGGTTTTCAGAAAGGTTGCTTTCATTACCTTGAAGGGCATGCTGTGTGATAAAGAGCGAGAGATCACATAGCGCTGATGAGCTCTCCACCTAAACCCACAGTTTTCAAACCAATTATAATCCCATGTGGAGGTAGATTATAGGATTTCACTTCCTTTGTTGGCAAACGACAGGATTTGTAGATGTCATGTTCACAGAATGAATGTTTTAAATTGAATTTGCATCATATATAATTTATTTTCATCACCCTGTACTTTAATTTAGCTTTTGAATATGGGGTTTTACATGATATCCACAGAGGTGTATATTTGGTCAGACAAAGTAGTATGGATAAACACGTAGCGAGTGTGTGTGTGTGGGGGGGGGGTGTGTGTGTGTGTGTGGGTGTGTGTGTGTGTGTGTGTGTGTGTGTGTGTGTGTACATGCATTGTGTGCTCGTACTGTGTCGCTCTATTTTTCAAATGAGTCAATCAGATCAAACCATTCCTTTTCATCCACTTAAAAAAAATAAAATATTGCCGTCATTCATTCAAGTGACTTTATTTTAATTACATTTTCTTTAACCATCACTTCTCACACTAATTAGTCCTTGTGGCTTAATGAGGATGTAAATAAAGCTGATTTAAAATGCAAAACAAAAACGCGTAGAGAACCTATATGAACGGACACTCTGGTGGGTAATATGGACGGATCTGCCATTCATTCTGTAAAAAAAAAGAAGCAGCCATCCGCTTACCAATGGAAAGAGAGAAAGAGAAGAAAAGAAATTCATACTCTGAGTATGTATGGCTTCCACACTTCTACCCCATCCTCGTTTAGCAAAAAGACAGCTATCCTACATCAAGTTCAAGGTTTAGATTTAACACCCTGTATCTTGTCAGACTTTCTTCTCCCCAGAAAAACCTCTCTCCTTAGATATTACTGAAGCTTCAATAGTTACATAAAGTTAAAGTTCAGCGCCGCACTATTTTGACATGATGCTTTCTTAAAGCTGAAGACACACTTCTTAATTTCCCAAACACTTCCTTGCGTATGATCATGCTGTTGCTCTTACTTGACCACATGATGCATCTTGGCTAATCAAAGTAATTACTTGTTTTCTTCCACCTCAAAGACTTTTCTCCACGCAGGGAGCCGTATGGCACATTGAGCAATGAGCTCATTGAAATACATTCCAATCATCTGGGATTAGACTTTACAAGCCAATTCAAATCAATGGATAAGAACATAACAGCAGCACCACTAGATTAGTTATCAGCCTTTCCAGCTATATCACAGCCCATTTCATGTTGCCATGTATAGCACTTCTCATGTGCATGCCAAATCAGCATGTCTATGGTTGTCACTCACAGTTGAATCACACTTCTTTCCAGCTTTTGATTATGATATGCTTTCACATGAATATCAGGTACCTTATATAATAACAGATTTAATGATATGTAAAGTTCTACAATATTACACCTATACACTGTGATGTGTTGGCTGACAGAAAAGCGGTCAAACAAAAACGTCAGCAACAGACTGATATCAAAGCATAACAGAGCAGAGTTAGTTTTACAGCTGCACCTGTTCTATTAGATCTCAGCCTATATTAAAGTGCCCTGTCATAGTCATAATAAAACAAAAGTAGCAACTAAAGTGTTGTAATATTCAGACTGCCCCTCTGGGTATTGATATTGTATAAACTGTATGCATACTTCAGCTGAAAAAGGGTAACTAAATACAGTCCCTGATCAGTATAACTTACACTCAGCGCTCAACACATAAAGGAACACTTTCATTTTATCATTAAGACGCCAAATCTACATGAATTTTGCACTGACAATGTAAATAGTTTTTTTCTTGTGCTGACTTGTGATGGACTCCAGTACTATGGGCTGTCAAGAGTGGCCTGGTTTATGCAGTCTTTTGGCAGTGAGCACTTCAGCTCACTGTGTTGGCAGGTGGGGAGAGCGCATAGCCAGGATTGTGTGTGTCATGTCACATTCAGCTCATCTGTCAATGTAGTGGATTATTTCTTGAGAGACCAGAATTGGCTGCCCAGAATCAGGGCGCCATCAATCTTCAGCCGCACGAGCAGGACGAAGGGGAGGCTGTGTGAAGCAGAGGCTCATGGGAAAGGAAGCGGCGCCGCTTCCTGAGCAGGTGACGAAGCAGTCAGGCAGCTCGTTACTCAATCTCCGCCTCAGCGGTGACTATGCCGATTTGTCACGGAAACATTCGTAAAAAAAATAAATAAAAGCAATCTTAAAACTTTACCCGTACAGTCACATTTTCCTTTTTTTTTCCTGTAACATGCACTGTCAGCTTACTGTTGCAGGAGGAAGATAAGCTGATTTCTCAAACACTGTTAGATGCTTCAACAGACTGGAGGATAACATGACCTTCACTTCCCCTCCTCAGACAAGCCCTTCCCTGTGTATTTCTGTCTATGCTGGATGAATGTTAGTTTTTGTACCACTGCGTCTTTCAGACAGTCTGCCATGCTGCATTCCAAGAGCCACAAAAAAATAATAATTTCACGACATGTTTTCGTACAACATACTAACCCCTAATTTGCTTTCAGAACTTGGTTTATGACTGTCCAGTAAACAGTAAAGAGGCATCACATGACTCTGCAAGGCACAGGGAGGCAGCATTACTGTACCATTTTTGTCATCACTGAATTTTAAAGATAATGAATCAATAACCTCAGCAAAACAATGGCGTGTGAGTCCAAGATGAAACATTAATTCTGTTCATCTTTTTATCAGCACAAAATATGTTTTAAATCCTGCACTTTACACGCTTCATTAGCAGAACTACTCTACAACTTAATTTTCAGTCTGGCATTCTATCGAAACAGAAACATTATTTGATTACGGAAAACAGCGAAGCATGAAAGCCAATGGATTTTTCAAGGCACGACGTCCCTTTTTTGCCACGTCCTACATAGCCAGATCTATTTATATCTGAGGGTTCTGGCCTCAATGAAACCAGAGAGCTTCTCAAATTATAAAATCAATTCTAATTCAAATATTCATCATAGCATTTCAATTCTGAGAGAGCAGTTCTGGTTAGATCGGTTAACGCCACTCCACAGCTGAGTAAGATTGATGTCAGCTTAATCCTCTTAAAAAAACATGATATACAGTAAATTGTACAGTTGCAGCGCAGCAGAGCAGAAATGTGTTCTCTCCGAGCGACCGGTTATGATAGTCTATTACCCCTCAGAAGCCTCCTGATTAGGACGGTAAAATATCATAACATATCTTGAGATTACTGTCAGCAGCAGTTATGGCTGTGCTCGATCACCGTTTGTGACGAAACGTTTCCTGGACATTTCCTCTTGGTGACATTATTGAGATTATTCAGACTAAATCCTTCTAATAGCATAAATAAAATCATGGACTTTAAAAGATCAAATCAACAGACGGGTTTGTTTATCATCCACCTGTCCAGTGTAAGCTTGCATCCCGGACAGTGTCCTGAACGCAGCTCCAGTATCCCCACAGAACCCATAAAAAGGCCACAGTGAGAAAATGGTGTGTAAATGTGCGAACATGTAGCCTTCATGTCTGTAACCTTCTTAGTGCTGTCTGCAGTGAGTGTGTGACTTGATCTGTCTGACAGGAAACCTTCCAGAACTCTTACCCATCACCATCTTTTGGTTGGATGACTCTTCTAGAAATACAACAAGAGGGCTGGGGATGGAGGTGGAGGGGCAACAACTATTTTTTCCCCCTGTACCCCTTCGGGACCACTGCATTATTCAAAAAAGACACTTACTAAGCCTTGCACTTCCTTGTACATCTTTGGCACCAAGCTTGACTTGCCAACCAATCACACACAAAAAAATAAAAATAAAAAACAACAGAAAAACTGGAAGCCAGCCTTTAAAAATTCATTCTGAGCTCTGTTTCGTATCCCTTACCCTCTTGCTCCAATTAACGGGGCCGGGATACTTTGAGAACTTTCTATCTATCATAGCTGGGATTTTCATGTGTCAGCTGTTCCACAGCAAAAGTAAGCCAATTCTCTGACATGCTGCTTTAAGTTACCAATGTTCAACACAAACACAGAGAATTCAATGCTGGATTTTTTTTTTTCTTCCCCATCTTGCTGTGCTTCAATTACTGTCTTTTACTTGGCAATGCAACACACACCAAGGGAACCAAGCAGAAGATAGCATCAATGTTTAAAAGCCGCTTGGCATCCGGAGAAAGCCCCACTTTGCACGAGGGTTCAGCATGGAAGTCACACTCATTGTTAAAAGCTTAAGGAAAGCATTTGCTTTGCTCTAAAAAACCTTTGCCTTGCCTGTAACACTCCCACATACACCATAAGCAATTCTGGTAAGCTTTTCCATAATCAGAGAATTAGATCCGCCTGTGTGTCTACCCTCCCCTTTTGCCCCTACAGTGCAGAAGGCGTCGGGCTTAATTGCCAAACGTTTCCAGTGAAAAAGAGGGAAATATAATTGTCATGTCTATCTAAGCCACAGTGATCAAAGCTCCCCTGGCTACCAGCACAGTAATGGGGATTTTTGCCTACGGCTTGTCCTACTCATAACAGTCTGCCAGCAACATTCAGGATGCAGGAGTCAAGATTTCCTCATCGTACACATGAATCATCTCCCTACAAGCTAACCCACAATGTTAGAATGTGTTCTAACAGGGCTTCCATGTTGAGATCTAAATACATTCATACAGCTGAGCCCAAAAAAAATCTAAGTCTGACAACTGTATTTCCTCCATATCACAAAATGCACATTGATGCACAGTTTTGAGTATGAGTAAATTTAAGTACAAGACATGCAATTAAAAGCACAATTAGCAGTCGTCCTCTTCGCTTATCCTGCATGACTGCGAGTATACTGAATCATCATGTTACAGTACAGTACCATAGCAAATCATTCTGACATACTGGAGCAGTCGCTTGCTGTTGCTTTTAAACAGCCGAAGCTCTACAACAGCTGCCCGCGGACGGGCCAACATCTCTCGCTGTAACACTGTGTTATGAAGCCGAAATCTGATAAAAGAGGCACACGTACCCAGGGTGAGAATGTCAGTGCGACCGGGACGGGCCACATGGTGCTGCTGGATGGTCTGGTAGAGTGTTGCCTGGCACAACAGCAGGAAGCCGAAGCTAATCCACATGACCAACAACCAGGACATGGTGAGGCCGAGTCTGTAGGACGGCACACAGTGGGGGAGAAACAACAGGAGGACAGGGACAGAGTTGTATTACAGCATTTCTCTATACATATTTACAACACACGTTGGGTTTATTTAATGTCAAACTAAAGAGACAAACAGCACTGATTGTTGCTCTAAATATTTAGACCAATACACTGTGATTTAGTTAGAGTTATGTGTGAGGGTGTTTTCTTATAATAACGAATGAAGGCTTCATAGGAAAATCCCTGCAGACAAAAGACTCAAAGACATGATTAAACACAAATTTTATCTTGTCAATGTATGGCTTTTCCTAACCTGCTCTAGTCCAAAAGGACTTGCACCACAAAATAAAAATAAAATATAAAATGCCAGAAAAGGTGAAAAACCTGCTCTAATTTCCTTGTCAGATGGTAAGAACTCTACAATGAGCACTCTCGCCCCTTTTTGGGAAAACTACAGTAATTAACAAAAGCAGCAAGATTTAAGCCATGGCTATTCTAAATATTTCATTTCTAAGCACAAATAGGCTTCTTGCAGATTTACTCAGTGACTGCTTAATGGCTGTTGAGGGCCGGCATATGGAGACACGCCTTAGCCCTTATTGAATAATGACGCTCTCCTCCTCCTTTCCAGGTGTTATAAGCTCCTCGCTCCATTCAGGAGCCTGTGGTGGGAAGTTTTTAAAGCCTCACCACACTGCCTCCCAAACCAAGCTGTGGTGTGTTTAGGCTCCCTGCCTCAGAATTACATCCAACATCCTAATCAGTGAGTTTCTGGATGTATAAACAAGTGTAATAATAATCCAAATCATTCAGATATCTTACACACTGAGGTGGTGTCTTTCTGAATTTGTCCTTCTTTAATGTTCTATCTTTACTTGTAAAAGAGTAGCAGGGGATATATTCAATATTAAATTGAAATCAAGAAAATGGAAACGAGTCTGCACAGCATTACATGTTTTAGATGTCTGAACAAAGTGGCATAAAAGCATGTCTGACTCAATAAGTTCTTTCCAGAAAGCACCAAAGCCACTGCTTGCTTGTTTTGATGTTCATCTGAGATTAAAGCCATTAGGCTCCTAAATGTTACCCTTGTGTTCTGTACCCTCAGTGACATCGGGGCTGATTAATATTCAGCGAAAATTAAGCATATAATTATTAAGAGCGCATTGTAAATCACCCACCCCTGCACTAAATCCACCCTAATCTGCGGGTTTGTGGAAATGTGAAGTGGTCCCATGGGTTTGTTTTCCTCTCATCTTTTTTTTTTTTTTTTTTTTTGGCACACGCATGTTCACCTCGTCGGGCTGGCTTTAATACATTCAAAGGAACCATTGCGCTTGCATAGTTTAACTGCATATTGCACAGAAACGTCCTCCCGGTTATCAGCAGGCGTTCTTACCGAGAGCAAAATCGTGGCTGTTTCCAGCCGCGTTTTACCAGAGGAGAAAACGAACGGCAGTCTTTAAGTAAAACGGACGCGCATTATTGTCAAGGAACTTCAGAGAAAAAGAGAGCAGTTTTCAAGAAAACAAAACCCAACTCCCGCTGTCGCGGTTGTTGTCTCATTTTCTTATTCCGAGTAAGCTTTTTCCGTTATGTTTTCCATGCGGGAAACAAAGACAGTAAAAGGCAGTTCGCTCTCAGTTCTGTCGTATCACCTAAAACGAGAGACGACAGCTCATATGTGCGTAATTGGGGAGTCCAGCGTGATATAGTACACGCGGCAGTGGAAACAGCAGGCACACCTGCAGGAGAATCACCTACTCATTCACCTGCGTGCAACATGGAATCTTTTATGGGGGTTTGGGGGTGGGGGAGTTCTCATAGACTGCACGTCTCCTGCTGTGAGGACAACTTCACGGTGTCTGATTGTTATAACTTCACGGTGTCTGATTGTTATACAACAGGAGGGAATCACGGATCTTATTTAATAAGCTGCTCTTATAATGTGTATTTCAGCATGAACAGCTTTAGATTTGCCCCATTATAAGCATGTTTGAAACTTATACAACATAAGTCTGGCAAAAGGAATATTTGTATCATGAGATACAGGATGGTTGTAGCACATGCTGTTCAACTTAAACACATTTTTCCTGTATTTTGTGGAAAGTGTACTGTATACAGTTGTAAATCAAACCCCTCCACCCCAACCATGCCGTCCCCCACCACACCAGGAGGTATTCCTTGAAAGTCCCACACCCTTACCTGAGCAGTGTGTTCAGTAGAAGTTCAGTCAGAATCACGGTCTGCCCGCCTGCTCAGCAGACTCACTCCTCTGTCTTAAATCCATCCATACTTTGAAGCCAGGGATTTCTCCCCCGAAATTCCAGCACCAGATAAGCCAAACACTGCACAAAAGATGCTGAAATGCTGTTCTTTTTTTCCTCAGTATTCCCTCCTTTGGACCTCTGCTGCTTGGTTCCTTTTGAAATCCTTGGCAACACAAACAGTCACCAAAGGCAAAACACCCAGGTGTCTGTGTTACAAACTGGACAGGATATGAGGGATAGGAGGCTGATCATGTCACTGCTGTATCAGCCACACTCGTGCAGGTCTCCTCTCTTTCCTTCAGTGTCTCTTCTCCGTCAGTAAAAGTCCTATGTTGTGATGACAGGGAGCTAATTTACCCTCCTCACTTGTCGTCTCCTTCTCACGCATGCAGCGGAAGGCTCCAGTGGAATGACTGCTCTGTCTGCTCTTGGCTGCATCTCCCCATTGAGAAGCCGTGCTGATACTGTGAGCCTCAGTCCTCTCTCCAACACTCTAAGTAGAGTCTGTGTCAGACAGGCAGAGCTAGTGTGAGTGAGCGTGCATGTGTGTGTGTGTGTGTGTGTGTGTGTGTGTGTGTATGTGTGTGTGTGTGTGTGTATTACAATGTAGCCCAGCTGGAAAGAGAGAGAGAGAGAGAGAGAGAGAGAGAGAGAGAGAGAGAGAGATCTGAGAGAGAGTCACATGTCTTAAAGCAAGACTACCCACTTCTGCATCAAGACTTCATCAGCAAATGAAGCATGCTTTGTTAACCCACCCCTCTTTACATCCCAGCTTCCCATCCACAACATCAGGAGACATGCGAGTGTAGCGTTCAGCTCACTTTGAATGTGTATCTAGCCCTGTGCACATGTGTGTATGAGTTGGAGAGGGTGTGCCTTTTTTTAGTCATCGCCCTGCAGAATTCTAGGGGTGAAAGTGAAATTCTCCAAGCACAGCACTTTTAATAGAAGGCAGAGAGCTTCACCAGAGCTCTGAAATCACCATATTACCCCCTACAAGCTGCCTTTTCTCTTTTTACCTATTTTTATGGTGATCAGTGAGGGTTTGTTTTTTACAGCCAGCTCCTTAGAGGATGTTTCCTACCATTGAAAGAAACTTGCATCGGCAGCGGCAGCCTGAAAGAGCCTGTGAACAGTCTTCTGTCACTTGCTGAAAAACTGAGTCTGCTGGCTTTTTCTGTGTGACTTAGCGTGGGTGTATGCACATGTGTGTGTGTGTGTGTGTGTGTGTGTGTGTGTGTGTGTGTGTGTGTGTGTGTGTGTGTGTGTGTGTGTTTGTATCTACTCTGCCTGAGCCACACGGGCAGGCAAAGGCAACTAGTCTTGTTTGTGTAGGGTATGTTTGCCTCCATCATATTTCCATCCATATGGAGAAGCTCCCCTTTAACTCATTATACTGTTAACCAGAGATTTACAATATATGCCAGTCCCACACGCCTACCATGGCTGACTCACTCGCAGTGTGACATTTCGCAGAAAAATGAACCCTATGCTCTTCACAACAATACACAGATAAGGGGCTAAATAAACTGGCAGACAGCGAGGATCTTGTTGGTACTGTGTGGGAGTAAATACAGATGAACTTGATGATTAATATCTCCATCATTTTTGACTCAGAGCTGTTGCTACACCCTGCATTTTATGAATTGCCTGAATACAGTCAATCCATCCTGTATGAGAGCTGTGCTGTGAAATTATCAGCTTCCTGATTGGCTGTCATTTTCAAGTCTAGTGGGTAGCATCTTTCTTCAACTACTGGTCACTGTGCCATGATACATGACATCCTGGACCACCTCTGCTGCTGCGATCACCTGTGTTTGTTCTTTACATAGGGATGTGACAGCAAGGTGTGCACAGCCCCACAGAGTTACAGTCTGCAGGGTGGAGAAGGGCTGAATGTCAAAAAACAGTGTAACAAAATGGTTTTGAAAAGATGGGGTTATTATTCCTGCTGTTGAATTACTCAGAGTGATGTGAGTACCCGAATGGGTGAAATAATAGCTGTTAACAGACCTCCTCTTGTGCTTGAAAACTGGATGAAAATGTGGAGTTGTGTAGTAGTCATGTATTTTATGCCATGTGTTGATGTGGTTTTGCCTTTGGACTGCGCCCTTTGTATTCACATAGCTCTGTAATAATCTAGTGGGAAGACAGTTGTGAATAGTGAAGCTGCCATCTGGATCTCTGTTGGGTAAAGCACATCACATGTTAAGTGACCAGATTCACATTAAGCAGAAACAGCAGAGTAATTACCACATTGATTAGTGTGTCTC
Source organism: Embiotoca jacksoni (assembly GCF_022577435.1). NCBI lineage: Eukaryota > Metazoa > Chordata > Actinopteri > Embiotocidae > Embiotoca > Embiotoca jacksoni. The sequence continues at coordinate 8,547,706 of NW_027185229.1, read as the reverse complement.
CACTGTCAAGACATATTTAGACAAAATGGCTTGATTACCAATAAATAGGCTTATTAGTATTTGTGTGTATTAGTTGATATGTTTTTTTTGTAAGGAGCATTAATAGAATGCACGCTTGAATTTCATTTTGTCTTCAGTGCTTAATGTCTTTATAATCTTTCCCATTGGACCAAGATGAAGGCGTGAAATGAAACAAGCCCACAAACAAGCCTCACAGGAGAACTTAAGATTGAAGGCATCCAATTACTACGTGTTCCTTTCAGCAATGTGCCATACCAACACAAGTCTCTCATTTGTATCTTCTTTTTTTCTTTTTGTGGATTTGTTGCTGTCTCCTACTTTTCATTCTGCATCAGTCTGAGCTGTTTTGGGAGAATGGACTGGGACAACAGAATTTCACTGTAATTCTGGATTGTTGTCGTGATCTCGCTCTTCCCTGTCTCCCTTCTCAGGGGTTTCCATCATTTCCAAACAGCTGTCGCCACAGCCCATGCCAAGACCTAACCACAACCGACCAATCACTGGCCAACTCTGTGTTTGGATCTGGGCAGCCCTGTTAAACAGCAGCGTTTGCCAATATTGCTTTCTCGCTCTCCTCCTTTCTGTCTCATTCTGTCATTCTCTCTATTTGCTTTCTGTCTCTCCCTCTGGCTAATAAAATTCTTCCTCCCAGTGCAGCCAACAAGCTTCAATATGCACCCGCTAGCCATACGAAAATACCAATTAAAGCTCCTTTCCTCTAAAAATGTGCCCTTGTCCGGCACTATTCCTGCATACTTTTCAACATTTCTAACTGGACCAAACACTGACTTTCTGAAAGGGGGAGTTGTGTTGTTTGTGAACCTCTGAATTATTCTAGAGTGACACAGGCAGGCAGAGAAAGATAGAGAGACAGAGAAGAGGAAGAAAGAAGGAAAGATTAAGGCAAGCAGGGGAAATTCATTTGGAAGAAGTATGCAGCAGCACTCTTGCTTACTGGTGGATGGTGAAGGGAAGAAGATGATTAATGAAATGAAGGCGCCTGATCGGTAGTAATAATTTATTTCGCATTTATCAGAGCATCCTTTTTCTTCTTTGGCTCACAGGCACCCCTCACGGTAACAGTGAAGTGTAAAAGGTAGAGTTAGTGGATACAGAGTTCTCCACACATAAACATCTCAGGTATTCGCTTGAGCTTTTCTCTTCTTTCAGCAGATCCTGTGAGTATAAACACCAACATGTCAGTATGAGCTCTCAAATGAAGTGAGACACATTTTGACAAAAGCAAATTATTTCATAGCCACAAAGATAAATGCCATAATATCTCTAATGAGTTTTCCATTTTCTCATCAAGAGGCAAATTCAAGTCACTGCGTCATTGACACTTTTCACTCTTCTGCAATTTGACTATTTTTCATTTATTGGTGGATGTAAGTAACTGTATGAAGTCTTAGGGTGGAGAGTCGGTTAGAAGATAGAAGAACATAATATGTGAGTGACTTTGCAGTACATTGCAGTTTTCATACAATCTCGTACCTCTTGCCATCACTTATCTCAGTCATCTGTTTGTGCCAGGCATATGTCTAGTTCTGTAATCAAGCCGCCGTTTTGTTCTGCCCGTGCCTGTTGTTATGACCTATTTCATTGCTGCAGTCCCTTCGATTTGTTTGCTTGGTCTGACTGCCTTTGCACTGCCAACCTTTTAAGCCTGTCTTTCAATGAGGTAAAGCCTATTTTTAACTGCAACTGCTCAATCTCTTGAGTCTGCTTTTTGTTTCCAGCTGTGTGATCAGCTCGTGTAACTGGCCACTGTGCGTGCTATGTACCATACATTTTCAAACATGTTCTTCATGAAACCTAATCTGGTCTTGCAGTTTCCCCCAATTTCCAGCAATTTCCAAGGTACCCCTTCTTTGAGAAGTTTCTGCGGTGTACTGGGACACACCATCAGGGATCAAACCTTTGGTCATCCGAGTCTTTCAGCATCAGACACACTTGTCATGTGCAACTTGTCAAATCACTCATTTGGATCAAGAACCATCCAGAATCACCAAGTGTCTCTGCTCTTTGTGCACCCTGTCGAACACAGTGAATGCTTTGCAGAGCGTGCAGCAAACAAAATCTATATAATCTACCTCTACGGGTACCGGTCAGCTTTCTATGCCTGGCTCTGACAATACTTTGTCTGATTTTTGTCCATTTTTCGTCAATATCATGGCCTCCTCAGTCCTTGGGAATACTCAGCTAAAATATTAACCCCTATGTTGACACCATGTACAGTGCGAAAACAGGTCTCACTGATGTTGATGTAAAGGTATCAGGGACCTTGCTGCCTGCCCAGGTCCACACAGAGCGAATTTTGGTCTGGTACCACAAGGCTATAACATCTAACATCATCATCACAAATAAAATATATCATACAACCTTAAAAAAAAAAGATCACATACACTTCACAATAAACATCAGATGTAAAAACTTAGTCAAACACTAGTGTCATAAATCTTGGTCGTGTATTGCGCAACTTTAGATATTATATTACACCATTATACTGTTTTCTATCTGCACAAGATTCCCTATCATGGCCTGACATGTGGGTATGACTAGCACTACAAATCTCAGCACACACAATAACATCCTCCAGGCTTTATTGAAAGAAACGATCTCTCTCTGTACACACCTAACAGCATCAAGTAAGCTGTGGGAAGCCAGGCTTTTACAAAAAAAGAGAACATTTAAAAATGTTGCACTGAGGAGTTTATTTTTTTGTCTGCGCCATTAGGTAAATTACTGACCCATGACCTCTGATTTGGCTTTGCACTTTAAGCAGAATTGAGGAAATATACATGTTATATTCCTTTAGATCTATTATCATACATAATAATAAATACATATTATTTTTATAAACAATTTTTTTTTTTTTAGAGGGAGTGTAAAGGGCCTCGCATATCATTATGTATGGCATCTTTGCACCCTAACTTATTAAAATTGCTTTAGATGCTGTTTTGATGTGTTGTATGGAAATGTAGTGCTTGTCTACCCAAACTCCTGGGGAATATTACTCCCCTCATATTCAATTGTATACTGTAGGTAGGAGTGAAAATAAGTTGTGGGATTTTTGTGTTTGAAGTAGGTCAGAAATTCTGTGCTGGTAATGCGCTGGAACTCACCAGGTCTCAGCAGGGGACTTTTTTTTTTCTTGCCAGTTTAGGATGGAGGAGTAATTGAGCGCTAGACGACTCTACTCCCGGAGACGATGGCAGCCATGGAAATGCCCCCTCACAGACCAATAAAACTGTCCTCTCCTTCTTGCTGTAATTGGACCAGGGACAGTGGGGGTTGGGCTCTGGCCCGAGGAGAGCACCTGTGGAAATGCTTTGCTCAATACACCACCATTAAACTGATGAGACAGGGGACTCACTGGGAGAAAAAAAAGTGTGATAAAAAGAGCGATGCTGATGAGAGAAAGAAGACAAAAAAAAAGCATCAAAACTGGAAAAGTGGCAGATATGTTAATGCTCAAATCTTCCTCAGATTGACAGCTATGAGTGTTCCTCAGTGCTATTTAATGGATAATGAATGCAGGAGTCAGAGTGAGAAAAGAAAGGAATTTTTTAAACTGCTAATACAGATTGGGATTGATCTTTGACAAGCGCTATCATGTAAACCAGAAGCAGATTTTAAACTTAATGAAATAGGAAAAAGATTCAGACACAACAAAAACAAAAAAAGAGTCAGTGAAAGAGCTCTCTCTGTTCATTGTAAACATGCATAATAAATTGCATTTACATTATTTTTACATTCATCTACACTTGTTAATTTTTCAACCTGTACACATGTTTATATGTGATTTTTCCTACTTGTATACATTTTTATATATTTGTCCAATGTTGTTTCATTAAGGTTTTAGGATGTGTACAGCCCTTTGAGACATATTTTGGGATATTGGGTCGTTATAAACTTTGTCTTGATTGTACTATTAATTGTTTTTTTGGTCACCTGTAGGACAACCTGTAAACAAGACATTGAAACCTCATATAGTTTGCAACCAGTTGCCTATTTCCAGCAGACATGGAGCAGCATTACCATTTGTCTGAAGACTCCTAAGGACTCAACTGCTTCTCAGGAAAATATTTGGTTCTTTAGCAGCTAAATGCTCCATAGTGTTTGGGCTAGCTGGTAACTGTCTGATGTTGCACACTGGGAAGGTAGTGTACAGTGGGTTTACCATTTCAAAACAATCGACTGCTGCGTCTGGAAGCAACCATGATGAGAGTAGTCAGAGTGAATCAAAATAGCAAAGTATTAAATTGTATAAAGTAAAATAAATACACTTCCACATAAAATAATTCCATAAAAGAGGCATATCCTGACTTGCCATTTGAGTTCCGTTCAACAGCTCACATTTTCTGTTCAGCCAAGTTTTTGTTTTTACCTCCAAGTTTCCTTGATAAGCCATGAACAAACCCTTGTTCCCCTTTTCACTTATCTAACTTAGTTACCAAACTGGTGGCAAAATGTCTGCTACTTTAGTTTTACTTATTCTCCGCATCTCATTTCAGTTAATCCATTATTGTTAATTCATTAGATGGGCACCAATGTATGATTTGTTGGAGTATGTATCCACGAGTGTCAGCTCAGACCTCAGAGTTTCACATGATGTTGCGGTTCTTCAGAGGCTCCCAGAATAATATTTTATATAACTGGAAAGCGGGAGCACTTACTGACAGTGTAAACCTCTCGTTCATTTTGTCCATTTACATCACCTTTCTGAAACAGCTGGAATTTCAGATCAAATTCATTGCCCAGTCTAAGTGAACCATAGCCGTCAGGATTTTATGTTTTAACCCCAGTTCCTGTTTCCTGAAATGGTTTGCAGGGAAGGAAAAGAATAATGAATCTAAATGGATTCCTCATGTACTGCATTCAGTTGTGAATACTGGAAGGTGAATCCTCAGTATGTAAATACAACTTAACTACAAACATAACTGTTGCTGTATTTATTACTTGAACTCAGCCTTTAGATAACATAATTACATAATGAAACATATAACATATTGGTTTGTTGTTATATAGACACTTTAAAACACCAATACCAGGTATCAATTAATATATGACTTTTTAAGTGCTACTTGCTCCACTATGGTACATTGGTCAGCTAGTTGATAGCTGTTTCCGTTGTCAACAGGAGCTTTAAGTATAAATAATTGACTTTTTAATCATTAATTAAATGGCCTAAGCTGCAGAGCGTAACTTGCCCTCACCTTTTGTGTGTAAATGATGCAGTGTACACTCCATGGCCATGCATTGCTGGTTAGATTACTGAACCAGATGAAAAGGTAAAAAGGCTTTTGAATTATTACTCCTTTATTTGTCATTTAATTGTGCATTAATTCATTTGTAGATAACCCGACTTGCCTTAATATAGCTGAGAATCGCTAATGTGTCATGACGTGCGCCAACTGCAAGAGTCAGCTAAATCTTTTATATGATTAACTGAATCCAAAGGTTGGATTCAAGTGGGATGAAATATGTGGAACATCCACCAAACCTGTCTGTGTGATTCTTGATGGGTCTTTTCATGTGCATTATTGCCCACTGAAGCTATAGAAATAGCCCTTCGTCGGCTGTGCTGAACTTGGACCTCGTTAGAGCTGATGGAAGCATAAGCTCAATTTCACCTCCAAATTGACACTGCACAATCGCATCTTTACCAACACACCCCCTGATGCACTGTTTCACCCATCAATACATTTTTTTTATTTATATAGCGCCAAATCACAACATAGGTTATTTCATGTCACTTAACACATTAAAGTCCTTACAGCAAGACTTTACAACATTATACAGAGAAACCCAACAATTCAACAATTCCCACATAAGCTAGGAGGGAAAAAAAAAACCCCTCCTCTTTAAGGGAGAAAAACCTCCAACAGAAGGAAGGAAAAGCTCCCTCTTAACAGGAAGAAACCTCTGACAGAAACAGGCTCAGAGGTGGGCGGCCATCTGCCTCGACTGGTTGGGGTGAGAGGAGAGAGAGAAAAGGACAGCATAGAGATAGAAGAGAAGAACTGTTGGTGGGGCTGACAATCACAGAGCAGAGACATGCAACTCCATGGTCGAGACATCTGCAAAAGAAAGAACAGAAACTACGCGAGCGAGGGAACTGAATGGAGACAACAGATAATAAGAAGAAACTATGGGAGAGAAAAAGCATGAAGCCAATGAGATGTAATGGTGAGATATGAGTGTGTAGAGAGTGAAAGAGTGAGAGAAAATAAGCTCAGTGCATAACGAGGTCCCCCAGCAGCCTGGGCCTATAACAGCATAACTAAGGGATGGTTCAGGGCTGTCTGAGCCAGCCCTAACTATAAGCCTTATCAAAAATTAAAGTTTTGAGTCTAACTTTAAAGCTAGAAAGGGTTTCTGCCCCTCGAACACAAACTGGGAGCTGTTTCCACAGGAGGAGCCTGAAAACTGAAGGCTCTGCATCCCATTCTACTTCTGGAAACTCTGGGAACCACAAGCAGGCCAGCGTTCTGAGAGCAAAGTGCTTTGTCAGGATGATCTGGTTCTATAAGATCTATGACATAAGATGGAGCCTGGTCATGAAGAGCTTTGTAAGTCATTAGGAGGATTTTAAATTATATTCATGATTTAACAGGAAGTCAATGAAGCAAAGCTAAAACAGAAGAAATATGATCTCTCTTGCTAAATCCCGTCAGTACTTTTGCTGCAGCATTTTGGCTGCAGGGTTTTTAATGAGTAATTTGGACATCCTAACAACATGGAATTACAATAATCTAGCCTGGAAGTAACAAACGCATGAATTAGTTTTTCTGCATCATGCTGAGTAAGGAGTTTCCTGATTTTATTAATATTACGCAGATGAAAGAAGGCAGTTCTGGAGACTTACTTTATATGGTGGCTAAAGTTCAAATCCTCATCAAAGAGGACTCCAAGGTTCCCCACAGTGGTGCTGGAGGCCAAGACAATGTTATCAAGAGTAACTAAGTGACTAAAGAAAGAGTTCCTGAGGTGTTTAGGACCAAGTACAATAACTTCCGCTTTGTCTGAATTTAGAAGCAGGACATTTTTGGTCATCCAGGCCTGTATGTCTTTCAGACAGTCTTCAAGTTTTACTAACTGATTTGTTTCATCTGGTTTTATAGAAAGACATGATTGCATGGCATCTGCATAACAATGGAAGTTGATGCAGTGCTTCCTGATGACATCTCCTAATGGAAGCATGTACAAAGTGAAAAGTATTGGGCCGAACACTGAGCCTTGTGGAACTCCATAGCTAACTCTTGTTTGTCTGGAAGACTCGTTGTTGACATGAACAAACTGAAATCTATCTAATAAGTAAGATTTGAACCAATCTAATGCAGTTCCTTTGATCCCCGTAACATCTTCCAATCTCTGTAATAAAATTGTGTGATCCACTGAGGTCCAGAGGCAAGTCCATTGTCTGAGGCTATTAGAAGATCATTAGTAACTTTCACGAGAGCTGTTTCTGTGCTATGATGAACTCTAAAGCCTGACTGAAAATCTTCAAACACACCATATCTCTGTAAATGATCACAAAGTTGACTTGCAACAACTTTTTCAAGGATTTTAGAAATAAACGGCAGTTTGGAAATGTGTCTGTAGGTTCCTAAAACAGCTTGACCAAGAGTAGGCTTTTTGTAGGCTTAAGTAATGGTTTAATTACAGCCACTTTAAAAGCCTGCAGCACATAGCCAGTTAACACATCGTGGCACAGCTGGGTTCATGTTAAACCATGAAAATATTCACTTGGTGCAAGCGCGAATAAAAGTCCCTTGGGCTGCACCTCAATGCAAATGCACCCGGATCTGAGTTTAGACCAGCTTTGCGCCAGTACACAAATAGGGCCCGATGTCGTTATTCTAAACCGTGTTACAGCAAAACAGGTTTGATCCCGTGTTGACCTGTACAAAAGGATGTAATCCATTTTAAATTGACTTCATCTTAAAAACACACAGATCGCAGAAAAGAGATTGATTCAACTTCGTGCACAAAGGGTTGGTGAATGTGTGGAAGAACCGATTGAGATTAAAGGAAAAGAGAGAGAAAAAGAAGAGATAGAGGACAGAGAGAAGCTGGTGGCAGATAAAGGGAAAAAGGTAAGGCATTCACTCTCAAACCCCATTTAAACATTCATCTGGCTTCTCTCTTCAGCTGCATTCATGCTGCACAGCCAATTCCGGGGCGATAAGCCAGCTGTGTGCTTGTCAAGGTAAGAGAGTGAATAAAGCAGTGCAATCTTTGGCTGATGCAGAGGAGGGACAGAGCCTACACACTGACCTTCCATACGTTGCCTTTACTTTAGCAGCAGAGCAGGGTTTCATAAACAGATTATTCCACTCAGTCACCTTTGACCTGTCTGGCCACCTTCCATAACATCTCAAACTGCCTGTCCATCACTCAAATAAGAAGCAGAAAGAGAGGGAAATAAGAGAGGAGATAGTTTCAATCTGTGGGAAGGGATAAAACCGTCTGTTGCTTTGCAAGATGGAGAGGAAAAAGGGGGGAATGGACAACTGAGTTGTCAGCCATTGCAGCTGCCACCATTTCTGCCAGTGACTCAGTAGGTCAGTAATATGGAGGAGCTGAATTGACCTCTTTCATCAACCATGAGACGAGGATGTTCAACATTTTCCCTCTGCTGACAATTATGATCTGTCAAAAGTGGTGGTGAAGCTCTGAGGAGAGCCACTGAATGCCAAACACCCAGAGTTCTACACATAACGGATTGCATTTTCCAATGCGACTCACTGCTGTTGGAAAAGAGCTTCCAAGTATTTACTGAAAGGTACTAGGGATGACTCAGCTATATTTGAAAGCCTCCTCACAGAGCGCACATCTGGTGAGTGACTCACCAAATCTAGATAATAACGATTGCAATTTAATCCAGGATCTGAGTACAGCAGAAATGAGCTTGCAATTGCAGAAAGATATTTCCTCAGCGTCTAAATCAGAACATGAAATCTCTGAAAATCGTGTATAGTTTGTCATAGACAAATTATCAGGTTATATCATGCTGTGTATGTAATGAATGCTGAAAACATTTTTGTTGCCCTCAATGCTTTGCACACTTAAGGGCTATAGTTGTCCATGACTGACAGTTGGTGAGCCAGTGAACTGTAACAACTCACTCCAGCAAAACAAAATCTCCTACAAGTCTCAAAGGAAAGCTGTGTGAGGGAGGCATCCAATTCCACCTTCCTTTCAGCAATCATCCGCTGGGCACGCAGGAATGAAAGAAGTGGGATTGAGAGGGCAAGAAAGCAAAGGGGATTGAGACACACGGAGCAGAGATGGACGGGCACAAGAAGGAAGCAGGCGAGAATGAATGTATGACGTATTGTAAGCAGGAAGCTGCAAGAGAAAGAATGGTTGTGAGAGAACAGGGGATTTTCTCCTCTCCACTCTCTCCCTTTCTCTCCCTCTGGCTTTAGTGGTTATTTACTGCGCCCTCTCCTCTCCCGGTGGAACGAGAGGGAAATGGGCTTTTAACTGGGTTTCCATACATCACCCGCTGACATGGACGCTTGTAGTTTTGGAATGCGTGCATCTGATGTTTCTTCTAAAATCAATTATTTACAGAGTATCTAAAGAGTCTTGCAATTCATCACAGCTAATTGCAGTGCATCACCTTCGCCATCGATAGTGAATGTTTCTGACAGTGTCAGCTGTGAGATGGTAGAAAGTGAGTTTAGAAATTTAGCTTTCATCTGCCCCAACCCCATTAGCAAATTAAATTTAAAAAAAAAGAATCTATCAATCATTAGTACCTTAGATGGCAGTCACGGTCATGGGTTCTTTTATTCTGTATTTTGAATGCAATTTAGCAAGATTTGCCATGCAAATATAATCATTATCAATTGAACTGAATTTACCTCAAATTAAATCAAATACCACTAAAATGAAAGGAATTCTAGTGTGCCCTTGTGTCTTTGGTGTTATGTAGTGCAGATCTTGAATGAGTGTGCACCTGTAACCCACAAGATGATGTGTCCAAATCTTGAATAAGAAAACATTGGTGAATACCAAATTTAAAAAAAAAAAAAAAAAAAAAAACTGCATAAGTGTGTTTTAAGAATACATTTCTTCTTAAGAACGGTTGGGGAATGAGGCCCATTGTTCCTGCTCTGGCTGCAGTTCCTCAGTATTGATTAGTGCTCTTACAGCAGTTCATATACTTCCTCAAGCGTTTTGACCACTGTCCTTGTAGAAAGTACATTCTGAAACAAACGCTTCACCTCACCATCATAGTACTTGGTCACCCCCACTGGTCACTATAGCCCACACTTCAGAGTGGTTGAGCAAACGTTAAAGCAAACAGGATTTCTAGACTATATTCACAGTAGGGGTGGGCGATATGAATTTAATATAATATCTCAATATATGTGGTATTTTGTGATAAGGATATTCTTGTTCGTAAACAACTAACTCAATGAGATTCAGATTGTGTAAAAAGCGTGAGGGGAGGATTTGGGGGTGTAGTGGTTGCCAGGGATACCATGATCAGCAGCAGAGTTTCCAATTAATTATTCGCCACTGTCTGCAGATTCAACGATGTTTAGCTCTGATTTTCTGATAATTAGGGTTGACATTTATAGATAAATAAATGGATTTTGAGCTTTGTTGCACTTTTACTTCATTACATTACATTTCATTTAGCTGACACTTTTATCCAAAGCAAGTGCATTTCAACCATGAGGGTACAAAACCCAGAACAACAGGAATCAAGAAAATACAATTTCTTCAAGAAAGCCAAACTACAAAGTGCTATCACTTCGTAACGAGTCGAGCCGTTCACCTTAGCCTATCTGTCTTCTGTGGGAGTGGAGCCGCCCTGTGTCAAGCTCTCATAGACGACAGCGGAGGAACAAAGAAGAAACAGTGTGACTGTCAATTAAACTCACATTGAGCTGAAAACCTGTAGAATACAGCGGCTTTCAACCAGGCCTTTGCTGGATAAGCTGCATATGTCATACGGTTCCACTACATTTTGGTATGACATCATTACATCAACAGGTCGGAATATTGCCACTGTCATAATGTTAATTTGGTATATCATATTACAAATTATGAAGGTTTTATTGTGAACAATATGATATAACACACCCCAAATTCATAGCTCAGAAAGAAGCTTTTGCCGATTTTGGATATTTGGGCACGATGGAGGACAACGAGAGCATAAGTCCATGGAGAGACGGCAAAATAAATTGTCTGCTGGCCCTCTGCCTGCGCGTTGGAAAGTCGCATCACCATCGTAGCTATGTGTACCTCGTTACCGCAGAACCCCCTGCAGATACTTTGGTGATGTCTGGACCGGCCAATTCTAATGCGTAAACGACAGACAGTCAGGCATACAGATCTGATTCGAGAAACATAGAATTTGCCTGCGGTCTGAACTAAGCTTAAATGTTTGACTGTGAGATCAGAGACAAATGACCAACAGTCGTATTATGTCGAATTTAGTTTTAGTTGCCTTCGCTTCTCCTAACCTTACCCATAGGGACGTCAGATCAGAGAACTCTCCTATGGCTTGTTTTGATAGGCTGTGAGAAATTTCACATTTGGTTCTTTGTTTGTTGGAAACAAAGGTCTCAACTGGAATCCTATGAGGTATTTCTCTTACATCAATTGGTCACAAGGACACCTTAGCATGCTAATTCCTACATATATTGTGGCTTGTTTATTGTGTAGCATACACTAATAAGACTCATGAAGAAGTCCCTAACCCTTCCATTTGGAAGAGTAGCTCGGTGCACCTGTAGCCCACAGGGTGGATTAAGTTGTCATCCTAGTGTGGAAATATGTTTCATTTTCCCCTCATCGTGCTTGCCCCCAAGCAAGAGCTTTCACAGTCTGATTGCTTTTACATGAAGCTAATGAAATATGATTGCATTATGAGCCAATTCAATAAATACATTAACCTTTACAAATCAAAATATGTCATTTGCTCCTAGCTGTTTGCTGTTTGCCTAAAATGCTTGAATAAAACAAAAACATAATCATCCTTTTTTCATTTTCACTGAGCCGCCCAGCGTTTATGGAGTCAGTGGACCTGTTACTTCTCTCTCCTGAATGGAAATGCTCATGTAAAATATTTTGTTTGTCGTTCCGTTATTAGAGAAAGGATGGTTTTTTTGTTGTGTTTATTTTTAATTGGAACACAACAGATGCTTAAATCCAGCACACACACACTCAAAAATGCATCTCAAGCCAGCAGTATTTTTATTTGGCTCACATTGACATGAATAGATGAAGTTTTCATGTACATGACCTTCTCTGTACTCCTTATGTCAACGAAATTGGATGATGTGCATGTCAATAAGTTTAGGCAGATTGAGACAGAGCTAACAGTGAGGCAGGAAGTGAGGCTAATATGTAAAAGGCTGTAAGACGGGGAAATGGGGAGTAAGAGCAAGGTGAATGATGGCCAGATGATCATGGGGAACAAGGTGAAAACAGCAGCAAAAGACGGGAAAGCATGTGGGGAGGAGAGAGGGCTGATTGACAATTTGCATCCTCTTCAGTGGGTATCAGGGGACATGATTGAATCCAGTCAGGCTGAACCCATTAGGGGCGCGCTGCTGTCGGAGGCCGAGCAGAAAGCCATTCTGTGGCACACGGTCCCGGCTCTTTACCGGTCTCCATTTATATTCATGCCGGGGTTGAGTTATTGAGGGAGAGAGAGAGAGAGAGAGAGAGAGAGAGAGAGAGAGAGACAGAGAGAGAGAGAGACAGAGAGAGAGAGAGAGAGAGCGAGCGAGCGAGAGAGAAAGAGGGACTGGAGCAGGCCTGGTCCAGCCATCCATGTGCTATTTGTAAGCCATAAAGTTCGTACCCTCAGCCAAGATCACTCACTTAACCTGGGCCCGAGTGATCCCATTTGCATGTGATTTTCATGAGTCAATATGTCCATAAATTGGATTCAAATTATAGACATGTGACATCTCAAACCACTTAAATGTACTGGGAAACCCATTTAAAGGCTCTGGGGACATTGCGGACGATATTTGCATTTTAAGCAGTTAAATGTGTCTCTTCTCATTAGCCTGCCTTGACAATGTTGCCATAACTGAAACCTATCTGGTGCTTTTTCTTGAAATACAGCCATGGGACACATCTTAGTTGAACTCAGGCAATCATTTTGCTGAAGGCTCTTCTTTGTACTTCTCAGTAGATCCCTGGGCGTGATGAGAGCAGCAGCGATATAACACACTTGAGGATGCGATAAGCCACGTTGGCCGAGGGCTGCTGGGAACAGTTCCTGACAGCCGCCCCGCCACTCTTGTCTCCATTCACTCGGCCCGACAGCTGATCCGGAGCAGCCCTAGAGTTTGACTAGGTGACAAAGGAGGTGGAGTGTTGTGGCAGAGTTTTCCACGTGTTGCCATTTATCTCACAAACACAGCACGCACGCCCAAAGCTACAATATTACAGCTACCGTGGTTTGTTACAGCCAAACTGTCAAAGCACAGCCGGTGGAACCATGCTGACAGAGTTCTCTTTTTTCTCCAGAGTGAAAATCAGGAGTTAATAGACAAGACTTCATCCTTTGTTTGTGAGTGCTTTGAGTCGACCCTTTGTTATGTTGCAGTTGTGTCTGACTCAGATGTAGCAGAGAAGGGACATCGTGACATTTGAAAACAGTTGTAATCATATTTTAGTTTATATCTTAGAAGTGCACTCAGGATGCCAAATTGCCTATTAGGCATTTTTCGTAGAAGCTGCCATGGCGCCACTAATCCAGTTTTTCTTACATTTGATCTTTGCTTTGATGTAATTATCAAAACAGAAATTAGATAAGCCCATTCTGAGAATTTTAAGAGTCCAGCAGTACTGTAGCTGAAATATACTTAAAGTCATACAGCCATATGAAGGTCGTTTGAAAGAGACATCCACTAGTTGGATCCTTGTACTCTTGGGACTCTGTGGAGTGGCCTGGCTATAAAGGCATAGTCTCTTTTCCCTTCACTGTACATGGAGCAATACATCTGTTCCTAATGTGACTGTTGGTTTATACTTCTCTTTTGTCCTTTTCATCTTTCTCTCGCTCTCTCTTAGTCTGTCTCTTGTCCCCCCTTCTCCTGCCTCTTCCTCTCTGTCCCTGAGGTTTAAAATAGTCACAGAGGGATCATGTTCGAATTATGAATGTCCCAATTAGCAGGAGGAGGGAGGGGGAGAGGGTTTTGAAAGTGGTACTCAAGTGACTGGTGCAAAAACCTTGCCCGGCCATAGTTTTTATTTAGGCAGTCTTAATGCAGGCTATTGACTTCTCAGTAAGGACCAGGATTAGGTCAAATATACTTCACTCACTAATGCATGCCTAATGGTTCTACTATAGATTAGCCATAAAAGCGGATGATCATAAATATTGCTGAATTTTAAAACATTTATGAGTGAAATCCAATGTGCTGCTTTAAAAATTGTGAGTCACTAAGCAGCAGTACTGGGTACAGTTAGATACTTCATGTTAAAAAGTAGTCGTAAATATTTGGACTCAGCACAACTGCATCGATTTCAGCATCACTCAGTATCCCTCTACAAGATGTGTTGTTGTTTTGGTTGTCTATTGCGCTGCACGTTCTTCAGCTGGCATATCCGCAGCAGAGTAATGAAAGAGGAGGAACAGCATGTCTCGAGGTTTGCACAGTTGACATGTTCATGCCCGATTGCCATGGTTACTTCTGCATCCGTAGCACAGCTGTTGACAGGTGTCTGCGTCAGCTGCCACAAGCTCATCTGTCACCTTTGACCCCTGGTAGAAATTTAAGGAGCCTGAAAAGTGTCTGAAATCCCAGACACACACAACAATGTCAGTGCTGTGTGATATGATTGCTGAGTTAAAACCACAGTACATGGCAGAAGTGCAGCCAGCAAGAACCTTACAAGTCAGGGTTTGACAAATGCTGCTGCTGGTGGGACTGAAGGAAAAAACTAAACTAAACCACCCTGATGAAGACTTTGATTGCTTTCACACCTACTGTACTTTGGTTCTATCAAATCAAACTCTATTGTATTTGTCCCTTTAATTCAGTTCATTCAGGGAGGTGAAGAGGTGTTCATATATGTATGAACATTAAACATCTTTAACACTGAATCTTTAAAAATCACCTTCTCCTAACTACTTATTAGCTCTTAGCAGTGGAGCTCCTCACTGCTGGTGACTTAAAGCACCATTGTCACCTCAACAATAACTCAACGCATTACTTTCTCATTAAAATCTTATTAAAAGACCATGAAAGCCATAGAAATAATCATAATATAGCTCAGCTGGTAATAATTGGCTGCTAAGCTATTAACCTTATGTGCAGTGCCAGTGTAGGGTAGTTTTGTAATGAACTGAATGTTACAGCCTGGACAAACAAGGCACTAAACATACTGCTAAACAGAGGACATTCAGAATCAGCCCTGAACCGAGGGCCGCATGAACATTGATGATTTCCCCGCCTGGTGTACATACTGAAGTGCATTTCAGCAGTGATGCAACCACTGTCAGAATTACGTTGTCAGTGACTAACGCTCCATGAAAACTCTCAAACTTTGGTACAGACGAGGTCACAACCGTTGGAATAAGGGAGTCTTACCTGTGGTTTCCACCGGCAGTGGTCTGTCATGTTGCTGCTCAACGTTGATGTAATTATGTGACTTACAATCAGAAGTCTGCACAGTGGGCTTTAGTGTGAAAATTGACCAGATTCTCTATGTCGTCCCTGTGTCTGAGTTCCTGCCTAGCTGACCTGCTCTGTGCAGCTTCATGTGGCTTCAGTCAAAAATAAGAAATACAGGTATTTTTAGTAAAGCGGTGCAATGATCCACTTCTAGCAGGCCAGAATGGCAGTAATCAGCTTCAGTGGCTGTGCTGGACTCTGAATATGACCCAGTCAACCCCCGGCGGAATCAAGCCTTTAGTGTGCTTTGTATGTTCACATGTCATTTAAAAAAAACCATCTAAAAGCCTCTCATTCTTGAATCACAAAAACACTTATGCGATAAGCATTCAAGTTTTTTTTCTTCCTTATACATCAGAAATTCAAAAAGAGTTCAAATTGATGTGTATTGTGTTTGTGTCATGCACTGAGCGATAACACACTACCTTTCCCCTTCGCTAATGATACTCCTAATGAGTCTTTTTAACGGGTCTTTGTGACCACGTGGATCCATGTAGCTAGACTAATATTACCAGACCCAAATTCACTTAGTGAATAGATCGGCTCTGGCAACACTCCACTGGGCATTGTTTGCAGTCGTTGCATCCTAGTGGGTGTAGACCTCTGGTTCATTTTGAAACTATTTGAGCAGCTATTTGGTCAGCATTGACCACCATATGACGTATGTTGTGCACAAGCGACGACCATCAGTGACGTAACCAATTGGTTTGTAAACTGCTGTTATGAAGCACTGAGTTCAGATTTCAGCCGTTGCCATCTGCAATTTTGCCTGCCCACCTATAGCGGTAACCTGACTGCTTGAGGCCTCACATCTTTTTAATGATGGAATATTCAGATGGGCTCATGTCATGTTTGTTAGTTTACACACGTGTCTGATAAAAGTTTGTCTCACACCGTAGCGACTTCTTATAGGAGGTCTCACTGTGTGTTTGTTAGTTTAACGACACGCACATTTAGGTTTGTTCTTTTGTTTTTTTTTATTGCTGTCATGTTCGGTTGAGGACATGGCAGAAAAAAACAGCATCACACCACATTTTTTAAAACCTTGGACAAAAGCTAACGACATTGACGGTTCTAGCAGGGGCGCTTTATTTCGTTCATGTGTTTGTTATTTGGAATAACAAATTGTCAGTCTATGATTGTGCACCAAAACTAACCAACCTGAAAACAGCAGAGACTCTCCACCAACGTGAGCAAAATGTGCAAGACTGCAGACCTTTCTTTAAGATTAGGCATTGTTCTTGCTTCGGCTTCAATTCCTCAATATTTGCTTGTGTTGGTACAACTGCTTGTATTGCTTCATCTACCTATCGTACAGCTGCCATTTTATGGAATTACAATTTGAAAATTACTTAAATATCATTGCACTTAGCCACCCCTACTGGCCACTTATTGAGCCGCCTTTCAGAGTGATTGAGCAAATTATCAAATACAAGTCAAGTTCCCTGACTATAATCACAGAAACTACCGAAGGTGTGAGCAATAGGCCGGTTGAGTCAGGCTACAGTGCAGAATGGTGATAAAAAATTGCAATTGGCAAAACTGTCCTGTTCTGTCACCTGTTAGTTCACGACTTCATGTTCACTCTCTCGTAAAAAGTCAATGTAAACACAAACCAACCAGAACTAAAGTCAACTATAAATCTCCTTTTTTTTTACTTTGTTCCAAACAAACTGAAACAAATCAAATGTGAAAACACTGTAAAATGTTGCATTTTATCTTTATATCTGCTGCATCTTCTCCAGCTGATTCTACTGATGGTCAACACCAGAAGCTACAGATCTCTACATATCATTAGAGAATTAGACAGGTCCATTACATATTTTCTCCTCTCATAGAGCTATGAATTAATCTCTGACTTATATTAAGCACATTCTCCAACCGCAATTCATCTCCCCTCTCACTTTCTGCTACTTTTCTCATCTTGCACTCACTCGTCCTGCACATTATCCCTGCAGCAGATAATCTCCCTGATCGTCCTCTCTTTCTCTCTCCCCTTCTCTGTTTTATCCACACAAACGGCATAGAAAAAAATAAACAGTTTGTTTGATCAAGTGCTGCTCTTTTCTTCGCTGCCATGAGTGGGGTCAGGGAGGTTGGCAGCAGATAGTGTGTGTCCAATGGATCACTGCTCAGGAGTCAATTAACTAGGGTCTGTGCAAATGAACAGAACAAGGGCGTAATCAGTTCCAATCTCCCGCTAAGTCCTGCTTCCTGACTCATCTATTAAAGCATGCTGGTAAATTGACTGCTCTGGACTTTAATGGGACGAATCTAAAGTGGTTGAGGTTGGAGACGGTTAAGAAACATGGTCTGGGGTTTTTAGAAAAGGCTAATGATAACAGCACGAGATATGTGGAGAAAAGATACCTCGACCCTGACTACGCCAGTCGAATGAAATGGGTGTCTGGACATGGTCTGTTCAGATAACCTCCTCCTTCACTACAATGCATCTGCAGAAGCTTTATGAGACGGAGCAGGGTGCATTACAAGCGTTTTTAATTAATTACTTTCCCGTGGCCACAAACATAGCTTGAGTCACTCTGCACCATCGCCCCCAAACACTAATCCAGGAAATCCATGCTGACAATCCTCTCAAAGCTCTCCCCTTCTCTTAACAATCATTTTTCCCTACCCATTTTACATGTGGAAATCAACTGGCCACATTTTAGGTCAACGAAGATGTTCCATGTGTGAGTTCCATGGCCCTCCTCGTACATGTGGTCAGATTAATGACTTCAGTGCGAGGCTACGATGAGAGGCGATGAATTGTATTTACTGCTAGCTGTTTAACAACCACCTCACTTATCTCTGCCTATACATATATGTATAACTAACATACTGTACTGTATATATAATGCAGTACCCCTGAGCAAGGCTGAATTCTATCAGCTTCTCTTGACATAATTTGTGTATATTTGCTCAGCATGAGGTTTGAATAATTGTCTTAATATACATAATGTAGCATGTCATTACAGCTAACTTTTAAACCATCTTCAACCACTTCCCTCACCTCGTGTACATTAAGTAAATAGATCATAACTGTGTGTTACTGGCATCTTGTCTAATCTTGTCTGTATCGGTCCTTACTCTATTTCCTGCTGAGACAAACTGGCTGCTGCGGTGGCCTTGTTTTTTCATTTTTTTATTTTCCAATCTGGAGAGAGGAGACTGCTGAGAGGAAAAAAGGAACACAGGGAAATGATGAAATCACTTTACTTCATTCAAAACTTTTCATGACCATCAACATTTATCAGTGTCCTGTAACAGTCACACTGCCCATTCCCTCTAAGAATAGTAAAAATATTTTAATAGCCTTAGTAAAAGGGTGCTTAAAAACTAAAACAATGAAAACCCTGTGCAGCAGCTGTGACATTAGAAGTGAGTAAAACTTTCAAATAAAATATGTCTGCCTTGTTCCTCCTATATTTCATTTCAGTGGTGTTCTGTTCACTGAGCAGTAGAATAAAAGTTTGAATCATTTTTAAAGGCCTGTAAATCGAATCTGTGGATTGGACACAATGGGGGAAAGGGGAAGAAAGGGCACAGCCATCAGCAGGCTCCTCTTACAGAAAGGCTCAGGGCTTCCGTCAATGTCAGCTGGCACAATGGAGCTGAATCTGGGCTGGAGAGCTCGATGGTTATTTCATTGTTAGTTATGTTCTTCTTCTCCACCTAATATCCCCAAAGAAATTGAAGGTACAGCTTTGTTGTAGCTGTATGTCATGTGGTGACATGCTTAAAATTGCAATACGTACATGTAAAGAACATGCTTCAAGGTGTGTTTACACTTGTTGTTGACTCTTTAAAAGAGTCTTTTTTTTTTTGTGATATTACGATCAAAAATGCTTGATTTTGCAGAATCTTTTCTCAAAAATTGTGATGCAATGTTTTTGCGTCAATTAGCAGAATTTTCAAGGAAAATAGATAGCGTTTTTATTTTTTTTAGGATGACTACTTACTGAGTGTTGACTGGAAATGAGGAGTTATTTTTGTTGAAACATGTTTGAAAAGGCTTACTTTGAGCCGTAATACTTCCAGCAGAGCTTCTATTGAGTGCATTTGTGTCATGAAAAAATATTGTGAATTTAGCTAAATTGCAAGCTCCGGTAAATATTTTGAAATTGCTTTTATATTGAGACTGTTACATTACAATTTCCTGGAGGGACTGATTAGTGAAAATGAAATTGTTGTTTGACACATTATTGTTTTGTACACATTTTGGTTAAGATGACTTGAGTATTTTTTTGGTTGTTTAATTCATCATCAGCCTCTCATCTATTTATTAGTTTTTAATGCATTAAATTCACTATGCTGTTTATTTTATTGAAGAGTCCAAATCCTGAGAGTGTTAATTTCTTGAAGTGCTTTCTGACTGAGGTTGAAGTAGCTGAAATGATTTTAGACTGTGAAATATGAAACACCAGTCATGCATATGAATGCAGAAATACACCTATGAACTATACATTCTGATTATTAAAACATTTATGTACATATATGAACCTCATAGCCACGCCTTTAAGATACCATGAGCGATATAAATAAGAACATCTCACTCTGCTAGACTCTAGAAAGTAAACAGCTTAATCTGTTCCCACTTCCTTGACACTAATAAAGGAAGACCTTTGTAAAATTAGGAGATTGACACTTGCTTTGTTTCCAATGATGTGCACAAACTATAATGGAAGAACGGGTACTGGGTGTCCATGAGTCTTTGTGCTTTCCCACCTGGAAAACTCTGGCTGCCAGCCCTCTCCCAGGGCACATCGATTAATCCGTAATGCTAATTAGCGGTGCTGTGACCTGTGCACATCGCACAAGCACTGCATGTATCTTGTCACTGTCTTGTCCCTTCATCAGAAGTTTGTCCAACAAGCACATAGGCTGTGGCAAATTTGGATTGCAGCATTAAAGAGAACAGAGGGCCAGAGAGAAGATGAACAGCAGACAGAAAGAGGGCATGAAATAGGAAAAGAACGTAAAGAGAGAAAGCATACGAAAGAAGAGAAGAAAACAGACTTTAAATTTTGTGACATTGTTTTGAATTGTGTTTCTCACTTTTAAGTGTGTGTTGCTGAAAAGTCCGTGGATGCCTCTTACTGTATTTTGACAAATAAAAGACGACTTTGCTGTATCGTTGTTGCTATCTGTGAACACTCTAAAGCTCGTTATCACAAAGCAACTCAGAGTTCAGATAGAATCTTATAATCTCAGATCAGAAATTATGTATGTGCTATTTAGTATCTTGTCTCATTTAAGCACTCCAAAAGTTCAAAGAACAAGTTTAGTGTGCGCTCATAACTGTTTACACGCAAGAAGAAGTTGTCAAACAATGACTAAAGCAACAGGGCAGAAACCTATTGAGTTTTTCTGTGTTGGACTGGTGTACATGAACCCCACAGGATCCATCTATCTGCTACTCCAGCTCCCTGATGAGCTGTGCATCTCCGACCCAATAAAAAACTCATGGAATTCCGTTGACAGCTCTGTGCAGCAGAGGGCTCTAATCAAAAAGAGCTACAGCCATTCTAATAGCCACATCTCATTGCATTATATTTCACACCGTAAATACGGCATCAACCTGTCAAGGCCCAGTGAAATTTAGGGCACGGAGCTGGCTGCCAATTTTTTTTTTTTTACTTTACAGGAGCTTTTCCATGTAAAAATGGGACAGAGTGAAAGATTTAAACTCACTTTGTACAGAATGTTTCAGGCACTAAGCAGCAACTTTATGAGATTGACATTATTTATTGACCTGTTGTGTAAGAAATACACATGTACACATTCCATTAACACACTTAGAAGAAATCGTTTTTTTTGCAAATTTGGAGTTATAAAATCCCATTGGCTACAATTGGCACATGGCATTTCGGAATACACATAATTTTGTGATGTTGCCTTCGAGCAGTTAACACCAGCTGTTTTGATTTATTTCCAGAGGTGGGATTTGACGGAATTTGTCTTTACACACAATATAGCAAACTCTTTTTCTTGTGCTCCAGTGGCAGCATGAAAAATCGCCCTCCTGTGTTTTGTGTGCCATCATCAGTCCCCCCCCCCCCCACCCCCCCTGTTTTGGCAGCATAGTCATAGCACATAGCAGATATCAAGGGCATAAGCAGATAACCAGATAATCCCACTTGAAGTTTCAGTCCGGTGAGGTAGCACATAAAGTGTTCAATTGTCTTCAAGAGATTCAGCTATGAAGAAATCCAGCTGCTTCTCTGACAGCTTGGCTGACACAGCTTTCTTGTCTGAGAATGATATTGTGAGGCTTCATTTATTTGTTGGGACGTCACATACAAAGACTATGCTCCTCACAGAAACCTGTGTACAAGGCTACTATAAGGTTCCAAAATCCAGTTAAGCTTTTGGAAATTTCATATTGACACTCTCGAAGCATATGTTCAAGCTGAATAACAAACATGACAAAGATAAAGAGGGTGTCTCAAAAGGGAATAAGACAGACTAAACACTATTGAGGTTAAAGGATTTCCAAGCCACTTCCAAGAGAAAACATTGGCTCCAACATAAATAAATTTAAGATGTAAAGACAGAATAAAATTCCTCTGTGTGAAATCAGATGTTTGAAAGCGTTAAGGTTGACCTGTAACGTCAAATATGTAAGAAAATATGTGTGTAGGACTGTTGAGTTCTCTGAGTCTGGTTTATGTTTAGTGGCATATTTACCCATGAAGAACACAGTCAAGAATAGCTTTGTGGTCTTGTTGTTTAAGGGTGTTTTGCTGCTGCAGGAACTGTAAGTTGCCATTCACTGATTTCTTTGAAATAAAAGGTGATTCTATAGAAGATGTGATGGAAATCATAGAGATGGTCAACTCCACTGGGAGAAGCCTCAGAAGGCTGTCAGATGTCTAAAGCAGAAATATTTCTTGACATACCTAATTAGAGAATGTGGATCAGGGCTTTGCCATCCCAAATCTGAGCTCCTTCCTCCTTTGCCACATTTAAAAACCCTAATTTCCATTTCTAGTTAAGGAGATGCGTCACCTTCATCCTTTAGACCTGATTAATCTTGGAACACTGGCGACAGTCTTCTTCTATCGACATAACAGACTTTTTAGGAGTAATTGACCATTCACACAGTGGCTTCTATCTTTGTCTAAAGAAACATAATGATGAAAGAAAATTCCATCATCAATGTGATGCTTTGAATGTGTAAATTGAAGCTTGGTAATAATTGTACTTCTTAGCAAAACGATGATCCCACGCATATAAATCAACCAAAGTTTTGTTCAGGAATGATTCCTGTGATGTCCCTGAATGACCATTTCACTTCCCAGATTTGACTGCCATTGACAATTATTTCCGAGATCTTTAAGAACAAACTTTATTTACATTTAGTGATATTAGTAAGCTGAACATTGTGTCGGAAAAAGCACCCATTTGCTTTATTAACCTCTCTTTGTTTACCAAGGCCTTTGTTGATGTGTTTTCATTCAATTCAATTTACTGGAAAGTCTTGCATGCTAAGGGGCTGGAAAATTGTTGATTGTAACTGTGACAGGATACTTTTTTTACACTACAATCCATCTTACTTTTCCTACTTAGGAACTCCAACCATGCATGTTTAATCCGTTTTAGAACTATACTTGTGGAAAATTCTTTACTGGGAATATAGAAACTCTTGGAGTGAGGATCTAATGTCTTCTAAATTGAGCTTAAATCGGGTGATGTTATCCCTTAATGGAAGCTGTGAGGAAAGAATTCCTCTAATGAGGCAGGAAAAAGGAACGATGGAGAGCTCAGTCAGGTGTGCTGAACTTTGTGGGAGTCTTTGGGGGGTTTGAAGTAGTGCTTTGAATATCGTCTTGTATGGAAATAAACAAGGCTGTAAAATATGACACAGATAGATCTGTCTGGTGTAAACACGTCCTTAATTAGGCAATTTCTGTATCTCCCATCTAATCATAGTCTCTATGATTGCCGCGAAAGCTGTGTGATTCAAGAACAACAATCAATTGAATGAAAATTTGAACTTTTTTTTTTTTATCTCGTCACTGTCACGTTAAACAACTCTAATTTGTTTCCTCTTTTTAGCTAAAACTCTACAATATATGAGGCAGTGTTGAGCTTGGACCGAAGGAACTAAACTGATTTCATTACTCCCAGAGAAGATATGACAGGCCCAGGAAATGGCACTTAAGGAATCCCATGGGTGCCCCATGTTCCACCACCACGCGCCCTGCACACTTAATGGAATCTGTGCACTTGTGGTTTCCATATCAGTGGAGCTGAAATGTCAGAGGAGTAATGTGGACATCCCCTCCTGACACTGCAGACTTAATTAAAGATCCTGGACACATCTCAGAGACACCAAGGGGAGAAAATAAAAACACTATTTCGATGTTGTTTTGCTTCTACGGTGATTGCATGTTCTTCTTTCACGTGGTAGTTATAGACATAACATTTTACATGAATAATAAGCCAGTGTTGTGTTAATTGTGTCAGTAATGATGTCTCACGGACACAGAAGTCACAACTTATATTGTTGCTCTCAAATTGAAGTAAGAAAAGGCAATGTACTGTACATTATAGACTGTGAATACGCCTCTCCTTGCCATCTGTAGGCAGCCAAGTTGTAGTTCACATTGTGGCTTTAGGCTCAACAATATAATATGTAGATTTATCCAATTTTATCTGATCCATAATTTGTTTAGGTCTGGATGTGCAGGAGCAGCAGCAGCAGCAGGGGTTTTAGGTTAATGTTAGATTTTAACATGAATCAAGCCCAGAGATTATGTTTTAATCATGTATAGATTTCAGAGATTTTACTAGATGTTGCTGATACTTTTACCTTGGTGTAACCTTTTGCAATACTGACTGAGCTAGCATGTTGTAGTTAATCAGCAGCTTCAAAGAATGGATACATCTGCTTGCCAGTGGTAAATGAATGCTGGCTCTCTTTCTCTATTTTGTGAGACTGGGTTTTAGCAATGCTCAGTGTAACAGCGCTGGATGGCCAACCAGCTGCTGGACCCTGGCTGCAGCAAACACCCCGAGGTTTGTATACCCTCAGTGCCAGCTGATGAATTTGCAGCTACATTGATATTCTTCCACTCACATCCGCCAGTATACTGGAGCACCTTTCAGCATATGGTGGGAGACCAGGAATAGGTCTGACCTAGTTGGAGCCTCTGTACTTCACCATCCAACTTCTCTCTCCCTCTAGATTCTGGGTTCCCGTGCCCTGGGTACAAGAGCCAAATATCCTCACTAACTTTCCTTTGTCAGTTTTTATGTGGAACTTTTTTTTATTTTTTATCAGTTGTAATTGAGCTTCGTTTGTGTGTTTAATCAGAGCAGGACATTTTAAAAGGAACTGCTGTACTAGTCACGAATCAACCTCAAAACTTTAGAGATACAGGCTTATTATGATTATATTATTAATATTTTAGGCATAATATTGTCTTCATTGCTATACATAATTTATTATGTAAAATTTATCATAATACAAGTTTTCTCCTATTGCCCAAAACTCTCTCTATGAGAAAGAACTGAAACTTGCAATAACTAATGTTTTTATAATATAAAGGCCGTGCACAGCCCAGCTATTTTCTACATTCACTCCACAATATGACTGAGGCCAATGCAGCTAACACTGTTTTTCATTACTTTCTGATGTGGATCGAAATATCCCCATGGAGTTCTGACTATTGATTGACAATACGGGAGTTCTAAGAGCTTTGACAAACAGATATAAGTGGAAGTAATCCATTGCTGGCCACATTAAGGAAAGTGTACATTTATATACACAAAGGTCAGTCAATCAATAATTAGTATTAAAACAAGAAACACAAGGTGATGCTCTGTCAGATCAATGTGTGAGCAATCTATCGCAGCAACTCCACAAAGTTCTGACCTTTGCAGTCAAATTCTAAATCTCCTTAGATCATTTGGCATCTTTTTTTGGTGCCTGTTCTTAGCCTTTAGCAAGTTCTCTGCGAGCATCATTTTAAGATTAGGCTGAATGCATAAAATATTTGGACGGAGTATATTTAACATGTTTATTAAACAGTCACATTGAAACTCACAGATAACCATTCAGATGAACTCCGGTTAAAAGAAAGGATATTAATTATTCATGAATCTCCCATGCGGCTGGTTTTATGAATATGCTATAAAGTAAAGTTCATGTTAGATGTCAGTGAAAAGACTTCTGTGTAGAATCGTTCAGCACCATGGACAGCGCTGCACCAACTGCTAGGGCTGTTGCTCTCTGAGTTCAGCATCATGGACAGCTCCCACTGCACTCTCTTTTCTCTGTGTTGCTCTCATGGCCAGTTACATGACCGAACACTATCTTCAGAGGCCTCGTGGTTAAACTGTGGATTTCTGCTTAGCTAAGATGGAACACTCTAGCCTTGTGTGCAGTCTTTACATCCCCGTCAGCGTGACCTTCCCAGTGTGAATACACACTTTTTCAATGGGCTGCACCTGAAATCTTAAGATATTAAACTGACAATTGTCTTGTACATTTTTCAAAGGATTCTAAGATAAAGCCTGAGCATAACATGTCTATCCTTATGTGTGATGTGAATGCTGTCTCCTTCGCAGCACTACAGCCTTGTCTGATTTTGATTCACTGTCTTCGCAGACACCATGAGTCACGCAAGCAAGCCCACTGCAGGTGTCTTCACTACGGGGTAGTTCTAGCTATTGGTGAAGTTCTTAATTCACACATTGTAGTGTGTCTTTGTCTACCTATGCTGCATAGCAATCCATCAAATGCATACGCTTTTGTAATGCAGATAGAGGTCTAGGCTTCGTAAGGGCTGTTATATAGTATTCCAGATAGATATTCTAATTTCCTAATTTCCCGATCAAATGCTAATGAAATTGTTCTAAAGACCCTAAGGCTTGTAGTTAAAGAAATGTTATGTTGTGGATGCCTCATTTAAATTGCCAGTAAGTAACCTGAAAAGGTGAAAGGAGGTCTTGAAGTTGATGTAAACCCCAGGTGTAATGTCTGCTGCAGAGATAAGGACCTGTTTGTTTTCCCCCCATACTTCAGTAAGCTAAAAATTGACTGGCACTATCTAAGCCTCTGGCGATTATCTGACGTGCCAGAGGGGTTCATGCCGCAAAGACTAATTAGTTTCATTAACTTGCACTCAAGATAAAAAACAATTGCTTTCATGTAATTGAAATGCTGATTTTCTTATCCCTCAGCCCTCCCGTCACCACTGCCTTGTCTCATTCTTCTTTGGGTGCGATATCTGTACCCCGACCTGCCCTTCTGCCTCTGTACTTCAGGTTGATCTCACCATCAACCCACTTTTAGCCTTTTTACTAATTAATTTTGTTGTACTCTGACATCACATCAGTTATGTGAGCTCTTGGTGTCACAGCCTCCTTGGTGATCATACTAGCTTCAAAAATAAAACTAGGACCCTATATTAGCATGTGCTAAACTTGTATTAAAATCATAAAAATATCTGTGCTGCTTACAGAGAATAAAACCTATGGTGGTCATCTGACATTTAAGATTTCTTTCTCTTTTGTCATGAGGGTGAAACTGTTGCTATGATGTTTTTGCTGAACATCACAGCAACAGGGAGGGAACTTGTCAATCAAACAGCCTTTGCAGGTTTCTGCAGGTGGAATTGCTTTATTTTTTTCCCCATTATGGTTCAAGCAGTATCTGCATTTATTCTAAATAAAACCAGCATTGTTGATACCATAATATTTAAATGGATAATTGTGTTGTTTATATATTTAATTACCATCTTGTGTATTTGTCATCAATTAGGCATCAAGTAAACATTTCCTGATATATAAATGTTACAGATTGTTAATTGAATCAGTAACCATGTTATTGTCATATTATCAGAGTGTTTAGGATTGAAAGTCATTATTGTCACTATTACCATCACTGTCACCACCCCAGTTAGCAACTACATTATTAATCAGCATCATCATTATCTTCTCCATAATGAGCAAAAACAGCAGTAAAAGTTGCAGCATCCACAGCAGCAATAACTGAAACAGGAACAACATGATAGCCGACATTAACAGCTGGCGTCTTCATGAACTGTCACTTTCGATTCAAAAGGAAATTCAGAGAATCCAGCAAAACGGTGATCCAATAAGACAGAGCTGTAAATATCAGTGGAACTGTATTCAAGGTCACAGCAAACACCTCTTCACATTACTAAGCATAGCCACATTGCATTTTTGGGTTTTCATGCCACCTCTGGTCTTTTGCAGTTTGAGCATTCTTCTTTCTCAATTATTATTTTGTTATTGTCGGTCTCCACTGTCCATCTTAACCCAGCAAGTATGGATTTTGGGATTTGCATGTGAAGTAATGTCAGAAAGGTCTGAGCATTCTTTGGACTTTAAGGTTACATTTTACCACATTTATATCAGCAATTTAATGACTGTATTTCAGCCAGTAGAAGAGCTGAACTACATGTTAATTTACAGTTACAAAATCTGATGTTGAAACTACAGAGGATATCTTAGCTGGTTTTAACCGAGGTGCACAAATCATTTTTACGAAGCAGGCTGTATGGCTGTAGAGGCGGCCATGTTGTTACCGTAGTAAATCATTGGCGTTTCCAGAAAGAAATTGTCTGATGAATTGCCTTCAAAAATTCAATAAAGTAACTATTAGCACACGATCATTTCCCTATCAGGAACAATTAGAAATACTTTATATACTTTCATAATGAGAGGTGGGTCGAGCAACCAAAAACTGTACTTAGGCAAAGGTACTGTACAAAATAGGTATCCAAATAGAAGTAAAAGTAGTCATTAAACGAATTACTTGCATTAGAGTATAAAACTACTGAAATAACAGCGAGTAACTTAGTAAGAAAAAATACTGACAAAATACTGCCTTTGACTACTCCTTTTTTTGTTTTGTTTGCCTGGACTGTAACAGCAGGACTGATTTACTGATACAGTTACACCACTGGTGAATGCTGTGACTTCCTGTTCAAATTAAAAGCCCTTGTTTTAAATTAAAAGCCCTCTAGAGTTTCATACAGAGTCCAGCCATATATAAGGTTTTGACCTTGTCTTTTTGATGTGAATATGAGTGACATCTCAACCACAGAGATCCACCAATGGTTATTATATATAATTATTAGATATTACATCATCAACAATAGTTTTGTATCTCATAGGTATGATCACAAAATTCCCATCTGAATGTTCCATGTTATAATCATTATATTTTATTATTATCTTTTTCATTATACTTATATTGTTGTCTCCTATATATCATGAGAAAGACCATCCTTTTGCGTCTCCTCTCATCTGGCTACATGATTGATGACATTTCATACAAAGACACACACAGGCCAACAAGTGCAATTTAATCAAAAGGTTATAGAAGTATGTAATGCAGTAAATGGAGCTCATTATTACCCACCTCTGTCTGGAGTCAGGTCAAAATTTTCATTTCTTTTGAGGCCCAGTAGCTTCTGGGTTAAGCTCTGCGTGCCCAATCCAACTGGTGACCTTTGTGGCATCTCTCCTTTTCTTCCTCTCTTTCTCATTTCCTGTCATCTCTACCAGTGCCATCTAAGAGGTATAAATGCCCTCAAGATAGGCAATTAAAGATTTTAGTTTGTTTGTTACATTGGTTTATGACCATTACCATCAAAAGTTAAGGCAGTTTTGTCACCCTCAGATGCACTTTGTGTTTAGAGCTGATTGACAAAGCTAGCACATCAATACTCATGACATGGTGAACATGGAAAAAAAATCATACCTGCTTAAAATCCTCATTTAGCATTGTTTTTGTTAGTGTGTTGCCACCCTGATACATGCATTTTGCTCAGAGCTCCTTTGTGCATAAGCACAGACTCACAGAATTGGTAGCAACGGTGTCAATATCTTGTTTCTGCTATAAATTACTAAAACTACATCAACGAGGTAGCACCGACCTGTGCCCGCCTCTTCTCCTAACCTCACCTGCTCAGTATGCCCACTACATCTCTGCAAACAGAGAGCGATATTGTTCTCTTCTGAACCAAACACCCCCTACCCCACAGACTTTGCATATAAGTTACCCTTTTCCTCTCCTCTTTAAGGCTGCAGGTCTTTTATAACAGAGTAGATGCTAAACGACATGAGTGATTTTGTTTGGTATTGTCTGGAAAGTGACACACACCAGGGTTTGACAGAGAGGCACAGCAGGGACTGCCTCAGACCTGTTTGCCCTTATGAAGAGATATCGGCGTTTTGACCATAGGGGTCCGTGCCCATCAGTAATGACCTTTTCAAACACACACACACACACACACACACACACACATACACACTGAACACATTGTATTGAGGTTGCACCCTTGCCAGCCAAGGGCTGCTTTGTTCTGTGAAGAGTTGCGACTGCATAAATCAAAGATTTAAATATGTTGATGTATTTCCTTTTAACAGCACCACAGACAGAAGCATGCAGGAAAACAGCTACGGTGCCTTTTCTGATATTTGTATATTGATATTTGTTTCTGATATGTGTAATTTGCATTTAGCCATTAAAACATATTAACATAAGTACTGTATAGGAAAGGTTTTTGATGAGCTTGACAGACAATGAGTCAATACTTATTAGCATCAACAATGTATTAAGTTTATAGTTTTCAATAACTGACTTAATAGTATGTTGTAAACATTTATAGGTGGGGTTTTTTCTGAGGCTGGCTAGAGGAGGATTACAGTTGCTTTGATGGATCAACAACAACAACAAAAAAATTGCTGAAATTGTACTGTTAAACTGTGTTCAAATTAAATTGATCCATTTGCCCAACATGGGGAGCCATGACACACTTGCTCTTTTCACCAGTTTTCAGTTGTTTTTTTGAAGAGTTTGCCAAAGGAAACTAGCAGTTCTCCAGATATGAAGTTTAAGAAATCTGTGAGAAATTCTCTTCAAGCCTCTAAATTTTGGAGCTTGCATGTGGATTTCAGAGATGAACACACTGGAAGTGATTATGTGCCATGAATGATTATGGGTTAATGCGAGCAGAAAGTGACAGTAATAAAGCACCGCAGGATTACAGACCGACTGACTGGCAGGCAGAGCGAGACACTTCCTCCTCCTGAAAGCATTACTTCCTGAATTTCCATTTCAATCAGTGGCTGCCTCCTGGGAAGCCCCCCAGCCCCAGAGCCTAAATGGGAGGAGTCAAGCCCCCTTTTTGCCAACAGTGGTTAGCATCGAGCAGCACAGCCTGATGCCTCTGCGTTGCACACCTCTTTCACACCTGTGAAGAACCATAGAGAGTTTCCATGCTGCACAATCTCCATTTTCCCCAAATTCCACCTCCCGATCTCACTGTTCCCTCCCCCTCACCCCCCTCTCCCTTCAAAGACACCTCACTATCTTTAAGCACAATGTGATAACACCAAACTTTTCTACCATATTATACATAGAAGTTGGAACTCTTACTAAACTTGACTTTCACTTCCCTATAGTCATCACTATACTGAGAGGAAAATAATTGAACACATCAAATTATAAGGACTACTCAGTAGATTATTGCCTGCCCTGGGGGCCTGTTTCCTCCTAACTCAGTCATGGGTCATTTGAGTTGGTCATTACACATTGTGTCTTCAGGCCTTGGAAATGGAGATCCTGTTTAGGGGTGTAATTTAGCCACATAATCTGGGTTAAAAGGTGGGTGCAGCTCTCTAAACAATGCGCCTGTCTCCTCTATGTATGTGACATGCAGGCTATGCTGAGGAGTCGAAGCAGCACTTTCTGTCTGTAAGTGGGATGCACTGATGCTCACTGACATAAATAGGTCCTGCATATTTGGTAACACATCGCCTGGATATATTTGGATGTGTTGCAATAAAACCTCTGTTTGCTCTCTCTTGTGCTCCTTCTCCGTGTTTTATATAAGGCTGTCACAACCAAAAATGTTTTATCTTTTGTGCAAATGAATTGTGGTGGGACAATTTTCTAATATTCACATGCAGGGGCAGTCACATATAATATCCACTTGAATGCAGATGTGCTCAGGGAGAATGTAGATACAGTGATCAGGGTAAAATTAGGCTAGAGTAAGTGATTCACTGACTGTCTCCTTCTACTGCTCATTCTCTCTTCCTATCTCCTGTCAATACTGTAAGTGAGATGAAAGGGCTGTTTTGGTGAAATACAATAGACATTTCTGCCTCCGGGTCCACTGACTCAGGATCGATGGCTGCCAGGCATGTTTTCCTGTAACTAACGTACATGAATACCATCAGAAGATGGATCTGTAGTTAGTCACAACGATTTTTTTTCTCCCATGATTTGAGACAAGCCATGTGCACGGAGAACATTATCTCAGCAGGCTTTGGTGCGCTCCTTTTGTACAAGGCTGAAAATTAAGGGCATCTGTAAAAAGTCAGAGAGGATTCCTTGCATTGACACACATTATATTGGATTATTTTTGTTTACTGTAGAAGCCCATGCATTTATATCAGCAGCTTGGTTTCACTGACAACCGATTGATCTTTCTATAACAAATAAGAGGTCATGCATACAACGAATGAAAGCTTGTTATTCCCTCTGGCTAAATTGGGGTTACTTTTGCCAACCTCGAACAACCTGAATGTACAACGGTGTATTTGAATAACCGTAATTCTGACCGTATTACACTGTCTAGGCTTTTTTTTCAAGCGGAACATCATGCTACTAAACAATCTTACACACTTCAACAACTAAAAAATGCTTTGCCCAAACAATTTTGGCTCACAAGTGAATCAATATCAGAAAGCTGAAAGATACATAAAGGTTACAAACCTACAGTATTACAATAAAAATGCACTCTATTATAAAATGGTGTGTTTTTACAAATCAAAATCATGTAATAAAATGTCATTATTTTTTTTAAAGTTATTTGACCTTTACAGCAATAAATCCAGGTAATTTTTCACAGTAAGCCAATGAGAATGATACACATTATACTTGTATCATATTGAAAAAGCAAACTAACCCATCCAAAAAATGTCCAGACAACAAAAAAGAAATGGAGGGCATTGATTAATTTACAGCCTTTAATTGTGCAAAGACACTAACATTTTAACACCACTGTGTCTTGTCTTTTTGTATTTTTATCTTTGCAACTTCAAGAAAAATCAACTGTGTATTCTTTTGTTTCTGACGTGATGTTATGGGTGAGGCACTTGAACCACAGACTTTAAAAACTCCCACCCCTGGACTCAGGATCCAACAGACTTTAAAAACTCCCACCCCTGGACTCAGGATCCAACAGACTTTAAAAATTCCTACCCCTGGACTCAGGATCCAACAGACTTTAAAAACTCCTAGCCCTGGACTCAGGATCCAACAGACTTTAAAAACCCCTAGCCCTTGACTCAGGATACAACAGAGTTTAAAAACTCCTACCCCTGGACTCAGGACACAACAGACTTTTAACCTTGTTCAACCTATGAACATGACACAATGACACAATGACATGTGTACATGAGTGAGCAAATCTCAACAAACCAAATGTAGGACAAAGAGTATGTTTGTGTGGGACAAAGTGGGACATGTTACCAATGCTGAGAGATAATCTTAAATTCTGATATGTCCATCCAATTTTAAATCAACAAACAATAGAATTGAATGTTATGTCAGGCTGGCATGTGAAGAACTAAACAAATGTATTTCATTTGAATACAACTTTCCAAACTTTCACTTGAAGTAAACACAGTAAGAACAAAAGGAAGGTGGAGTTTCATTGTAAATGGTTGTCTGTGGTGCCAGCTCACCACCACAGTCTGCTGACCTGTGTGGTCGGGATGTTGCATAGTATGGTCAGCAGGAGTTATTTCAGCTACTGTTTCCTCATCTTTCTGGGAATCATCTTTGTCTTTCGATGTATCCACAGTTTGGTACGTTTCTTTTTACTCCACACATTCATAGAGACTCATTTGTACTGTTTTTCTTAACAACGTGAATTTGATAGATAACTCTGCAAACACAGCAAAAAAACTCAGAGAATGTCCTTCTGCCGTCTCCACCCAGTTAGAAGTACAATTGTAGAAGTAGTAGATGGTGAAAGGTGTGAAACTCTGAGCCTTAAAAGATGAGTAGATGCAGGCTTTACATGTTCGCTCTAGATATCAATGTCTGAGTGTGTATGAAAGTCAAACTGGATTTAATACAAACAGCTGGAACATATTCACTCTCACTAAACTTTTTTTTTCCAATGAACCTCATTTTAGTACATTTTGGATAAAATGATTAATATAGTTAGACTTATTTTTTATTTTTTTTATTTTTGCTTTCATTGGTTCCCACTGGAACCAGTTTTTAGTAGTCTACTTTTCTGTTTTCCCTGTGTGTGTGTGTGTGTGTGTGTGTGTGTGTGTGTGTGTGTGTGTGTGTGTGTGTGTGTGTGTGTGTGTGTGTGTGTGTGTGTGTGTGTCTTTTCAGTTACTTGATGTATAAAAGATAAGCTATCAGTTTCATCAGTAACTTGAGCCAATAAAAGCGTGGGACATCGTCTCAATATGTGGGACGTGGGACACGGCATAAAAATGCTGTGCAGTCCCCCATAAAGTGGGACACCTGGCCACACTGTGTGTACACCTGATGTAGGATGACAATATACAGTATGTTGTTTTCTCCTAGTTATCAGTCTGTTTGCAGAATTTAGAGCTTTGAATTCAAGAGAGTGCTCCCGGTTGGTTCCCTGGAAGCAGAGAAGCTGCAGTTTGCTGGATTTCAATTTGCTAAAAATCATTAGTAACACTTGTGTAGTTGCATTAATTAACATGACAAAATGTATTATTTATTGAACAAATGTGTCATGGATAAACATCCTCAACTGTACTACCATGTACATTTGAAACGTGTTAATGTGTTTAAAAAGTAACTAAACGCCAAGTTGCACCGTCCTCACCGGTTTGTTCTAGTTCTAGGGTATTTTGAGAAGATATGTGAGCTCTGTTGCACAATGCATTCCTAAGGCACATAAGGTTTGATTTTTTTTCTATTTCAAGCTGGAGTAATCAAACCATAACACCAGCTGAGATTGGAATAAATTGCATAGTATTTAGAGTATTTAAAACAAAACTTATCAGAAACCGACTTATCATTGTACAATTGGAATATCATAAAAAAAGATTATTCAATATATACAACACCCCACCTAACACCCCACTGTGATGTAAATCACAGTTGTTGTTTTTTTAAATGTCAGAGCTTTTGAAACCTATATTTTTTGTTTGTTTGTTTTTTTAAGTATGTTTGCCGGTTAATTTTGACCTCTGCACTTTTTTATCCCATTCCTAAACACTGAAATGCCAATGATATGATAAAAATCTGAAGGGTGCAGAGTTGATGAACCTGATTAATGGAAGAGTTACAGCCCAGTCTAAGAGGTAAAGCAAATACACTCCTATCATTGCAGTGATAGTTTCATTGGTCAGCGCTATAAAGACATCTGAGAGCAAGAGCAGATATTTCACAAGCAACAGAAGCAGCCTGACTGCAAGGGACAGGCATAAGCTAGATACACAAAATCTGGGAAAGCATCAACATATGTGTGCAGTGCAAGTACAGGCAGCAGCCTTGGACATCATCCTGAAGGTGGCACCAAAACTGCCCAGAAAAGCATTGGCAAACAACATAAACATTATTGGCATTCAATCAGAACTGTCAGCAGGCTATTTGGATGAAAACATATAAAGGGCAAGTTCAGTTATACAGTAATTTGCATCATTTTGTTGTGTCATGAGATTAGAATTTGAGTAAATAATATTGAATTAGTTTTGGTGTGATGAGATGTCATTATTTAAATTATTTGCTCCAATTTTTGTATAAGAAAAGGTCCAAGCCTTCTGCTGGTTAAGGCAGAAAACAGAGAAAAGAGGAGGAAAAGAGGTACGTCATCTGATGTCAACATAAAATACAGTTTTGTGTGTAGAC
Source organism: Embiotoca jacksoni (assembly GCF_022577435.1). NCBI lineage: Eukaryota > Metazoa > Chordata > Actinopteri > Embiotocidae > Embiotoca > Embiotoca jacksoni. The sequence continues at coordinate 8,512,111 of NW_027185229.1, read as the reverse complement.
ATTTCAGTTGTAGTATAAGGCTAACTAGTTAGCCAAGTAGCAATAAAGCTCATGCTTGGTAATGATGTTACAATAGCTTCTTGACAGAGCCTAATATCAGCTAGTGCACCAAAATGACTGGAGCTGGCCCTGAGTGTGCTAGGGCTGTCACTTTTTCCCGAAAATTTAATTCGAATGAATATAAAATGACACAAAAAAAAATTCTTACCCCCCCCCCCACATGCCTTTCAAAAAATATTATATTATTTTCGTCATTCTATTTTTAACTTTACTTTAACATAACATTTTCCAGCAATCAGATTTTTAACCGTCGCATTAAACACATAACAATAACACTTTTATATTGCACTTTTCACACATTCAGTGACAGTCAAAGTCAAAGCCTCCTGAAGCTGAAGCCTGCATAATAGACAATCAGATGAGGCTGTGCACTTAGAGTTGCTTTGCTGATCTGAGATGTCTCTGCTGCCTCACTTGGGTGTCAACGTCAACAAACAGCAAGTTCTTTGTTGCACATCTTGGGTGTAGAACACAAAATACTTATACACAGTGCTTCTCATATTTTGTTGTCTTTTATTTTGCGTTGGTCTGATTAACAACTAATAATCATAACGGGTCAAATAGGATCAATAAGTCAAGCTGATAATGAATTGTCAGAGCGGCCTCTATTGGATGACAAGGTAAACCATTTCAAACGATCTGCTCGCATATAGACACATTTTTAAATTCAAATAGGTCGTTACAGTTCAAATGTTTATGACATTCGAACAAATGTTTGAGTCTCAAATAAAAAGTGACAGCCCTTGTGCGTGCACAGTTTTGAGCAAGAGAAGAGTAAATATGAGCGTAAGCAGGGACCATCTGTGTGTGAGGACAGGTTTTTGTAAAATGCTTTACATAACCTAAACACAAAATCAAGAAACCATGTACTCCAATCAAAAGATCATAGTCTTGCATACAATTTGGAATAAACCCCAATAAAGGTACCAAAGCTAAATATTTGTTTGTCTGTTCTCAAGTCTAGCTGATTGTGTCTGTGTGCATATATTTCTCTGCATATTAGTGGGCACATTTGGTTGAGAATGTTCTGTGAGCAAATATACATACAAGACAGGATTCCTGATTTTATTTCCTTTTCTGTTGGCAACTGAAGGCATTTTATGAAAACACATGCCTTTTAAATAAACTGAGAAAGCGTTTGATGTGTAAATGTGTATTCAAGTCATGTAAATAGAATGCTATCAGCTACTCAACGTCTGTCTGTCAGAGTTTTCACTTGTCACCAATGTTCTTCTTCTTTATCTCTGCACACTTCTCTCTTATGTACATTTCCTTTCTGCCTTGACAAGAAAGCAAACTGGCAAGCGTAGCCTGAGGCAGAGCAGGAGAGCCTTTGTTTAAAAGGTTAGACATTTTTGCTCATGCTGATAGAGAATTTACAAGCCCAGTGGCTGAGCAACTGTTTAAAATTGTTTCATCTTGGACAGAGTAATCACAAAGCGCCTGAATATGACAAAGCATTACAATTATATGCTCTAGATATTCAGATATGTTGACTATAGAATAACCTTGTTGCTTACAGCATACATTTATTCGTAATCAAAAGAAAGTAATAATAAATACAAATGTTCAAACATACATACATACATTTGCACAATATAGCTTTCACTTCTAATTAGACACCAATTGGTATTTCATCGTCTCGATCTAATCTAATCTAAAAATATAATAATAATACAAATTGTTAGACTAGTATTGATCAAAACTTTGATTTTTTTTTTTTTTTTTTTTTTTTTTTTTTATACCAGTCTTTTGTTTTAACTTAGACATTTTTTAATAGAAGTCCTTTGGAGCCAGAGTTTTTTTTTGGAGCCATTCTTTAGGGGCCCCCTGTGTTATTGCACTTCAACGCATTTGCGCATTGGTTCACTTTTCAGACTACGTCCGTTTTTGTATACAGTCTGTGGATTTAACAAAAGTGAATCTTGATACCTTCAATGTGAATTGTGTTTTATTGCTACACAATCCACCAATAATTACAACAATAAGTTCAGGTGGATACATTGAACAGCTTGTAGTTACTTTAATTTAGAAAACATTAACAGAGGAAAAATATTCTAAGCTGGAGAAAGATAAGGCCTTAACATAAGAAAAAAAAATTTTTTTTTAAAGCAAATCCCCTAAAATCTTTGTCAGTGTTTCATCATTTTATTTTTCACAGGGTACATGATGATGTTTACAGTCAAAATATAATCCCTGATTTTACATTACATTTACTTAAAAAGCCCTTGGCATCTTTGAAATTTCCAGGGGATATATTTTAGGTAAAAAGTTGATCCTTATAAGTTACAACCTATAATTATATAGGCCTACCATATAGATTCAGGATTCACATGTCCATTGCTGTTAAAACAAGCTGCAGTAACTCTGTTTTTAAGTAAAGAAAATGTTGAAAGAGGAAATGACTTTGCATTTGCTTCCTAAATGTGCCATTAAGCAGCTACACCTGGATTTCAATAATTAAACACAGCCATGTCTTTATCTTGAGGACACTTTTCTGAAGTCTTACACACACTCGCACAAGCACACATGCTCACACTGCTGACATTTAAAATAAAATGAGTGGAAGGAATGGCTTGAACAGGGGCATTTCTCTGTATGCAAAGCCTTTGAGCTTTAGAACTACACTGCACTGGTTAAAGGTTTTTACAACGCAACATATTTCCTTACATTTTTTTTAGACCTACCAGTGGTAAAAAAAAAAAAAAAAAAAGTACTGAAATCAAACTAAATTCCCTGTATATTCTCTCAGGACATGGTGTCTATGATGCCTGTATGTTTAAACATGCAGGCATTCTGCATGTTTAAACATACAGAATGAGACGAAAACGAGATTTGAAACATGTATCTTAAGTTTTGTGTTTTTGTATGCTTTCAAACACGTTCTGCTGTAAAACCCTGCCAATGGAAAAAGCCCCACATGAACAGAACCCCTGTTGTTTGATATAAAAACCATCTAAAGGTCACACGCAGCCGAACCTCCCTCACTCCCACCACTGCTGTTTACTCCATAACCCTAAACATTTGTTCATTTCATTTGTGGCTTTTAGAGGAACAAAATATCCCAGAGATGTTTAGTCCTTTTCAATGTGTGATCTTACCATGAGCTCATTAAAAATAAATGATCTGCAGTTCAACTTTGGCTGCTGACTAACTGCTCTTCTATCTCCCCCTATGTATAATCTGATGGAATTAAAAAGTTTGTATTAACATGAATAATTCCACCCTCAAGGGGATTTACATTTACACAGTATGATGGCAACTTGTGTAGACACACTAATCATGTAATCATGTATTTCCAGCCTAGCTGTCATGTGACATGGTCCAGGAACCTAAATCATGACATTTAAAAATGCAATTTTGTCAATACTGTGAACAAGTATATAAATAGTTAGTATAGATGCTCCTCTATATGTCTGGTCCTCAGGCTGAATCCTTTGTAGCTAATAATCTTAAAAATTGAATTTAAACAGCCAGCACTTTTTTTAATTATTTCTAGTGCACTTTTAAATTCAATATTTTTTTTGCCAAAGTGCCTCAAAAAGAAAAAAAATCTAATATACATTTAGAAAATGAAAATGCATAGATAATTTGAAGACTTTAATAATAGAACAAAAATAAAATCAGTCGTATAGTAGTGGCGGAGTAGTGTTACAAATTGTGATCTTTTAGATAGGATTTTCTCAGTGGCAATAGAGAACTAAGGTCCCTATTAGTCATTAGGGCAGCATTAAACAAGGCTAAGAATCTGTAGAAATGCTAGCAGCTCTACAAAGCTGTACTTCACAAGGTCAGAGGATCCCCAAAATGACAAGGATTTTTCATCTGGGAAATACACGTCTAAAGAAAAGTTTGTTTAGATGTTTAGATTTTCCCTGAATAAGAAAAAATATTGACCCGTTTTTGGTGTTAAATGAAAATCACAGGATCGTCACAGTCGATATGATTCATCTCTGAAACATGAATGTCTATACAAAGGTTTTGTGGGAATCCATTCTGATTTTGTAGCCAGCCCAGTGCAAATGCAACGTAAATCCAGGCGCAGTGGTATTTTGGTGCGGCGCAATGGGCCTTTGTCCACGCTTGCGCCAATTTGCAATTTTCGCAGACCAAGGTGAACCCTGTTGTGCCATCCACCCATCTCGGCGGTTGTATCGCTGAGCATTCACCAGTGCAGTGCAATTGTATGGTCAACTTGCGCCTGTGCATCTGCCAGCTCAGACTAGGGCTAAGTGTGGAGAAGCTATTATTGTGGCTTCAGTGGGCAAGCGCACATGAACAGACCTATACAAAATGCCGCAGACCCGTTTGGTGGATATCCTATATATTTAAACACACTTACCTAAAATAATTTAAACACATTTTTTGGTGATTGCAACTTTCCAATTCAGTAAATCATGTAAAAAAAATTAAGTGGACTTTTATCTATTACACTGGATGTGAATCAGGCAGTTTGCTGTGTGTCATGCGGCAGTAACCAGTCTGCTTCTTCTTCGTTCATAACATAGTGACAGTCCACTTTGCCACAGTAGTCTTGAAGGGAACGAGAGGAGCTGATTTGATTGGCCATAACTGAAGTCGGCTGTGACACACCTAATTATCTATTCCTCCTACTTCACGACCGTGCCGCACTGTGCCAGATTCATGCCTTCACCAAAATACCAACCACGTTTGGCACATATACTTGCCCAGAACACCTTCGCTTGAGTGCACTCTGATGAGGCTGATGAAAATAGGGCCCACAATTCCATCCCAAGAGCCATTTTGCTATGATGAGGGTCAAAACTCTTAAAACCTGTAGATATTGACCAGGGAAATAGTTGCTTCTGTGTTTTGCAGTTACAACAAAAGCCTAGAATAAACTGTGGTAAGCCCAATGAGCAAGCAATTCAAGTTCAAGGTACTTCTCTATAGTACCTACATCTGTCAGTGTGTGTGTGTGTGTGTGTGTGTGTGTGTGTGTGTGTGTGTGTGTGTGTGTGTGCTTATGTGAGAGAGAGAGAGAGAGAGAGAGAGAGAGAGAGAGAGAGAGAGCGAGTGGGAGAGTCTAATTTCAGTATTGATATCACAGATTTCACACACCAGGCACCAAACTGTCTGAACACTTTAAAGGAAGCCCCTTGCAGCAATAAATCCTCTGTCTTATGCCAACAGAGACTCATGTGCGTCCTTTCAATGACTGACTTTCCTAATTGTTTTCAAAGCGTCTGCTGTACTGCTCCAAGGCACAGGACCTTTGCTTCTGACACTTCTTCAAAGCAAATACCTGTTATTTTACTCCTCACATCTTTTGGGTTGTTTGTCCCACCTGTCCAAAATATCTTACAAAAAGATCCCAAGTCAAAGGTCTGAGGTCAAATGTTGAAGGATTAATAAAACAGCGGAGGGCAGGGAACCCTTCCCACTTCCTTGTGTTGGCGCATCCATAATACATAACCCAATATCAAGGACCATCACAGTCGAGAGCGACAGACTAGGTATAGCACAACGGTCATTCCAGGTCGCAAATCCAGTAATCTATATTTCAGGAGTTATCTTGTGAAAGCGAAGCCCCTCTGTTCTTTATGATCAATTATAAAAGATTCCTTTTTGTTTTCCTCTATACTTTTTTAATCTTAGTTTTTAATGCCACATCAATCTTTCATGGCGCCGGTCTTCCTGTCTTTTGTGTGATGGCTTTGATGTTAGCCTGCACTTTCCCCACCTGAATCCCATGTATTTTTCATATCCTCTCTGACAAGCAGTTACACATTCACAATGCATTCCACATTGCATTGTTAAAAGTATAATTTTATGATAATAAAGTGCTGTTCATATATAGAATAATAACATCCAGGGAATCAAACAGGAATCAGTTACAATGAGAAAAATGTATCGAGTTCTATCAGACAAATCATATGAATGAGGGTCAAAAGCCCAAATTTCACAGCACTTGCCTTTTAAAATAAAACACTATTATTTTCCCACAATGGAGACGCTTTCACCCTGGAAAGTTATTAGAGCTTACTACGACTAACAGAATGCTCATACTGAGAATAATATAGGCCAATATTACAGCTTTAAATTGTGCTTAATTTGTTCAGTTTACGAATGCATGCAGTAAGTCTATGCAATGCCAGGCAGGTCTCTGCTTGAAGCTCTCTGACTGTTGGCTGTACAACACAATGTAGCACAGGGTCAGATGGGGGTATCATTAATTAAAAGCATGTGCTCCACGGAAGTGACTCCCTGCAATGTAATAAAACAAGTTTATAGGCCTCAGCTGCCCACATTCTTTTTCCCCACTTTTCATCTCTATGACAAAATGCCCTCTCCCTGCTCAGAGAATAACTCTCTGCTCACTGACAGCTTCAGGATTATGACTGTGTGGAACGAGTGTGAGGTGAGAGGGAATGGGAGGTAACAACTGGGCTCCTCAAAGTCATCATGACAGCCATAGATTACAGAGTATCCTTTCCCTCACTCTCCCTGTCAAGCGGACAGCGTGCGACAGCGTGCGACAGCGTGCGACAGCATGCATGTTGATCAGTTGTGGAAAAGATGAGGGAGGAAGGACGGCAGGAGAGGATCATATTGCCTTGGCCCTGGGAAGAAAAGCCACCTGATCTCACTGCTGCTGATGCAGCCCAGGCGCCTCTCGCTATCCCACTCAATAGGTGGAGACAGGAAGGGCTTGTGTGAGTTGAGTGATGTGACTATAGAGCCATAGGTGTGCTCAGCTCAGCTCTTTGTGTCTACGTTCACACTCTTGACTGCTCGCACCTGGTTTCTGGAGTCACATCAGCGCTAGGACATGTAGTATCGCATCAGCCAAACGTCATCACATCCGTTTTACTAATCCTACACAATCAGATGCAGTGATATCACTCTTGTAACAAGTGCCTCTTAAAGTGTAATGGTAAATGCTGAAATAAGTAAAAGCAACTCAAGAAGGGAGCAGACATTAAGTCATTTCTGTAACCCTATTATCTCAGTTTTATTGCTGTAAAGTTCTCCATTCAAACCGGGGTAGATACAAAATGATTCTCTTTGTAAGAGCCTTTTTAACCTGTCGCTGCCCCTCGCTGACTTTTCAATATGTTCAATGCTAGCCATCATCAATGAATTACAGTTCCCGTGGTCAGCCTCTTCGTAATGTAAAGCTGTTGGGTATCGTGGGTTGCCAGTTCTAATAGCATGTTTATGTTCAGCCAGTCTGGCTTTCAGTTTACGTTTTGTTCTTCCGATGTGGAAACAGCCAGATGGACACGCAAGTCTGTAAACAACATAAGATGTATTGCAGTTTATAAATTACTTTATAGTATACTTTAGGCCTGATGTTATGTCAGTAAAGCAGTTGGTATTGGTCATATTACAGCAATGATTACAATTTCCACACTTGTTGACCTGTTGTGGTCAACCACATTTTCTGTTGTCGAGGTTCAAGATGACTTTTTACAAATTTGTCATTCAGGGTTGGGGCTCTTCTGAAGCAGATCATATCTGGAAGTGCTTCTCGAAGGAAACTGTCACTTTTCAACATCTCCCAGTTTCTTGTGATGATCTGTTTGATTCTGTTTGCTTCACTGCTGTATTGTGTTATGAAGTATACTTGACCTGAGCACTTTGCGATAACTTGCAATGAGTCTTTTACAGCACTGTGGAGGAATTATGGCCCACTCATCTTTGCACATCTTTGGGGTAATCTTTGCAGAGTTGTTGTAATTCAGCCACATTGGAGGGTTTTCGAGCACGAACCACCTTTTTAAGGTCATGCCACAGCATCTCAATAGGATTCAGGTCAGGACTTTGACTAGGCCACTCCAAAGTCTTCATTTTGTTTTTCTTCAGCCATTCAGAGGTGGACTTGCTGGTGTGTTTTGGATCATTGTGCTGCTGCAGAACCCAAGTTCGCTTTGGTCACGAACAGATGGTCAGACATTCTCCTTCAGGATTTTTTGGTAGACAGTAGAATTCATGGTTCCATTTATCACAGCAAGTCTTCCAGGTCCTGAAGCAGCAAAACAGCCCCAGACCATCACACTACCACCACCATATTTTACTGTTGGTATGATGTTCTTTTTCTGAAATGCGGTGTTACTTTTACGCCAGATGTAACGGGACACACACCTTCCAAAAAGTTCAACTTTTGTCTCGTCAGTCCACAGAGTATTTTCCCAAAAGTCTTGGGGATCATCAAGATGTTTTCTGGCAAAAATGAGACGAGCCTTAATGTTCTTTTTGCTCAGCGGTGGTTTTCGTCTTGGAACTCTGCCATGCAGGCCATTTTTGCCCAGTCTCTTTCTTATGGTGGAGTCATGAACACTGACCTTAACTGAGGCAAGTGAGGCCTGCAGTTCTTTGGATGTTGTTGTGGGGTCTTTTGTGACCTCTCGGAAGAGTCGTCGCTGCGCTCTTGGGGTAATTTTGGTCGGCCGGCCACTCCTGGGAAGGTTCACCACTGTTCCATGTTTTCTCCATTTGTGGATAATGGCTCTCACTGTGGTTCGCTGGAGTCCCAAAGATTTAGAAATGGCTTTATAACCTTTTCCAGACTGATAGATCTCAATTACTTTCTTTCTCATTTGTTCCTGAATTTCTTTGGATCTCGGCATGATGTCTATCTTTTGAGGATCTTTTGGTCTACTTCACTTTGTCAGGCAGGTCCTATTTAAGTGATTTCTTGATTGAGAACAGGTGTGGCAGTAATCAGGCCTGGGTGTGGCTAGAGAAATGGAACTCAGGTGTGATAAACCACAGTTTAGTTGTGGAGGGAGGAGGCAAACACTTTTTCACACAGGGCCATGTGGGTTTGGATTTTTTTTTTTTCTCCCTTAATAATAAAAACCTTCATTTAAAAACTGCATTTTGGGTTTACTTGTGTTATCTTTGACTAATATTTAAATTTGTTTGATGATCTGAAACATTTAAGTGTGACAGACATGCAAAAAAATTGGAAATCAGGAAGGGGGCAAACACTTTTTCACACCACTGTAGGATGCCATTGTCATCTTTCGAAAACTTTTAAATCAAGAAAATGTATTTCAGTTAAAGAAAACTCTAGACTAAGCTTTAAGTTGCTATTAGTGTTGTTTAAATATGAGTGGGACTGAAGAAGTTCTACCTCTGACCCAGACTACAGTAGAAGAATGTCATGTTTGTATCTGCCCCACCATATAATATCTAGATAAACATTTAGGCCTGAATACACAAATCATTCTTCCCAAAGACCCATAAACAGATTGGAATAATTAGGTGCAAAACATTGCTGTACCTTTTTTCTGTTTATAAAATTTATTCTGAAACAGGAAGGCATTATTATTTAAAGTCCATTCTGCAAGTTGCAAGATAAAGGCAGCAGAGGGCATCTGTTCTGGTTGTCTCTTTTTCAAGAAATGGGATAAAGCCTTTAGTCCCTCCTTATGATCAATGTTAGTATATATTGATTCTATATCAATAGTCACTAAAAGTCATGTTCTTTTTGTGAAATCCAATCTTCTTATTTTGCCTTTAGGAGCATTTCGTTAAGTTCCATAATAATCACGATTATCAAGTTGTCGTATGGCCTCTTTGATGTATTGATCTCTACCCCACACTGTTACTGCTCTTTTAATTATGTTTTCATTAGTTGACATACATTTTTTTAAAGCCTCTGTCTCCTCTTTAGTCAAGTTGTTATCTCCTTTTCTCTTGGATGTAAAGAGTTTGTCCACTTCATATGTCACTTTTTTTATAGAAAGTATTCAGAGTCTGCAGTTCTTTTTGTGTCCTGTGGAGCGTAGGAGCGGGAGGCTGCTTGATTGGAGTTAGTACAATACCAAACTTTCAGTTGCAGGTTACGATGGAACTTCAATAGATCCACCTTTGTTTGAAACTCTCTTGTAGTGTTTGTGGGGGCAAAAGTGAGTCCTTTAGATAGAACAGAGACATGGCTGGGGGAAAGTGGAATACCAGAAATGTTGATCACTTGTTCCTCTTGGTTTTGCTCCTCGTATATCAGCCGTAGCTTGGAGCTTTTTCTTGTCCTGCCTCTGCCTCGTCTGGTCTTCTGCTTTGATACAGTTGTATCAAAAATCAGATATAACTGGAGTCCCACCAAAAATATCTGCTGTAGGTTTTGTTTTTATTGAGCTCCATCAAACATTATTTTACCCCTATGGAGCCACAGCAACAGTAAATGGAGGTATATTTATTTAACTACTGTATATTCTTAATGCCATGCACACACTCACACACTACAACAACAACAAATTTTTTTAAAAATGTGTCATGTGACAAAAATCAGAATTGGGTGCTTTTCAGCTGCAGTGTGAATGTGCCCTTGTCTTTCCATCTGTCTATCCTGGCTCCTTCCATCTTTACCCTGTTGGACGTGTCCACCTGGCTGATTCTGTCACCTTTCTATCATTTTTTTCGACGTCGCTTTCTCCCTCCACTGGTCTGCCTCAGTGTCCCATTTGAACCTGTTTCCTTTTCTTCTGCTGCTGTCTCTCCCTGTCGTCTTTCCTCTCACGTTCTCTCCTGACACCATCATTTTGTCCCCTCAGAAACTCTCTCTCCTCCCAATCCCAGATGGATTAACATACATTACATATTTCACAGTGGCTCTGCAATAAAAGACTGTATCCAGCTTGTTTTTCCTAGAGCACAAACCGGTATGCACATCTATCCAAGGTCAGGACAGACCTGAATGGCCCACCTTAATTCATTTTGGGGGTGTGCCAGTACTTTGGTATGTCGTCTATTTTGCATCGCCTAGTGGCCCAGGTGTTGCTTTTAGATTACACTGTGCTCACAAAGGCAAAGAGAAGGCCTGTAATCAGGTTAGCCGGATAAAGATACGCAGCTCCTCTCCCTCTTCATGAAATTACAGCCATTGTCAACCCTCAGGACCATTTATCCCTGAGGTTCTCTGACGGGCGAGATGGAGCCGTGTCTGACTGTGTCTGGCTGGGAGTGTGTGAGGGGAGACATGATGGCGATGCAGCTGGAGGTAAACTGGTGCTGGAAGAGACAGGGCAGCAGGCCTCAGCAAAGGGGAAAATAGGAAGCTGAATCACCATCACAGCATGCATCTCTACCTTCCTAGACAGGTTTCTCTGGAGACATTTGCCAGACAGCAGAGCATCTGCTATTAGCTCCAAATTTAGTTAGGATTCCCATGCTCCCTCATCACCGATTCCTCTGTCTCAGTTATGCAATCGCTACAGCAATCATATACATGTATAATACAATTCACGTCGCTCTCAGTCTATTAGTGAAATCACTCAAACAAACTGGAGTGCTGCCATTTCACACCGTGACCTCACCACCCACGGTCAAAAAATAATTAATTGTGTTGTAGGTAGTCAAGGCACACATCATTAACTTTTAGCAGTGTTTCTGTGGGTGAAAACTAAACAATCGATGAAAAACACCCCAGGAAATCTGACCTGAGGACATCACATGGAAACGAAAAAATCTCTCTCTGCCTTGGGAGAGTGGAGAATTGGAATTATTGATATCGGCCCTGAGCTTGTACTTGTCGTTCAGAAAGTATATTTTTGAAAATAAATAAGTTAACAAAGCGGGGGGAATAATGTACAGTGCATTTGGAAACTATTCACAGCGCTTCACTTTTTCCACATTTTGTTATGTTACAGCCTTATTCCAAAATGGATTAAATTATTTTTTTTTCCTCAAAATTCTACACACAATACCCCATAATGACAAAGTGAAAAAAGTTTGTTTAAATTTTTTGCAAATCTATTAAAAATAAAGAACGAAAATATAACACGTACATAAGTATTCAGTCTTTGCTCAATACTTTGTTGAAGCACCTTTGGCAGCAATTACAGCCTCAAGTCTTTTTGAGTATGATGCTATAAGCTTGGCACACCTATTCTTGGGCAGTTTCTCCCATTCTTCTTTGCAGGACCTCTCAAGCTCCATCAGGTTGGATGGGGAGCATCGGTGCACAGCCATTTTCAGATCTCTCCAGAGATGTTCAATCGGGTTCAAGTCTGGGCTCTGGCTGGGCCTCTCAAAGACATTCACAGAGTTGTCCCGAAGCCACTCCTTTGTTATTTTGGCTGTGTGCTTCGGGTCGTTGTCCTGTTGGAAGATGAACCTTCGCCCCAGTCTGAGGTCCAGAACGCTCTGGAGAAGGTTTTCATCAAGAATGTCTCTGTACATTGCTGCATTCATCTTTCCCTCCATCCTGACTAGTCTCCCAGTTCCTGCCGCTGAAAAACATCCCCACAGCATGATGCTGCCACCACCATGCTTCACCATAGAGATGGTATTGGCCAGGTGATGAGCGGTGCCTGGTTTCCTCCAAACATGACGCTTGGCAGTCAGGCCAAAGAGTTCAATCTTTGTTTCATCAGACCAGAGAATTTAGTTTCTCATGGTCTGACAGTCCTTCAGGTGCCTTTTGGCAAACTCCAGGTGGGCTGTCATGTGCCTTTTACTGAGGAGTGGCTTCCGTCTGGCTACTCTGCCATACAGGCCTGCTTGGTGCAGAGATGGTTGTCCTTCTGGAAGGTTCCCCTCTCTTCACAGAGCAACGCTGGAGCTCTGTCAGAGTGACCATCAGGTTCTTCCAGATCTACCACAACACTTGATGCTCTCTGCTGACAAACCTCCTCACTGTTCAGCCATTAGGCTGCTCAAAATGCAGCATTATCTAAAAAAATTTTTTTTTTAAAAAAAGGGGCAAACATTAGAAGTCAGGATAGCAGTCGTATTTGGTCGAGAAAACAAAGGCAAGCTAAAGTTATCCATTAAAAATAGACACCACATTTTGCAGACCGACTTCCTGGTTCAACTTTGACCTGGCCTTTTTTATGGCAAGAGTGGATCAATAAGTTGAGAGGCTGCTCATCTTGTGCACAAACAATGCACTGCTGGAGCAGTGGAAAGCTATAACCCTAATTAGTAAGTGTTACAAATTTCATCGCTTGATCAAAATTAGCACCTAAGTTAAGAACGTTTTTGTGAGCGCTGGTCCATGCACATGTTGATTTCTCCATGGCCTTGACCAGAGGGCGCACATATTTAAACTCCCACATACAGACACACTCCCACACCCAGACGTTTACTGGCAAGATAGTTTACATTGCTAAACACAGTCTGAGCAAACTCTCTCGCAAACTCGCTTCAGAAACATGGTGACAATGTGCTTTGCTTTCTGCATGAAGACACTTGACAAGACAGAGTTAGAGGATTCATATTTGATAAAAATGGGTTTGTATAAAGATTGCATTGATGTTGCAATGTCTATTCCAGTTACTTATATATGCCTGGTATTTTTTAGATGGAGTTGCCCTCATTTAATTTGTTGACTGTGTTTGCATCGTAAGGTTTCTGAGGCTTTTGCTCAAAAAAGAAACATACAACCTAGTGAATGCTTTCTGCAATATTTATTTACCTTTTAAATATTCCCACTTGTTAATCCCATTTCACAAAAACCCGGCAGGTTCTTTTGAGGTAGGCACACAAGCAGGAGACATACATCTGCAACATTATGCCTCATTAAACCTCAGGATGTTCATTTTATGCCACAGTTGTTTCGCAGCTCTTACCTTTTCTCATCACACCTTGTGAGCACTTGAGCAAATAAGCTCAGAGGGATTTGTTTTGTTTATAGATTTAAAGATGTAGAGAGAAAAATAATTTTTTAGAATCTGTGGATTCCATTTTTTTTTTTTTTTTTTTTCCCTAAAGTTACAATTTTGGAAATTCTCCATTTTGCCCACTATGAAAGTGCTGACTAGTAAATGCAGCTGTTTTAGGACTTTACTTCTCAGAGAGTCAAATAGTGTCACCTGTGTAACATCACTCGGTTTGCAGTCACAGAGCTTCACTCACATGTGAAGTGAAGAGTAAGGCTGTCACATTAACTCTGCCCACCCTATCTGCCATAACCTCTTCTGGATGATGGAAAACACATCAAGTGCATGTTACCACAGACACCTGGCTGTTTCATTTCATAATACTGCAAGTGCATTGGCCTTCATCAGTGAGCTACAGCCTCAATCACCATTGTGTTCCTCATTCAGAGATAGATTCACAGACACGTTTTTTTTTTAATTGAAATATTATTTCTTTAACTTTTATGGTAACTCAATAAACTGTAAAAAAGTAATGGCTTGAAAAACCTTTTACATACATTTTAACTATTGTTGTAAACATGTGCTGCGTAAGTAAAATTTTATTATGCATGATGAATTATGTATGTGAGCACAATATCTATATGCAAACACCACAGACCAGACATTAAGCCATTAATTGGTTTTATGTAATAAAACTTTCCTCTCAAAGTATTTCTTCTCCTTGTGTATGCAGTGACCCAACCTTATCTACTGGCAAACAGACTGGATTGCCGATTTAAGATGAATAACACAAATCAGCTTACTCACAATAACACAAAAGGTCTGCCAAATACAGAGAAGCTCTGTCAGCACTTTGAGAGAGGCGGCAGCAGGAAACGAACTCCACTGACAATGTAAATCATAGATCAGTTCATTAACAAAATGGCACTAATGGATTTACATTGGGGTCAGAACATTACCAACTGCCGAGAGGATCCTGACTCTCTGTATCCCATTCGCTGAACATTTTAAATCTCTGTTCCACACCGCAGACACAAGTGGAGGAGATTTTAACCTAAAAGCAAAAGCTGAAAGTGTCAGGATCCCTGTCTGACCCTGTGTTTTTACCTTTGTTCCCCCCAATCATCCTCTCCTCCTGTGTTCTAGTATTCCTCTTTTTGTTGTTGTCCGCGATGTGCTTTATGTTTTGGTCTGTGTCTGGAGGGTGTGGATTTCTCCACTGCCTGCCTCCAGACACCTCCCACTTCCACTCCCCTGATCAGCCAGCACAGCTGCTGTTAATCCAGTTAATCACCTCCTGGCAGTATATCAACTCTGGTCCTGCACTCCAGCATTGTCAGTTCGTTCTGTCTTCTCACCTGGTACCGTGCCGCCCACTGCCGCCCACTGCCGCCGTAAGTTTTGATCCTCATTTTTCCTCATCTGGTTCTGACCTCTGTTTTTGTCTGCCTGCCTCAGCAACCTGCCAGCGTGCCTGCAGTCTGCCTGACCTGTCCCCTCATCTTGCCTCAGACTTACCTGATGTCCTGCGGAGATCCACGGAGATCCCACCGCTTGCTCTCACCTGCTATCCTGTGTCGGCCCACCAAGGTCACCAGTAAACTCTGACCTGCAAGTCCTGCATCGATCCGCGGAGATCACCGTCGACGTCGAGCCTGCTGCTCCCACTGTCTCGCCTCTGCCTCGCTGCTGCTCCAGTGTCTGAACACTGGGCAGCTCCACCAGTGCGTTTTGAACTCAGCCCCAGCAGGAGAACTCCGGTCTTCCCCAGCCAACACAGCCTTTCCTTAGAATGGACTTCTGGTACACATTCACACTTCATCTACAACTCTTCTGCCATAAAACATTCCACTTTATTCTCACTATCTATGCCTCTGTGGCTGCTTTTTGGTCTGCAACCTGCTACCTCATAACAGAAATAATCTTTCTACCATTCAAAGAATGAGATGCAACCTCATAGCATCCACACAAATGACAATAACTGATGTAGTTACTCAACAATACGTAGCAGTACTGAATGCTCTAATTTTCCACATCAACTTTCCATAAAAAGCCTTGAAATATATAAAGATGTAACCAAGCAACAACACATCAGTGTACTGCAAAGGATAATGTATGTATTTTCATGAAAGCAGGCAAAGTTTTTCAGGGTCTGAGTGGGCAGCAATCCCATGTTCCCCCTGCATTTATATATTAACATGTGTGGTTTTGAATGGGAATCTGTCGACTGTGATGGATTGTCAAACCATTCAATGGGTTATTATAAACAAGCCAGTTATTAAGAAATTATAGAACTGCACATGAGTGATCTTTGCTCCAGGATAAAAAATAAATAAAAAAGGCTATGTATGTGACAAGCAGGGGAAGTAGGCTGTGAGTCACAGAATACTTCAGCCTGCACAAAAGCTCCTTTCTTATTTCTCTGGCATAAATTACCTTTGCCTAGAGCCCTTTTTTTTGAAAGTCAAAAAGGGCATTCATGAGACAGGAAGAAACTCTGCAACAGAATTACATGTTGATTGTAAAATACGGGATAAATACCTATGATCTTTAGTCAATTCATTGTTGAATTATTTTGATAGTTTTAAATATTTGGCTGTGATTAATGACTCGTAATTGCTTTGCTTCTATGATGTCGCACTGATTCAGCATTAACACAACCACTGTATTATAATCATTTAGTTATTTATAACTGTCCATCACCTGTATCCCTGTAACCCAGCGTGTAATGTCATTCAGCCACCCTGAGGATATGTGTGTCATTGTCTGCATCAGGACTGTCCAGTGTTGACGTGCTGCTGTGGAGCTGCTGTGTTGTGGCAGTGACTATTTCTTTTTAGAGCAGCAAGCTGCCTGCCTGCTGAGAGAAACTTAGCCCATACAAGGTCAAGTAAAGGTGAGGCACTAGTCTTTTTGGCCCTGGTGTATAGTCTGCTTTACTACTGTGTGAGAAGTGCATTCTGGACTGTGCTCTCACTTCACCCGACTCGAATGAGTGTCACTCCCCTGAGAGAAACTGTCATGGGCAGGAAATGTGCTCTGAGAGAAAGAAGGCACACTTTTCACAACCACTGACATTGGTCATGTCCATGTGTGTCAGCTATTGAGCTGAACTGTGAAGAAATGAATGGAAGCCTGAAAAGAGGCAGCATAAGACAATGCCTCTTCATCAGAAAGCTTATTATTATATAATAATATTATTATTATATTTAAATAAAGCTTTTATTATTATTTTGTGGCAGGTATTCCTTTGCCAAAAATTCTGCAGCACTGAGTAACCGTGAATAAACAAAATTTAAGATTAAAGACTGAATTCAACGGTGTAAGCACTACTATCGTAGAATTCAACGTGTAATGACCTTTCAAGGGTAAATATATAAGATTTTTAGTTTAAAACATTTAAAAATGAACCAGAACGTAGAAATGTAGAAAGTGAAGAAATAGTGTTCACGTTATGTCTGAGACGTCCACGTACCTACTGTGTTGCACAGGTGTCTATTGAGGTTAGCATGCTAACTAGTTAGCCTCAGGCTATTTTTCCCCGTAATAACACTTTGTACAACAAGATGGGATAGTGAGTCATCATAGCAAACGGACCAGACCTTGTTTAGACCTCAAAACTGATCTTTAGGGACAGAAATGACAAGACAAACCATAATGAAAACATTCAAAGTGGTGGCAATATTTGGTTTTGCCACTACAGTGATTGCCTTTTTTTTTTTTGTCTAGCCAATGCATTTTGCATATAGTCTAACCTTGCAATCATATAGGAAAAGCCAGCTGCTTAAACTTCAAGAGCCGGTGTAACACTGAAATCTGTGACCCATAATATTATGTGACCTGCCCTGATATTCTTACCCTTACTCCTTAGGCTTAAACCTAACCAAATCTGTTAGTCACAATATGTGATGGGTCACAGATATTGGAATAACACCTAACTGAGGTAAGAATGCTTGGATGCTACAGTGACTCACTATCACTTCCTAACATACAAGACATTATATGGCATTACAAGATGAGATTTGATTTTTTTTTTTTTTTTAATGCCATCTTTAAGTGGATTTGGAGTGTTGGGGATGGGAATACTATCATCATTGTAATATTTTGACAGAGTTGGCTTTGCTTCACATTTCATCTTCTGATAATGTATTTAAAGTCTGGGGTAGGCTGAAGAAGTGAACTATGGCAAAGGAATAATTTGCACAGTTTCCATTATTCAATTCAAAAAAATAATTTATTTCTAAGTGTCAACAGTTATCAGCATCAATCATTAACAATGGCTTAAAACATCCCTAATTTGAAAATATCCTTAAAAACATTATTCCAAATGTCCCACTAACCTTGGAGCATTAGGTTATTGGGTGTTTCAAGTTGAACCTCATGTTTTTTATGCAACAGCTTTTCTGAAAACAATATCACAATATGTATAATGAGCTGCATCTTTGACTGCATCCAAAGATGTCTAATGTGTATTTTAAACATGAAATGGACTTGATCTACACACATTTTAAATGGTTGAAATATTTAAACCATGTTATTGACCAAATTATTTACCAAAAGCCGAAAGAGAAGGTAGTCCTGCTTGGTATAAATATAGCACCAAACAGCAGTATGTTTTTCAGCCTTTGTCAGATGGGGTTTACACAGAACATTGCGTTTTAACAATAGGAGACAAGGATGAGGCTATGCTTGCCACAATATAATTTTTTCTGCTGGAACTGATTCCTTCTTAAGATGCAGGAGGGATTAAAAGTAAAACAGAATACCAGTGGTAAGTAGGCTTTGGTATCGCGGAGGGTCACCTGGATAAGGATGAGTCATAACTCTCCCTCTGTTCACCTACGATGGATTGCCACATGTTGCCACCAAATGCTAAAATATGGTCACCTGCTGAGGAGGTGGGACTTTCAGAGCGAGTGACAGAATCTTTAATCTGTAACAGGATCTGTCCTCTGTGCACTGTTGTCAGCCAAAATATACAACTAATACACTGAATAAGCTTTTTTTTTTTTTTCCTGCAGAGGTTGATGACTCACCTGCTAACAGGCACACCAGCAGAATCATTTTGCTGCCAATGGCTGCAATGTAGATTTTATTCCTGTATTTCACCATTTATCAAACTGCATTATGGGAGCAGGACACAGACAGAATTGAATGTTTTTTGTGAGCATGTTGGTCAGAATGAGGAGACTCAGCAGCCTTGTTGCCATTCATAAGATCTACATATGGCAGTTTTTTCTCCCAAAATTATTGGAAGAACCTTGCAGTCCAAACAGTCAAAGGGGGCCTCAGAGCTGGCAGCTCAACTTTCAGGCAGATGCATCGTACTGGCTGAGGTCTTTCTAACAGCTTGTGATGCCAGACTAAATCTACTACTACTTTCCTAAATCTTAAACTGTTCTCCTGGCAAAGATTAAATCCCTAGAAACCCATCCAGGGTTATCAAAATTACATATTTTGAGTTGTTTTCTGAGAAAGAAAGTCCCCAAATGCCATAGAGGGGCGTAGATGTAACTACACTTTTGCCTTCCTTTAGTACAAGCGGATCTATGAATATCTAAATAGTCCCCCACCTTTATCTCCACCCATCCCACTGCATCCTGGCAGCTAGATGATGGCCTCCGCCGGGTTTGTTTCCTTGGGTATGTGATGTAAGAAACCATGGCTGTCTGAATCTGTGTTTTTGAATCTGATGCTGCATTTCACTGTGTTACCTGTCTATTTTGCTAAAGGCAGTGTCCTGTTGAATAATAATAAATACATTTTTTTTTAAAAATTAAAAAAATTTTCATGGAATTCATTTTCTCTGGAGGGAGTCTTCAAGTTGTTTTCTTCTCTTTGGACAAATTATTATAGCTCTTATGATTTGCCCCTGGAGAACTGTTCCAAACATTGAAAACTTCAAAAGACCTTCTGACTATTTGTTAAGTTCAGTTTGCAAAATAAACATAGAGAACACGTTAGTAGTTTTACTGTTTTGGTATTTAAAGTTACATGCATTTGCATGTACTTGCATATGTGCTCATACTGTAGGTGTGTGTACACAGCAGATTTATTTATGTTTGTGTACTGCATGTGAATCCATACTGTATATCCAATAATGTGTTCCTGTTTGTGTGTGTGTGTGTGTGTGTGTGTCCAGTGCTGGATCAGAAGAAACGTGCACTGGAAGCAGAGTGGTGGAGGCGAGGGCAACATGACAGCACGCTTGGCTTGTTCAGCTGGTGACCCCACTCATCACCTACCTCCAGGCTCTACCTCATCGAAAAACAATAAAATCTTTCTCTCTGCCTCTCCAAGCAGTGGGCTGTGGGTTGGCAGCAGCCCAAAACAATGCAAGTTTAATAAAGTACAGTATCTGTATGTGGGAAGGTTGGTGTGTACAGCCAAAATAAAGGCATTAAGTGCTAGATTTAGCACCATCAAAGGTTTGGACACATTCCGATTTGTAGAAGCTTTGTGTCGGTGTGGGTGTGTGTACATGGCAGGGATTGTTTCAGTCATAGCTACATTGTGTATTAAAGGAGGGATTATGCTTTTTTTTTTCCCCCATTTTTTAATTCATTTATTTTTAGAAAGGACAATATTGAGATTATAATAACAAGGAACAAATGGATATATCTAATAGTTTGGACAGTATTCACAGTGATGTGTGATGTATACCAAGGGGTTCGCAATGTTTTATGGTATACTGTATATTGGAATTGTGCCCTAGATAAAATCATTGAACCACTGTCTTCTATAGATTATAAATGCCCAGATACCCTGAAAGTAACGCATTAGTTGGGCTTATGAGACAACTAGCCTATAATAGCAAAATAAAAATAATGGCTATTATGTGTTGCTTTTAATTTGATACTCAACTACAGGACTGCCTATGTGCTTTAAAAAGTTTTACTCCTAAACTGCCTTTGTATGGCCTCAGATCCATTTGAAGTTAATTACTGTAGGATTTATACAGATGAAGTGACGAGATATTGTTTGGTGTTGTACGTTAAAGTTCACATCGTAGGATAAGAATTATGGACTTAATGGGTTCACAGGACCTCATGGCTAAATTGCAAAGTTAACAAATACTGAAAGCATGTTCTCTGTATTACAATGGTATAAAAATGTTTTCTGTTGTCACAACATCTGTACTGAATGGTGTGGTTATACAATTGCACAGTCTCCTGAAATATCAGCTCTCCAGTGTAACAAAAGCTGAGTTTGCATGAATACAAAAAGATGAAAATTGTAGGCAGATGCAAAATAAAGAGTGAGAGGTGGAGCGTGAGTGGGAGGAGTAGAGGAGGGGGTGCTCAAACACAAAGCAACATAAAGGTGATAGAAGTGTACTGGAATCCAATTCAGAGGCCTAATCAGAGCAATGGTGAAGATGAGAGATGAACAGAGCATAGCTGGAAAAGCGTGTCTGATGAGATTCTGTGAGCATATATCAGCACCCATATTGCCCTGCATCATAGATAAGATAGGGATTGTACGCTTAGCTGTGAAAATCTCTGAATGGCAGCAAATCTGACATAGTTGTTTAATACAAAGGGTCCATTGATACGACTCAGGGATTGGATTGTACACTGTCAGAGAAGAAATACAACAGAATTGTGCCTTTTGGAGTACAAAGCCACTGCATTCTCTCAGAAGAATATTCCTGGGCCTTAGTACTGTTCATCTTAGATAGTCATTTGTAACATCTCTTGTAATTGTTTTTTTGTTGTTGTTTTTTTACTTTGAAAAACAATCCTTTCCTTTTTTTAATTTGGAAAAACAAACATTTGATCTTCTTTGAAATAATGCCCATAGATGAAGGTGGTATTCTTGAAATAACTTAACATTTTCAATACTTTCTTCAACAGCAATATCAACAGATGAAATGTTCATCTGTAGAAATAGTAAACCTTTGGTGTCCAAAGCTAGTATTGCCCCCTATTTTCATAAAGCATTTTTCATAATTATGTCTTTGACAGCTTGGTGAAATTTTTGACCAGTCCTCAATTATTTAATTGAACATGTTTAAAGAAACATGTTTGAGAGTTTTCTTTCATGAAAAGGACATTCTGTTCTCCCAAAATGTCCTTTGATTTTTCAGTGCCTTTGACACCATTTAGCCTGCCTTGCAGAGGATGGCTGTCATGTGTCATTGTTTTAGATCATGGACTATAGTCACCAGAGGTCTTCACCATGTGTGCTTTCTGAACTGTGTGCCAGACACAGTAGTGAGCATTGCTGGAGCTCCATAGAAGACTGCCCTGTCCCCTTTCCTCTACAATGTACACTTCAAACTTCAGGCATGACATAGAGACATGGGACCTCCAGAAGTTCTCCACAAATTGCAATCGTTACATCAACGGGAACTATGGATACATTTTCTATTTACTTATTATTACTATGATTTAATCTTCGACTCTGTTTTCATTCATATTCATATTTCCTGTTTTCCTAACTGTGTGTGCCTGACTCTCTGCATCTTCCTCCTCCATACATTACATTTCCTCCAGACTATCTTCTTTCTCATATCAGTAACTCTGAATGTCTGATTCCAGTATTACACTATTAAAATCATTTTCTTCCTTCTTTGGAATGTTGACCTCTGCCATGGTCCTCCAAGGGTTGTAAGTGATTAGAAAACACAGTCAAAAGTTGGATTTGATTTTGGATGCATTGAGGTGAGCACAGTACAATTTGTTGTTAAAACAACAGAACAGCAAAATGCGTAATCTGTAGGACTTTTTCCACCAAATGAGTGCGAAGCTCTGGTTGTAGGCACCCTGGAGGGAAGGTAAACAATGTCCATTTTCATATACTGTACATTATAATGACACAAGGCTGGCTTCCTTTAATCTCAGGCTGAAATGGAGCAAATCTGTACTTTGAACTGCTAAAGCTCCTTTGTTCATGTATACATCTGGCTCTGAAGGGGACCCATCATGTGCTTGTTATGGCACATAATGTCTATGATATAAATGTACTCCTCCTGTATCTCTATTTCTACCATCTTATTTTTTTTATTGCAGCCTATGTGTATTGGCTACAGTGGATACTAAAACTTAATTCAGTATTATCATACTATAGGCTTATTCCTTGGATCAAGTATTAGCCCACAATCAAATAGACACAATTGAGGAAAGTAGAGATGCTACTTCTGTAATACACTGCTCAAAAAATAAAGGGAACATTTAAACAACACATCCTAGATCTCAATGAATGAAATATTCCAGTTGAAAATCTTTATTCATTACATAGTGGAATGTGTTGAGAACAAAATAACATAAGAATGATCAATGGAACTCAAAATCATTATCTCATGGAGGTCTGGATTCAGAATCATACTCAAAATAAAAGTGGAAAAATCAGATCACAGGCTGATCCAACTTCTGTGGAAATTCCTCAAGACAAGTCAAAATGAGGCTCAGTAGTGCGTGTGGCCTCCACGTGCCTGTATGCACTCCTTACAACGCCTGGGCATGCTCCTGATGAGACGACGGATGTTCTCCTGAGGGATCTCCTCCCAGACCTGGATCAAAGCATCAGTCAACTCCTGGACAGTCTGTGGTGTGACGTGGCGTCGGTGGATGGAACGAGACACGATGTCCCAGATGTGCTGGATTGGATTCAGGTCTGGGGAACGGGCAAGCCGGTCCATAGCATCGATGCCTTCATCATGCAGGAACTGCTGACACACTCCAGCCACATGAGGCCTAGCATTGTCATGCATCAGAAGGAACCCAGGGCCCACTGCACCAGCATATGGTCTTACAATGGGTCTGAGGATCTCATCCCGGTACCTAATGGCAGTCAGGGTGGAATGAATGGCTAGCACATGGAGGGCTGTGCGGCCCTCCAAAGAAATGCCTCCTCAGACCATCGCTGACCCACCGCCAAACCAGTGACACTGGAGGATGTTGCAGGCAGCAGAATGTTCTCCACGGCGTCTCCAGACTCTGTCACATCTGTCACATGTGCTCAGTGTGAACCTGCTCTCATCTGTGAAGAGCACAGGGTGCCGACGGAGAAGCTGCCAATCTTGGTGTTCTCTGGCAAATGCCAATCGCTCTGCACGGTGTTGGGCTGTAAGCACAGGCCCCACTTGTGGACGTCGGGCCCTCGTACCACCCTCATGGAGTCTGTTTCTGACAGTTTGAGCAGAAACATGCACATTAGTGGCCTGCTGGAGGTCATTTTGTAGGGCTCTGGCAGTGCTCCTCCTGTTCCTCCTTGCACAAAGGAGCAGATAGCGGTCCTGCTGCTGCTGGGTTGGTGTCCTCCTACGGCCCCCTCCACGTCTCCTGGTGTACCGGCCTATCTCCTGGTATCTCCTCCGTGCTCTTGACACTGTGCTGACAGACACAGCAAACCTTCTTGCTACAGCGTGCATTGATGTGCCATCCTGGATGAGCTGCACTACCTGAGCAACTTCTGTGGGTTGTAGACACCGCCTCATGCTACCTCTAGTGGTGAGGGCACTGGCAAAATGCAAAAGTGACCAAAAATCAGCCAGAAAGGATGAGGACAGAGAAATGGTCTGTGGTCACCACCTGCAGAATCATTCCTTTATAGGGTTGTCTTGATAATTACCTCATTTCCACCTGTTGTCTGTTCCATTTGCACAACAGCAGGTGAAATTGATTCACAATCAGTGTTGCTTCCTAACTGTACAGGTTGATTTCCCAGAAGTGTGATTGACTTGGAGTTACATTGTGTTGTTTAAGTGTTCCCTTTATTTTTTTGAGCAGTGTACATAAAACCAATTTAATATATTTTCAAAGCTTGGATTCAGTACTCTTTAAATAAAAATCTTCATCACTTTTCTTATTCTTCCAAAGGGTCATAGGAAGAGAATGATGCAGGGTTTATCATGGCACTTTAATGGTGCTTTTATAAATGTGAACTTGACACTGTATTAGTTTGAATCAGAACTAGTCATGTAACTGTGCCCTAACGTCTTGTCTAACGTCTTAATGTTCTCGTAAATGTCTTTCAACTCTCACGTAGCCAGATTATATTTCAAATTTTTTTATTGAAAAGAGTGCCCATTCAAGTTGATAATCGCCTCTGCATTACGCCAGGGGAACCATTCCTCTTTCACTTTTCTGATTTATGTTTCACTAACCTCTGCTCACGGCTTTGCATGGAGTGGGAATGTAGCAAGTGGCTGACCTGGATATCTGCAAGCATCATAAAGGACTACAGGGAATCTCAGGGTTTGAGAAATTATGTGGATGGGGCAGTGCTGTGAGTATACATCTATTGTTAATGTCCTCTGCCCTGAGGGCCACCTCAAGGTGCACATTAGGGGCTGCAGTTATCTATTAGCAAGAGCCTGCCACAGAATTTTAAAACCAGGTGTCCTTAATTCTTTATTTCCTGTAAACTGAATATGTTTTATAAAGAGGGATTCAAGACGTTTTTCCAGTGCAGGGAATGCAGTGTTGTAGTTAGTGAGCCACGTGAATTTAATATTCCCCATTGTGCATCTGGGGTCTGTGCAGAAAGGTTTGAATGTTTGCAGTTTGAGTTGAAGTGGACTCGGTTCGCTTGGGCTGTGGTTGTTTTCCTGAGTGTAATTTGCACATCAGGGAGAGCGTTCCAGCTGTGATGAAAGAAAACTGATTCATAATTCATGGAGTTGTAAATGTGGGTGCAACGGGCTAATGGGCAATGTGCTGTTATGTAATGAAAGAGCATAATAAAATTTAGGAATATTGTATGACCCTTGTTATAAGAAACAGGTCTTTTCTGATTTATTTGGAAGTTAGGCTGTACATGTCAAGTTAATTTCATTTCACTAAAATATACTATAATAAAAGGAAAGCCCTTTTGTGTTCAAGGTAACGAGTTCTTCAAGAATATATACCTATCTGGTGACTTGAAAAAAATAAATAAGGGGCATTAAACAACAGCCAAACTTAACAATGAAGTATAAAGTCTTGTCTTATTACTGTCTACAATGGAAATAATTGACATGAATCTCTCTTTTGAAGTGACTCCTAAGATTCCATTCCAGCACAGGTTACCCATCTTTGCAAAATAAATCATTAAAAGTGAGAGATAAAAGACAGGTAGAAGGATAGATTGGAGAGCAAAGGGGGTATACACAGAGAAAGAGTGGGAGAAAAAGACGGCAAGAGCATGCTAAGGAAGCACAACTCCTTTGTTCTCATGCCACACGCAGGAAAAGGCCACATCAATGATGTTGGCTGTTTCCAGCAAATATAGCATACAAGAGGGGGAGGGGGGCTCAGTTTAGAAGAGGGAGAAAGTGAGTGTAATCCATTTGAGATTCTGGAAGGGACTCAGTCCTCCCTGTCACTCGTCCATCCTTCCCTGGAAACACAAAGAGCATTATGCATGAAGCCCAGAAGGTCTCTGAGCACGCACCATGCTGTCGCCCAGCTCTGCCATACAAAGTCACTCTGACACCATTTCTCCAGGAAATCACAATGCTGCGTAACACAATAAAATACATCCAAATCAATGAGGGGTTAAGAGGTGATAATTCTTATAGCTTTCAGCCTTGACCACTTCCTCTGTGCTCCTATTGAAGTGTGACTAACAGCCAGTCACCTTCCAGATATGACATCTCTTTCCCTCTGGGTAGAGTGTGAATAAAAAATGGCATGGGGGAGTCATAAAAGATATTCAAATGCATTGTGTCCTTTTCTTTTGAAGTCTCAAAGTGCTGTCTTGGATTTTTCGGATTTCTGTGGATTTTCTCTTGGGTGGAAGTGCAAAAACTTCCTTATTCTGCTGTAAAGTTTGCTGAAGAGATACAAGATAGGGATGTGGCAACCACCCAAACATTGTGCAGGTGTGTTTTTGCAGATAAAGTTAGAATAAAACACATAGTAGGGAGGGGAAATAAAGGAAAAGATAAAGGCTGAGTCAGATCATACACAGAACAAGCTATGTGATGGCACGTCCCGATAAAGACCCGGTGAAACAGAGCCACATTCACCTTTGTATGCATTTTTCATAACACAACTTCTGGCAGAAATCCCAACATGTCACACAATCTGAGATAAAAAAAAAAAAAACAGTCAAAGATTCCTGCTTGTAGGCATGCATGTTTATGCTGACAGTTTTCGAAGCTTAGAGGGACATATGTATGAGAGGGTTGCACATATCATTATATCATCATACAAAATGATGATGGTCTCTGTAATGATAAGGAAAGAGATAAATAATTTATAAATACTTTTTTTTTTTTTTTTGCAAAACTTTACAAACATGAGAATCAATACAAGCTACGGCAATGCCCTTTGACTGACTAATGTGCATATGGCCCCGGAACGTCTCATGCAACCCCCTGATCTGTGAAAAAAAAATTGCTTGGATCGTGTCACATTTATGCCACTTCTTTATTCAGCTTTCAATATCGCTTGTCGTTGTTGCATTTTATGTACACAGACATTACTTTTATCACTCAGGTTTTCCAAAGGTCAGATTCGAGAGCCCTTTTCACTATAACCATTTCTTCATGGTCCATATTTATGTTGAATGTACAATCCACACTTGAGGAACCATGTGGACTATGACTCACAAGGTCTAAATTGTTGTTTTCTGGTGTTCAACCACAAAACTTAGATTCAACTCAAATGGTTGTAGATGGCATGACTTGAAAGATGCATCTTGTATAATACTCGACTGAAATATGTGCAAATTGGTCTGCTGAATTAAGCACTCTTTGGGTAAAAGGTTTCTTTATAGCACCAGCCTTAAAGAGCCCCCAAGGGGTCACAGAAAGTATTTTTTTGGAGGATTTCTTTTGCTTTAGCTCGCAGTCTATTTTGCATTACTCCGCCATGTTTTGCATTACCTCGCATTACTTTTCTTCTCCCATTTCTTGAGAAGCTACTCCCAGCACAACGCCCCAGTACAGGTCAACTCAGTGAATATTGCTTTGAACTGTAGATTCATGTATAATGGTATGCTCAATAGACATGGTTATGTTATTAATGAAAGTAAACTCAAAGGAACTCTTAGATCAGTAGGTCTCTTTAGAAGAAAACTGTAGCCTAATCTGCATAATGCTGTCTGTCGGACCAGTTATTGTAGGCTGACTCGATTTTGAATTACCTTGCAATACTTTAACATCACCAGCTCTCTCACTGGCCACAACATAGACAGAGAGTGCCTTTGACTGCAGCCTTGGGATGGCTCAGCCGTCACTGCGGCTGTAGACATGGCTGTACTTTGGTTGTTAAGGTTACGGCTGGTACACACTCGGTTCTGATGGTTGCAACACATACTGTCAGAGAAGCACCGGAGATTCAAATAAGAACCAACAAACAAACCTGAATCAGTTTGTCGAGTGTGTTGGTGTGAGTCACAGCAAAGTCCAAACAATAACCAATCCCTGTCACAGCTTCACCCATCACAGCCAGGCAGAGCAGATACAGCTATATGCTCACGACCAGCAAATATACTATCACAGATCAGCCTTTTAAAATGAACAGGCATAATCCCTTGGCTTCTTTAGCTGAACTGCACCAATGCACTAACTGTTCATATGAACCAAAGCCGCTGAAATAGCGAAAATATTCACATGGCTCAGAAGGAATTTAAGAGGAATAGTATTTTCAGGTAACGCAAGAGTAGTCCTTAAAAAATGTTTGCCGTGATTCCTCTTGGGCTCCGTACAGCCATATTCTATATTGTGCCTAATAGTTACTATATCACTCTCAGTTTACTGCAAGTCTCAGGTTAAACTATCATTTTCTAGGGTTGTCCCTGTTTTCATGAGTGAATGATGAGATAAGCATCACATAATGCACTCCCTAAAAAAGCCTGAACAGAAAAAGGCTGGGTGATGGCTGAGCTTTGTAAGAGGCTATAACACATGTGTCACTTAGAATTCAGCTGTGTCACACCACGGCCCAAGCCAGTGCAGACAAATATTGGTTTTGTGTCAAAAAGCTACTTGAAAGTTGGATGTGTTAATCTTCCTGCTAATGGCCTGGCAAAGGCCTCCTTATTATTCTGGTCCCAGCCTCCCTGTACTGAGGGTGTCTCCACAAGGTTAATTAGTGGAGGGTCCCTTGAGGTCCCCTACACGATGTGGGCTTAGGATAGTGGAGGTGCCTCTACACAAACAAGGTTAATGGAGCCTCAGATAACTCCCTCCTTCTCGTTCCCTTATCCACATGCATCCACTTGGAGTGTGTTACTGTGCCTTAGTTATCCATCTGCCTTTAAGGTGGAAGGGCTGTTAGCCTTGGGAGTCTGAACTGTAGGCATTAGCTGTTGAGGTGACATTTGCATCTGCTTGCAGTCATCGCGTTATTTAAGTAATACTTTCAGTTGGCAGCAGTAGGGTAAACAAGCAATTGCTATTTCCAGCAATATTATGTGCTGAAAACCAAGAAGTTTAATCATCATGTGTCGGTGTGCAGAAACAGCAACAACAGAAAACATTTTCACTACTGAAAAATGCATTGGGATATCATTCTGCCCACAAAACCATTTTAGGAACCAACATCCATCAATGATCTTGCAGCGTAGCTGCTTTTCTGATGTAGGCAATAATGTCCTATTGAGCTAATCTAAAGCCCATGGGTGTATCTGTCATCATTTCCCAAGAGAGAGCGAGGCAGTAACACAAGGCTTAAATCAAAGAAATAACACACACAGAGAATGGGGCCCCTCAAAGGTCATTGTGTCACAAATGACTTTGCATCAAAAATCACACTCTGAATCACACCCTTGAATAAAGTGTGTCTTCAAGCCATTCCCTGAGGCATTTGCTTGAGCACACTACACCTTGCAATGCATGCCCCATCTTCCCACCTTCCCTGTCCCACCCTCCTCCTCCCACCTCTGTGACCTTCGTCACGAAGAACATGATTTATCACACCAATATCCCCTTCAGCACCATCCTGATTGCTTTGATTTCTCTATTGACATTTCCCACCATTCCAACCGCATGCATTTTTCATGCTTGTCCTGGAATGTCGAGCATGCATCCACAGATGGTAGTCATAAAGACACTCAAAAAAGACACCTTATCTGTCATAACATGCCTGGAGCATCATATGCAACAGTCATGTTTACTTTATGTTTTATGGGTTTAGAGGCTGGCCAATATAGCCCTGTCTGTCTGCCTGCAAATCTTCTTGTCCATGTGAAGATATCGTCTTCAGAGGGGAACGGATGAGAGGCATCCTGCTCCAACTGCGAGGTCACAGGCAGGGAGGGTGCTGATATGGTGGTGGTTCATAAGGGGAATGAAAGGCTGGAGAGGAGCAGCTAAAAGTTTTAAAGCATGACCCAGTCCTTCTTTGGTGATGAAGGTGGCACAGCATGTGCTGAGAGGCTTGTGAAGAAATCTGGCTCCTCTTACACTCATATGCACATCTAAGCGTTTGCCAGCCTCGACTGGCCTTGCCACTGTGTTTCTGACTGTTTGTGTTTGTTTGTGTGTGTGTGGTGGTGATGTGGGGGGGGGGGGGGGGGGTGGTTTTGTTTGGGTTATGAATTCTGTGCTCCCCAGTGCAGTGAGCCATGCTGTGTGTGATACTGAAGCCTGAAATAAAACAGGGCCATCTATTGAAGCCAGCATTTCATATGTCACCTCTCCTCATGCTGTTGAAATTGAGTTTGCCAGCATTAGTTTTTCTTCATGGGAATACAAGCCTATAGAACCTGCTCCCGCTGCTGCAGAGCAAAGCCCCTTAATGCACCAGATCTGCATGGTATCACTGCTGTATAGATGTTCCTAGAGGCCCACAGAGGCACATGCTTTTACTTCTATGCATACATGATGAACAGATCAATCACCTCCATGAGTGCTTCTCTGATGTGACATCATAATATAATGGCTCTCCTGCTTTGATCCACGCTTCTTATTTCCATCCAGGGAACTGCTGCTAAACCTGCTGTAACATCACACATTGATACACCCAATACTTCACAAGCTCTGTTTGATGCATCTGTCTCCAAGCATGGGACTATGTTATTCCACAGCACATTAATGGAGGGCCTCCAGCTGAGTGTGGCTGACAGACATCTGGGGGAGAGAGATAGCTAAGATGTGGCAGCTCCTGTCGCTGTATTGATTCACTCTCCAGCACTGACATTCAGAGCAGACACAAGCCAAGCTTTGGCAATCATATGTTCGTGGGCTCTCATGGATTTTGCGGTGGAAAAGTGAAAGTTCTTGTAGGTTATGCTGAGGTATAGCAGTCAACACTGGAGGGAAGTCTGACCTGCTCTTATTCTGGAGAAAAATATGTTTACTGTGTCATAATTCATCCAAACTCAACTGGGAGGATAAAAGGAAGGGCTTAGACTCATACATATGCATAGTTGTGACATTGTGAACTCAGAGGGTTAGCATAGAAAATGATGACTAATTATGTTTGCCGTCTGTCATATCAAAAGATGTGCTGAGCACAGGATGGCAATGACCCCACCCCCCTGCCACCACCCTTCACTTCTCCCTTTGTCCGATCTCTGTCACTCTTCGCGGTTTTAGTAACTGTCTTGCCTATTTTAATTTCCCTGTCAAGCAGTCTGCTCACTGTCTGTGTGACTAAGCTGCAAGATTTCTTCCTTGTTGACTCAGCAGTTAAGTGCATTAATCTCCCATCTCTCTCACTCATTTTGTATTCTCTTGGATAGAAAACAAAACTCTTTTCTGGCAAGCTAAAGCCCCATAAATCGTTGTCCAAACATATAATAAAACTCTAGATTTGGGTAGGATCATGGCTTTGTTACAAATCTGAGTACCTGCTTCTGTAACTTGTATGCATGGATGAGCCCTTCTTCTTGTATGCACTGCCTGTACTTTTGGCCTCAGTGCATCGTATACATATATTCACGGAGGTCAAACCGAGTAAGTTGGTGCTTGGCCATCTCTGCTTTACTTAAAGGCTGAAGTGTGACTGCAGGTTGAATGAAATTAAATGAGCTGATCTGCATTCAGCCAGAGGAAGGGTCATTAAACTGCCCAGGTTCTCTGTGAGTGCGAGACAGACCGACAGAGGAGCAAACCTTTTGGATTCTTGTGGATTCTTCTTTCTCTCTCTGGTGATCTCCTTTGCTACCCAGCCAGTCACATTAATGAGATGGGCGAAGCCTTACTGTCATGGTCTCATTGACGTTTGAAGAGTGTCCTGCAGTCAGGGGTGCAGTGCAGAATTCTCTTTTCAGCCCACATCTGGGAAGTGTGGTTAACAGGCAGGTCAGAGAAAAGAAGACACACATGGAGGAAGGGGCAGAAAGAGTAGAAACAAAGACACACTGGGAGAACAACCGAGGGCAGGCAAAGAGTTGAAGCAACATAGTGAGTGGAAACAGAGAAAGAGACCATAGACTAAATTAAAAAAGAAAGAGGGATGTAGTTGGACTTAAATCGACTGTGTGGTCCAGACTCGGGCAAGCTAAGGGTGTCGGCTTAACTGGGAGCACTGTGGGTTTTTTTTTAGCCAAGCACCATGCTTCTATTGAGGTGTGAGGGAGGAGTCGTACCTAACCGCACAGCCTGTTGGGAACTGTGGCTCTTCATAGCTGGTATACTGATGGCTTGCATCTCCCTGAGTGGGAAATTGACAGTAGATTATTGAGGGAAACCGCAGATTAGTTGCTCTGCCTCCACATTCACATTCCCTCTCCTCTGGGGAGATAAACAGCGGAAGGAAAAGATGGGACAAGGAAGAATGAAATATGCAACATCATGATTACCCACAGGGCCACGAAGAATGGTTTCAACAGAGAAAATAAGCAACGAGTTTGATGGGAATTCTAACTTCACATGTGTAAATATCTTAATTTTCACAGTTACAGCGTACAGTATAATGATAACTACCCACACATGCAGTATGTCTTTTTAGGTTTAGTCTCATATGTTGTACTACACTGCATTCCAGCTTCATTACATACAGTGTTAATAAAGATATCTTCATTATTTACTGTTATTCATATTTTCAATTGCATTAAATAAAATTCTTGATACATTATTTTAATTATTTCAATTCTGCAGTATTTTTTTTAATTTATTTTTTAAGTAATGCTAAGGAATACCTCACCTGACTTCAAGACATTAATGGGGATATATACGATGAAAATGTAACGCATGTTCATAACATACAAGGGAAACTTTATTATTTAACAGCCCATCTATGGCTGACAATGTCTGATACATTCTCGGCTAAAATATTTAAGATGTAAGTCTGGGGTTACATGTGTTTGTTTTATCCTTCATTCCTATAAAAGCTTTTAAATACCCAGCTTTCCCAGTAATGTGTTTTACTTTATGGACTTGATAGTGTTTTTCCCACATTTTACAAATTCTGAAAGTCTGCATACATCTGTTGAAGCAAAAATGAATTGTTGAACGAGATGAAATAAGGGTATCAGATATGTTACTGTAGCTTCTTTGTGAAGTGTCCATTGAAGTCAAAATTCAAATTTTGTCATAAATTTAGGATGGTTTGTGAACAAGAAAAGGCAGCAGTAGTTGCTTTGTATTCTTGGAGAATAATGACATGTTTGCTATCACCGCAGACAAAAAAAAAAAATGCAGTTTTTTGCTCTGAGAGATGGGACAACATTCCAAATGTGAAAAGTTGAATTGCATTAGTTAGGGCCTTTGACATTCTGACAGTCCTTCCTGAATATCAATTCCCCTGAGAGGAGAAAATGTCCCTGGTGAAACAAAGAAAAAAAGAAGCAACAAAAGCTTGAAAATGCTCAAGTGAATCATCTTTTAGTCATACTGCTTGGCTTTAGCTCTCAGTGATTTTTCAGACTTAAGTTGAGCATGCTACTCTTCACTGACGCAAAGACACAGGGAAGGCGTTTTATACATTCAGCAGGATTTGTTGACATACTGAGATATTATGCCAGTGCAGCACTTTTCACTTCATTTGTGTGCTTACTGTGGTTACGTTAAAAAGGCTGGCAAGCAACGAATATTTTACTGTGTGGAATATGGATCACTGACTATCAAAAGCTGTCACCCATAAGAAGGGGGTTAAGAGCAAAAATATCAAATAAACATGAGGCAAATTCTCTCCCAGTTGACATTAAACTGGTCCACATTTGCACATGTTGAAAGTTTTTCAAGGTTTTATCATGTAGACTTGGTTGTCTGACCATAACAGGGCTTTGAAAAAGATCTCTTGGTTGTAGCTGTTCATCATCATCTCCTCCCCTCTGTCTTGTCCCCTCTAGCCTGCTGACACTGATGGTTTCTAAGTGAGTATCTCATCCCTCTCTCACTCCCTCTGTCATAATCACTGCTCTTTATGATCGGTTTGCCCTCTCTGCCCTTTCAAGATGTGGCATGTAATGAGGGCTCTGGAGGACTATGTGAGTGGGCTATTTAGCTATTCAGACAAGATCAGCTCACACATCCCACGCTCTCTAACTCGACTCCCTACCAATACCTTTCAGCTGAGTACAGTGATTGTTTGTCCTGCTCACAAGGTCACACGCTGGATGGAGCCAGAGCTGCTCCGATATTCAACATCCATGAAGAGCCTTTTCGTGTCTATACTCACTTCATGTAAATTGATTGAAAGATTAGACGTGAGCAATTTTAATTTTAAATTCAACTCCATTGACAAACATAAAGACGTACAGAATATTCTACAGGGTTAAATAGCTGCAAAGAAAATGTAAAGGGTCAGTTTCTCCAAATGCAAAGAATAAAGAAACATATTTCCACAGAGATCACTGTCATGAATAAATAGGTAGTTTCATTTTTATGTCTAGTTACTCACATGACACATTCCTCGTGGAGTTATTAGGACATACCCTTCAGCAAAATTGCTGCACTGTATGTACACCAATCTGCTTACATTTGACAACACACCAGCATATTATTCATGATATATAAATAGTATTCACATTAAATTCCTAGCTGCCTGAATTTAAAACGTATTTAGACAACTTTCTGAACTGAATTTTAAACTAAGACTGTACACTTTGTGTACTTTGTCAAAAATGGAAATGCATAAATATATGCGTGCTCGAGGCACCCTGAACTTGAACCATCTTTTACGGGATTATTCACGCATATTAATCAGCATTGAATTGAAATTATTGTTGTTTAAATTAAAATCTTGTAAAAACACAGTGGCCTCATGAATGTTTAAAGACACAAGCAGATAACTTAGATAAATTCCACAAAAATTCTCCAGCAATGAGATGTGAAAAAATACATACACACATCCTTAATTTTACAGCTCAGGACTGTTGTCTTGTGGGCAACACATCATTGTCCCATTTTTTAAATGTAATTTTTCATCTCATCATTAATTTAACCATTAAATTAGATTAAACAATTTGATTAGCCTTCATCTTAAAATTCGTCAGTCTGGTATTCCATTAAGGGACACAAAGTTCTCCAAGACGCTGGGAAAAATCTAGCTGCCAAGTATCGTAAAAAGTTTACATAAGTAAAGAATTGGAGCTGTTTCAAACGCAAAGTGTCGTCACATCATATATTGATTCCTTTTGTGATCATGCCATTTTTATTAAAACCACCCTCACTTTTCCTTTAGTGCCTAAAACATCTAAAACATGAGTTTAATGGCATAATGCACACTCTTCTCGGGGGTAAAAAAACACAAGAATTCCCAGAAACAATACTGAGTAGAGAACCTCGATGTCCTCCGCAACAAAATGTCTAAAATCAACCAGCTTCATGGTATATATTTTGTGAAGTCATCTGCTTATACCATCCCAAATGTTTCCAACAATATTCAAACCAGGATAAATATATAATTATAATCAGGGTAACAGTCAACTTCATTAGGTTGCCTGTCAATGACATCATGTTACTTTTACCACTTGCACATGCTATACCTTTCTGGAACCCACGGTAAAGACCAGAAACAAAACATTTGTTTGAGAAAAAAAATGGTTTTGCATTGAACATCCTTTGTGAAAGGCACTCTTACTGCCTTTTTAATACTGTGTGTTATTATACACACCGATGCTGGTTGGGTAAGATGTTAACTGGGAGGAAGTGGAAATGATTTTTATTTGGCTCTTGTTTTTAAGCGTAAACACTGCAGGACAGACACTTTTCCAAAGATGTGGCTTTTGTCCAAAGGCTGTGAAGAAAGGGAAGACTGTTATCATGGGGCTGTGTTTGATGTCAATCAAACTGTGTAAATGCAGTTTAGTCTGTCACCATCTTTGCTTCCCAATGGGGAAAATTTCAGGTCACTAAAAAAAAAAAAAAAAAATCAACATTTTGAAGATTTTTACAGAATATTATGGAAACTACCACAAAACAAAAATGTAGCTACGGAAACAACTGTAAACTAAATACTACTGGGTGAAACCGATAGAGGGCTTTTAAAAAAAAAAAAAAACAACAAAAAAAAATTCAACCAGTTATGTTTTAATTTCACACTCAGTACTCAGTACATGCAAGTCTCACAAGAAATGTGTGGCTCAAACACACATGTGCTAAAACCCAAAGATAAGGAAACAGTGGCTAAAATAACTTGCATTTACCACACTGTGCAGAACTCCCAATCATACAGTTCAGCAGACTGTGTTTGTACGCTAGCGCTGCCTAAAACCATTTACTGTGAAACTGTATTTGTTTACTGAGCATGGGAGTTCCAAAAGTTGCAGTCAAATAAAATATTTGTTTAGTCCTTCACATACTAAAAGCCTACCTGTAACCCACATAGTCTATTTTGTGTGTTTATTTAGGAAGTTGGACAGACACATCAATGCTACCTCTCAGCATTGGTAATGCGATGCACATTTGTCTCACTCAAACATACTCTTTTTGATTTAAAGACCCATAATGGCAGAAGTTACGTATTGTGCATTTAAATATATATACAATAATAGAACCTTTAAGAACATTAGAGCTGAATATCATGAATCCGAGTAGATATGCTTAATTTGTAGATGCAAATTTAAGAAGTATAAGTCCGTATTTTTGTAATTTAGGCCTAATTACATTTTTGGATTAACAAAGGTTTCATATATTGACATTGTAGTGCAGGCTGCGTTTTATGTAGACTAGACCACTGGATTAAATAACTTGGTGTTTCAAACTCTACCTCTGTACACTTTAACTGCACAGCACAGCTCTAACTAAGTTTACAGTACATGAATATGCATGTGTGTGTGTGTGTGTGCGCGCGTGCGTGTGTGCGCGCGTGTCTGTCAGAAGCCCCGCCCACCTCAGCCTGTTGACCTATGAACGGCTCCGTGTTAACGCGCACATGCTCCTCACGTCGTCTCCCTTTCGTTTAGCATGTCAACATGGCGGCATCCATGGCATCCCAGGCTGCCGCGAGAGGACTGAGGACAGCGACGTCAAAGCGCGTGCTTCTCGACAAACTCAAGGTAGCGTTACAGCGCGTGTCGCCGTGACAGCGGTGCTCTCCCCGCACGTGTGTTTGTTGTCCTCGTCTCAGGGAGCTGTTAGCGTAGCTGTCTTTGCTAGCAGGTTAGCATGTGTGAGCAGAGAGAGGTTGGACGGATCAGAGTTGAGCAGCGTGACGGTCCACCGGTGATGTGACGCCGCTCTCTCCACTGCAACCTTCAAGTCCTGTAATAAGTGTTGCCACGCATGTCGTGTAAATCAGCGCTGTTCTTAAAAATGAACAGCTGTTTGACACGAGGCAAACTTCACCAAACTCGTCACTCTTCTTGTGTACATGCTCGTTTTAATTCGGTGGAAAAACACGGAATTGTTTGTTTCAATCAACGATATTGTGCTTGTTTAGCACTCAGTTTAGTACTTACAGTGCTTCGTCAGCACTTGGTTCATTATTAACAGCACACACCTGAACAACTGAAGGAGACACACAAGGTCACAGCTCGACGTTTGTGATTCCGACCACATTTCAGATAAGAACACAGTGAAAAGGTTCAGCTCTGCTCTTTGATCCTCTCCTATCTCACAGCATTCATCCGATTATGTTTGTCTGTGTACACAATGGTGAATGATTACAACTGCATCGTCATTTGTGTATCAAACAAAGCATTTGGCCAAATGATTACAAACAGAATTGAATGGATGCTGCCAAAGCCACAACCAGCCTTTTATTGACTTACAAACAAACGAAGTCTTGCAGAGTAGAAAGGAGCAAAGTGATGTTTTTTTTGTTATAAATTTCAAAGCGTTAAGAAGAGTACATGAATATGTCGGCATGCTCTGCTGGAAGCAGTTGGGATATTGTTCAGGTTTTGTTTGAGGTTATTGAGGTTAACTTCATGTTTAACTCTGGGTTTTCAGTACTTTGAAGGTGGTTCACTTCTTAAAGAGTTAACCTGCTCCAGAGCGGATTATGTTTGAGGTAATAGATCAAAATGTACAAAAACACCGCCTGACCTATCAATTCGCTTGGAAAAATGTCATCAAAACTTGTAGAACATCCTGTGGAGTGAGGCAGTCCTCTGCAGAGGGCAGTGTTCAGAGACCGACATATCTCTTTGAATCATGTATTTATTATTTGTTCTGAAGCTTGTCTGACACCTGTGGAACTGCAGGTGAGAGTGTAAGGCTGCAAATGTCGTGGGCATCCTGAGAATATACAGAAACACATCAATTTAAGGGGATACACACGTGCAGTGTAATTAAAGCCAGATCTTCCCATGCGTTAGTGATGGTGAGGTGATATTATAAGCCTTTAAACTCAGGGTACGCATTCACATTAGTCAATTCTTTTGCCTTCCTGTATTTCGCAGCTGTGCTGCATTTATATGTTTTTCTTAGAGTATAGTTTCCTCCTCGTTTGTAAACTATGCTGCACGCCACCAGTACACTTGTCCATCTTTGTGATCGGTCATAGGCTGCAACACCTCCTCTTTTATGTGAGCGTGCTTGTGGGTTTAATAGGGAAACCCTGGGTTGATGTACTGATTTGTTAACCAGCTTTGTGTGATCGCTTAGCTTTATCTCGTTGTTTAGGTTTTTATTAAGACAGAAAATGGAACGATATCTTGGGTATGTTGATCCTGCTTCATAGTACAGGCCTCTGGTCTTTAAGTGTGTCTGCTTAAATGTTTGTAACAGCATTACAGGATGTTTGTACTGCAAGGGCAAAGCAGTAACCTGTTGATACTGTAAACATTAGTCCAGCCAAGTAGGCACCCTCTGTTTGCCACTGTGTTAGCACTACAGTTGGACTTTAGCGGTCTCGTTATATTTACCTTTTTATATTGACTTTTGGTGTGCTGCCTGATGGACTTTGTTACTGATGGAGCCTTTATACGAAGTCGAATAGCGTGCTTTGTAGTTGCTTTGGGCCTGAAGCAAAATTGCATTGAACACATAACTGAAAATGTATTGTGCTTTTTTTTTTTGGAGCAAACCAGTAAATACCATATCTTGACCCTGATTATCCAGGCTAGCTTGGTATGTCTTTAGTAGTAAATACTAGTAGAAAAGATTTTCAGATCCTTTGCTTGCCTGTGAAAATACTCCATTACAAGTAAAAGTCCTGCACTCCAAAAATTACTTGTATAATCAGCAAAACGTACTTAAAGTATTTAAAGGAAAAGTAACCATTCTGCAGAAAAATGACCCCAGGCAATACTTAACTATGATAATTTTTTTTATTAATGTTATTGCTGTTTTTAATTCTGCTAATTTCAACTACTTTAGTAAATTTAATCCACAGTAATGCAACATATTCTACAATATTATTATATCTTTGTGGTGTCACTGTCTCTAAAAAGTCAACAACCTCATTAAAACAGTCCTGTTTTCAGCTTTCTAACGATGCCTTTTCCAGATAATCCAAGGAAGTTTTAAATAGTTTATTTATCTTAAGCAGTTGCTTAATCATTAAATGTATCAGAACAGAGCACGGTGTGAATAATTATAATCATAGATGGAACTAAAGCAGTCAGACAAATTTATTGGAATGGAAAGTTTTGCCTCTGTGATGTAGTGGAGTGTAAGTATAAAGTTGCATAAAATGGAAACACTCAAGTGAATTAAAATTCCCTCGAATTTTTACTTTCAGTAAAGTACTTGAGAAAATAGAGTTCACCAGTGGTAATCAGTCTGGTTTAAACAAGTTTATATGTTGCAGCCAAGAGCTCCTTCTGATTATTAATTGATTAATCAATGATTTCTGACTTTAATGTTTGAAATGATGTTGAGCATCTCCTTTTAGCTGCCGGAGACATACAGGATTGACAGTTTTTGCTCTGCTTGCCTACCCCACAGCCTGCATGTTGTTTATACGTCATCTGCATACATGCCACACGCAATTCAATCTGCAACAGTCTGGATATCTGGCAGTTTAAAAAAAAAAAACCAATATTTATTTTGTTTACTCAGTGCAGTTGCATGGATTTAAAGGTAGACTCTCCTCCCTGCTTGTCTTCCACTTCTTATGCTTGTCCTCTCTCTCTCTCATTGTCTGTCTGTGTCTCTCTCTCTCGGGCCAGAGAGAGAGAGTAATGATCAGGGATTGTCTCTGGTCTGCAGCACAGTATCAGAGCCTGAACTGATTGACAGCCAGCTATCCCTACAATAGAATCAAATCAGCTTCGTCAGTATGTCAGCTGAGCGTAGGATTTCAATTTGCTGTGATTTGTCAACAAAAATGTAGAGGACATCACAATATTTAGAGGGGTACGCTCCAGGATGCTCTTTAAGGAGGAATGGGATGTTTTTTTTTCTCTTTCTTTCTTTCTTTCTTTCTTTCTTTCTTTCTTTCTTTCTTTCTTTCTTTCTTTCTTTCTTTCTTTCTTTCTTTCCCTGTCTCTCACTCACTCACTCACTCACTCACTCACTCACTCACTCTCTCACTCGCTCATAAATCAAATCTCCTGAATTCTTGTCTGTGCAGTGAGATAATCCTCAGGCTGTTTTTCACTGTCGCTGCACAGTGGTGAATTTGTAAACGTTTGCTAAGTTTTTCTTTTTTTTTGTGAGGTGCTTGTGCTTAGTGATAACCCAACAGTGTGGAAGCCCAGCATGGGTTGAAGGGGTACACTGTGAAGAAAGGTGGCTCAATGAGACTCAGTTCTGAATATTTTACAGAGGGGGGTGGAGAGCCCTCTGCTAGCAAAGACTTCTTTTGCTGGAACTTCAAACGACGGGAGGCTTCCCCATCTGTCTCAGCAAGAACACATTTACATTTCCTCCCCGCAAGGGATACTGGAGGACGAAGTTAGCTCTAACTGGATTTGAATATCGCTCACCAAGGTTAATAGCCATTTCTGTAGCTGGTGAGGTGCTTAGACTTTTTCAATAATTTAGAAGGGCTGCAGTCATTAGGAAATGTTGCCAGCCTCTGAAATGGGGAATGCAATGAGTGAGAGCGCTCCAATCAGCTGTGCTTCTGCTGTTGTTCGGGTGTTGATAATGAGGGGGAAATGGGAGTATTGCTAAAAAAAAAAAAATGGAGAAAACAATGTCAGTGATCGCTGACAGCTGTTAGCTGTTAACAAGTGCTGTATATTGAACATTGTGTTTCGCCTCTCGGTCAAACACATTGAAAACGTGATTTTTATTTCAGAAGTAAGTTAGCCTGGGGCCACTTTCTGCCGCCCCTAGGCAAGTGAAGGGGATCTGATTTGCCCTCATCAATGTAAAACAATTCCCGTTTGATTTTTATGACGTCTGTCCGATAAAGCTCGTAATGTCAGTTATTGTGTATCATAATATCAAACTTTTATACAGGGTCAGGGGTCAGACTTTGAATCAACGCGGTTCAACGTTTTCATTTTGTTTGATTCCTGGGTCCCCTTGTCTACACGCTGAAGTGTCCTTGGTCAAGACCAAGCGGCAACTTGCCCATTGATTTCTGAACAGCTGTTATGAAGCCTCGAGTTTGGATTTTGGCCAGTGGCATCTCGCTAGTTCAGAGTGGTTTGGACATGGAAGTGACCATATTTGGACGAGCTAGAGGGGAGCAAGCGGTGGACTCAATCTGATTGGCACCCCGATGATGCTGTCCTGCCCACTGATAGCTGTAACCTGACTACACCACAGGCCTGTCAATCAAACAGACACGCCCCAAAAACACGTCCTTTTGAAGCTTATTTTGTAATTGATGACAATATTATTTTAGATACACTGCCAGAAAACGAATAAGTAGGAGTGAATTTAGCTAGCAAAACCGAATAAACACGTGGAACAAATTTATTGACAGAATTTTATGAGACCAGTTGAATGGAGTCTGCTTTTTGGAGCCATCCTCTAGTGGCACTCGGTGGTATTGCAGCTTAAGGCACTTCTGCTTCGGCCTCATTTTTCAGACCTGTAAGCTACGTCCACTTTTATATACAGTCAATGGTCAAGACTCTGAACCCTAAGTCACTCCTTATGGAGCTCTGCCACCTCTGATTTGTAAATGTGTGTGTCACTGGTAAACAGTGTAAAGCACTTTGAGACTACTAAATTGACAAAGCTGTATATGCAAATAAATTCAGACCGTTTACCATTTGATTAAAAACAATTATAATCTCAATATTTTAATTTGTGATTATATTGTACCGTTATTTAGCAAAATAGTTTCTGTTACTGTTGTTCTTTAGAAACAAACAAAAACGGAGAGATACGTTTTGTTAGTTTTTACTGAAGGCAAACTGCCAAGATTGGGTAACGAACTTGGATACTTTTTTGGTACCGGCCACATTGCCTCATTACTAGCTACTGTTGATACAAATCTTGTCATTGGATACCACATGTTTATATCAAGCATTACCTAATACCCTACTGCAGTATTATTGGGTGAGTGTAAACATTGTGCTACAGAGCAAAACAACTCCTACCACTTGTAAAAAATAAAATATCAAAAAAAGCTAACCTAAATGTGACAAATGCACAGATGCACTCCACTTATACAGCCCCAGAACTTTTGGCTAGATTTTTAAATTTGACTTGCTCTTTGTCAACTTGTTTATCCTTGGCATAGATGCCAATGATAATTGTTAAAGTGGCGAAAACACTTGACATTCAGCTTGTTTTATTAGATTTCGTTAGTGGATTACCATCACTTAGAAATTCATGTGATGATGCATGTGGCCAAGTTATATGGGACTGAACTTTGACATAGTTGTGCACACTTGTGTTCTTCTTTCTATTACTGCATTATCTTCCCTTTAGACCTGACACCTTTGAATATGACTCGTTACGCCCTCCTCTTATTAATTATGCTAATTACTGAAATCCCTATCTGTAGGGACACAACAGTCAGGTTTTCCTTTCTTAAGCCTGTCTGTAGGAGATTAGACCTGCCCTGCCTAAAGACCTCCCGATGATGCAAATCTCGCTGATCTAAATCCTGGAGCCATGCTCTGGTGCTCCTGCCTCTATCTCTGCTCTTGTTCTATCCTCAGTTCTCTAACAGGCGGATGTCATTTCTCGCTCCATACTCAAATGGTCTTGGCACGACCTTAGCTTTTAAGAGGCAAGGACATAAAAAGCTACAAGTGGGTAGCAGCCGTAATGACAGCCAAAATCACATTGCCATATATGATTTGTCTTTTTTTTTTTTTTGCTTTATAGCTGAATGGTTTTCCTGATTTCTTTTTTTTTTTTTTTTTTCTCATATCTTCAAAAAGCGGCCCAGACATG
The DNA here is from genome assembly GCF_022577435.1 of Embiotoca jacksoni. Taxonomy (NCBI): domain Eukaryota; kingdom Metazoa; phylum Chordata; class Actinopteri; family Embiotocidae; genus Embiotoca; species Embiotoca jacksoni. The sequence goes on along the minus strand of NW_027185229.1, from coordinate 8,468,956 downwards.
GTGAGATTCACGAAGAATTGTCCTGGATTTTAAAACACCATTTTGTCACAGCTGAAACAGAAAGTACTGGCTGATCAATCAGAACTCCTTCATGTGCCCTAACTGTTTAAATGCAGCTGATTAACCTGCAGTGTTACTTCTGTGGGGACAAGTAATTGTGCTTTTGTTAAACCAAATGGCCAGTTGGCCTTAGGTTTTACCAGTATTGCACGCCATTGCCTTTCATCCAAATCTAAGGTGGCTGTGCCAAGGCTGAGGATACAGAGAGGAAGTCCTGCCATCAACGCTCAAGTATTTCATTAATTAGAGGAGACCAGGCTTGCTGAATTAGCCCCCTAATGCTTCATGAGGCATGGTCCTGCTACATAGCTGGGTTTAAATGGAAATATGGCTGTGATTGACACTGGCATGTTTATGAAAAAACTGCTTTTCTGCCTCGTCCATTTCTTTTATTGTTTGTCACCTCCATCACAACTTGCTATGCAGTGCTTGTCTAATTGCAGGAGAGTCTGTATTTATGAGTTGCAGCAAAGTAGCCAAGGTTCACCTCATTAGCAGAGAAACCTTCTACTGCATTCAGTACAGCAATGATTCTCATAGTCGCTCAGAGGACTGCTCTCTGTGATTCAGACTGTGCTCATGGAAGTGGACACTGTAAAGCTCGCTTTTAAATTCTTCCCGCATGGTTAGCTAAATGGATGGGGAAAAGGGACGAGTTCATAACCTGAATGGGAACAAATCAATTACATAGAATTGGTGAAGTGGCAATCTGTTAATTTCTTAAACATTTGATAATGCCCCTTAAGGAGCATTCTGCTTAATTAACTCTGCAGTCATTTGTCGTCACTAATTAGGCAGTGTCATTTCAAAGGGTTAGGTTCTGGCCATGACAAGTAATGAGGATTTTAACCACACCAGACATCTGGGGATACCACCGCTTCATAAGATGTGATATTCAGTGCCTCTGGAAATTCCAGCTGTCCACCGGCTATGGTTAGCAATTTAGATCAAAGTGCGCAGCTCTGTAGAGGTTAGAGGTTTGGGATTTGTTTTGTGCAGGAAAAAATGTGACTTTAGGACCATACTTCTCTACAAAAAAGTAGTTGTGTCTACAAAGGCTTACTTTTTGCTGAAAATGTAAACAACACTGAACAGTTTTTATTCAGACAATAAATCCACCAAAAACAAAAGATAAATGGTACCAGAGGAGCACGTAAGGCGACCTGGTTAAGCTTCAGTGTCGGACGCACCGGCCTCCGCATTGCATTCTAACGTCAAGTCCATCAGCCCTCCCAGTTACATTACATTACATTTCACTTAGCTGACGCTTGGCTGCTGGGTTTGCGTGGATTTGATGGAGGTGGAGGGGACACGGGGTGAACCGGATGGGAGCAAGGCCCACAGTCACGCGTCTTTTTGACCGTGATATCCTTCTTGCAAGGGCAACCACCTGTCTCCGTCGGCCACAGCCTCCACCTGGGGAAGTCTGTTTCTGCATACAATGGCAACAAGGCCAAAGTGGTGGCAGATGCCGCACACCTGGGGAAACTACGAGGGGAGTGGCGGAGGACGAGCAGTATCTCTTTGTGTTGAAGAGCCAAATCTGATTTTTTTTCCGACCAAAGTTGGGCACAGCTTTACAAAAACTGAAAGATCCAAGTGTAATTTTTACACCCGAAGAAAGAATAAAACCTAATTAAGCTCATTTCAGTGACACAACATCACAACATGCAACGCTCTGCTCTGCAGCCATGCTTGGTGCTCTGAGACTGTACTGAGGCGCAGCAAAATTAAACGACAGTTAAAGTGGCCACAGTGAATGTTCACAAAGAGAACTCTAACATGCTGTTTAGCAGGCAAAACATTTACCTTGTTCCCTGTCTTAATTAAGCATCAACCACAAATATCAAACTAATGGTGGTGATACTTGAAAAATGAGTTATATAGCTTCATCATTTTGGAACCATGCATGTCTTTACTTAAACTTTGCTGGTTCTTGCTAGATCTTTTACTAGATCTTATAGCAGTCCATCCAGTAGTTGAGATATTTCAATTTCAGACTGACTGACGTTGCTTTCTGTAGAACCAGGCTGCTACCGTGAATAAGAACAGCCTGTGTAAGGTTAATCTTTTTTCTGTCAGTCGTGGAAAAAAATCCAGTAAGGCAGGTCATCTCAGATTTTGATACGCCGGGAATACTCTGCAATCATCAGAAAGATTGTCACCAGAAGGCATTCATAGTCCTGAAATGATCTCGGAAGGCCTTTTGCAACACCCCTGATTGGACTTGTGTAAACCTCTCTTCAGTTCTTAAAGCAATGTCATGCAGGCCGAATCAATACAGATTTCGTGCTCATGAATATGCATGCCTGAAATGTGCCTTAGCTTTAATAGTGCTGGAACACCTATAGCTTTTATTTATTTTTGCATAGACTCCTAGGATTCAATCCGGGATTGACGTATTAAAATTGGAGCCACGATTTATCCGGCAATCAAGACTTTTTAATGATGATAGCTTCTTTGTAAGTTGGATGGTGTCTTGTACTAAAAGTACATTCGGAGTCAGTACTGCTCTTTACTACCTAAATGCAGCTCCTCATGGTGCATATAAAAGCATCTATATTCATCATGTATAAACCTTTAGGGGAAAAAAAAAAACCTCCATCAGGTAATGTGTTACTTTTTTATTGACTTCTAAAATGTGGTGAGTGATGAATAAAGTGGTCCAATAATATATTGATTGGGTCATGCTGCGGAAATCACTTTACATGTTTCTTCTGCATCATCAATCAGAGCAATCTTTTAAACATGTGTGCTGCTTCACTTTATCACTGGCTGAACACTGCGTATCATAGGTTCTCATACTGCTCACATCGTTGTGCAAAGAACAATTCCCAAGAAAAACTGAGTTGAATAACAATTTTTCTGTGTAGAAAATAAATAATCTAAATACAATGGCCACATAGGTTTTGCACTGCTTGCATACATGCTAGCAGGGGTGAAACTAATGATTTTATTCATTACAAACAATTATTCAACTGTGAATCAAATTATTGTTTGCAGCGAAGACTTCAAAAATTCCTACATCTCGTGGTGATATATTTAAATGTCTTGTATAGTCAGAGCATCAGTTCAAATGCCACAATTATATTGTGTTTAATTTTACAGGGTCTAAGGAAATAATATAGACAGTTCATAATCTGAAACCAGTGTTTTTCTTCCAACTTATTCTTTAAAAAAAAAATGACTAGGGCTGACCTCAACTAAATATTCTGAATGTGATGGAACAACCAGCAAAGGAGACTGATCACTTAGTGAGTGTACTTGAACAGAGTGTGTGTGTGTGTGTGTGTGTGTGTGTGTGTGTGTGGGGGGGGGGGGGGGGGGGGGTGTGTGTGTGGATGGTGCACGCAATTCAGGAAGCCTGTAACACTGAGCCTATCGCACGCGTTGTTACCTTTCCAGATTCGAACCGTGGTGGTGTTTTTACTCCAGCTCGGCTCAATGCTGGTCACTGGCCTGCACTATTTGGATCAACTCTGCATTGATAAGGATGGGCAGAGACACCGTCGTACCGTTGCATGAGCTGAACTTTTTTTTTTCTCTCCAGGGGCAGCGAACACTGCACAACATTTGAAAAGCTGTTATAGTAAAAATGTTGGTTTATCTGGACTCTTTAAGGCTGATTACAGCAAATTAATTCCCGTTGTTGGCGTCCACTTTACAGTGATTGCAACCTTCTGCATGCAGTTAATGGTACTTCCCACTGGACATATGTCATCACCAGGTTGCCCTAAATTTTACCCTCCTAAAGCGGAAGGCTCGGACTGTAACAAATGTTTCTGTAAGTTTACAATGTCTCTGTTAAGGCGCAGTTTCGTTTTTTTTTCCCCGTCCTGCCGCAAATTAAAACTTGGTCAACTAAGGCTTTTCTCATTGAAAAAAACGCTTAGTTGACTATTTAGGGGCAGTCCTACTCAGAGCACAGTCCAATTTCCAAAAATAGTGTGCTAACTTTTATAGAGGAATAAGGAATAAATTCCCAGTTGAGAGTTTTGGAACCAGTGTATTTCTTGCCATGTTTTTATTTAAAAAAGTACTCAAACGATAATTGAAATCACTATTAAAAGATTTGTGTCAGTAGGTATTTTGCCTTATCATTTTATTTCATATTGTGTCCACCACAGACTGGATTACAGGGTAAATTAAGATCACAACAGCATTTCAAGGATTTGCTCCACGATTCAGTTGAATCAATCATTAAGTTATGTTATTTGACATCCTCGGTGTGATGAGTAGCTGTATTTGTGTTTGGGTCCCTGGTTAGATAAATAGCCTGTGTTGAGAGATTGCGCTACCTTAGTGTAACCAACTGCCAGGGCACAATCACATCTTCACTCACTGACTGTCTGGCTTCACTTCCAAGACACAAATGCGTTTTTTGACCTGCGGTGTCACCCTTTTGAATTTCTGAGTGGCAGATTGACGAGCAGTGCAGCATTGACTGACTGCTGTTTATGGGCCTGATCAGGGGTGATTGCCTGCTTTGTAACCTTCCGCTGTAAATTAAGGCTCATGGCTCTAATAAATTTTCACGGGAGCCAGAACTACTCTGTCAGGTGGTGACTTTTTGACATTGTTCCACTCTCTCATAGTGATAAAGACAACTGCTTTGAATTAGCCCTAGGATATTGACTCCTTAAGTTTAACAGAAGGGCAAACGCCAAAGTAGTGGCATGTCTTGAAATGACTTTGCAAAGTGCCAAGATCAGACATCCCCTCACTGTGATGACACTTCTCACAACAAGTGTGGTTTGACATTGTGCATCCTGCTCTCAACCAAACATGAGACTGCACAATTTCTTGCCTCTCAGGAGGAAGAGAAGTTCTGATGTTGCACGATGCTGTGCTGAATGCCATATGGTCCAGCCAAAGAAGTGTTTGGGGAGTACGTTGCATCGTATACCAGGATTTTGTCCTTCACCGCCACTCGTGGATCAGTACAGCTGCGACAAGGACTTGGCAATCTGATGGCATCTGCTGCCATTGCATGGCCTGTCCTGTTTGTGTCTTTGTGAGGGCACAACCACCCTGACTGCTCTGTGAGGAGAGCAGCTGCACGGTGACATATTTTATTCAGCATATTTCAATGTTCCAACAATTGCTTTTTAAAAAAAAAATTTTACTTGTACATTTCAACACAATTTAGTGTTTGGAAATTTCTTTGAGTTGTTTTCTTTTAAGTTTTTCGATCTACTTTTTATCTCAAATTTTGCATTTATCTTAACAGCTTTAACATGTTTAATATGAATTATTTTTGATGCTGGTGTTAGATATTTTTACAAATATGCTTTACAAAGGCCCATGTAAACATTGATAATCGTATAAGTATAGAGACCAACTTAAGTATTTTACTTACATATTTGGCAGGCTGAGACAAGGTGTTTTTAAAGACCCAATTCAGGCCAGTACATGTCAGTATTTTATATATAAAGCTTTTATTATTGCATGTTGCATAAGTATCACTGAAATAATTGTATTTATTCATTTGATTGTGATGGCCTCTCTGACTGATAGTACAGTAAGCGTTGAGCTAATTACAGCACATTTTTATGATTTAGAGAATTAAGCCTTTTTTTTATATATTTTTTTTTTTAGATTGATGGCTCAATTTTATTTTGAACCATCAATCAAATGCAAAGCCATCAAAATTCAAATTGTCCGCACATATCCTTTTGACTTTATAATTCTTTATTTGTCAAATGTCCGCGGTTTATGAGAAGTAGCCTCAGATACACACATGTTTATTTTGATGGACTTGTATTGAAACACTCCACTTCTCTGCAATTGGTCTCAAAATTAGAAACTTTGATCAAAACTTTGATCAAATGCTCCATTGCTATATTACTGAAAGGACATTTGTTTTCAGCTTCAAATAAAAAGACATTTGATAAGAGAAAAAAATAAATGTTAGTATCTACCCCTGCTACAGTGTATTGCCGTGACATTTTGTGATCACTCGCTGAATGTCAAGAGTCTTGCTGCAAGCCTGCTGAAAGCAGAATTCTTTCTTGGAATAAGTGCCTCCTCAAGATGACTTGAGGTTCTTTTTCCTCAGCCTAATTTGAATTTTGTGGTGACGTTTTATTTTTTCTGCACTTTTGCATCAAAAGCCAAATGCAAGGTGTAAAGGAAGTCAACAACAGGTTGTTATTAGAGTACTTCATGACTTAGTGGTTGGTTGTGGTGTATTCTAACCTCCAGGAAATGTGTGTATTCCTGTAGAGGGGGTGGGAGGCTTTTTGGAATCTGCCTCGATGTTTTGTCAGGGAGCCAGGTTCTTCTGACAGGATGGCTGCAAGGAGAAAGGAGGCAGCTTTGCTTAGTAATTTAGAAAGCATGGTCTCTAATGAACTCTTGCATTTTCATTCTTTTGTTCCTTTGTGTGTGTGCACTGTATAAGTGTATAAGTGCGACTGCAAAATCCTGTCTACTTTTGTTGACAAAATGAACAAGACATGTTCCTTAAATGTGTTTTTTGGCTCCTTTTTGATAACTTGTTAATATAGAGTGCGATTGATTAGCATGCCCTGTGCTTCACCGTTGACCCACCTCTGTGTCCCACTTTTCTTCTCTTGGATGCATTCATGAAAAGGTTCTTGAGTGCTTTTGTGTGTAGAAGACTTTGCTGTTGATACTTTATCCCATCTTGGACCCATAGTATACAACTCTGTTTGTGTGAGGGTCTCTTCACCGGTGTGCACAACACATCTTGTGTGCATCTGCTCTGGTCTTCTTTGTGTGTGTGTATTAGGAGTAAGTAGAGCAATAGTGAGGTAGAAGGACTGGGTAGGACTGTCTCTAGTGGGCTGCTGATGATAATTACTGTAGAGAGAGGATCTCAGGGGACTGAAGTCCAGCTGCCTGCTCGCCTCCCTGCCTTGCTGACATACTGTCGTCCACCACTTACTGTTTTCTTCCAGGGCAGACATGTAGCACTCAGATTATTCCTCTCCTGTCGAGACCTCAGCAGCATCATGATTTTCCTATCCAAGTGTTAGAAGTAACCTAAAGCATAACTGTGGTGATGATTAGTCTGAATTGGACTTTAAAGTAGATTGTTCTACTTTTTCTATGATGCATCTATTATTTTGGTGGCAAGTATATCTGCATGACAATTCTGTAAGTACAGAGTTCCTCATCTCTGAAATACATGTGTCCATCACCGAGCTGCAAATAAAATTTGATTAATTGACAGACAATAGACACGTATTTGTATATATTCAATAATTCACTTTTCAAGCATATTTACTTTGTATCTTAATACTAGCATTTGGACTGCTGGTCAAACAACAAATCTTTTTTTAACTGGTTGACTATTTGGACACTGGGAAGTTTAAATTATAATTTGCTCTATTTTATCATGTTTTAGAGACCAAATAACGATTTGTTTAATGAGGAAAGTAAGTTGGATTGTTTGACAATGAAAATAATTGTTGCAGCTCTACTAAAGGTTCACGTTTCAGCAATTTTATTTTATTTCAACTTTGCTTCTGATACTTCCAGAGCTGCGTCTCAATTTACGTACATGTGTACTCACAGTGAAGTACACGGACAGTGTACTCATACTGGTCCACAAACTCAGCATGAAACACTGGACACTTGTCACCCTGAACAGTCGCCGTTACAGCAACACAGCAGAAAGGGACCAATGACCTATTTTCAAACTGTGGCGGCCGAGGAAGCTGCAGCTGAACTATAAGTTCTATATGTCGACACAAAAGTGTTTATTTTTTACTAAATACTACCATAGTGTTGTTGGATATAAGCTATCAGTATGTTTATTGTGTATGTGAAACAAAGAGCATGAAAACATGTTAATTTTTACGTAAAATAATCAAAAGATGCCGAAGGATATTTTTGCAGGTGATTCATTCTGATGCTACAATTACATCTGGTAACTGCAGAACGACTGTGCAATTTTGATTCAACACTGTTCAAGTACGACACCAGTAAATGTACGAACATGAAAGTACACGAACGGAAGTTGGTGAATTGAAGGTTGAGTCAGATGTGCTTGCTAGTTTTGGTGTATTACAGCATTACTTAAATGGCAGATTTCACCACTATATATTAACCCACACACAGCATAATCCTTTTAAATCTCTGTCAGTCAACAGTGACAGAATAAAGACAGTTTAGTAACTTCATATTAACTTCATAATTCATCATTTCTGACTATCCCTCTTGCATTATTATTACCATCCACTTTCTTTGCTGTTGATCTGGTAATATGATCTGCATGCTTACAAACAAAGGAAGTCAGTCTGTCATTTTAGTAAGTGGTATTTTATGGTTTAAACATAGAAAAAATAAAATAATTACATGCCTCGAATATGCTAAATGAAAATATTGATTTCAGATTCATCTCGGCTTATTAAAATCATCAAGTAAAAAATTGCAATTACTGAGTAGTTTTTCTCCTGCTGGAGACCAGCACATTCCCTTTCCAACCTGTATCCCTGCCAGGCAGTATAGCCTGTTTTAGTTAGTTTGGGAGCCTAGTTATGTATAAAATGAAAACATGGAAATGTTAATACGTGTAAGACAGGGATAATGTCTTATTATACATGAGGTGTGTGAAGCTTCACTCAGCATTTGTCACAAATGTATTAGGGCAGGTCGCTCTCAAATATATGGCGTCCCGTTTTAGAATTTTTAATTTATCTGTCCGAGATGACTTCAGCTGCGATCAGTGGGCAATCTCTCCTGCTTATCCACCTATAGCAGAAACCTGACTGCACCGCAGGCCTGTCAATCAAACATGTACTAATGTTCTAATTTGTTGGAGATGAAGACAAGAAACATAATTTCTGTTTGTTTTTACTGAAAACCATTTTATAACTATTTAGAAAAGTGCTATTCAGATAAAGTTTATTATTATATTGTACCAATAATTACAAACACTAATGGGCAACGTTGTAGAGAAAATAAGGGAAGTTCTGACAGTTGTGAAATAAATCTACATTACTGGATGAGTTCCAGGCAGGCCACATGTGAAGGTTTATTGTTATTAGAGTTGGTAAGAGCCTGTCTTTTAACCAAGCTGTCTCTATGGGTCTGGTACCCAGTAAAAAGAGCCCAAGGTTCCTTTTCATTCTCTGGTGTTTTCCCCAAGGTAACTGTCACTGCTCAGAGGGCCACCTCCAGCCTCACCGGGCCTCTCCAGTAAGCAGCCATTGTCATTTTGGGAAATCTACATCACTTTTTCATTTTAACTTTCTTTATTTCACAGAGAGGCCATCTTGGTGGATATACTGGTTTGATATTCCTAGTTAGTTGTCAGGTGAAGGCTAATAGCAGATGTACTTGGTAGCTGACGCTTTCTCTACAGTGGTGTGTCCTAATTTTGACAGAAATTGAGGTTAAAGACTTTTGTTTCCTTTTCAGGTTATGGCAGCTGCTTTGAGGTCACAGTATTATCATCTGTTTTACTTCTCTCTGGAGTGGATATTATGATCACATGATCCAGACCTTTAGACCATTTAGAGTTTTATTTCAACTCCATGTTTAGATCACATTATTTTTCCCAAACAGTATTTTAATTAATTGCTGGATAAAGTTAGCAATGCCTACAGTAAGAGCTGGAATTATATAATAGATATTGATATCTAGAAATAGTCCTTTAATAGATTATCTAACAGAAAATCAATTTGCTACCATCGCAATAATCGAACAATTATTGGGTCATATTTGCTTCGTCTAGCTGCTCAGAGCTGAAGACTTTTCTTTATTACACATGATTAACTGATTATCTTTAGATTTGAGACTGCTGGTCAAACAAATCACAGAGGCATTTGAACATGTAGTTTTGTTCTGTGCAAATTTATAATGAGAATTCCCTATTTACTCTCATTTTACAGACAAAATGAATAATACAAATTTGAAGAAGAAAAAGATCGTCATGTTAATTGATAATCAAAATAATTGTTAGTTGCAGCCCTACATGAATTACTGGAGCTGCAGCCAACAGGAGGTTTGATGCTGCTAATGTTATTTGGGACCTTTTTTTGTGTCTGTGATGGGAAAGCCATTAGTGAAAATAACAAATAACCTAAATTGTTCTCTTAGTTTTACAGGCACAAACTTGTGCCAGTGGAGTTCAGCTTGACTGTGCAGAGTGACGCTGCTGTTTAACCATCAGTGTATCATAAGGATCACAAGTCTGCAAACTTTGCCAACATCCGATCGCAGAGAGTTTAACCATACTGTGATGTGTCACAAGGATCAAAAATTTAATCGGAGTGATTAATACTGCATGTCTCGGTGTGATCTGATGATACGTCCTGTTAAAAAGACGCTTAACCCGGTGCTACGACAGGCTCTCATTTGCCGTTTCCTTTTAAGCCTAATATAAACCGAGAGACTGACAGATGGAGACATGCATCCAGGCAGCAGAGGTGATCCTCCTAGGGCAAACAGTTGGATGGCAAGGGAAGTGGATGTTTAAAGAGAGGAGGCCCTGCAGATACCTGGCAGCAGTCAAATTAGTGCACAAAACAGAGAAAACCTGTTTTTCAGCTCATCTGGTTAAGGCTGTGTGAATATGTTCTGCTAAGGTGGACATGAGTGACAGGCAGAAATGCGAGTGAATCCTTAAAGTCATACACCAGCCACATACAGACAGATCCCTTTTAGCCAAATTTATTTCAAATTGTTCACAAAATGTGTTGCTGTTTTCCACATTTATTTTGTTGTTAATATTAGTACACACCTCTCTATGTGATTCTGCAGTTCATGTCTTGCTCTGTTTTCAGCTCCTCCCCGTCCACACTGCTGCACAAGAGTCACATCATCAGTATGCGCTGTTAGAGTGCTATGGGAGGTAGACTTGCAGAGGTCTACATAAACACATGCAAGATGCAATAACTGAAACATATGAATAGTATTGTATTGCAGTCAAGACTGCAGAAATGACTTGCAGATGCCCTCATTATTGTATTCAGTTATTCAAAAGAAGATGCCACTATATATCGGTGTACTTTTCCTCTAGAAAACAACCCATTTTGTCTCTAATGAAGTCTCCTGACAGGCTCTCCCGAGAGTTGGGATGAAGAGAGCATGCTAATAAAGTGTGCTGTGGCACAGGGAGGGTTGGTTTTGGCATGAACTGTCGCTTACTGGTCATGTGGGTTTGCTTTCAGTCGAGGCCCATTGGTGATCGTGATTAGTTCTGGAATTAAAAAGGTTTGAGTGGGCTGCTGCCAATTTAAGGGACCATGTCAAGCTCATTATCCTTTAATCACTAATAACCATTTGGGGTTAGTCGGGGTTACATTTCACTCCCTTCATCACTTAATGGTTTAGAGATGCTGAATGCATACTCTTCATTCCAATACCCTCACTCTTGTGTTCCTATTCTTTCCCCTTTGTAAATGATGGAGAGACTGACGACTTTGAAAGGCACTGAGTGGCCTTGTCACACCCCATGCACCACTGAATCAAATTGCAACCTAAAATCATAGTGTGTGTGCATGCATCAATGTGCACAAAAACAGCGTTGGTTGTGACAGTCTCTCTTTTGGTTCCGACTCTATGATGAGATCTGCTCATCTATATTTGTTGCTCTTGAATTTATCCTTCATTACTCATTTATTGCGCTGTGGTTTCAAACTGTGGCATGATTGCACACATGCAAGCGTGTTTATATTTTTTGTATTCACACTGGCATAATCTGGAGGTGTCTGAATATTTTTATATGAATTTATTTTGCTGCACAGCTTTGTCACTTTTTTAAGGGACCCAACAAAAGGTTTTGGTGTGTTGTATACATATTTGTTGGAGCAAACACTTCAATTAAGCCTTAGTACTTCAATCTTTAAAAAACAACAACATTATATTATAATGTATTCTTACCATTAGTCCTTCTCTTAAAGAGAATTACAGAAAATGTCACCTAAGGTATTTTTTGTAAGTGATGATGAAAAGCAGATTTAGTAACATACGCTATGAGCTCTAAAATTGAAACCATGGTTTCTTGCCTGCTGGCTTGGTAAGAAAATTACATTTTGTGGCCAGTTTCTTGTTCTCAGCCTTTTGTTTTCGAAGTAAAAATTCAGTTTTATCCTGTTTGTGCTGTAAAAAGGCTTTGTGACACTAAAACTTAAACTACATCTAAAAAGAGCATCACTCAGCGTGGTTCTGTTTTTGTACGTCGGTGTGGAAGGATGCAGATTGAGTTTGAAGGTATAATGCACGGCTTGATGCGTTTGTAACCCTTTAGGTTTAGGTAGGCCTTTAAAGAAATGTCAAGCACAGAACTAACCTGGAGCAACTGGTTACTTATAAAACCAGCTGGTGTTGTTAAGAGCTGAATGTTGACAAGGCTGAGTTAAGGACAGTTGGTGCAATGTAGTATTTCAAGTCGCTGTTAGGGATGGGCCTTTTCAAGCAAAAATACTAATCGATAACCCTACAGAATTCATAGACTATTATTTGACTTATTGATCTGTTGATGGACTGTTTGTCCAGAGCTTCACTCTAATGACTGCATGCTGTGGCAGATTTAAATGCTAGCTCTTCCTGTCAATTTTGCACTGCAGCGCATCTTTTTTTTTTTTTTTTTTTTTCTCCTCAAAGGAGTTCTACACCGAACGTTTTGTCAGCTGTAGTTGTCGTTGCATGTTTCTTCTGTTTGCTGCATTGCATCTAATCTCGCAGCACCCCACAGTTTTACCTGGCAAAGCTGGCTAAGATGGCGGTAATGGACAAACAGCTTTCATGTCCATTACCGCCATCTTCTGACGGAAGTAAAGCATTACAACCAGGCAAAAAGGCTTTTTTTGGGATCTGATTTGTTTATATATTTCAATGACTTTTTGAATATTAATAACCCATCACTAGTTGCTGTATTGAGGTTTTGACAGTTTATTATAAACAATATTCTGCTTGTACACAATATTAGTGGTATGTGCAAAATACTATCCATTAACATCATTGCAGTGTCAGAAGGTGTCATCATCTTCTGCATCATTGTGTGTGTTTGTGCCCCTTATGTTCCTGCAGGTGTGTTGGGTTGTGTAGCCTGAACAGATGCAAGTGAATAGCAGCGTAGGTCAATTTAAACTTGACTTTTGGCAGTGTAATGTATTGTGGTGCAATGCTGTCGTTATTATCATGCGAGTTTAATCTTTACTGGGTAACGAAATGCACACACTGAAGCATTATTTCCATGCTGAACCATAATTGACCTCACAATCCTTGTTTTCTCTTTACTTTAATGTCTTTTCTCTTCTCAATGACTCCCTGAAGACATTTTCTGTGAAAACATTTGCACACACGCATGCACGCATGCCCACCCGTGCACTTACCCACACACCTATTCACACACCTATTCACACAGGAGTGTGTGCTTGTGGGGAGGGATTCCAACTCGAACACAGCCTGTGTCTCTCCGTCACATTAAAAAGCCAATTTCTTTTTAATAGCAACAACAGCTGGAGCTGACAGGGCCAGTGTTTGCTGATGGAGCAAACAGCTCCTGAGCTGTCCTGCAGCTTAGGCCTGGCTGCCTGCCTCATTACAGGAAAAAGAAAAAGGAAAATGGTAGGAAGGGAGAGAAGAGGTGTAGAGAATGTAGCCTGTACACTCCAAGGCAAGTGTTCGACATGTTTTCGTGCTGTATAATGTAAAACACCTCAGCAGAGAGTGCACAGGCTTGTTGAGCTGAATTGTTATCATGAGCCACAATAGAAGTCTTAAAATGGATACCTTATCGCATCGTGTTAACTGTATTTCACTTACACTCTCATTTCTTTTACCCTGCTCCTTTTCTCCAGTGCACCTGGTCGAGTCCCAAGAGATGGCTGAACCTACAAGAGTACCAGAGCAAGAAGCTGATGCAAGAGAGCGGTGTGGCTGTTCAACGCTTCTACGTAGCTGATACAGCTTCTGAGGCCCTGGAGGCTGCAAAGAGACTTGGTGAGTAGAAGATACAAATTCACAAAGAGACACGCGGTTCACCTGCTGTATGTCCGGAGCAGCATTCCTTGATGATTGCTCAGTGCTGGTCTTCAGATATCTTAGATAAGGTACTGATAAGGGATCGACCGATATTGCTTTTTAGGGCCCATACCGATTATTGGTAATCAAGGAGACCTATAAACCGATATTTGGAACTGATATACAGTTGCAGTAAAAATAATAATCTTTGTGTGAAAATTTGGAATAACAAATTTGAACGCAAAACTTAATTCAAATGACTCTAAATGGACAAATGCTGCCACTATGTAATTGTATTAGGAAGGTACACTGCAATGTGGGGTATTTATTGTAAAAAACAAAGAAATCCTTTATTGAAGCACCAGCAGAAAGTTTGATACATGATTTTAAAATGTGTTTGGGGTTTGTTCATTCTTCTGTGGCAGAGAAGCTCTCTGCGTTAATTGGCCATTACTCATGAGATGTAACCAGTCAGATAAAGCTGTGGGCGGGACTTTGCTCAACACCACAAAGTGGTGACTGCAGGCTGAGAGAGGCGCTACATCAGAGCCAAAGCAGCGCATTTTTAATTAATTCATGTTATCGGCGATTGAATTAAAAAAAAAAAAATACAGATACCAATAATCGTAAAAATGCTAAATATCGGCCAGGCCAACAATCGGTCGATCCCTAGTACTGACGCTGAAATCACACCTTTCATGGAATATTTTGAGGAAAATGTATATTTAAAAAATTTTCAGAATCACTTTAGTCGCCAAATGTACAAGTACACATGAATTTGGCTTGGTGATACAACACAGTGCAACAAAAGACTATAAAAACACACAAGAGCACACTAAGGTTAAGTAAAAGTGAGAGAAGAGGAAGACATTTTTATTTACAATAAAATAGAAATATGCATACAAGTTATCGTATTAAAATATACGAGTTAAGTAATAATAAATGCTGTATTGTACTACATGTTGAACAGTCTTGTCGAACAGTTGGGTCCAAAGTATCTCATACAGTGTGTCTATGAAAACACATCTGTGTGCGTTGCGTGGTGGGCGGACGTGGGTTGAGGTAGGGAGCTCGGTAGTATTGCTGAGGAGAGTGAAGGCCTGAGAGGAGGAAAAAAAACTTTTTGGATTGATTGGTGTACACAATGAACCAAACAGCTGCCTACGAGGATTTGACTAAAATCCGATACTGTGCAGGTGGCATAGTTATAACTTCGAGGAAGAAATGTCTGATCAAAGAATTAAGTAAACAAGAGCTGACAAAACATTCCATATTAATTTTGGGTGCTTCTATTTTTTGAGCTGTGTTCCAGCCAAGTGGATTTAAGATTTGTTGTGTGACAAATAGTGGTGAGTCTGTGTTTTAGTGGTTTGTTTTGGGCCCGTGAGCATTATTATTATCTCAAAGTACACTGACATGTAGAGACATCAATCTTCACTGCAGAACTACAGTATGGTCACGTTGTATAGATTTAGTACCTGCACTTCAGTGTATTGCATTTGCGCGACAGCTGTAGTGAGACTCAAAGTCTCCTTATTACTTTAGCCTTGATAATGAGTTAGTTTCATGCTGGATGTAGAGTAATTGTATGTACACAATTAAACCTTAAGAGTCCTATTTGTGTTGCGTGGCTCTCTGGCCCTGCTACAGATTGTGCAAATGGCTGTGGTTAATAAGGGTTGAGGTTTTATCAAGTTTAATCGCGTCTTTATGCTGTTTGCTTATGTGTGGGAGCCTGTGTTCGTTGAGCTTAGTGGTTGTGCCTGCTCTGTTTTTCATCACGGCACTCATCCGCGCTAATTTGTTTCACAACCTCTCGTACTGAATTTCTCACACTTTCCATTTGTTTTTGTTTTTTGGTCAGTTCTTTTCTTGTTTTGTTTTAATTCATTTATTTTCAATGCTTGGCCATAATCTAGTCCATTGCCTCCCACCCTTACCCCACATACACACGCACAAAGCCTTGTAAGGAAGTCACTGAAACTCTAATTTTACATTGTAGTACAAATATTACATTGCATATGTAAGAACAAAGATGGTTTATCTGATATTTGTATGCACCCACACAGCTGTCTTCACTGCCCATGCCTCCCTGCTCTACTTTCATTCCACACACACACACACACACACACACACACACACACACACTGACATCAAACTGCCCTACACATACAGTGTATGTTTCCAGCCTCAGATTTATATTTTATTCAGTGTCCTCTCTAACTACAGCAGCGGCAGTCTGATAGCACATCCAGGTTGGTTGTCAGCCAGCGAGGTGCCACTCTTAACGCCGTCTTCGGGCTCGAGTGACTGGGGCACTGCTTTCAGTGGCCCTGGTTACGATGCAGACAAAGATAAACTGAATAGCGGGAAGAGGGTATATATTCTCATGACAGTACCTATATTGCTTGGTAGAGGATGAATTGGGGAGACAGAAAGCGTGGAGCAGAGGAGTCGAGAGGGAACAGACAGCTTAATAGAAGCTAGGCCAGACTCGAGGGGTGATGTAGTTATAATATAGGATTTCCCATGCTTTATTAGATGCTAGCAAGTCAGATAGTTGTCCATAGTTATGGGGCTGTATTGAAGTGGCACGACTAAAAATTGCATGTCTGGTTTTCTATAAAATCTGCTTTTTACAAACGGTGGCTAAAAGTAATTTATCATTGCAGTCTATGGACCGCAGTCGAGGCAAATGCATGACTGCAGTTCAGAAACATTTTTATTCGTTTCTTTAACCAATATTTCAAGCTTAGTAGCAGAGAACTTACACTTTCCTACGTGCACCATTACTCTCCAGAAATAGACGAAACGCGTTATATAGCTCAACATCAGCTCTTAATTAGCAGCAGTGCATTCAAATGAATGCTGCTATGGCTGTGACATGTCATGAGTGTTAGTAAATCCCCAGCCAAATCGAAAACATGTGCCAACGTAAATTTTTGCTGTAATTTGCGGTCAGCTTAGTAAATCAACCCCTCGGTTTTTACGGCATACTTCAGAGCTGCTTTGTATCTGTGTATTTCTCTCTCTCTCTCTCTCTCTCTCTCTCTCTCTCTCTCTCTCTCTCTCTCTCTCTCTCTCTCTCTCTCTCTCTCTCTCTCTCTCTCTCTCTCTCTCTCTCTCTCTCTCTCTCTCTCTCTCTCTCTCTGTGTGTGTGTGTGTGTGTGTGTGTGTGTGTGTGTGTGTGTGTGTGTGTCTGTCTCACACTTGTGTCCTGTGACTACTACTGACTAATAAAGCATGCAAGTGAGCATACACAGACGCTTCATTTCTTCAGATACACACCGTGTCTGTAAATGGCTTTCTCTTGGGCCATGTTAACTCATACATACATGATGGAGTGCGAAAGAAAGAGGGAGATTAATAACCTCTTTCTTTAAGATCTGTCGCGCTGATATCTAAACTGAGACTGCCAAGCTCTGACTCCCATGGGGTCGAGGGGAAGGCTGGGTACAGAGCCAGCACCGGATAAATCTCTGTTTCATGGTTTCCACTGTAGAGGACACACGGTAGGGTCTTGTAATGGGGATGTGGCTGGTTGGGGCATCTAAGTTGACTGTGAGCAACTTAAATTGATTTCTGTGTGGTGTTGATATCCTAAAATGGACTAGTTAAGCACTGAAGCACAGACAAATAACATTCGTAGGGTAAGCGTGCCCATATAAGCACAGAAAAAAACACATGCACTTCAACCACTATTTTCCTCTTTGTTACTCTCACTTAACCGTGAAGTGTTTCAGTTGACAGTTCAATCAAAGCTATAGAATAAAGAAACTCTTCTCACTTCTCATGTAGTGTGGAGTGGTCCAACTCTCCTAAAGTGGACACGGATTGATTTGTTCTATTACCGCTGAGGACTGAGGCTTATAATCTTTCTACTTTTCTATCAAAACATAAAATACATATCCAACATGGACCATTGATTCCCTTTAACTTTCTGACAACTCTTAGGGGGGAATTTACATCGTGGCAGATGGATGATTCATAACCAGCCAAATGGCCCATGGAAAGTAGGGTTTGATTTCTGCGGCACCATACTGGGCGAGTCCAGCAGGGAGTTATCAGAAAGTCCAAAGCTTTTGTAATATGTGCTCCACTGGGACACTGAGAGAGTCACACACTAACTGCAGCTGTCTGTCCAAAACCAATGACCCCCAGCCACCACTCTCATACCCAAGCTTTTAGTTTTGGTGGTGTGTGTGTGTGTGTGTGTGTGTGCACCAAGCTGTAGTCTTCTGAAATATGACCTCAGAGGTGTGATTATTTCAATATCAAATGTTTTGATGGAGAATGTTAAAAATTCTTTTTTTTTTTGTCAGATTGTCCAATTTGTGAATATTTACTGTCCTTTTGCTCCTTTGGTTACACATTTTTGATAGGACTCATTCATTTTGCTAAATGTGCTATACTCTGTAACAGTAAATGGGGAAAATACAGCAAAATTAATAATCAATGTGTGCAATGTGATGCAGGACTCAAATTTCAGCATCACTGTTTCAGCGGACTATTTCTATACTTTCTAAATTGTGACCTTAAAGTCAGACAAATTAAACATCCCATTTCTGTGGTAGTATCCCAACACTTGATTAATATGTGTACGATCAAGAATGCTATGTTAGTGTGATGCCATCTGTGCTTCAACAGGCTGATGAACTAAACAAGGACACTTTTTAATAATAGTGCTCATATTTATATTCAGAAGAAAATGTCCTCGGATGGACAACTAGGTCCATAAGAACGTTTAGTTTACATAAAGATGCATTGTCATTTCAAACCTTTTGAGAAATTCTGACAGGGAAACTTTTTCCAGTACACCATTAGTACTTAGTAACACTATTCCATAACCCCATCTCAGAAATACTTGTGGGTCATACATCAGATTTGGAAGCAAGTGTCTTCTTTGGCACATCCTTAGCTAGATAGCCCAAATCATGTATGTTAAACAGCAGAGAGTCTTGTAACAGGTGGTATGGCCCCACAAAGGCTTGACCTCAACATTATGGAGTCTGTAGTCTGGGACTACATGAGGAGACAGAAGCAATTGAGACAACCTAAATTCACGCATAAATTGTGGCAAATTGTGCAAGATGTCTGGAACAACCCATCTGCCAAGTACCTTGAAAAACTGCGCAAATACATTTTGAAAAATGGGTATTGGCTGAAAAGCAAAGTGTGTTTAGACCGAATATTGATTGGTTTCTATATGCCTTCGTATCGGCGACAGCTGTAGATGATGGAGGTATCACTTTTTTTGCATTTCCATCCGAGAGTCTGTAAATTCATGCGTCCTTCACAGAGACAAATCTGACTGATTCCAGTCTTGCTGAAGCACCCCCAGATCATCACCGATCCTCTACCAAATTTCACAGTAGGTGCGAGACACTGTGGCTTGTTGGGCTCTCCGGGTCTCCGTCTAACCATTAGACGACCAGGTGTTGGGCCAAGCTGAAAATTGGACTCCAGTCCTCTATGGTCCAATCCTTATGGTCTTTTGCAAACCTCAGCCTGGCTCTTCTTCGCTTCTCGTTGATGAAGGGCTTCAGCCCTGCCCCTAGGAGCCTGTTTCTAACCATTCTCGCCGTGCACTTCACCCCAGCTGCCATTTGCCATTCTGTTTGGAGGTCACTTGATGTCATCCTACAGCTGTTAAGTGACATTCAAATAAGTTGGCAGTCATCCCAGTGAGTGGAGAGTCGTTTTGATCCTCTGCCGGTCTGTAGCTTTGTTGTCCCTAATGTCTGCTGCTTGACCTTGTTCTTATGAACTGCTGTCTTTGAGATTTTAAGGATGGAAGCAACCTGATGCACACTGTATCCCTCTGCCAGTAAAACCAGAATTGAACCCTTCTTTTCCTTACTCAAAACTTTTCTTTTTAACTCTTTCGGCATGGTCAATAGTCACTTTTTGTATTCCAATTACTTTTGAGGTACTACGAGCACTGTTTCTGCCATCCAGCTGGTCCTATTGCAAGAGGATAGTGATGACCACAGCACTGTTTTTTTTTTTTTTTTTTTTTTATACTTTTCTTCATTAAATAATATTTGGTTCAGGTGATCACCTAATCAGTACCTCATTAAGTAGAATCAGGTGTGCCTGTATTGGAATTCAACAGACACTGCAATGGAATGGCTGCTGTACATGTAGAGATGCTGATTTAAGACACATTTGGAGTGGTCTCTTAATTTTTTCCAGAGCTGTATATCAGGAATGCCTGAAGTCATTACATCTGGCACCAACGTCCACAGAGACTCAAGGATGAACTGATGAGATGTTTGTGGTCAATGTCCCAGGTAACTGTTGTTTTGCCAAGACTGCAGGCAAATCCAATTTCTTTCTCAAATCAGATCTCTAGGACAGACTGTCCACACTGTTATTTGCAAGTGAGCGGATGTGACTTGCTGTGTCCATCAACTTATCTGCATTGGTTGCTGTGGTGATGACGTACGCCAAGCTACATTGGTGACACGACATATCAACGTGAAGCAAAGTGCCAGCTGAGTTTATTTTGGTGTCTATCCACGGACTGCTGTTTTCGTCCTCCATATCGCCAAAATCTAAACTCTGATAGTGCTTTGCTAGTGGTAGCATAGATTCTGCTTACTCTGTCATTCTGCATTGTGTGTCATGTTTTGGGTGGTGCAAGAAACCTGATCCAAAATCCAGAGCGTCCATACTGAGACGTAGCTGCAGAAATCTGATTGAAATCGCATTTCATACAACTTCCAATAGGGGTTTTGATTTCATTTGCAAAAATCGCATTTCACGTTTTTTTTTTTTGTTTTGTTTTTTTTTGCTGTCCAGACGTACAAAATCTATTAAGATACAATCTGGATATGACAAAAAAACTTTTGGGCTGGCGCTCTGAACAAGGCCTCTGACCTTACCAAACATGTTTGTGTCCATAACTTTCACACAAATTTCTAAAAGGATAAAATTAAGTGATAAAATTTGATATCCATAAGGTCAAAGGTCAACACCAATGTGACATCAAAATGTTGTGCAAAAATTGTTACCATTATTCAATGCCATAACTGAGGAGATTGTGACCATATCTCACATTTGGTCAGATACTGAATTGGTGCCACTACCCTTGGGTGTCCTCCTTCAAACTGTGCTAATTGTATAGATCTTCTGT
Organism: Embiotoca jacksoni; assembly: GCF_022577435.1. Classification (NCBI taxonomy): domain Eukaryota; kingdom Metazoa; phylum Chordata; class Actinopteri; family Embiotocidae; genus Embiotoca; species Embiotoca jacksoni. The sequence continues at coordinate 8,447,817 of NW_027185229.1, read as the reverse complement.
ACTGTCGAGTTGACGATATGTGTGAAGCATCCCTGTTTTATAATTTGTAGCTTCTTTGCAGCCACATCCATATTTGAAGCAGCTACTGTCAATCAGCTTTACTGGCCAAGCATGTGAACACATACAAACACGTGACTCTGTTTTTGTTTCTTTCAATAAATTTACACACTAATACAGTCGACAAGAACAACAAAGAACTGTCAAGAATTCGGAGGCGGTCTTTTTTTTTTTTTTTTTTTTTTTTTTTTAAGGTTAATTAAATAAATAAAAAGTAAATCGTAATACTATTTTTGAAATCATCCATTCTTCTCTTACAGTGCCTAACATTTTCACATATATGGGTTTTTCACAAAGGCCTTGTTGCTGTCTAGCAGTTTTGAGATATCAGAGCAATACAGTAATGAATATAAATGTTGTGCTTGCCTTCGAAGCACATTTGCACAGCCATGCACACATACCTGTGCCCTGCTACAGCCAAAGAGAATATGATTATGCAGTCCACTTTGTGTGTCGCCACCCGCTTGACAGATGCATCTGTTGAGCAAATCTTGATGGATTTTCAGTCTGAATTCTAAATCAAAACCACATTTTCCCTCCCTTTCCTTGCTACGACAGCCCCTTATGTCTGCCATATCTCCTGCCTCCCACCAAATTCATTCATTGACAAAGAGGTGATGGAAGAAAACATCGCTTTGGATTCTTATCTTAACCGCATACTGAGCCTTTGTGATGAATGGGAACAACACATACTTGTGTATATGTACACCTCATATCAGATGAGATGGAGAAAATGTTGTTCTTTTGTCATCTCCCTTACTTTTCTTTGACAAATTGTGCTGCGATCACATTTTCTGTATTTATTTATTTTTGTCCTATCTTGTTTTCACTTTTTAAGATTACCTTAATTTTTCTCAGTCCTCGTTCACCTCATTCTGCTTCTGCTGCTCCCTTTCGCCTCTTTGTGCTGAGCACAGCCTCGCTGGCAGAATGAGAATTAACAGAGGACGGAAACATTTTAATTTATTTCATTCTGCTATGAATATTCAGTGTAAACAGTTTTTTGCATGACTGTCAAATCTCGTGTGTGCTTATTAGAGGGATAGTTAATATGATATGTTGGCTTACTGAATAATAGCAAGCTACCTTGACATTAGCCAACTCTTTGATGAGGCAGGTGTGTGTTTGTGTGTGCAGGTATGCAGATTTGGTAATGCTGGAGATTTTTCTGATGTGTGATAGAGAGGGAAAGAGAGAGAGATCTATAGGATCTGCTCACCTCACAAACTTGTCTCCCATCAGTTTCAATCTACCACGCATTGCTGTCTTAAGTTGGCATGCTTGAAAGCACCCATATATTGTCGGTTGATGTAAACATCAGTTCCTGCCTCGAAAACATGAAACATTTTATTGGCTTTTCTACATATAGTGGTTTGTTTTATTTATACATAAGGAAAGAGGCTCGTTGTTTGGTTACTGTGAATCTTCAAGAGCCCTTATAGTTAAGTCAATAAGGGCTCATGTGCTTCAGCTGATGTGTAAATAATAGTGACTCAAAACCAAGAACACTATTATTAGCCAATCTTCAAGTGATCATTTTCAATCTGCTCATGTAGTTGTCTGATCTAAGTATTATCTGAACACAACTGTATTTGCTTGAGAAAATCATGACCTGGATGATTGAGACTCTTCACAGACATTGAGCTATCTGTGGCAGCTCAGACACCCTCTATTGTTCTGGCCTGTAAACTGCAAATTTGGAGAGATCTCTTTGTAAACCAGGAGGTAGAATCACAAAACTGCCTTAAAGTGTTTTGGGTCCTGTTTGTTTCAGTGTTTTGGCCAGTCTTCACAGGGAACCTTTAGCGTTACAGGTGAGTATCAGATATAGTGCATTAAAGAATATCATTGTTTGTTTCACATAAATTGAATTATCAAGATGTGATGCACCATTCAACCTGCAGCAAAACATGTGAGGAGGAAAGGAAATGCTGCAGCAAATCAAGGATTGGTGGGCTCTCTTTTTATCATTTCAAGTCATGACTTGGGTTTCCCATTGAGGTGATTCCCTGCTCAGCAGCCTTTTCTGGATGGACTCCCAGACACATCCACTGCTTTTCCCAATGACTAAGAGTGTGGGGTATACCAGCCAAGGGTATGTTAGAAGGACACAGTGGTGTGCTGTCGCTTACCAAAGCAGCTGTTACAGTGATAAGATGAACAATAAGTTCCCAGGCTGTAAATCATTGCATTTTCACTTTTTTTGAGTGTGTGGTTTTTATTTTTCTAATTCCTTCTTTACTACAGCTAGAGCATGTATTTTGGTAGGTACTGCATTTCTTGTTTTATTTTAATCACTGATAAAGCTATATGTAAAACCATTCTGCAGCTTCATTGCAGTCATGTGCAATCTTTTCCTTGCCTTCCTGCAGAACCGACATTCAGTTTTATCTTGTTTTACAGAACTTGTCTGAACTCACATCTTTTAACGGTATTTCGAACAGTTGAAATTACAAGCTGGAAGTCCTTAAGTCTCTTTTGACAGCCTTCATCTGCTTTAAGAGGCATCACTAAGCTTAAATTTGAAAATCTCAGTCAATTGACTAAAAAAAGCCAGTAGCTGTTGAGTGTTACCACAAGATTTGAAGACTCAGCAAATTCCTAACAACAATTATTGATGTGCCTATGTCCAGAGGAGTTAATTAAGTGAGAATTGATGTTCTGAGATTACAAGTGGCCAAACTTTTGCAGATTACACAATTAGATTTTTTTTGGTTGTTGTTCTTTCTAAAAAATAATGTTAAAGAAACATTGTATTAACATTTAAAGAAAGGTACATTTTGAATGTCTGCTTGCTGTAGTGGTTATTTTATATTCACCTTTATATTCATGTCCACTTCAAAAATCAACAAAATGTGGAAATTTGCCCAAACTTTTGCATCCAACTGCATAGAGATAATCCACTGACCAAACTGATGATCAAATTTATCGTGTTCATTGCATTAAATGCCAGTGCAGTTATGAAGATGTATGTGAAAAAAGAGTAGATGTATTAAATTACATGCATGAAAAGCACATGTCAAGGTGAATGAGTGTGACTGTGTAGAGGAAAGTGTTACCATTGAGTTTTTAATTTAGTATATGTCTGTAAGAAACAATTAAAGAACTATATCCACAAAGGTAGTCGATTTATAAAAAAAAAAAGGTGATGTTCTCTATGGTGCTGATACAGCAGAATGGCTAATTAGTAGTGGTCTGGAATAAAATGCTAACGTCACATAAGATATGGCATAACACACATGCACACTTAGTGTGCCTCCACATTTTTGCTGGTGATATCAACGGTTCCGCTTTCTCTGGCAGGGTGCAAAGAAGCATTTACACCGCCGACTGAGCCTGGCGCTGCTGTATGAGATCATCGAGAGAGTACCATATGCTTTTCCACCAACCCAGCACTCTGCCTGGCCTGTACCATCTGTCACAAAAATGCACTTCCCCACCATGGGCATCACCACAAGCCGTTTTGTGGACTTCCTTATCCATCCGTGAAGCATCTCACTAGACTCCTCATTCTCCCCTCTCCCCCTGACTGGCCTATGTACCAGGGCAGATACTGTGCTTTCTCAGTTTATTTGTTGCATTGCCTTTTGTTTTAATTTGCTCTTTAAAAAAAGTTTAAAAAAAATAAATAATTATAGCTGTTAGAATGCCCTAGAATGCCGCATCAGGTCAGAAGCGCCAGTGGGTTGGCTTTCTTTGACATTCGGGGGGTTGTGCACCATAAATTAATTACCCAGGGTCGAACTGTCATCACTGAGTTCTACTGTGATGTGCTGAGGCATCTGAAGGAAAACATTAGATGGAAATGACCTGAACTGTGGCGCAATGATGCTTTCGTTCTCCAACTTGACAGTGAGCACGCTCACAGCGCTTGAAAACAGGCAGATGTGTCACATGCAAAAACACATTTGTCACTCCCCACCACCCTGACTGAAAGGATTTGACTCTCTGCCACTCTTGTCAGTTCCCCAAAATATTCACACAAATTTTGGAACACTTACTCAGTGGTTCTAGCTTCATGCAACTTGCAAGTTACGATGCTGCACACCATTCACGTGCAAAAGTAGCAGTCTTTGAATTTTTTTATCCACCTTCATACTTTTAGTCTCTGAACTTCATTAACTCATTATTAACTGACTCGTTAGGACTTGTAAGCCAGGTCAAGAATTTTCATCGGAAATTGCCAGCTGATGAAACTTTCAGAGCTGGTAAATTGTCTGGCTTTTCAAACCTCAACAGATGTGGAGAACTGACTGTAAATCTAAAATTGAGGCTAATGGATCCCCAGAAAGTTGAGGAAGGCTGTCAAAAGATGTCAAAGTGCTTGAAGCTTGCAATTTCCACTGTCTGAAATGTGTCATTAAGAATTGGCAGTTTAGGAGAATTGTGGAAGTCAAGACAAGATCTGGAAGACCAAGAAAAGTTTTAGATGAAAACTAAATTTGTGCTGTGAAGAAGAGTACAAAGCAAAACCCCTGTATACATACAAAGCAGCTGCAGGACGATTTAGCTGACACAGCAGTGATAGTGCAACAGGTAGAGTCATCAGAAAGAAACCCTACCAGTGACCTCAGAAGTCAACATAGGAAGTATGCAAAACAACATTTGTAAACAAGAACTGCAGACGGATGAAGTTAAAACTGAGGTCTTCAGGAACAATTGTTTGGAGGGATAGAAAACTGAGCAGCTTTTGAGCAAAAGACGACCAACTATTATACATGGGAGTAGAAATGCTCTGCTTTGGATGTTTGCGTAGCAACCAGTGGCACAGGAAACACTGCACAGGCAGAGGGATGACTAGATTCCTCTAAAGATCAGAAAACTCTGAATGCAAATGAAGTCAGATGAGAGAAGACCAGGCCTGAACTGATAATCATTCCATAAAGTTGCGTGGGAAAATTTTTGAATCATTTCATATGGAAATGTTGTGAATAAAACACACAACTGTCTTGCAGTTATATTACCAGAACTAGGAATCTAACATCATGTTTGCTCGTCACTGAATTGGATTAGTGGAGATCACAGAGGGAACAGAGCAGGATCAACTCTACATAGCTTAACCCTCAACATACTAGCGGCTGTAGCTAATCACGAGGTCGATTTTTCGATCCCCAAGTCCTCCTGTCTAAAGTGTCCTTGCGCAAGACACTGAACCCCAAGTTGCTCCTGATGGCAGGATGTATGTGTGAATAGGAGGCAAACTGTAAAGTACTTTGAGACTGCAAGGGTGATAAAGCGCGACATAAGTGTACATCATTTAGGCTACATAGACTGCATTCAAATGAGTTTTAATTCATTTCATGATACATTGTGCGGAAGGATACGAGTGTCAATCAAACTTGTATTTCATTTATTTCTCCAGTGATTGCGTTCATACTCATTGACTTCAAGGAAGCTTTTGCAGAAGCTACTAAACCTAACATGCATGAGACAATAACCGGTTGATAAAAAAAACAAAAAAAACAAATTGAATAAAATGGTGCTATTCAAAATGGTTGTTGATGTCCTTGGGTATAAGATGTGCAGTGTAATAGGATTTCACAAATCAAAAAAGATTTTGAAGCCTTGTCATGTGCGTTGAGTATTGCTATGCTACTATGCACATTAGCATTGCTCATCCTTCAGTTCTCTTCAGCTCTTATGTCATTGTGTCCCAACACTTGCCCAATGATAGAGCCATTATCTGGATAATACTGGCCCTAAATTGCATGTTTTATTAAGGCGATACCATGCTTCATTGAGTAGTGAATTTGTAAGAAGCAGTGCAGTGGTATTTTCTCCCCATTATTTTGCCTCTTTGTCTTTTCTCTGTATTCACTCTAGTTCTGTTCCAAATTGTATCTACCTGGATATGGATAACAGTGTTGCGTAAGACCTTGGTCCATCTGGCATCAAATTCTACTATACTCAGCTTTGTGTTTGCTATACCTATCCCGTCTCACCAATAACAACGTTTTAGACAGATCTAGCACTGCAATGGTGTATTGAAAGAAAACAAAAATTCACAGCAGTACAATAGTACAAATTATGTGCACATGGGGCCCACTTCTTTTTCAGCAAGGGACAGAACATTATATCTTGCTGTCAAACATGGTTAAAACATGGAACAGGGCCAGGCCTCTCCTCGCTGTGCATCCCCTCCCTTCTCATTCGCACTGTACACCACTGGAGCTGCCTCATGCTCTTCAACATTTCATGCGCCTTTTAAGACCACTTTCATCTTCCCCCTTCAGAAAATGAGGCAGAGTCTCTTGTGAAAAGCGCTGACAGTAGCAGTTAGTAGAGTCCTTTCACTTCTCCCTTTGTCTGAAATGGTGAGAGATAAGACGACCCTCTCAGAAGTTTGTTTGTGTGCATATGTACACCAGCTGGAGCCATGTCGTGTTCTCTTCTCGTTGGACTGTTGGACAGAGGACACTGAAGCAGCTGCTCATCTATCCAGGCATCTGATCTTACAAAGGGTTCTTGAACTTCAAAGGAATATGCAGCCTTAGTCTTATGGGATATTGCTCTTCCATTGCTGCCATCTTTCTGCTCTTGTTGCTACCATATCCATTAGCAGTAGGTTACTCTCGCTACCTTTACTGTTTCCAGTGTAAACCCTGTTGCTGCTTGGCTGTATTGGCATCAGTGATGGGAAAAGGTCTGTTTCAAATTTGAGTTTGGTGACCTTGACATTTGACTGCCACCACTGTATTAGTCCATCCTTGAGTCCAAACAAAGGCCTGTGCCAAATTTGAAGAAGTTCTCTCCAGGGGACCCCGAGATATTGTGTTCACAAAATGGGATGATGTCAGGTCACTGTGACCTGAACGATTGACCCCCTCAGTCTAATCAGTTCATCTTTGGGACCGAGTTAGCTTCTGTACCAAATCTGAAGAAATTCCCTCAAGATGTTTTTGAGATATCACAACCACAAGCCTAGGAGGGATGTATGTGTGTGTACACGATGCCTCCGGCCAAAGCTGTCGCCAGTTCAGAGATATAAAAACTACAGGTTTTAAAAACATTGACTCGGCACACAAGCTTTCAGATATGACTGGTTCATGTCTTGAACCTTTGGCTTCCACTCACACTGAGATGACATGATCATTTACATCACTAACTTTTGGCCATTTTGTGTTTGACTTCTTCATATTCAGCACATACTCCCTACTCTGATATTGTGTTGTCTGCACACTGTAAAGGTGCAGTTTTCCAAATTTCCATAATTGTAGAATAAATGATTGTTTGAACTGAGTTTGCTGCACCTTGTTTGTTTGTATGGAATATCTGACTGCAGTTTTTGGGGCTTACATATACATAAAAGACTGATCTAGTATGGGCACAACAATAATATAAATTCTCTTGACAAATGTACAACCATTAACTATGTTGCTGCTGTTTACATGGCCAGAGTTTTGGGCACGTATTATTTTAATAACTTCCACTTAAATGGGTTGAGGTTTATTTACATAGCTATTAACTGGTAATGTCAGGTCAAAACAACATTGCTCTTTCTTATGCATTTTACCCACACATTATGATCTTTCCTTACTCTTTGGCTTTAGTCCCACTCTTTCTTGTCCCCTCATGTCTTGCTGACTGCTATTAGTTCAATCTTCCGCTCTCTCTTTCACTCTTGCTTTACATGAGTCTATTGTTGCTTTCTCCTATTAATCCACTTTGTAGATCCCCCTGTGTCTGTATTGCCCCTAAACTTAGTTTCATCCCTCCTGTAAAACCAACGTAGTACTCATTTGCCACTTTGATCGCTCTATAGGGGGTATACACACAAGTGCTTGGTGGTAGCTTGTATGAGCTGCAGGTATCTCTTCTCCAACACCCCATACCCTGCAGGGCTCTCCAGCTGATGGACGGAACAGGCCATGTCCCGTCACAGGGCTGGCCTGTCACACAGGAAGACAGATGTTAGCCTGCAGTTTTTCCGTCTCCACCACCTCGCAAGATAACACGCATGGCACGCAATGAGGAGAGAAGAGGGGAGGGGCTGGTGTGAAATCAAAGGTTATCAACTCAGGCACTGCGACCCACCCACACATAGCCAAAGCTGAAATGCCTCATAGGCTATGTAATACCTGCATACACACAAAAAAGTATATCTGTAAATAAATATTATTTACAAATACAATATGAGAGAGTACACGTTGTCAAGCATGCCTGTGCAGACACAAATCACACCGGTCTCTCCCAGGACCTGTTGTTATCCCCTTACATTAGCTCTTAGGTCTTTCGTTGGTAAGAAAAAGCAAAGCATCTGAAATTGTCTTAACAGCTGTAAATAGGCTTTGCAGGGTAAAGCAGCCTGTCTCTCAAAGAGCTGATTTCTGTAAGCAGCTTACTGTTTCCACCTCCTCATTACGCACCCTCACCTATTCATATTGTGGGTGAGACATGGAATTATTTCTCACACATCCCCTCTATAGTATTAGTGATGATACTAATGCACCAGTAGAAGTGAACATGTTGCCTATTGTTTTGTTGTCAGGCTACAGTGCATTAATACTGGGTACGCCCCAGTCATGGTGGGTTTGACGTGGAGTTATGAGTAAAGTTTGGTTAGACATAGAAAGTGAAATTTACAAATGCCACTGTGCTTTGTTGTAGGGAGCTACAATCATTAGGCACATTTCATTGCTTTAGCAATGGAAATGGCATTGTGAGTAGTCCTCCTGCCCACTAATGCATTAGCAGCAGATGTTGGTAGCTTTTAGGATATTGTTTTTTCTGCTATTGTTTATGCTGAACTGTTGGAAACTGTTCAGCCAATAATGAGAACTGAGCAGCTAATTTTGTGCAGACTCTTGGTCACTTACTGAAAACATTGTTGTGGACATTTTTTAAGAGATCTCTTGTGTACAACCAGAGATGGTGTTTTTGACTGTCTCATGATGCGGCATGATAGAAGGTAAGTGTCTTTGTTTGGGGACAAATGATTCTTCCTACGGATACACCCGTGGTCATTTAGCACCCATCGTTCCACAGCACCATTATCATTACTGTCACCTCTCTGGTTGCATGGCATTGAAAAACTCTCAGCCAAGGGTTTGAACTGCACCCCTCCGTCACAGAAAGGAGACCAAGGCCATCTCAGGTTGTCGTTAGAGGTGCTGTCTTTGTCTGAAAGCCAGGTGGACTTGTCTTCTAATGAGGATTCAGCTGTCATGCACCCAATGACTGGAGGAGATGTCACACAGAGCCACTGTCAGTCTGGGACACTGATAGTCTCCTCCATTGAGTTGCACTGAGATGCCATCATTAGATGCAGAAACAGACACAGGGACAGTGGGCCTAACTAGACAAGTCAGTTTGATGGTAATGATATATTTAGTTGTGGCGAACAAAGAGGTGTATTTGTTGTTGTCTTATTTTTGTGTTTCAAAAATGTGTTAGTCTCTTGTTATACCCACTAGTGCAGTGCCTGTTCAGAAAAGCCTCTTTGGCAGGATTAATTTTTTGCTTGTGGTCTTGGTGTGTACAGACTTCTCCATAGTTTCCTGGATTTAAAGAAAAACTATGAATTTCCATTGGACTTTGGAGCAGGCAGCAGTAAGGATGGGTATTTTTTTTTAATTTTATCTTATTCACTTATATTGGTTCTTCTTAGAATACTGTATGTACATAATAAATGTGACAAAATATTGTTTTTACAGCAGCAACAGAAATGTATCCAACAGAAAAGTCACTATAAACTCCAATAATATTTCACTAATATTTCTGACATCAAAATACAGAGTGAAGTTTGGACAGAATGGAGAACACACATTAGTCATCATTATCAGTCACTGTACAGTCTATGGCAGGGGTCTCCAACCTGTTGCTCGTGAGCTAGCAGTAGCTCGTTTCCTGTTTCTGAGTAGCTCACAGAAGGTTTGAACAATGTGCAGTGTTTTCCATAAATACTATTTCTTGAGCTGGCTGCCCAGGTATATTGATGATGACCAAAGTATATTTGGCGATCAATTTCAGCTTTTTGCATTTATTTGTTTTTTTTAACCTGTCCAAGAGAACAATGCTATAAATGCAGTCGATTAAGGAGTTGACAATACCCCCTCGCTGTCCTTTCCCTATGTCTGCTCTGCACCAAGTCAGGTGTGTTGAACGCCCTTTGTGAAACACAGAGATCAGAGGACAGAAGCAAACGTCAATTCCTAATAAATTAGGTAAATAACATAAATACAATGTTTTTGGCTGGACCTTAGCTGCATCCGTTTCAAAACATTGGTACTTGTGTACCGTGCTGCGAACAGATCGGGTCCAGTGTACATCCAGGACATGGTCCAACCCTACATCCCAGCCCGCTCCCTCCGCTCTGCTTCGACCAATCGGCTTGTTGCTCCCTCACTGCGAGCTAAACACTCTACAAAATCACGACTGTTTTCTGTCTTGGCTCCTAAATGGTGGAATGAGCTCCCCAACGACATCAGGACAGCGGAAACTCTGTACATCTTCTGCCGCAAACTAAAAACACACCTCTTCTGACTTTACCTTGAACAGCAGAACTTTAGTAGCACTTAAAATGACACTTACTGATAGCACTTTGTAGTTTGGCTTTCTTGAAGAAATTGTATTTTCTTGATTCCTGTTGTTCTGGGTTTTGTACCCTCATGGTTGAAATGCACTTATTGTAAGTCACTTTGGATAAAAGCATCAGCTAAATGAAATGTAATGTAATAATGTAATGGACCGCCACAGTGGGGCCAGATCTATGAAGCCAGTGTCTGTCACTGAGTGGGTCAGAGCCCAAAGTTACACCACAGGTAATCTGAATGCTGTGACTTTTCAGATTAAAAGCCCTCCAGTTTCACACAAGGTCCAGTCATAAACTAGGTTTTGATTTAGACATGTTTTTCTTTCTGGAAAGACAGGGGTCCGAAATGATGGGTAAACTCTTATATTATCTTTATTTGACACTTTTCAAACATATTTGGCCACACAAGTGTGCCGTGCACTTCAGTAGGCATTTAAACACCATCTGTATAATTGTACATACAGAAAATACCCCCCTCCCACACCCACACCGAAAACGTAAAGAAATGCATTCAGATAAAAGCGTGCACATGCTGAATTTAAGCTGTTATGATACAAAATGTGTGTGGAATTTCAATTTGTTATCGTTCGCATAAAATGCTATTATTTAGCTGGTTTGGGTGGAGGTCAGCTATGTGAATACATCTTACTAAACATGAGTAGCTTTCACTTTCATTTTTTCAAAGTAGCTCAGAGGAAAAAAGGTTGGCGACCCCTGGTCTATGGTCTCTCCCCTGAGGCTCCCTCACTTGCCATAGACTCTATAAAAGAGGGGTTGATCCTCTCATTCTCTCACTTGCCATGCATGCAGATTTTAGTCTTCGTTCATCTTAGGGGCTGTGACAAAGCACTTAGGCGCTGGGCCTGTGTTCTAGTCGTAGGGAAAACCATCTTTCTTGAGAAAATCTCACTGCAGAAGTAAGTGAAGACATGCCTGACTCTGTCCGCTACAATACTTTCTGGAACTGTGGCTGTGCGACGAGACTCTGCCCCTGATGTTGAACGGAGTGACGGTCGCCTTATTATCAAAGTTTATTCATGTTAAAGGTGCTGCTTGTCCAAATCACACCAAATTCAGTAGTGCACATCCTCAGCAGATGGAACAAACAGTTGTTGAAATATGGGAGGACAAAACAAAAACAAAAAAAACTTGCATACAGACAGATTTCTTGCATTATATATAGCAAGATACATTCAGTCTGACTGACATGCCAGTAGTGGGAGAGGGCTATGCATAGTGCGGTTAGGATTTAACAATCTTAGTTAACTTTTCAACCTTAACTGAACAGGCAACATATTTGGCTTTAAGAATTTCAAGGCCACTATATGTCAAGGGAGATGCAAAACATTTCTTTTCCTGTCTTTCCTTTTTATTCTCCTGCCATCACTGCATGAATAGGGAACCATTTTCTGTGTGACCTTTTCACAGTCTGGTAGAATTGGAAATGGTAAAAGTAAATGAAAAGCTGAAGTTGTCCAAGATGATATCGGCTTCACTGCTGTGGTTAAATGCAATCATCACACGTTAAACATGACCTGTTCAGTGTACTGACTCTGACAGTGCTTAAGTGTTATTAAAGCATGATTGTGTTGGCAAGAGTATTACACTGAACGCTGTACATTGTGTGTTGGCCTAATTTCACCTTTTAATACACATGAAATAGAATACAGGGTGCACATATTCAGTTTTCTTCTTGTGCACTTAGTAAAGCTTGTTGGACAGTAACTCTTTTCCCTTTTCCCAATATCAGTGAGCAATGCATGTGACACAGCAAAAAGCCCGATGGCAAAGTGAGTCAGAAGTTAGAATTGCTCCAACAGTTTTCTGTAGCTTTAGTATAGAGTTGACAACAACGTTATTTAAAGACATGCCATGTGCCACTAGATGGAAACAAATGGAAGCACAGATTGTTGTTTTTCTTCTTATAGTTGTACTGTCATACCCCTGAATCCAAAAACGTACAGAGAAATTATAACTAGTTTTATTTGTCTTGTAGGGGACATTTCCACCCTGTCTTTTTTTCTAAAGACTAATTACTGCTTGTTTAACATCAATCAACACTCTCCTGCATCATAAGTAGGAGGTGTACTATCATGATTAGCAGATGCTGAAGGTTGAAAGATGTTTTTTTATTCCTTTTTCTTCCTCCCCCCCCATGGAGTTAACGGCATTTATCCATAGGAAGGCTCAGACTCACTCTGTGTTTGATTGTGGCTGTATGCGGTCGTTTTTGTTTTCTCTTCTCTCCCAAGAGTTTGATTAGTTTTCCCCATTTAGCCGCCACATTACGTTCATTACAGCACACATGGATGCTGGGGAGGGCCACCCTGATCTTTTTCTCTCTCTCCTTGCAGATGGTAGCCTTATCTTACTCTTTTTGGATTGGCACACAGTCTGCATATGTCCCTTACCAGCCAGGAATCCCCCTCATGGCACAGCCTCGAAGGTTTAATTAAATATCAGACCAAAGCTAACTGTGCTGCTGGCCGCTCATGGGCCACATGGAAAAGGAATGGGTGGAGGGAGTGGTGGGGGTGGGGGGTTGGTGGGGGTAGGCCTTTCAAAGGTGCGCAAAAAGGAAAGGGGTGAAAGAGACACTGATTATAGAAGTAGCATCCTCTTTGCCAGCTGCTGTCACTGGCAAGCATACTGGGAGTAGATTTGCACTCATTACTGGGAAATGAGTAAGGCCTGAGGATGATGACCGCATTACTCAGATAGCATGTGATGTGATTGGAGATGTTGTGCAATGTTAATCTCCTCCCCTGTGTCCCCGAGATATAAGAAATAAATGGAGATGAAAATCTTGCTCCACATCTTCACAGTGTGATACAAATGGAAGTGGAGATCTGATTATGCAACGACGTTCCTCCCCCCATTCTCGTTGAAACTAATAACCAAACCAATTTCTGTAGGACGTATTTCAAATTATTGTGGCTGCAGCAAGTAAAGAAATGATTAATTAATCTCTTCCATCAATAAATGCTCTGTGTATTGCACACTCGGTAATGAAAACATACATTCAAGGAAGTATTTCGGACAGAATATGCAATTTATTGAGCACACATATGTCACCCTTCATTAGCATGACCCCTCAGTTTACAGATTTAATATTGCATTTTTCCACTGTATGAACACCTTCAGCTCCGACTCTCCAACGATGCTCGCTGGTGTTTTTTCTGATTAACTTCAGGCATGTGCCCTTCTTTTCCCTTGTTCATCGCAATGTCTGGGTCGAACATAAAAGCATGACTTGCCTCTGATTTTTACATACCACTCCTACTTCTCCATCCTATCCTCACTCTGCTCCACACTCATTATGGACCAACCTTTCGTCTGTGTGTTAGAGGCCATCTCATGTCTGTCATACCACGCGGTAATGGTCGCCCTGCTCTTTACCGTGCACCATGTTCAGTGTGATCTTTGAGGACATCATTATCTTCTCCATGTATTTCTACTGAGAGTGCTGTTTTAATGTTAACCAGAGAAGTTGTTTGGATTCTACTGAAATTGTGTGTGTTTGAGAAATGTGTACTTTTTTCATCATGTTTTATTTGCAATACCCACATTTTATCACCTTATTATTTATGCTGCTCTTCTTGTTTTGTTTTTTTCTTTAATAAAGTTTTCTTACATTATCAGCACATTGCTAGTTCAGCACCCATTTATAATTGCTGATATTGCTCACAATATATTGTGGTCCACATAATAAGCAGGTTTTCTATCAGTTACTAGTGCAGCAGGAATGAACACCTGCCTTGTTCTCACCCCATTAACTGCCTTAACACATTACATGCCTTTTAATATATTTAATACGTCTTTGCTTTAAAAACTTATCTGGCTTTTTTTAAGGTCTTTATCAGTTAGTCAATTCTCCTGCCTTTATTCGCACCTCAACAATGCAATCCCCTGTTGGGCCCCATCTTTGTTCTCCCACTTGTTTCTTTTTTTTTTTTTCTCCTTTTAAAGCAAAAGCCATTTCCTCTGTGCTGTCCCCCTCTGCTGCACATGCCCGCAGGACACTCTTTCTCATCTTGCTTTGAACTCTTTTTAATTTTGCGCAGTAGCAGTTTTTTATTAACATATTTATTCATTTATAACTTCTCTCAAAGCCCTTTGCATATGAGCACACCTTTATTCTCTTATTCTCTCTCCCATTCACCCCTCTCAGCCCTTAACTCTCCACATAGAACAGACCTCACTAATGCAGTGTTAGTTTAATCCCTGCCACCCTTGTCAGCGGCTATTGTCTGTCTGCCCTTTTCTTAGTATAGCAGCAGAGAAACAGCATTTTTAGGCTCTCTCAGCTTGCCAGCTCATACACGATCACCAGCCTGCCCATACAGTTGTTGTTTTTTTTGTTGTTTTTTCACATTTTCAAAGGAGGAGCTTGTCCCCAGCCCCAAGGTCAATGTGTCTTTTTTAGCCCTCACGAATCATCCCCTTCCACTCTCCCAACCACCCACTTCCCAACCTGATGGCAGCCACCTGTCAACGGTTGTACTCCCCCACCTAGATAATAATAACCTAGCCAGAGACCATCTTTCATCAAGTGTCCTCACTCCATTTGAATAGAGGGAGATTGTGGACAGGATACTGAATAGACCGCTGAGGGCCCTCCTCCTGATGTGTGTGTTCTTCCAAGATGGCAGTGACAGCAAAGGGGATGCATGGTGGTTATATAATTGGGGCAAGGTCATGTGAAAGTTTCCAAGAGTGGAGCAGTTGCTTCTTGACAGATATTGTTCTTGGGTTTAGGAAAGATGACCTGAACCATTGTTTATGTGAAAGTTACTACTTCCTTAAATATCCCCCACTTATCCACCAGCACATCCCAGCAAAGTCATCACTAATTTGGAAACATATCTCTATATCTACTAAATGTACAGGCACAAAGTTACAAAGTTCAGCAAAGGAAATAATGGTTTCAGACATTTATGATTTTGTGTTAGATATCGCAACAACTGTTGAATGGATTGCCATTAAACTTTGAACATGTCACCCTCAGGTTGATATTGATACATTTGGTAATTCTCTGACCTTTGATCTTGCGCCATCATCAGGCCAGATTTTTAAATTTTGCTTCTTGTTTTTGGGACAAAACATGCAAAACATGAGTTGTATTTAGATTTTACTGCTATTTAGTTAACATTAGCATGCTGACATACTAAACTAAGATAGTGAGCATGGTAAACACTACATCTGCTAAAACTCAGAATGTTAGTGTTGTCCGTGTGAGCATGTCATTATGCACTTTTAACATTTTGCTCCAGTCACAGTTGTACTCTTTTTTTCTGTCGTAATCGCTGTTCTTTCCACATATCACACTCACCCCTCTGATTTCCTCTTCCGTCCTTCCTTTAGTCAGATGGACAAATAAGTGGCAGATGCAAAGGGAAATTCAAGGTGCAGAGTCTCTGTCTAAATGTTTCTGTCTCTTTCCCTCCTTTTGTGTCTCTCTCTTTCAGATGCAAAGGAGATCGTGCTAAAAGCTCAGATTCTGGCGGGTGGCAGAGGCAAAGGTGTGTTCGACAGTGGCCTTAAAGGTGGAGTGCACTTAACGAAGGAGTAAGTATGCCGCTGTGTATTTCACATTGTGAGTTACTATAGGAGATAAATTCATGTTATTTTCTCCAACGACAGCGACGTTTACGGTGAGGGGGCTCAAAGAGCTCTCTGAAGATGCTCCCTCTAGGATAGAAGACACAGTCGGGATTACTTGTGCTGCAAATAAACGTTTTTTTTGTTTTTTTCTGTCTTCCAGTTTCTTGTTTTCGAACAACTACTCTCAATTAAATGTTGAAAAAGGGATTTTAAGGTCGTCTGAAGCGTTCTGCACTCCACACAGTTTTTCTTTCTCAGGTTGATTGGGTTTGGTGCCACTGCTGAGGTTTATTTTGTTCTAGCTCAAAGTTACAAAGTGTGATGGATGTATTCCTCCAATGAGGACTCACTCTGAAATCTTCTGCATTTTTCAGAAGGCTAAACAACAACTTGAAAGAGCTTTTCTTTGCTCAGGCACTGTGTTTCCCTCCACCAACTTCCCTTGTCTAAAATAGTGCTGTCTTTTTAGTAAAGGTGTACCTACCACTTGCTGCCGCCTTAAAGGCAAAAAGGTGATTTATGACAATTGTCCCAGACATGTATCACCATCACCCTACTTCAGGGTTTGGAACGGCCGGAAACTTTTTCAAAGTGAGATACACTGAAGTTCATCGTCCCCAGACAGTGACATGAGTGCACAGTTCACCTTCCTCTCATCTATCAAAGGATGAGTACAACCCCTAGCTTCATTTGTATTCACTTACAAAACCAGAGCAGGCTTACAGAAGCAGCCCCAGCATGTGGGCTGCTTCTAAATAGAGAGAATAAGTCGAGGTTCATTTACAGTGATGTGCAGATATACCAAAGTGCCTGCAAAAGCTCTGCTTTGTCAGAATCTGTTACATTAATTCCCAGAAAGTGCTGAGCCATATTTCAGATAAACAAATCTATTGAGAGGGGAAGAAAAACCTGTAGACCTACCTGCTTTACTTAGTTTTTCCATTGTTGTTTTTTTAAGATTTGTTTAGACATTTTTATTAATTCTTTTACCTTTGACATCTGCCCTTCAGTCCTGCAGTGGTTGGTGAGCTGGCCAATAAGATGCTTGGTTTCAACCTGACGACAAAGCAGACACCTAAAGATGGAGTTAAAGTGAAAACGGTGAGCCACTGCACGGACTGAGGGAGAAACATTTCCTCTTTCTTGATGTTTTTTTTTCTTCTTTTTTATGACCTCATTTCAAGGTATTTTGAGTCCAGTAATTCAGTTCTGTAAAATTAATGTCTGAGAAGGAATTCTGTGGCTGTTTTTCTTTTTCTTTTCTTTTTTAAATAGTAGCTGTCCACTGTTGTTTACTGCTGGTATGCGCTGGCTGGTGTTATGGCTCATTGCATAAATTGAAGCAGGCCCTCTGTGAATTTACAGTGTTTGGTAAACAACTGTTTCTATCTGCCACTAACAAGCAGGAATATCATTTTCTCTTCTCGCATGCTGCATGCAGTACGTCCTCAAAGCAGACATTTCCAGGTGATGAAGCCTTCTCAGTCTGTGGCATGTGTTGTGGGTCTTACTTCTGCTGTAATTCTTTGTCTCTCCTTATCTCTGTCTACCCCTGCTGCACCCCTTAACTTCCATCCAACCCCTGCACCTGATTCTACTGCAGAGTTTTGGTGGAATCAATCAAGTGTCAAATTGGTCAAAACCTAAATTAGATATGAGGGATTGATTGACATGACCGTCAATAGGATATCTACAGTAATTGTCCTACCAAGAACATCGCCTATGGCGCAGAAATCAGACTTGGCAAGAGCAGCCGTTGAATGACCTGAAGGACCGAGTACAGTAACAGTGAAGTCAGAACCCAGTGTTTCAAATGACAGCCAGAGCTTAGCTGTCAAGTTGCCAATGGAGCCCACGTCAAGCCGAAACTCATAGAGCACCACAGAGCAGGGAACAACACAGAAAAGGGGCAGCACTTCTGTATCAACATGATTCTGCTGCCATGCCACTGATAGAGGGATGAGGACAGAAGATGGGGAAAGATGAGACAGGGTGTAGACGATGGTCAAGGAAGACGGCTGTAGGAGACAAAAAATGGTTTGATTGATAAAAAGAAAAGAACAAGACTGTGGGAATAGAACATGTTTAGTTTGGGAAACAGGTTACAAGTCAAACAACAGGCAACTTAAGATAATGTTTGAGTGACTGGGGTAAACAACATTTGGACAAGAAGATAGGAGAGCTGTCTGTTAACATAGAGCATAGAGAAGGCAATCCATCCTCATTCACTGAGTGATAGGTTGGAAACAGAACACAAGAGCAGTGCATGTTAAAAACAAACACCCCATCTAGAAAACCTGCAGCCCATTAACCACCACAGAACTGATCGCTTCCTGTAAAGTTGTTTTTATTTTCTATTCCAAATGAGCCTCTTGCTTGCTTCCTCTTTCTGCTCTCTGTCTGGCTAAGCATACAGTTCCTCTGTATTTGCCTTCCTTTGCTTTATTCACAGCATACAAATATTCCACAGAGCTGTTCCTCATAGATTCTGTCAATCTATGGACCCTGTTTTTTATTAGTGTATTCAATCTGGCCATACATGTTTGGTAACTTAAAAAAAAAAAAAAAAAAAAAAAAAAAAATTGCAAAGGTTTGTTAACACAAGAGGAAAATCAAGGTAAATCAAATGAATTTGTTTTTGCTAAGGAAACAGCAAGTACCGTATCTTTGAGCAAGAAGTCGAGCTTGTATCATTGCCTCCCTCCGCCATCAAGCCCCTCTTTCTTCCACTGTGTCATGTCCAGGTGATGGTTGCTGAGGCCCTGGACATTACCAGGGAGACCTATTTTGCCATCCTTATGGACCGCTCCTGTAATGGTCCTGTTATGGTTGGAAGCCCACAGGGAGGAATGGATATCGAGGAGGTGGCTGCCAGCACCCCAGAACTCATCTTTAAGGTGCTAATAAAACTACTAATAAAAGCAATAAGAAGAGCTTGATAACAGTCTTGATAAGTCTCAAATTGTAATTACTTCAAACATGTTTTATCGTAAAGTTTATTTGTCTCATGTAGCACAATTGAATTCTATATAAAGTTCAAACACTTCACCATCTATACCTAAATATCTTTATAACTTATTTTTTTGTGAATAGATGATCTGTTTGTGTTTCTGCTAATAATTAAATGTATTGTATTGGATTAATGCACAGCTCACATACAGAAACACATCGGAGCTTAACATAAACATATCAAACAGACACGCATAAAGAAGCTCTCTGTTTTATATTGGTATGAATTAGATGTTTCCATATTTTACAGTGAGTATGCACTTAAAATAGCATGTGTAAGTACTTCAGTGCACGATTTTGAGACAGCCTGCCTCTGGGTCAGAGCCTTCCATCGCTCCTCCTCAGTGTCAACCCTCTCGTCCAAATATGGTCACGTCTGGCTCAAAAAAATAAAGGTCAGACTCGAGCCTTCAAAGTGTCAGCTCACACTCCAATGGGTGATGTCACGGTGGTTTGCCACTTGCTCACATTCCATCCTCTTACAAGGATGGGGCAGGGATTATGACCCATACTAACACTCACACTGGGACTAACACTGTAACCATACTCACACTCGAATTATTGAGATATTTTGGATGTGGTTGATACAGACTCGGTCCATACTAGGAAACGACAGTAGCAGATTTATACCACCACAGTGGGACCTAAAATCCTACAAAAAAAAATGTATGAGCGAACTTCATCCTATCTGAAAAGTAACATTACAAGAGTTTGACAGTCATAAATCCAACATTTCAGTCCTATCTCCTTTTTTCCTAGGCAGGTTGCCTATACTTAATTATGATGCAGTTTTTTATTTACATTGGCTTTCTCCTTTCCTCACTCCTTGTCCTCATTTGTTTGTCTCTCTTTCCCTCACAGGAAGTCATAGATATCTTTGAAGGTGTGCAAGACGACCAGGCACTCCGCATGGCAGCTAATTTGGGTTTCAAAGGACCTCTGCAGAGACAGGTAATTGGGCACACTGAAGGCTTTAAAGTCACAATGCAAAGAAGAGGCAGAAGGATCCATGATTCTCATTTAGATGTAAGATGCATGTCCACTCACAAACAGAGCAAATTTAGCTATTATTACTTTTCCAGAGGAGAGTTGTGAAGTGTTATCACACTAGGCTACACTTGGCCTACCAGGTGGTCTATTCTGGCAGTGAAACACAGCGCCATGCTGGGGGAGCTGACATCACTAATAATACCATTATTTGATAGAACATGCTGCACATTGATTTTTTTTTTTTTTTTTTTTTTTTTTTTTTTTTGAGGGAGTCATGCAGTAAGCAATACAACCCATCTCAGTGGGCAAGCTATGATCCTTAGAACAGTAAAACAAACTTTTTTTTTTTTTTTTTTTTTTTTTTTTTTTTTTTAACAGGCTACTGAAAGAGCATTGATTTTAAACGGGCAACAGGAGAAGTAGAAAATAGCTGGTTAAGTGTCAGCATTGTTGTTTTTGCTTTTTTGTAGTTGTGAGTCAGCTAATAGATGGTTTAATTCAGAGATAATTGCAGCTCTTTTGAAATACCTTTACTGTCTTGAATAAGCTGTGAAATGATAGGAGCTTTATGCAGATGGTGTATTCGCATGCCTGTGCTTGTTTTTGTTTGTGACAGAAAAAAGTAAGTGAGATATGTGAAAAATGTGTTTGGACATAGCAAAGTAATGTCATGCTGTCTTCACTGCCTAAAAAAAAAGTTGAAGCAATAAAGATATAATTTGAGATCCCTTTTAAAAAATACCATTTTGATGAAGATGTAAGTGTTCTGGCATTTCAACGTTGCTGTAGAGTTGAATTGAAGTTCTCTGACATACGTTCCAGTGCTTTCCTGTTTGCTAGTTGCCGCATCTTTTGAAAACAGTAAATACAATTTTCACTTTTATACACAGACATATGCATTCATGCAAAAACCAACTCAGACAGCCCGGTGTTGAAGGTGATTTGCCATGTTTTATGTGACTTGTGCGGGAGGCTGAGTGGCCTTGGCGGGGCTGAATGCTCACAGCCGAAACCATCAGGTAATTACTGTCCTCTGTGGACTTCGCAGGCAGCAGATCAGATTAAGAGGCTCTATGATCTGTTCCTGAAAGTCGACGCCACTCAAGTCGAAGTCAATCCTCTCGGAGAGACTCCCGAAGGACAAGGTACCTTGTATCATAGAAAAATGCTTGTCTTCGTGTGTGTCTGTGTGTGTTGACCAGATTTCATTTTGTGGGTTTTATCTCTCCATGTGTGTTTTCCTCTTATTAACTGTCCATAAATTGTGTGAAAAATTTCGAAATTTTAAATACAGAACTCAAAATTTCAGCATGAGGATACAACCATCCATTACTTTTAAGAACGAGAAGTGTACTGTCATTGCAACACATTGACATCAGCTTCTTGTCAGCATGACTTTGTCTGTATCAAAATCCAAATGGCTTCAGGGAGCATAGCTTTCCATATTCACAGCATGTTGATGTTTGTTGATGTTTCCTAGTTGTTGATGATTAACTGAAGCCATATAGCGTGTCATCAACAAGTAATGAGGAGCTACAAATTACAGCAGCAGCTTACAGACATCTCTTATTTCCTTTACCATCAGACCTTAAAAGTCATTAAAATGTTTTAAATTTGTTTTTTGTTTTCTATAATTTATATGTATGATTTTTTTTTTTGTTTCCTTTTTGGAGTTATTTGATATCTTCAAGAGCCAAAATCTCATAAAAATCAGAACTAGTTTGATGACTGCACATCTAAGAATCAAAACGTCTTAGTACTTGACCCTAATGACCTGTTGATTTAAAATTGATCATAGTATTTATTTACTTCACTATGTCCCAAACAAATTAATTTCTAGAAATATTCGAGCTGTAAATCTCCCTTTATCCTAATACATAAGAATGTGCTAAACCAAAAGCATTAAGCTACGCCAACCTTGAATACTTGTGTAAGTGTCTTTCAGTGGATGAAAGGGAGACGTTAACAAATTAAAAGGTTTAGAGATTATCATCCTCAATTCACTGTCTTTACAGCCTTGCCTATTAAATTAACTTTCAGTAATTAGAGTCAGGATAAATGTGTTGTGCAGTAGAGCAATAAATACTGTCTCTATTGTCAGTCAAGTCTTTGTACTTTAAGTATAAATTGTAAGACAAGTCTACACTCAGACCTTTGGCTCATCACTGTTATGCTGTTAAGGCTGTGTGAAAAAGCAGCACTAATGTTAGATTAATGGAGCTGTAAATTAGCAGTTGGCCTTTCTCAACAAGTGGCAGTCTCTCTCACTTCTTCCATATAAAAAAAAAAAAATCAAACTCCTAATGCTTCTTCTCCTATCGACTTTCATTGGAAACTCACAAATGAGCTGTTTGTGGATTTGTTAGATTTGATCTTAAAATGTATTTTAAAGGAATAATTGACATTCATATCTCCAGAAGTAAAATAGTTTTAGTGCAACTGTCATTTCTAACTGCAATTGAAATTGCCCAAGAGCAGTGTGACCTTTTATTGCATGTATTCTCTTAAAAAAGTAGTCTGCAATTTGTACCACTTTTGTGTCCAGTAATTGTTTACATCAGGGGTCTCCAACCGGTCAGCTATCAGTAGTTCATAACCTGCTCTTGAGTAACTCGCTGAAGGTTTAAAAGATATGCGTGTTCTCCATAAATAGACCTATTTGGGTGGGTCACCCGGGTATATTGACAGCTGCCCAAGTATATTTGGCGATCCATTTTAGCGGTTTTAATCTATTTATTTTTGAACTTGTCCGAGAGAGCGACACTATCAATGCATTCGATTATGAATCAATTAAAAATCTCCCATTGCTTCACCTCTTTGCGCCGCACCATATCAGTTCAACAAACGTTGGACTGAGTGAGGCACACGGGACTGTAACCACTGCAAAATGTAACAGAGACTCTCACACTAAGCTGGAAAGAAACTGGTCCTCATGAATCAGGTGAATAACTAAAATACAATATTTTTGGCTGAACTCCAACAAGCGAATGTCTGTCACTGAGTGAGTGAGAGATCAAAGTTACACCGCAGGTAAGGTGAACGCCGTGACTTATCAAATTAAAAGCTCTCCAGTTTTACACAGGGTCCAGCCGTATACCAGGTTTTGACTTGCGTTTCTATCAGGACGGGAAGGGGCTCCTAATTAAAGAGGAAACTGGATTTTACTTGTTAAATCTTATATTAGAATGCTTTATTTGACACTTTTCAAAACTGCTTGGCCACACAAGTTTTGCGTGCACTTCAGTAGGCATTTAGGGAACATCTCTAATTGTAGATACAGAAAATACCCCGCTCCCAACGCCTCCCATTAAAATAGTGAAGAAATGCATTCAGAAAAAAGCGCGCACATGTTGTTGAATTTAAGCTGTTGTGATACAAAATGTGTTGAGTATCAATTTGTTATCATTCACATAAAATAAGCATATTCAGCTGGTTAGGGTGGAGCTCAGCTATATAAATAAATATTATAAGACATGAGTAGGTCTCCGACACTTTCATTTTGTCAAAGTAGTTCTCGGAGGGAAAAGGTTGGAGACCCCGGTTTACATGGTGAAATAGTTCACTATTTACCAAAGCTCTGGGCCCAGGTTCAATTTCATTGGCTCAAAGCCTGCTTACGTCCAATTTCTGTAGTGTTTGTGTTTCTGCTTTATTAAGTGCTCCCTCATGAGAGAAAACAGTTGAATTCAAAAAGAAAAACAGAGATATGTGGATTTCAGTCTCCCTGCTGTCAAGCCGAGGTTTGCAGGTTAACATTTCAAGGGCTCATCATTCAGAGGAGAGAGACACAATGCATAGTCACAAAGCATTATTCGAGCTCTTGTGATGCTGATTTCATTGAACTTCTGCTGAACTTGCGTTTTCCCCCCCTAAAGAAATAACAGTGATTGTCTTGTCTGCGCTGCTTAACACAGATTGGCTGATGTTTTCTACTGAGACGTCTTACAACATGCTGAAGATGCATCACGTCTTTGATGTTATTTAGTCTCCTCAAAAGCAGCTTCTTGTTCAAAGTATGCTTTACCAAACACTGACAAAATTTATACCGAGAGGTACGAGTTTCCTTTACTACGAGCAGAAAGACGCAGTGGCTGTGATCGAAGCAGGCTTCACATTAACATCACCTCATTCTTTCGTTCGATTTGTTGACATGTCGCAAGGGAGCGTAGCTATTTTCCGGCAGGCATTCAACAGACGTGTATCAGAAAGGAAAATTTCTCAGGGGTGAACATTTTTTTTTTTTTTTTTTGTCTCGTTTGGTAATGGCTGAATACATTTTGTAAATAGACTGCAATAATAGATTTGTCAAAACAAAATAAAAGAAATTGTGTCATGGGGGAGCTACTTTACCTGGAGGGCACAGTATGTCTTCTCCCCCGTCCCAGGAGAGTGTGTGCTGCATGTACTGTGTCGATGTGTGTTGTTTTAACTTTTGTTTTTGTCTATATTTCACTTTCAAAACTTATTAACATATTATGATACTTTTCCTACCTGTGTATGTGTTCTATGTCGTTTTATAATTGTAAAGGTTTAATAGACATAAACATAGTTTATCCTAAAACCATACTAGCTGTATTTTTAATAGTTCAAAGTTTACAGTCTGGGTTCTCAAATTTTTCAGGTCATCTACCACTATGTACCAAACCAAATTCACCAAGTCCCACATCCCACTGCAGATACCAACATTTATTTTCATGAAATAAAATGCACTGATTTTCGCTGCAATAGCCTCAGAAAGGCAACTAAGTTTGGCTAAATAACTCCTAATAATCGAGGTTCATCTGACCAGCCAGTCCTTCCGCTTTTTTTGGACCTCATATAGGTAAAAAAAAATTCCACTCATTCCGTTTTCTAAAATCAACAGCAGAGGGAATGCAATTCTGACTGCGTAAACGAATGTAGTTCGTCGTCAGATGTGATATGATATGAAGCAAGTGGCTTGGCACAGGCAAATTTTATTTTTGAAATTTTAAAATGATCAACATCGAATTTTTACATAACTGTTAACGAATGTGTTTGTGTAATAATGGTTGTTTGTAATACAATTAAATCAAATGACAATTTTTGGGGAATTAGATAACAATCGTTTGGCCTTTCAGCAGGTGGTACACGTACCACAGTTCTGGAATTACTGCTTTAGAGAAATAGTTCTACATTTTGGAAAATGTACTTGTTTATATATTGATATTTATATTGATATTTACCATTTAAAAGGTAAATATGTAGCTAGGGCAAGCAGCTGCGGGAATAAAGTTTCAGTTTTATGTGGGGTTATGTGCCGGACTATCTTAAACCATGTTGCATTTTAACCCCTGTAAAACTACAGTGAGTTATGCTAAAGTGTACAAATTACAGTAGATATGATGTGATGTGTTGTTTTATACTGGCAGGCTGATTTTGTTACCTTGGTTTGCCAAGCCACACAGGCTCACTGTTTCCTGCTGGCTCTTGCTACATATTTACAATATAGACATGACCGTAGTCCCACTTGTCTCATTCAAGTCTCACCATTAAAACAAATAAGTGCATTTCTCGTATTCCTTTAAGTTACAGTCATTGTTTAAGTGTAAGCTGTTTGACTAATTTGTTACATTTTTTTGTCTGCTATTTTTCCAGCTAGCGCCTTGAGTGTGGTGTCTTTGAAATTCACTCTCTTTGAAGTGTAAAGAAAATGTCCATTCATTATAATAGGCTTTCCCTTAGAGGCAGTGTCAAAAGCACATACCTTAGTGAGCCAACCTCTGAAATAATTAAGACCAGTAGGCCGAGGGGACACTCTTCAGCTCATTGTCAGGTTTTAGATATTGTAATTAGCTAGCTTTTTATATCTGAATTCCTCCTTCTCTTTCCTTTTCCCTTGTCTGCCATCTTCATTTTTGTCACTCTTGTCCTTTTTCTTGTTGCTGTCGTCATTCCTAACTCTGTCTTTGTCATCTCCCCATTCGTCTACGTCTTTATCCCAGTGGTCTGCTTTGATGCTAAGATCAACTTTGACGACAACGCTGAGTTCCGTCAGAAAGCTGTGTTTGCGATGGACGACATGACTGAGAGCGACCCCACAGAGATGGAGGCAGCCAAGTGGGACCTCAAATATATTGGACTGGACGGAAGCATTGCCTGCTTTGGTATGGATACAAAATCCTGTAATGGAAACTATGCACCTGCACACACATACACCAACCAATAAATGAATTCTCCCATAAGTGAACCCCTTTCTGGGATGTGGCTTTAATGTGTCTCTAAAGTCACATAAGTGAAAAGCTCGGCCACAGTTAAAACTTAGTCAAACTAAAGGCAGCCTGGGCTCTCCTCCAGTCCACATTACAAGCAGCTTTCTGAGGACTCCAGAAGGAACGCTGCCGTAACCAATGCGTTCTAATTAGCTATAATCCACCCAGAAAGTCTCCAGTGAGCCAGATTGTTAGCATTCTCATTAAAGGCCCCCTCTCTTGTAATAAATCAAAGCTTTTACAGTGTACAGCAGCACTAACAGGTGCTCTCGCTTCTTACCCCATAGCCTCATAAACACATTAGATGTCTGTTAGCGCTTTCTCCCCGTTCTCACACACACACACGCACTCACACTCGCACACTCACACACTCAGCATCCCCAGTTCCCAGACTCTCTTAAAGCAACAACAGCTTTTAAGGCCCTGCAGCTTCCTTGAGAGCTCTGTAAGCCACCAAAGTGACAGCTGTTAAAGCGAATTTCCCTTTTATTGAGACCTCGGTCGGGGAGCTTGCCAGGACACAAGTTCAGCTTGGCTAAACCAAATGAGGTAAGACATTTTTGTGCACTTGGCTCCCGCACAACCCAGCAGGGTAGCAGTGCTGGCAGTCGGCTAAATGATGACACAGTCCACAAAAAAGCGTAGCAGAACCTCTTTTAATCAACTCTCTTTTCTCTGAAGTCAGGAGCTGAGTTGTAATCAAATTTTCTCTGTGTTGCTTGATTTGAATGTTCCTGATTAGAAGATTTCCAACCGATTCACTTTTTAAGTATGACATTTTTTCGGCTATTTGCTCTTATTTAGTGAATAATTTAGTGCTTGATTCCTTTGTGGGTGTTCTTACAGTACATGCCATCTTTTCTTCAGTACCGGTAATGTTATTTTAATTAACTCGTGTCTGCTGGCTTCAGACTTTACTCTCAGGGCCTTTCATTTCAATTTCTGGACTTTAGCCTGTACTTAATTGGCAAATTTAGCCCCATTATACTATTTAAATGCATCATACTTTAGGTCAATATTAGGCTGTAGTTCTGTACCATTACAGTACTTCTGAAAGTGTATATAAATGATTATTACTGATATCACAAGTCTTCTTGTTTAGCAACTCCATATATGGCTCAAGTTATTTGCTGTTTATTTGTCCTTAATTTTCAAATATAAAACTGTTTTTAGTCAACTGACATGATTTTTTTTTTTTTTTTTTTTTTTTTTTTATACAGTGAATGGAGCCGGTTTGGCCATGGCCACATGTGACATCATTGACTTGCATGGAGGAAAGCCAGCTAACTTCCTGGACTTGGGGGGCGGAGTCAAAGAGAGGCAGGTGTATGAGGCGTTTAAGCTGCTCACCGCTGACCCGAAGGTAGGAACAAACTGTTAAAAAAAGGGATTGTCTGCCTTTGTCTTGCACAGCTTGACTTTAACAATTGAGCACGCAAGCCAAATTGGTTCCATATTTTAAAGCACAGCTTCAAAGAAAAAGTCAGATGAAAACAAAGCAGTTTCAGCACCTGTTGAATTGTCTTTGATATTGCAGTCATGTATCTTCTCACAGCAGACTCATAAAGCTCTGTCTGTCTGGTTAGCGCTTTGTCACTGAGACAACAGCGCTCATTAGATCAGGGACCTTGGCATATATGTCCATGTTTCACTGAGGGTGTGTGATTATATGCCATCATTTCAGTTGCTGTCGCATGATAAATCGGTGCTCTGTACTCTGCAATAAAACTGGGCTTTTAAAGACTTGTTATGATGTGCTGCCACACACTCATATTAACACACAACACAGGCTCATGTGTACCTCAGAAAGAACGCACATATAAAATTTTAAATCAAAAGCATGCCTCTGAAAGTCTTGCAGTTTCGAGTGAATGGCAGCTTGGGGTGTTTTACAAGCGACTCTGCTCAATGTTCAGAAAGCTAATAACTCCAAACTAAACAACGTGAGCCTTGTAACGATACCACAGTGCTGATTGTGTGTTGACAGTCATCACAACGCTAATTCCCCCACTGCTGTCACTTCTACATCCCTGGACTGATCTCTTGATGCCTCTGTGTTAGCATCTCGAGCAACAATTAATTGCTCACTCTGCATGTGATACAGAGTCAATTAAAAAGAAATTCCCCCCAACCCAACTTTTAAAACTTCTTTTAACATGTGCTGATTTGTCTTAACAGTAAATGCTTTCAAGAATGTATTTCACACTTATTTAAAAAAAAAACATAACTACATACTTGGATCTGTTTTTTAATAATAGTCTTCCAGCACTGGTTACTGATTGACTGGAGTTATTAATTGGTTGATCATGACTTTGCTTTAGTTTTACACGCCTGCTTCTCTAACGATAATAAAGAAAGCATCCAGATACAATTTAAATGCTGTGAATATATATATTCTTTCTTTATTCTCATACACACACACACACATATATACACCCCGTATGGAACGTGATACACAGTCAATTCTTAAAATATATATTTTGTCAATATTTCACAACCAGAAAACTCAATTTAAGCCTAATACCTCAAACTGTAATGCAGAATTTTTCATGGTGGCATTTTTAAACAGTGCAATGAAGAGACCAGTGTTGCACACCTTTGTAGATGAATGCTAAAAACCTACTAACCTTAAAACCCCAGCAGGTGATACATTGCCTTGCTCAAATATCCACTGTGTGATCGATGTGGTCTCGTGAATTCAACCCAGCAGAGTGTGGAGGGAAATAAAAATAATGTGACGGATAAAAAATAAATGCAATCAACAGGGGAGCTTCGTCACTCTCTGCTGGTATGGAGCCATCTTTATTTTTATGCCCTTTTAAAACAAGTTGGATATCTGCAGAGGCAAAATCAAGTTTTAAAGTCTGCATTCATTACCACACCCCACACCCACAACAAAAAAATAACAACAACAATAACAAACAAAACAAAAACACTCCCACATGGACAAGAGGACCTCCTCCTATTTCTCATCCTCTTTTTGTCCTGGGCTGATTCCCCAAATCCAGATGGGGGAGTAAGCCTGCTGCCTGTCCCTCCTGCTGCTCTGTATGGAAATAGAGACAGGGAGCTCCTCCCTAACAGTGAAAAAAGTAGAATAGGATTGACATTAAACTGTGTTGGAAGCACCATTAGCATTTCAACCAGGGGAGCTGAGAAACCTGCTCTGATCTGTGGAGGGAATGTTAATCATTTTACAATAAGAATGAGCTGCTCATTTGCATTTCATGTTTTTTCTTTTCTTTTTTATTTCCCACAAATTACCTCAGCCAAGCTAAAAAATATGAGCAGAAAATAATATTAAAATAACACCAGTTAGGTGCCTGTGAAGGCAAAGTGGCAATAAGTTCTGTTCTCCTTCTGTTCACCAGAGTTGCAACCATTTGTTGACTATTTATTTACTGTTTAAAGTTTTAGATGGGCTAGTTTACTTGCATTTTACATCATTATTGTTCTACTGCTTTTTAAACGACAGCATTTCTTCTTTTGGCTGATATTGCTGATTGTGTGCCATATGAGGATGCATATTTCCACTGGTACTGAATGAAATTAGTTATATAGCCACTGTAGGGAAGGCCATGAATGTTCTGCTGTATGCTTGAATATGTGCTTTTTATTAGAGACCACTGTTACTTTTGAGTGCTAAGATTTAAATGGTTTATGTCCAACTGAAAAGATAGAAGTCAGGCTGGCAGTGCGGCAGAAAATATCTCTCTCTAATGACACCATTCATTTCCACTAAAAAACAGGTATTTTGGTGTCTGTCTTTTCTCTCAGTCTTTCTTCCTCAGTCGCTTTTATGCTTTTTGTCTCCCTCCCTCGTCTCTCTTGCTCCCTCCTTTTCAGTCTCCGCTTTGATGTCTCGGGCTCATTGTGCGGAGAGAAGTGGAAGTGATGCGAGTGTACTGCAGGCACTATATGGCAGAGATGCAGCGGGGGATGACAAAGCCTCCTTTTTTCTTGTTTGCTCACTTCTCCAGTATCTACCCTTAAAGCATTCATTACCTTAAACATTATTTTCTGAAGATAATACAGATGAAATTGGGATACTGTGTGTGAAGTGGGAACAAATCCGAGAAAAAAAAGAGAAAAAAAAAATATATATATATATAAATGAATAGGATAAAAGAAAAGTATCAGAAGGCAGTGTGTATCCCAGTGTGTTGAATATGTGAGATGTTATGTAGCTCAGCTGGGTCTACTACACCATTCAGCTTTGTTTGAATTTAGGCCCCCGGCTTTTTAAGCGGGGGACATATTTATTTTCCATGCTAAAATAAATAGCTCCACTTTCTTCATATCCACGTAAAGAACAGTTTGTTGACAGAATGGCTGAATTTATTGAGGTTTCCCTCACATCACCTGTAGGCACAAAGCAGGAGAAGGCAGCAAATACCAACAGCCAAATAACCTCGTTATTGCCTTGTGCCTGCGCCGTAAAGAAAGTGACAGATGGATGTTTTGTCCAACTCCACATCTATTTTGCTCTGAGGGCTTAAGGCTGTTTTCTGTAATTTTTATGGGCCAGAGTAAATGATGACATTTCTCTAAAGCACACTCATGTTGTTGCTGTATTTCTCTATTAAGACCACCACTATATACAACTACTAATTGTCATGTCAATTTATTTTGTAATTTATTATGTCATGATGAGCCGATATCACTATTACATAATTAATATTCTGTTCAACCCATCTTTTATTATGCTTTAACCTTTCATTGCTGCATTAATACTCTTTGCTTCAAATGCATACGTATTTATTTTTTTCAAGAAACGATTTTTTTTTTTACCAACATTTGCAATGTCTTCACATCGATTTTAAATCTTAGAAAATATCTACATTCGTGCAGTCTGCTGGTAAATAGACTTCATAGTTGAGGGTAATGCATGTGTGGTCATCCATGCTAACTTCATCTTCATTCTGATCTGAATGTTAAGAATTTATTTGGAGGTCTTGGACATCTTTAGCCTCATTCATTTGGCAGTGTGTATATGATTGCGTCCTTGGCCCCACTGAAGGACTCCCTGCTCAGCTGACTTCGGAAAAATATCTAATAGATATAATAAACAGCTGATTTCTTCAGAGTTCAACTGAATTGTAGAGATTGTAGGAGAGATTTACTTGTAAACTGAACTTGTGGCTGTAAAGCAGCTAAAAACACTTTGCTTTGAATCCTCTTTCCTCACATGTCTGTGATTGTTTATTTACTTGGTTATTTTTGTGATGTAGGTGTTTATTTGCATATAAACCAAGGAAGTGAGATCCGATCACGAGTTCACACTCCAGACACCTGTGGAGTCGCATGTTAATGCGAATTGTGAAAAGGAACTTGGGTGTTAACAAAATAGTCTTATATCTGGATCATCTAAACGCAATACAAACTTGTGTGTGTTGCAGAGTTGCAGGGTGGTAACCGAGATGAATTATGATGTTAGTTCTGTTTTTTTTGGCCATCAGTCCAAGAAATCAACTCCATTCCTTTTGCTAAATCCAAAGTATGGTAACTCAAGTTTGCAGTGTTTTTGAGGGTGGATAAAGTCTTTCCCTTTCAGAATAACATTTTGTTCTACTGATGTTGGCAGGAGAGCCAGTCACATTTCTGTTGTTGAGTTGTGAATGTTCTGCCTCCCACTCAGTTCTTCTGTGTTTGCAAAAAAAAAAAAAAATGAGGAGAGGAACGAACAAAATAATAATAATAATTAAAACAAAACTTTGGAGTATAAAAAAAAAAAGGCAAATAAAAAGAAAGCACGTTTAAGGAAAGTGACAACTCTGTGTCCATTTACCTTTTCCTCATATCATCAGAGCCAGAAAGTAACACAATACTTACTTTTCAGATATGATAAAACAATGTTTTTTATTGTGGCATAAATAATCAGTGCTCACCCTCATAGTATGTAGTTTTATGTTATTTAGCTTCTAAGTACGGCTATGCGTTTGATTGCTGGGTCGTTACCTGCAGGCTTGTTGCATATTCCGTTGTTAAAGGTGAAGTTAGTCATGCAAAGTGAGGAGGCTTTGCTCTGAGGTGAAAAAGGCACTATTGGCACATTAGCATTAGTTCAGCTACCTAGCACACCTCCCAGGCAAGTACGGAGGTGTGTTCATGTGCTTTTGTTAATGTTGTTGCATAATTTGCTGCTGCTCATCATGAAACATCTTTTAGCTCCCACTGCCATGTGTGTCTGATCTGAGTTTGGAAGGCTCACCTGTGTGTGTGTGTGTGTGCGTGTGCGTGTGTGCGCGCATGTCATCCTCTCCCTCTGTTTGTGTGCGTGCGTGCTAGGGCTCCAGCCCCCATTGCCCTCAAAGCAAACTACATACAATTTTACTTCTTTCCAGCTCAGTGACTCTGCTTTAGCTCACCTGTGGTCTCTCTTTAACCACTTTCCTCCTTGTTGCAGTGACACTCCTGAGCACTGCCAGTTTAAAGTCCCATCTCTTCCTCTACAGGGAACACACCACTATTTCTACATTTTTAAACACTGTCTTTTGTTTT
The DNA here is from genome assembly GCF_022577435.1 of Embiotoca jacksoni. Classification (NCBI taxonomy): domain Eukaryota; kingdom Metazoa; phylum Chordata; class Actinopteri; family Embiotocidae; genus Embiotoca; species Embiotoca jacksoni. The sequence continues at coordinate 8,414,895 of NW_027185229.1, read as the reverse complement.
TCTGAGAGTCCTCTATCGATATTATTCACCATTACATTTTAGTAAGACATACCTGGGCATTTCTAGTGACACCCCTTTGTGTCTTTCCACCAGTCTGTCCTCTCACAATGTCCTCTTGTGTTGCTTCCTTTGCTTCTATTCCTCCTTGTTCTTTCTCTGAATCTTCCTCCTTCCATGCGCCTCTCTTTTCTTCCCTGTAGCCTTTCATCTCGCTAAATCCTGTTGAAGTCAATGTGAGGAGCTCCTCTCGGTGTCATGCCTGCTAGTTAAATCCTGCCGGAGCCCAGGCACTGCCTTTCTCATTCTTATATGGAGATATCTGAACCCATGTCTGATGTGCTTCAACATGTATAGAGTCACATAAAGGCTGTGGTTCCGGTCCAAGCCAGGTGAGCCAGAGAAATGCGTTATGATAACGACGTCATCGCGTCCTCAGAGGAAAGAAGGAATGGAGCTCTGTTAGAGGGCTTTTTCTTTCGGGTGTTACAACACATGATTGGGATGGAAATCACACAGCTCTTTCTTTCTCTGTAAAGAAATGCAAATAGGTGCAAATACATGCTTGTATTGTGGCACCCGTATCATACACACATCTGCACGCACACGCAGCCCTCCAAGGACCCCAGCAACTTTTAATCACAAGAGTGACCTGTGATGTGAGCGGACCCACGCTGTGTTATTTCAGAGGTAAAGAAATCACCTCCCCGCCTGTAGCCGAAGGCCTGCGGGAGATGCTGGTCCCCTGTGTTATAAACACAAGCAATGCAAGCCGGTGAGAAAAGGAGAGAAAGAAGAAAGCAAGCTACCCCAGTAATGGAGTTCATTCCCAGGGCGCAAAGTATTACACAAGTACTAAATAGGGTGGCCAGCCATGGAGGGACACATACTTAGTCCAGCCGGCACACTGGAGCTGCCGTATTGAGGCCAGGCCACAGGAAGAGTAAACATTGCTTGTGACAGGCAGACAGTTTGTGCCCTCTGAGGGAGCAGTTGCTCTCTGGTTGATGTATTTTTTTTTTGTTGTTGTTAGGGGCTGTGTAGGTCAGTGTTTTGGTTTGCCATTATTTGAGAAAGGTTCTGTGTCATGTAATGTGTTTTTTTTGTCCAGCAGATTTGCTTGCAATGCATTAAAGTCCTAAAGTGGCACATATAGGGTTGGGTTTTTGTGTGTCATGGGACCTCAAGTACATTTAAATCTACTGCAGTAATGTGGGAAGCTTATGTTCTAGGCTAAAGCCAGAGTGCACCGACCCTGTATTAGTCCTTGAAATGTGTTCCGTTTTCTCTTTCTGTCTCTCTGTGTGTGTGTGTGTGTGTGTGTGTGTGTGTGTGTGTGTATTTTTCAAGGTTTTCCATTCTAAGCTACCATGCTATAGGGCAAAAGTTCAAAATCCAATTGTGCAGTCTCAGTGAAACACACATTTACAAACTGATGCAGCATGGGTGAACTCACTTGATGAGATATCCCCTTTGCTCTGTGAACTGCGAAACACCTGTATCTCATACATACAGTCAGATTACATCAGATAAACCATTTCTAAGCAACGTACACTGTTGAGTTGACCTCTGACCAGCGTTATAAAGTTTCAATGCGACGTCAGTTGACAGGGAACAAAGGTTTTAGATTTACAGTGGATGTGTTAACCACATTTCTCTTTTTTTTTGTCATGTATTGTAGAAGCACAATTATGGTACACAAAATGTACCATCAGTGTTGGCAGACTTCTGTTTCATGTTACAGCAAGTATGTATGGATTTGCCATTTAGCTTAACATATATCATATGCTTCTGCACTGTTAATGTATCATGACGGAATCGCAGATGATATCTAATATCTGTTCTCGGTATAGAGAGGATGCAGGGGATATAAAGATGCTTTCTCACTGCTTGATTTAACTTAATTGCTCTGTTCTCTAATCCTTTTGCATTCTTCATTGTTGTTTATCAACACACTTTTGCTTAACTGATACAGATCTGCATGTCTTACTTTCTCGACATACTAATGATATCCACATTTAGCTTGTGAAGCACTCGCCACCACACACAACTTTTTTGATTCAGGTTGCAATAGAGTTCCTGATTTTAACCAGAATCACAGTGGTGACACAAATCTATTGATATATACCTCATAACCATGCCATGCCACCAGGAAAAGCCCAGCTGAGTTTCTGCAAAGGAAAGGGAGCATTGTGCTGAGAGCGAAGTGAAACTTAGACGTCTATCAGGCAATTATTTGAAGTAACTCAGTATAATTCTTTGATTGTCACTAAAGTGTATAGCAGTACAGTCTATTGTCTCTGTTATCAGCAAGTGGCGGTCTACCTTGACGTCCCTCATTGGGGTGTGAACCAGTGGCGGCTGGTGATAAATATTTTTTGGGGCGGCGCAGTGTGTCCAAAAACAACACAACACCCTAATGTTGCCTAAACATTAGCCAGTAGCACTACTTGAACATACATTTTGCCCTCCTCTCCTGCTGGCCTGCAAATCTGACAAATGACTCTATGGTTAAAGATGCCGTAAAGTAGAAATGAAAATTAGTTTTAAGTTCATCACACCACAGAAGTATGGGTTGTTCATACATCCAAATTTGAATGGGAAAAAAAACACAGACAAGTATGTTAAATTAGGCTTTGAAATAGTGAGAAAATCCTCAGTCTTCTCTGCTCTGAGACTGGGGGGGCGTGTCGCCTGAAGCCTCTGAAGCTCCACCCCCTCGCTGGAAGGTGTTCAGTGCTCTGTATGACAGTCCTGTGGCTGCAGTTCTTTTCCCCACTAAGCGATCCGTCTGACATCCAACCTCTCGGTGACTTTATGGATGATGTCACACTGGCACTCTGTCTCTCTGGTGGATGGAGAAGCCTGCTTTGTGAAAACACAACAGAATCAGAATTTATTTGTCCGATGAGTGAAACATACAGATGCACATAAATGAAGCTTGTCCCCCTGAGCAGTAACACAGGAGTAAAACTGGACACCAGAGACAGCAGACAGCGAGCTTTCCAACTACTTCTAACACACCTGCATTACAATAGTGGAGATAATAAGAGCAGAGGAGTTGCCTTAGTTCTGCAACTTGCACAACGCTGCATTACATCACATGTCAATTAATTACATCACGTCAATTCATTACATCACATGTCAATTCATTACGTCACATGTCAATTCATTACATCACGTCAATTCAAACTTTGAACCTGCTCAGGTCGAGCCGACAGTCTTTCTCTTTCACTGGTGAAGCTCGGCTCGGCTCCACGCTGCAGGAGGAGCGGTGTGTCCGTGAACTCTGTCCGTCTCCGGTGGAAGTTGGTGAAACAATCCGCCGTGAAATGGTCACTGCACAGGCGGCTGTTGTTGTTGATGCGAAGCTCTCCATCAGTGTGGCTTTTGACAAAATCAATCCACCTCTTTTTCCTTTCTTCCTCAGTAGGAAATTTAAATAGCGATGCAGCGTTAGTTGTGAGGTTCTTGCATCCAGGAAAGATGCACTTGCGAGTGGAGGGAGACATCCTGTAGCAGCCAGCTGATGTACAATAACAATCTGACTACGGCAGGAGTAGAACTGAAGTCGAGTGGGATGACCTCTTATGCAAATGAGCTCCAGGCTTTTATAGCATTTCACCGTGTGAGAGGAGGAGCCATGCAGAAGGTTATATAAACCGTCTGTGATCTGACGTAGATAGGTTGTTGTGAGGTAGATAGGTTAGGTTTTAGCCCCGCCTAAAAAAAACCTGAGCTGAAAACGGGTGAGAAACTGTTTAACTGTCTAACTCCACATTTCAGTGCGACAAAGTTTTCTAGCTTTGCACATGCTTTCAGCAACTCATTTCACACGTGTATAATGCACTGAGAAGCAAATTATGGAATTTGCTTTACAGCATCTTTAACATTGACAGCATGGCCAGTGTGCCTTAAGTATAGACTGTATGCTGTGTCAAATGAGGAGACGGGGCTCTTCGTGAAGCTGCCCGATGTGTGCACACGCCTAGTGTCTATTCGAAGCCTTCATCAACACAGATATTGTCACATTTACTTGGATGATACTCATGCTCCTCAAAAGTACATTATCCGTACCAGATACTCGTTTCAGCCAAGTACTCGTCTCATTCCTGTTATTTTCAATTTTCCGCAGTTCCACTTTAAGTTGCCGTTCCCCTGCCGGTCTCAGAGCAATGAAGCAGGATTAGCCGTGTAGTTAGGTAATGGCAGATGTGAGGTAAACCTCAAAGACGGCGTAGAGTGTTGTCCGATCACATTAGATAGAAACACACAAAACAATACCAATTCGCTGCCAGTTAAAGAGGGTGGATCTGGAAAATCTGAAACAACCAATTGAAGAGCCGCCGAAGGTCCCGTGGTTGCCAAAAGTCGAAGGACTTGCATTTACTGCACCAGGAAGTAGATGCATATACACAGAAATGAACTAAATACAATTTGTAAACAGTTTTTTATTGAATGCTCCCAGGCGCTGACAGACTACCAGGTGCATTTTACCAGTAAAGTATTATTATACAATTAATCTATGTTTTACATGTTAAAGTAGTATGTTTTCTTTCTCCCGACGTTGGTGGAGGCGGCACCTCAGCGCTCAGTATTGGCATTTGGACATCATCATCTTGTTTTTTGGAGGCAAAATCAACCAGCAGTGAATGTGACATGATATCCCAGGACACTATGCCCGCTCACCTATAGCGGAAATCTGACTGCAAGCCAGGCATGTCAATCAAACCAGGCAGGCACCCAAACATATCTCTCTTTGAGGCCTAATATATAATTAATTATGAAATTCTTTTCAGAAGGACCACCGGAACACTGATCAGAAGGAGTGAATTTAGCCGATGACACTATAATGACTTGTGGAAAAATGTCTAGACTTTGCATATCATGAGAGGAGTTGATGCTCTTTGAAGGGGAGTCTATTGGAGCCAGAGGTTTTTAGGACCCAGCCCCTAGTGCCCTCAGTGGAATTGCAGTTAAACTGCACTTCTGCATCGGCTTCACTTTTCACTATTTAAAGTCTATGGCTATCAGTGAGAAGTAGTAACAGCGATTTCATGAATGAGTCCAATACAGGTTGGACACGGGTACAACCCTTAGTGATGCAGATCCGCATTAAACATGGGTCTGACAGTAATTACATTTTGAGGATCCAACTGACAAGTATAAATACCTTGCATGCTGCTTAAATTTGTGGTACATATAAACTCATGCACATATAAAGAATTTAGGCAAGAATATATGTTTTTCACCTGCAGAGGAAGGCGTACTCAATAAGTGAAGGACAAACAGGGCTGTCAGACATTCTCGCTCTCATTGCTGAAGGTTAATTTGAGGAAGTGAAGGAATTGTCCAGAGATGTACCATGGACCTGATGACTTGTCAGATTGATTTGCCCTTCACAGAACTAATGCCTCGTCTGTCGTCTTCTCCATTTGATCTGGGTTAGAACAGCGCAGCATGCTTTTAAAGACCCGTGTCATTTTTCCGCTACGCCATCAATAGACAATACTATTACTTAACCATCATGTATGCATAAAGATCATGGATTGTTAATGTATTCACCTCCTCTCAGCACCTTGCCATGGCACCAATTCCTTCCCTGTTGATTCACGCACACATGCGCGCAGACACACACACACACACACACACACACACACACACACACACACACACACACACACACACACACAGAAAGAGACAGGTCCCATGGGTATGTCTGATTGAGCTTTCTCCTGTCTGCCATTCCTCATCCATGAGAAATCAATAGAGGATCTAGGATTGGAGCTCAGGCTAATTGAGCTCTGCTCTCTGTTCTCTTATTGCTGCCAGGAGCATTTTGTCATCACAGCACCTGGTTCACACCATGGGGCCAGGGGGAGCCAGCCAGCGATCAGATAGGGCCTTTGGATGCCACAGGGAGGGGAGCTGCATGTGATTGAGCAACCTTGTGAAGTCAAGCTCTTAGAGGAAGGGCATTGCTGGGAAGAGCTTCATTTATTCTCGTGTGCTTCTATAGGAGCTGTTTGATGTTTCCTCCTCTTTACCTGATCTACTGCACAGTTTTAGAAAGCAGAATTATTACAGCAGTGAGTATCACTTTTGGTTTCATGATACTCTTCAAACTTTTTGAGTTGCTATTCCCTGGTAGAGCTGCATAATGGTCATTGCATCTATTTGCATGTATTTTACATCCCACTATCAACCACGAGACATCCAGAGAATAAATTAAAATAAACTTAAACTGTAGTCTTGGCAATTTAACTAACCGACAAATGTATCTGGCTATAAAAATCATGCCATGAGATCAGCAGTTCTGCTGTGTTTACACTTCACACATGGTTTCAATATCGTCATGAATCAGTCACCCACGATAATGCCTTATATTAAATGTGGCATGCCGTTGCTAGCCAGTTTTCCTGACAAACTGCTTTTTCTCCTTCTCTCAGTATTATAAATGGAGATTACTTCCATCCAAACCATCTGCTGCCGTTGCTCCACCCTTTGCCACCATTCCAGTTTCCCATCCCTCCATCTGTCCATGTTCCAAGACTTGAGGAAGTATGACCATTATAGATAGCCCTATACAGGGTTGAGAGACATTACAGCAGAAGTGTGGCTGTTCAACACTCCCTCACTTCATGCTCCCCTGGCACTCATGGGTGCACACTGGGGAATTGTGTGAGGCCACTCAAATGCCCAATTGATGAGATCATTCATGCTCTCTGAGCCATGTACTGACACCACAAACACTGCCCCCTTTCATGAACTCTGAGGCTAATAATATGGGTGATATTTTTAGAGTTACTTGTTCTTCATTGAGACAAAGGTTAATTGCAGTGACAGCTGTTGAATGTTATAGAGTAAAAAAAATGATAGCAGATGAACTAACAAGCCGAAGGTGATCAAAGTCCACCTCATATTAACTGCAGCGTGTAGTAAGGCACATTCACAGGAGATACATATAGAATAGTACTAGCCGTAGTCCCACCATATGTTAGCAGATTCTTAGTTAAATTGACTCTGTAATTAGCAGCTCAGGTGTCAAGCTCACACATTATACGATTCTGTATATGGTTCACACTGTAGCTCAGATGTACCTCTACATCATATTCGCTGTTAACGATTGAAATACAGATTGACACCACTGTAAACGGCATTGTAAACATGTTTTCCAATAATTCAAGTTTTCTGCATCTTAAATGTATAATTATAAAAATAAACACATTAGGAACAAATAAATCCTGACCTTTATTGTCCAGTACCGATCAAGCTAGGTCAAACAAAAGTACTTGATTCTACACTTCCAATAATGCAAATCTTTCTGTGGTTTTAGAAAGCTCCTAAAGTTGTTGTTTTTTGCACAGAAGATGGGAAGGATAAATAAAAAAATTTAAAAAGATTGATAAATAAGACAGCTCAGAGTTTTCTCACTTTCATAGGACTGCAGAGGTCTAGCTTTATTATACTCAAACTTGGAAATCTGACTGAGATTGACAAAAATGTCAAAGCTCAGTCTAATATTGATATTACAGCCACAATCTCGTTCACTCTCTATGGTGGCACCAATGGTGATAAGTGGTAATTGCAGCTTTTGTACCACCCAGCCATCCAAACGGTGTCACCTGTGTGATGTCAGTCGGTTGGCAGTTGAATAGCGAGCCTGTTGTCCTATCTCTGCCTATCTTCTCTGGTGGAACAACCACTGCTGGGTGATAGAAAACGTGTCGCTAACTGTACACTGCTTGTGATTTTTCCTGGGAAAGTTGCCACAGACACCCAGCTAATTTAGTTTGTGATACTTCAAATGCAAGGGCTTTCATCAGTGCGCCACAGGCTCAATCACCATTGTGTTAACCCATTTGGCAATAGATAGTGACATTTATTTAATTGAAAATCTTTGAGATTACTCGGTCAAAAAGAGCATTGATGTTATTTTCCAAACAGCCCTATGGATATATATTGTCTTTTTATAATAGGCGGGATCTTTTTGTTGTTGTTGTGTATGTGAGCACATTTAATCTGCACCACTTTGTACAGTATCTGAGTATCCACCCAGTTGTTTGCTTTGTCCTTCCTGTAGATTATATTATTATGTGTTGCCTTATGAAGCTTGTGTTTTCCTAAAAAGGCCTTAGGCTTTTAACAACTCACATTAACCTTCTGATTTTAGTCAGACTCAGCTCTCAAATCCAGCAGCCCTCTTGCCCTCTCTCTTGTTGAAGCCCCCTGGGTTTTGGGCAGGGTCATTGGTTGAGACACCGGCTCCTCTCCACCAGTTCCTTTGTTCAATGCAACTCTGTAACACCCTCGGTGTGTGGCACTTAGAAGGGCAGCTGTAGCTCCATGCCATGTCTTATTAAAATGTATTTTTCACTTTATTTCACACGTCATGCATAATATGGAGCCAGCAAATACCAAAATTCCTAAAATCCCAAAGGTAATTGCTCTTAAAAGATGTAATCTTTCTACCAACTGTGAAGCCTCACGAGCAACCATTTCTGAATACACAATTTGTTTAAATGCCTCTTCAGTGCCCCTCCTCCTCACTCGTCATGTCTCAGGTATTTGTTGCTTTGTATGGTGAGACATGCCGGCAGCAGTACAGCGAGAGATTATTGTCACTGTAATTGGCTTTTCCAGGCCTGATTTGATACGAGCCTCTTGTCTGATCCACACACTTCTTTATTATTGAATGTAATGGAAAGACGATGAGGCTCACATAAAACATTCGCCTCATCATATCTCCAGAGAAATCGCCTCTTGCGTTTTGTTTCCCTGCTCCGGGTCAGGATTTGATGGAAGTTTATCTGTGTAAAGGCACAACACTCACAGAAGACACAAGGAAAAAACAAACACTATAGACTTTCTATTAACACTCTATATCTAACAGTCTATGCATTTAAACATTCATCTATTCATTTACCAGGAGTTCATATTTTGCATTACCTCTGTTTAGCCATTAAATAACATTTCCCTCATCCAAATATTATTGTCCACTGCATTCCTGATAAGTGACAGCTGGTGGGAAGAATTTGCTATCAGATTGTATGATCCAGTTCAATCCCCAGTACTCTGTCCAAGCTGACATGACTGTCTGCTGCTGCAGCAGCAGTCTGCCTTGTTCACCAACAGCAGAAGCAATGTAGAACATGGCTCTCCTGCACTATTATCTCAGTCACTATCTGCTACTGCCAGAGGAAGATACAGATGGACAAGAAATTTGCTCTGGGAAAACTGAGTAGGTGGGAAAAGACTGATATGTAGCAGAGGTAGTTGTCACATTTGCGAAATCCTAATTTACCCGCACAATAAAAACTGTCTAGTTTCAGTCAATAGGAAATTATATTGTTGCCTTAGAATTCTTAAGAGAAAGATATTGATGAACCTTTCTTTCTCTTTGTGATGTGTAATATAAACAACACAGCATTAATAATTAATTATTGCTCTACATTTCCCTCATATACCTGTCAAAATGATGTCCTTTTTATGCTATAATACTTGCTTCATAGAGGCTTGGTTCCCAAGACAACAATGTCTGGGGCTGTTTTCTTTCAGATTTATTTTAATCACTATAACACAGAATATCAGTACTCTGAATTATCAGAAAGTACTTAACAAAGGTAAATAGCAGCCTGAGAATTATGAAAATCAAAATGTTGACAAGTGCACCAACTGTAAAAATGTTCTCTCACCTGAATGGATTCTTAATGGATGCTGAAAAATACTTTAGATAAAGAAGTCCAAGTCCTCATCTTGGTTCCCACTCCATTCTTATTTTGTAACATCTACTGCTCTCTGTTCCCTTTGATACTGTTTGATTTAATTAAAATTCCGCAGTACACTTTTTGTTGAAGACACAGCAGCTTTAATATGAAAACATCTGGTTATCTTGTAACATTGGTTCTCTGGCTACGCTAACACGGGTGTTTTATAAATTAATTTCAAAGATGTATACAGGCAAGCTATTGTGTTTGAAAGAATTATCCACACAGCCTGACTGCACGAATTAGTCCTTATAGTTATGGATATGGAAGAAATAGTGTTGATACAAGAGATGTCAAATAATTGCAAAGTATCAATACTACAGCATGTTAGTATGTTAATTTTATAGCACACGTTAAGTTGGTATTATCACTAAAACCTTGATATTGACATTCTCTGACATTATGCAGTCGTTCAAGGATGGCTGTTTTCAGAGCACAGTCCACCGATTGATAATGTTACGTCTATAAATAGTACTAAAATGGTGTGTAGTGATAGATTTCAAACTAAATAAAATATTTAAATCTACAAATGTCATCAGAAATTGTTTACAAGCTGTATGATGGTTCTCATTCTCAGTTATTCAAATCTCATGAAAACTCATTTGAATTTTCTTTAACAGCTAAACACAGGATAATTTGAAATGTTGAAAAAAATAAAAATCTAATTCCACTATTGCTTAATAATCATGCATTTGCAAATTGTATCATCATTATCTTCATTACATTTAACGACACACATATGAGCTAAAGCATGGCCACCACTCCTGCCTAAAATGCTGTTGATCCTTTGCGTACCACCAAAACAGCTCCAACTCAATAAGGTTAGGAGTCTTCAGGATTCTTAAAGGTACCCTGGGGTTTGTGGTACCAAGACATTAGTAACAGATCCTTCCTCTAAATTGCAAGTTGGAGCCACCAGGGATCAGACTTGTTCCAGGACATCACCCTGTCACCAGTTCATGGTTCCTTCCTCCTTTTGGCCCCTAGTGGGATGCAACCGGTCAGCTCACCCCTGCTGATTGGGCGCATCTCACTAGAAAAACTGTTGCACAAAATGTTCTCAACCGGTCATCTGGCCAAAAAGTCTTTACAGCTGCCCAATTTCCTCACATCCAACGCGCTGACAAGGAGAACCAGATATTTCCTTACTGTCTAATACTGTATATCCCAGACCTTGACATGCAAGAAAAATATGAAGGTAATTTACTTTATCTTTAGATGATCATTATATTTTGACCTGTATTGTACTGACACAGAGCTTTTTAATCGATAAGTTAAATACAATTATACAATTTGCTTATACGTTTTCACTGATTCTATCAGCTGTTCACTAGCTGTCTGTAAAATGACTTCAAGCTATTATCTAGATGGTTTTATGATTTTATGAACAGGAAGAAGATAAGTCCACTCCTTTCTGTTTTTCTTCAACAATACCACCTTTGACCAATTGTAAATAGTAGAGAAACTGGCATGCAGAGCGCATTTTAACCAGCAGCCCGGATTTACTTGAGTCAATTAAAATGACAGCTTTTTTTAATTATAAATTCTGCCCAGATACAAATACAGTCTTTGATTTGATTATAAAAAATAAAAAAAAATCATGCATTTATCCTTTACCCAAACTCTTTAGAAGACTCTACTCTGCTCCTTCACTGTATATTTAACTATTTTTAACAGGTTGCAGAATTAAGCTGATAGACTATTAAGGTAGTTATCATGAATGCTTAAAAATGGTTTAAGACTCGTATGATCTTATGAAAAGAAAATTGTTCCTTCACTCTCTTTCCTGCCTGATTTTTTTTCACCATACTTTAGTACCGTATCATTTTTAAGAGCCCCATGACACTCATCATTTTTCTTTTTTCTCCTTCCCATACAATATCTTAACCACTAGCAAGCATTGGGTTGGTTGGGTGAAACAGCGTGTGGAGAGGGAAGATGAGTAAAGGAGTGCTGGCAGAGGAAGAGTAAGTGAGAGTTGTGTGGTAAAGAGCAATAAAGAAAGGAAAATGAGAGTGCAGAGGGTGAGGGGAGAGAGAGGGAATGGGTGTGGAGAGCGGTAAAATGGGTGGGGGTGGGAGGGGTGCTCTAGCAGTGATTACATTGTCCATCAGACCACAGGACGGCCTGCATCAGCCCATGGGATTGATGTTTGACAGAATAATTAGAAAACTGTCTCAGCCTGTAATCACTGGAGCTCATCTTGCTGAAGACGACTTCCATTCGCCTTTTTGCCACACATGCACACAAACACACGCACACACAAACAAGCCAGTAGGAGCCGTCCGTGCTTGACTGGTGTATGGGACAGTGGGTTGATAGAGTGGTAAGATGGGAGTGCTCCTGTTTATTCTTAAGAAACTGAAAGACTTTATCTGCATAGGTGGGGGCAGGAGGCGAGCGGGGCACCTCACTCACTGGTTAACTGAAGGCAGGAGTACAGCGAACACTCTGGTGATTTTAAAGGTGCCGGGAGTAGGATTTATGGAGTGGAAAAAAATGAATTAAATGGAGTTTTACTACAGTGGGTGGTAGAACGAATGAGATCTGGGACTGAAGACCGCAACCCCCATTACCAACCTTACTTTGACTCTTTCAGTGCTCGTGTGTGCAGTTGGAGTGAATTGACACGATTGCTTGGACTGCCAGTCTAATTCACGTTTAAAATGGACCATGTGGGATACTTGCGGCCAGTGAGCAGTGACTAACCCCTAATATCCACCACATACTTTTTGCAATTCAGTTAGACAGACACAACTGCAGTGAAAATGCGTAGCTTTTACAACTATTTTTGCAGATTTTCGTACTTTTTCTCAGCTTTTCTTTGTAGTTGTGAATAAAAACTGACAACTAAGATAAGTTGATGACTGTGTTTCCTCAAAGAAATGTATTCACTGTGTTCAGTCTTATGTTTGTACAGTATATCAGCAGTTTATTCTTACATTATTGTGCAGACTTCACCGCTCCTCTGTTTTTTTAGACATACAAATGTAAGAGAGAATAATTGCATTCAGTGAACCAGACATTTTTTTTTTATAATGTATTTTGGGCAGTACGGTAATACTTGTAATATGAATGATTATGGTAATATTTGTGATGTGTATCAGTGCTTCTTATATTTGGCTTATTTACAATTCATGTAAATAATCAAATCATGGTAAAATGTCTGCAACATGAATTTCCAGTGGTATAATCACAAAACAGTCTAAATATTTTAAAATCTAGCTTCACAGAATCATATACAGTGCATATGGAAAGTATTCACTGCGCTTCATTTTTTCCACATTTTATGTTACAACCTTATTCCAAAATGGATTAAATTCATGTTTTCCCTCAAAATTCTACACACAATACCCCATAATGACGTGAAATACTTTTTTTTTGAAATTTTTGCAAATCTATTAAAAATCAAAAAAAAAAAAAAAAAAAAAAATCACATGTACATAAGTATTCACAGCCTTTGCCATTACACTCAAAATTGAGCTCAGGTGCATCCTGTTTCCACTGATCATCCTTGAGATGTTTCTACAACTTGATTGGAATCCACCTGTGGTAAATTCAGTTGATTGGACATGATTTGGAAAGACACACACCGTCTATATAAGGTCCCACAGTTGACAGTGCATGTCAGAGCACAAACCAAGACATGAAGTCCAAAGAATTGTCTGTAGACCTCCGAAACAGGATTGTATCGAGGCACAGATCTGGGGAAGGGTACAGAAAAATGTCTGCAGCATTGAAGGTCCCAATGAGCACAGTGGCCTCCATCATCCGTAAATGGAAGAAGTTTGGAACCACCAGGACTCTTCCTAGAGTTGGCCGCCCGGCCAAAATGAGCGATCGGGGGAGAAGGGCCTTAGTCAGGGAGGTGACCAAGAACCCGATGGTCACTGACAGAGCTCCAACGTTGCTCTGTGAAGAGAGGAGAACCTTCCAGAAGGACAACCATCTCTGCAGCACTCCACCAAGCAGGCCTGTATGGTAGAATGGCCAGACGGAAGCCACTCCTCAGTAAAAGGCACATGACAGCCCACCTGGAGTTTACCAAAAGGCACCTGAAGGACTGTCAGACCATGAGAAACTAAATTCTCTGGTCTGATGAAACAAAGATTGAACTCTTTGGCCTGAATGCCAAGCGTCATGTTTGGAGAAAACCAGGCACCGCTCATCACCTGGCCAATACCATCTCTACAGTGAAGCATGGTGATGGCAGCATCATGCTGTGGGGATGTTTTTCAGCGGCAGGAACTGGGAGACTAGTCAGGATGGAGGGAAAGATGAATGCAGCAATGTACAGAGACATCCTTGATGAAAACCTTCTCCAGAGCGCTCTGGACCCCAGACTGGGGCGAAGGTTCATCTTCCAACAGGACAACGACCCGAAGCACACAGCCAAGATAACAAAGGAGTGGCTTCGGGACAACTCTGTGAATGTCTTTGAGAGGCCCAGCCAGAGCCCAGACTTGAACCCGATTTGAACATGTCTGGAGAGATCTGAAAATGGCTGTGCACCGATGCTCCCCATCCAACCTGATGGAGCTTGAGAGGTCCTGCAAAGAAGAACGGGAGAAACTGCCCAAGAATAGGTGTGCCAAGCTTATAGCATCATACTCAAAAAGACTTGAAGCTGTAATTTCTGCCAAAGGTGCTTCAACAAAGTATTGAGCAAAGACTGTGAATACTTATGTACGCGTTCTATTTTCGTTCTTTATTTTTAATAGATTTGCAAAAATTTTAAACAAACTATTTTCACTTTGTCATTATGGGATATTGCGTGTAGAATTTTGAGGAAAAAATGAATTTAATCAATTTTGGAATAAGGCTGTAACAATAAAATGTGGAAAAAGTGAAGCGCTGTGAATACTTTCCGGATGCACTGTATGTTACCATATACCATTATAATATCTGTTTGCTCCATCCTTCAGTGTTGTCAACAGGTCAAGCTGTAATAGGATATTATTTCAGTTAGCAATCACCACTAGAAAATGGTATGTGAAAAGTCAACTTTACTTTCCGTTCCAAACAGTGAATAGTTTTGCTATGTTAAGAAAATGATTTTACCGTGTTGTCTTATCCAACCTTTATCGAGGATAAGCCACTCAAAAACGGAAAGATAGATAATTTATTTCTCTGGGACTAACCTGCTGTGTATCAGGTTATGTGAAATCTACTGTTACCAGACATCTGGAAAAAAGGGAAAGGTTAAATTACTGAAGATCTGAGGTCTTCATTAGGATAATGGCATCTGCTCGCACTTGAAGTTCAAAGGTGACATTATTTGTCCCTCTTATACAGCCCTCCTGACATGGAGCAAGCCCTTAGACGAGATCTCCATCGATCTAGAATCCACTCAGCCTCTTCTTTTTCTCCTGAGGGTTTTATTGGTTTCTCTGATCCCTGTAATACCTGAGCAAACCCTTAATGGCTAATTGATATGCTGCTCTGTTCTCCTGAGCTCCATCAAAAGTCTGCAGGGCAAAATGTCAGCCATTGGTTGCATTGGTTGCCCCCTCCCCTCTTAGACAACTAAAAATCTCTTTCATTTGCATGTGAGAGCAGACCACTCCTTTTTTTGATGAGACTTGAGGACATAGGAAATTTTCATTTTACATCTCTCACTGCGGCAAGGAAGTATGGGGTGGGGGTACTAACATACCCAATCAGTGTACGTATCCGTGTCTGGTTTTTGGAAAATTAATCCCTGATTGTGCCCATCTGTTTTGACCAGGTTTAGGTGTTTCTGGCAATTTAGCACCCGCTTACCCAGACTTCATTGGACCCACAGGGGGTGAACACAAGGGAGAAAAAGCTGGAATAGAGAGTGAATTGTGTCTATTCTATCTGTTTCTAAATTACTCATTGTGTGGCGTCAAGAAACGATCAATGGCATTCAATAAAAGAACATGATTTAGTCATTGACCAGAATGGAAAAGGAATCAGTGAGTTTGTAGAAAGGAGAGGTTTTTAGAGGCTTGTCTTTCATTACCCTCTCTCGCTCTCTCCCTTTGTTTTTGGTATTTATTCTGGCAACTAGTGGTCTACCTTTGATTTCAGTGCATATACAATTTATATCCTTTAAAGTGTGTATGTTATTTTCTGTGTTACTGGCCTTAAGGTATGTACTGTATGCCAATCCTATATGTAGTTGATTCCATGAGGGGAAATCTCACCTTGCACTATAGTCATATGCGCCTTTCTTACTTGGATGCTGTGACATGTTCTCACGGAAGGCACTATGGTGAAAATTGCAACGTTAGTTCCACTTATTGTGAGGGAGAGGGGGAATAGGTTCAGACCTAATACTAAAGAAATTCTGTAAACAGTCTGATTCATTTCTTTCACCTTGCCAAAAAGCAATTAGTGCGCTTGTACAAGGATAGTATCCTCATGTCTAAACTGTGTATATGCTGAGCATATTCTTGAATATTAAACTGACATTCTACCAGATTCAACCTGAATTAAAAATAACTTTTAATCAATATAATTCTTATCATCATGGCTCTGTACTTGACTTGCTTCTTCCAACTTTTAAACAATGACTTTGTGCTCATTTAAATAGAATTACAAGGTAACCTTTGAACCGTTTTGGTCAAACAAGCTTCAGATAGCCACTGTTTCACACCACTGTTTGCATATATACGATCCTGCTCTGTGGCCCAACTCCTTCTGCACAAGTTAAATGTTAAGTTGTTTATCCATTAGTAGAATGCACTTCACTAAAGGTGAGCGGATGGCCTGCACATTTAGACATGTAAATGTTGGGGAGGTGACAAAAAAAAGAGGGTTGGGGCGATGATTTGCCTTGCAAAGCACACCCATCTGCCCTTTCGATGGCTCATTGGCTCCCAAGATCAGGTGCAATCTGAACTGGAATCATTTGGATAATTGACCTTCTGTGTGCATAGATTAGAATAAATTAATTTTGATTGGCCTTGCTGCATTAGGAACAAAGTGGGAAATGTTGGCTCTTTTATATTCAGCTGCTGGTTTGTTGTACCCAGTCTCTGAGGTGATTATGTATGCCATTCCCCAACTATTATGCATTTCTTCAGCTTAATAAAATAATTCTTGCTCTGAGCAGAGTGGAGCATTGAGCACAACACAGCTAGACACAGAACCTTTCTCAACTTTTTAAGTAAAGCATCAGTCTGACTCGGCACAAAAGCATCCACACAAATCTGTGTGGGGGCATTAAAATGCATATTTGTATGTTTGTTTTAGATGTATAGGTGGGTGGTGTATATATTAATCCATGTGTTTTTGCTCATGCAATCATTCTGATGCAGAGTGGTATGGGGTATGTGGTTACTTGTCTTTCCAGGTTTTTTCAATCTCCATAAGTGACCTTGCTATTCCAATGAAAGTGCCCATACTCTGTGTGTCTACACCCGGTCCATGCAGCCCTGTATGTGTCATTGCTGCCTGATGGACAGCCATTAACCCTTGGTGAAGGGGTGGAGGAATATTTATGTCTGCCTGTCAGCTGTGACACGACTCCCTCCGGGGATGAATAATATCCCTGCCCTACACTGGCTCCAATTGTTGAGTCCAATTCACAGCAAAATGGTTTGTGTGTGCATGTTGGTGTGTGTTCTTGCTGATATGTTACATTTACTGTGTGTCTGTCTGTGTGTGTGTATGTGTGTGTGTACACAGTAAGTGTGTGTGGGTTCAGGGGCATTCTGATATCCTGAGGTGAGCAGCGGGAGACAAGTTCTACATCCCTCACTGACATCTGACAAACCTCCCTCTCGCCACAGAGGTTGGTCTCTCTCCTCCTCACTCTGCGTCAAGCGTGGCATCTCTCTGTTGCCTTGTACCTCTACACTTTCCTTTTGTATGTAACCTTCAATATGCACACATGAAAATGTTTTTTTTAAGCACCATAAGCCAAAACTAGAATTAAAAGTTGTCATGCAAGATGAAAGTCAGGACAGATGTCCTGAAATCCAAAGCCTAGAATTATTGTGTCTGCATTTTCTATGGTATCTGCATTCATCATGGAAAATAATTTCAATAGAACCTTAAAATAGAAATGGATTAAAACAGCAGAACAGTGCGCAAGGATTTATTCAGTCATTGTAGCAATTGCTTAATTAATCTACATGGTTAGCTAATTCTTTCCAACCCCTTTTTTTTTTTTTTTTTACTACTTTTATCAAATGGCAACCTCACGTCTCCAACAGTTTTCAAATGGTTATTTTGTCCCCTTTACTTTTACCGTTTAAGTTTGACGTACTAAAATATCTCTAACAAGTGTTAGAGCCATAACCCAGATGAGCCAGCCTCAGAATTGTTCAAAATGATATACTCATCCTGATTGCCTTCACTTGACTGACCATGTGGTCACAGTAATAAGCTTTAGGACCAGCAGTGAATGCACTGTAGACGTTAGTTCTCTTTGGGGTCACCTTTTAGGCTGCTCTAACCTCTGCTTGTTGGAGGTTGTTGAGGCTTAACAAGAGGAATCTAAATCTGGATTTATATTTATCCTAAAACGGCATTACAATTTACCACCAATTAAAAATGGCAGTAAAAGACAGAACTCTTCTTACCTACAGGCAGTTTATACCAATGGAACTACTGTAGGTATGGTGAGTAATTTGTATAGAAATGTCTTTACTCAGGCATAGAAATACATAGAAAATTATATATTCAGAAGAAGTTAAAATTGTAATTCAAAGTTTTTTGTATAGCTTTAAGCTCTGATTTTTAATTAGCTGACAGCTTTAGCAGAACCCCAAGTATTCAAGTATATACTGCACAGGTGGGGAGCATAAACACTACCTTGCTTGGTTTTTGACCTGGGAACACTGAGTAAACCAGTCTTAGATGACCTGAGGTGTCAGGATTCTTCATAATGGACATTTTGAGCATTTAGTGCTTAAGAGATAAGTAATTTGATTGTAAACACTACCCTTTGATACCAAGGGAAATTCCCAAATACTTTTCCAGTCTGTCAAGCATTATATTATCGCTGTCCAAATAACCACGTAAATCCAGTAACACCAAAAACAAAACTTTAACTTTTACTTGAACAAGTGTAGTCTTAGTGCTTGTGGTGGGGTCAAAATACAGACTGAAAAAGATTAAGAAATTGTTTTACACCAAGAAAGCATTAAGGTGCTGTAAAACAGCCTTTTCAATGATATTTCCTTAAAAATGTAGGTTTAATATGGGGCTATAGTTATTTATTAGAGCCATGTAGATGAGGGTTTGTCAAATGAGGTTTAATAACTGTCTTCTTCAGGGCCCTTTGGAAAAATGCATGACGAAGAGAACTACCGTCTATCTGTAGTTCATTTGATGCTATGCCATTAAAAACATATTTTAAGAAGCTTGTAAGCAGAGTGTCAAGGCAGCAGGTAGTTGGCCTGAGGTAGTGAACTATTTATGTCAAGGTGGCATAATCTAGGGGATGAAAAAGTGCCAAATTAACTAGAGTAGTCATACGCAGAGGCGCAGGCGGCATGATCAATGCCTGAGTTTTGCTTTATTCTCAGAAAAAAGATTTAAAGTCACTGCATAACTGGGATAACAATTCAGAAGGAACTGATGCTGATCATGTGTTGGTCAGTGTGTCAACAACAATAATATGGTCTGTTCATTATTATTGTTTTTATTAATAATCTCAGAGAAAAGGTAATGCCTTGTCCTTTTTACTTCCTATTTCATTTCAGATGAGAAGTTCAACCTTATAGATGTCATAAAGAACCTGGAGTGTGGTTGGCTGCCGCCTGTGTTCTCTGTTTATGCGCTTTTTTTTTTTACCTTTTTACAATTGTGAAATTTCACCATTGTGCCTCTTTCTTATCAGAGGCAACTAGTCAATTTCATCATGGTGTATTATTTAAAGATCTCAGACCTCACTGTGCCCTCTCAGTTCTTAAATCAAACCTACACCCTTAGATTGATGTATTATTAAGATTTCGCGTTATGATACTGCTTTAAAGTTTTACACACCACTCTGATTTTTTTAAGGGATTTGTTGGTACCATAACATTTTTTGGACACAAGCAGTAAGTAGCACACTCAAAGCATACTCAGTATTTGCTTCATTTTAACTAGCCAATGCTTTGCAAGTATGTACCCTTCAACAACAAAGCGATCCGTCTACTGTGCATCAAAGCTAACACCATGCACACCCTGACATCTCAATGACAGAGGGAAATGTGCAGCGTAGCAAAGTATATGTTGTAATGCTAACCTTCAGAGGCACCTTCCAGGCTTTCAGGAACAACAAGTGCAAACATATATAGCCCACACATATACACACATACACCGAGAAAAATTGATGTTATGTTTGAAATATGTACATTATTACTATTAATAAAGCTATTGCAGTTTTGGTCAGAATTGCTCTTAACTTTCAACGCTTTGTTTTACTCAAATATTATAACAAAATGCTACAATTGAGACCGTAAGACAGCAGTATGGGTAAGATTAACTACTTTATCAAGCACTTCTTCGCAAACATATTCTGTTTAGCCTGAGGCACCAAAAGATTTGTCTTCAATTCAAACTGTCAAGATGAAAGGTTGTTTTTTGTGTGAATCATAATAATGTAAATGATGAGTGTTTCTTCCCAGTATGAGTCACAGTGTTTACACTTTTTTTGAACTCCTAGCCATGTCGTGTCTGATTAGTTGCTATTGATTAGTTGAGTCTCGCTTGAATGTGAAATTTGGCACAATGTGAAGATCACCAAAAACACCACACAAATGTCCTTATGGAAATTGAACATTGATTTCTAATTGCTATGGATAAGGACAAAGCTTCATGAGCACAAAATAAGGATGGAAATGCGAACAGAGCTAACCTTGGGTCCTGCTCATGGCACGTTGAACAGCATCAGGCTTGGTTTCAGAGTGGTTTTACTGTTGTGGAATGAGTAATGTTTAATTGGTGCCATTTCACTTGAACACACTTAGCTTAAAATTGAGTTGGTACATCATCATCATCAACCTCCAGAATATACAGAAACCTCGTTCATCTAACTAGTTCAGTTGTTGTTTGATTTTACTAAAGTGGTAAATACCATTATACTTTTCTGTAGCTGCTTCACAATAAAAGCCTTGCTTTGGCCTTTGGTTCTGTTAACTAACAGTGAGAGGCTATTTGTTTGATGATAATAAGCACAGGAACATAGAGGTGGAACAAAACTCCAAAGCACAGAGATTATGAATTACACTGGAGATGCAAAAGTACTCCAATCTTAAACATAGCAATGGTTCCCTCTAACCCGTCACACATATTAAGCCGAACCGCTTAGGGCGGGGGGCTGTCACCGTTTGGCCCTGATGCCAGCTAGACACAATATTCCGGTACATCACACCTTGTCCCTGTGTAGTCACTGTAGTCTCTCTATGGATATCATCATAGCCTGGCTATGGCATGACTGAAGGATGGTATTCTAGGCCTGTGGAAATAGGCTTTATTTTAGGTTTTGCAGCCCCCAAATAGCAATTTAGGAGAGCGATTTTGTAATTGGATGCAAAAGGATGTTTGCTATGTGAGTTTTCTGCCAAAAATATCTCAATCTGCAATTGTGTAAAACATAAACAACAGTAAGCTTTCTCTCACGGACAAATGGAGAAAGACACCTGCAATCATCTGTCTTCAGTCAGACTATTTCCATGTAATTCACATTGGTCCACATACAACTAGCAGCAGTATTCAAGTTTTTGTAATGTCACCTTACACATGATAACGTATTTCCAGCAACTTTCTCAGATTGATTTTAGTCTCAACAGTCACAAAAAAAAATCACATATTGAATGACAGTGAACGGAGGGATAAACAGACGCGTGTCATTGGGCACCCCCACCCCCCCAATTCTCACTAGAATAGAAACTGTTGCAAGGCAGCAGCATAAAACAGAAAATGAGATCCATCAGTTTCCTTTACTCATTTAGCCTGCGTTTTCAGAGAGAAATCATAGACAATTCTTTGAAGGGACAAAAAGAGGAAGGGATGAACTATAAATTAATCACCCAGTCACGACACATTGCACTGTTTTGTGTTTGCTGGCCATATTAGACTGTTTTTGTTGATTTAGTATTATTTGTGCCTCTCACACCTGTCAAACATGTTTAGAATAATCTTAATGGGAATGCCTGGCAGTGAGTGGTTCAGAAGGTAAATGATTACAATCATTAAATGCCACATGCTGTATGATTTTATCTCCCGACTGTCAACACCAACTGGCCCAGACCGGAACAGACTTGATCCCACTTGTTCCATCACTATTCCCATATCATAACTATTAGTGGCCCAGAAATTGTATTGTGTATTCACCCCCTAATTTTTTTGTTGTATTTGTCTGCAGCCAGAGATTTAGTTTTCTCCACCCTTCTCCACCCACCCACCTGTCATCTTGTACATGTCTGTGAATGTGATGATCCCCTGCCTTTGTAAGCCTGTAAAGCCCATTCAGCCATTGTAACGCAGCCAACATAAATAAGCTTCACTTGACTTCTGCAGAATCCCAGTGTGCAATGAGTGATTGAAAAGCAGTGCAAAAATACTGCCTTATTTCTGTGACGGAGGATAAGGTCAGAATGGTTGGTTACACTCAGCCCTGAGGAAACTGTCACAGCCCATGACCCCGCTGCTCACTCACAAGACATGGCAAAGCAAAGGCCATCTACAGGATCTGTTCTCTGGTCACATGGATTTTTGCCAGACCTCACCTTTTCTCATTTTCCTTGCCTTGTTCCTACCCACCCATACCTTCCTACAAACCTCCTTTGACTGGAAAGAAAAGCCATTCTTGCCTTTTCTTGATTGGTTTCTATTCTTTTGCCTGCAGAGAAAAATGGAATCCCAGGGTGCTGAAGGTTGAAGGTGGCTCGGTGCTCATAAAGCACTCTTGACCAGGGCAGATGTGAGGAGACTTAGGGATGTGGATGAATGCGAGGAAGATATATTGACACAGAGTATGGTTCAGGCTGGTGTTATGATCTGCCTAGTTTGGTGTCTGAAAACAGAATTTGGAAAGCATGCCGAAAACCATAAGAATTTAAAAGAGTTGGATAACATATTTTAGTCCCTTTTAAAACATTAAATTAGGCTGCAAAGGCTTTAAAATTCCACTGGCACAAAAAACAGGGACTGACATAATTATATGTAGAACGTAGACTGAGTGTGGTGAGTCTGTACATCCTCCAGATGAAACCTGGTGCACACTGTCCATTGATCAGACGGGTATCCAGCTGCCTGTTGCAGTAGGATTTTTACCGTCAAGCAAAACTTCAGACACCACTGTCTGTCAAAAGATGTCTCTGCCAGTGACATGGCCAATCTTTGACATAATGCTCAGTCTGTCACTTTGCAGTCCCAAGAAGGGGCTGTCATGCTTCAGCAGGCCGGATAATTATTTCTCTCTTATCCCTCCTTGCCAGGGCCAATCCTAGCCTTCAATAGAAGCTAGGGCCCGCACCACTTCCCATCACTTCTCTTTGTCTCTTTTTCTTCTCCATCTCTCTTCTTCCATCTGTTTCACTTCACCTCACTCTCTGACTTCAAGACCTTCTTTTCCCTCAGTGTGTCTTTATGTCATTCTCTCTTGCTTGTTCTGTAACCTCTCTAAGAATAGATTTGCACAGGCGAAATAGATCCTCGGTTTGACAGAACTGATGCTCAAAGTAGTACACATTCCATAAAAGATTACCATATGACGATGATTTACGTTGCTTATCCTACACATATGACAAAAAACAACACATCTTGCTCTTCCACACAGCCTTATCTTGCTGCTGACATGAAGCACTAGTCCACAGTTGGAGCAATTTCAAGGAATAAAATGATTCTGGGAAACGGTTGGCTCTGTCTAAAGTTAGAAAGCAGTGTTGTTACTGAAGTGTGTTTGCCTTTATCTTTTGCAACAAGGCAATTGCTTGTTTGGGTAGACAAACAAGGTTTTATTTTTCATTTTTGTCATTTATATTCAAACATGTATGTGTGTCCTGCATTGAAAATTTGACACCACCACAACTGTTGCTTTCTTTGGGGGAAAATGTTCTCTATTCAGCAATGCCATCAGTTTGTCACAGGCCCTGATGGTTCTAGTTCTCACCTCCCTTTTGGATGTTGGGCAACATAATATAAAATATAGTTATTTTTTTTAATCCTAAAGGAAAGTCTTGCTCCAGAGATTGCTCAAAAAGGTACAACATCAGAATAAAACACCATTAAATTAAGATAGATTTGGTCAAATAAGTATACTAAAATAGAAAAGTAATATTGTAAATGATGTTGAAAAGTAACATTTATTTATTTAATGTTTATTTACATAGGGACAAGTATGTAGCATAAACCAATACAAAACACCACGGCATTTATAGCTTGAGCTAATTTGCAATTCCCATCCCATGATGGGCCTTTAAGATGCCTAAAACTCGACAACTCACATCACAACAGAATACGGTACAGATCATAAACTTAATCACTAAGTATATACATTCAAAACTCAACAAAAGAAATACACATATATACAATGTAGGACGCAGCATAAAACAGGAGCACCAGATCATTCATGAGTACATAACTGATCCCTCTTCAAAGCTGTTTCGGTTTGATTTTAAAATTAACTAACCTTGGATCCAGTTTGATTTCTGTAGGTAAGGAGTTCTACATGTTGATCCCCTGGAAAGAGAGATGTTTGTCCAATATGAGAATTTAGTTAAGGCACCTTACAATTCCCATTAGTTGCTCCACATGTTATGTTGCATTTAATGTTGAAAAGTACCATTGCACATGATATTAACACTATTGCTCTCAGTATCCAATGGTTCAGCCATCCTTCTTATGGAAGAAGGAGTTACACAGTTTGATGGTCACTGGTTAAAAAACAAAAAAAAAGACCTCCTGTGGGTAACTAAACTCAGTATTTTCTGGTTTGGATGCAACTTGACATGTAGAATCTGAGATTATGTTGAGAAATCCTAAACAACATTGATCACCTAAGGCAAGTTACTCCTGTCTTACTTCAAACATGGACACAAAACTGAAAAATCCTTCTTTCCTAACTGCAGTTTCATCATTCCAAGATGTGTCATTAGAGCCAGCAGGACTGCCTTGATTTGGAAGCTGTGCATGTTAACCTGTGGCCCCAGGGCCGAGCACTGGGCCCCCAGCAGATCGAAAACAAATAAACAAGGCCTGCCAGAGCAGGCGGTGACAGTACAGGCTGTCTCCAGTAGATAAGACAGAACAATAGCCCTTAATAGGCCACAGAGAGACACACACCCATCTCCAGCCCTGCCTTTTTCTACTCCTATCTGCTTGCTGGTAACAAAGGAAACAAGATTCTTTCCCTTTTCTTTCCTGCAGAGAGATTAGTGGCGCTTTACTGGGGTATGGGCATGAAAATGTGTATTTGAGTGATAATTCAGCAACGCACGCACGACGCGTTACAAGGAGCCTTGCAGAATGAGAAGGAATACAATGCCTTTATTCCCCCCCTGGGTTGAAATTTGGAGGAGAAAAGTACATCTTGTTTGTTTGCTACTTATAAGTCTGAGGAAGTGAGAATGAAGACTTTCTAAACATGTGATGTTGCTTTCAAATGTTGTCCTCATATTTCAGTGAATACAGATGGCCAAATATGTATAATATGATAGTATTATAAGACAAGCCTGTGTCCGTAATAATAATAATACTCACATATTTTGTCAAATGTGTATCCAAGGCAGGGTTTAGGAAAACTTCGCTAGGAGAAGTACTATAAAGGCCCACGTGGGTATGTCAAATTGTCTGGGTTATATTTCTTTCTTGTCCTAAATGCAGTTAGTGGGGCGTATAATAGCAGGCAGAAAAGCCTGTTTCTCCTGTGAAGGCCCTGTTTTGACTTTGACTCAAAAGAAAGCCTTGGCAGGGTATCGGAATGCCGGCAGCAATGATCCTATTTTCCAAAATCTGAATCATTTCACCGGCACCCAGGTAGAAGGCACCTGCTCATGCTGTAACTCTGCTTGAAAGAACACAGAAAGATCCCCTAAAAAGAGCGAGCTGGCACATTATACTTGATGCCTTTATGCTGAGCTCTGATGAAAGAAATCCATCCCGCTGCCAACTTAGCTCACCTGAAATGAATGCCTTTAAGGAAAGAGACTGTTCATCTGTAACAGGAGGTAAAATGCTACAGAGTGTGATGTTAAAAATTTTAGGTGGATTGAATTGTGCACTGCTATTTCATACCTTGAAGCTAGATTTCCGAGATGCCAAGAGCCTGAATGGAGCAGAGAAGAGTCAGACTTTTGATTGGAGAGGCCATCAAACCAAGAGAATTGACCCTAAATTTGGCACCCGTTCTTTCTGCCAGTTCATTATTTTGTCATTTTAACCCCATGCAGACCACTACCCTGCTATAAATATTTTTTTTTTTAAAGTAATGTACTTTATATATACTGTTCATTGTGCAGTGTACCACATGGGGACAAAATGCTTGACCACATTATATCTTGCATTTTGGAACTGAATGAGCTGTTCGAGGAGACAACAGGATTAGAAAAATGAACAAGATGCTCACATTTTGCCCTGCTTTGATCTTCTAACTCTATTTTTCTGAATGTTTATTAGTTTAAGGCTGTGTTCCCTCTGGGCACATGGTTCTGCATTTAATATCACTGTATCTCTTTTAAAATGATAGTAAGGTTTGTGTCAGTTGTTAAAGCTCCAGATCTGTGATCTCTGCTTTAAATGGGCAAAAATGGAGAACATTAAACCAAATGTCTGCTTATTTTTCGTTGTCTTCTTTGTACAGCAAGAATAATGTTCTCTAGGTTGTTGACTGACTGTCTTGTAAACCAAAACCAGAGAAGAAAAATAAAACAAACTTGCACCAAAGTGCAACTCTGTTCTCGCCACATCCATATTTCTATAAACTGCATTTACCTCTGCCAAGCCATATAAATCATGTCTTGTGTATCATTAATATACATGGATGTCAATAGGAGACGCATGAATGGAAGAAATATGGTCCTTCCCAATGGAGACAGAGTTGAAAAATGGGCTGTAGATAGGGTAAGAATAGAGCCTTCTCCAGTGAGGCTGCAAAAGGCGTCTAAATCTCTGCTGCCCCCCAGTGGGCCACCAGATAATGCTGTGCGTGTGCGTACATATGTGCGTCTGACATCAAACAACTGTGACACAATGTGATGTTTGACCCACCCAAAACCCAATGTTACATAGTCTTCTTTTTGTAAATGCACGCATATCACAGAGTGGTGTCCCATATTCCTGTTACTTTGTGTTTGCTGTGTCATGAGCAGAACTCTGACATCACAGTCATATTAGAAACATTTCATTGTTAATGCATTGCAGTTTCCATGAGTTTGACTTGACAACTGATGTTTGCAATAAAAAAAATAAAAAAAAAAAGGACTTAGTTTGATCCTTGTTAATGCCATAATCCCTCTATACCTCCGGCAGTTTCATTAAAGTGTGTTTACCACAAAGGATCTTATAAAATAGTATAAAACGGTGGATGTTCGGCAGATTGAAGCAGTTTAAGGGTGTTTTCACACCTGAAAATCTAGACTAAGGTACCAACCAAAGTTCATGCGTTTGTTGCATTGTATTCTTGATCCAGTTAGTTTTGGTTTCACAATGCAATGTTGCGAGCGCACTAAAGAACTTTGCATGAGATAGATTGTTTTTGTTGCCACTATACTATCCTTCTCATGGCATTATTATGAGCATTTATTTTCATGTCAGAAAATAATTTGTAAGCTTCAGTTTCAGTTTTTATGAATTTCTTTTCCAGCTCAAAACTTCAAAACATTGTCTCCTCTCCCCATGTGCTAAAGCAGCTCATTTTTACATCTCCCCTGCTTCTTTTTCTTCTTCTATTCTTTAATGGGTGAAGATAGTTTGACTCAACTTCCCCTAATTGCTCTGACAGTGTGAACCATTCAAAAATAATTTTCACACTGCAAACCAACCGAACCATGGTTCAGTTTGATTCAGACCGAGACCATTTGGTCAGATAAAATTTTGGCCCTTTCGCCCGGTCCGTGGTCCAAGACACCTTTCACGCCTGCTTTTTGGGTCTGGACAGTAAAAGGTAGGTGTGAAAGCAATCCTAATGATCACTGGTGGTCAGGCTAAAAGTTGTTCTTAAAAGTTGCATTTTAGAGGTTGAATTATATTCAGCCTCTAAAATGCATCGCTGCTTCATTTTTCTAATTCTGGCTGCCTACAAATTATGGTGTTGCCCCAGCTGTGGGTCCAAAGTGCATAACACATGCTCACACATGTACCTTAAGGCGCAGGATATGACATGTATAGCAGGCTAAGTCATCGGATATAGACACATATACACTTTGAGAAACTACAGATCGCACCTATCCGGCTGTCGGAAAAACATCTGAGCCTTGACAACCAATGTGTTAGTGTTTCTCTCTCATGCCGACTTTTCACTGTCTGTTACTCTTTACACACTAATGCTGGTTATTGAGTAGACTATATCGCAAATATACGCTGATAGTCATCATAAAAAGTGTGGGAATTTTGAACTACTCATTCATTCATTCGAAAGCTGCACAGTTAGTTTGTACATTGAGTATTTGGCTATGTACCAGAAGACTGTTGTTTAACACATACACGGGTCACATACATCACTGTATAGTAAAGTATTCAGTAAAGCACATTAAATATAAACTGTGTTCATTTTACACACAAAGATCATTTAAATGTGTTGAGGAGTGGTACTCCCGTCTGTGAAAACAACATCTCGTCAATATGTGGATCTGAGGTCTAAACAAATAACCTTGATCAAGGTTTTGACCAGAAAAGAAAACATTTATTTCAAACGTTGGCCGTTGGAGTTTGAAAGCTGTGTGCATTTACCAGGAAAAGGAGAGTACATTTTTAGTTTTTAATTTCTTTGCCTCCAACTCATCCATTAATTTGACATACTAGAAAAACCTCATTATGTATTATTACTTATGTAAACTGGAGGTCAGTTTAATTTGATTCCGTATTAGTTTCATGCTGCTGTTTTCCTTTTCACCTTGTTTTTTTTTATGCATTCCTGGTCACATCCCTTCGCAAGATATTTAATTAGCATGAAACCGTTCTCTTTGTGGACCTAACTGTTTGCTCAGTTTTGTTGCATTGCAACAGTCTTTATGGCACTGCCTACATCTGTGTTTTGTCTGACACCTCTTCTGGTCTTGTGTCATTCTCTGCTGTTCGCAATGCTTCGGCTGTTGCTCTGGTAGCTATCCAAGTCCTTGATCTGCTCTCACTGTAAACATCATTACCACGCACTGACAACATACACATGCACAACAGGCACACACACACACACACACACACACATACATCCGCACCACACTCCCACAAGCTGCTCATCCAAATCGGCGCTAACAGATTAGCAGTGATTATAAACAAACATGGAGGATTAATCCTGTGTGCTCTCAGTCTACTTTTCCACTGAGCTAGCCAGGGTAATTACCAAGTGCTAGATTGTTAGTGTAATCGCACACACACACACACACACACACACACACACACTAGCTGCTTTGCTTCTCTACTTAGTGATATCAGTTTCGTGCTCATTTTGTAAGAAAGTTGAAGATATCCTCGAAGAAACTGGGAGACAGCTAAAGTAAACAGTGCAAATGATGAGATGGGTTGGCAGAACTCAATGTTCACAACTCAGTTTGTCCTGGATAGTTGTTCTGTAGATACGGAATTTGCAGAACAAGGGACATCTCAACATTATATATGTATAATACAATTGAACTAAAAGTCACTAGCATGGTGGAATTTAACCTGTTGATTTGCTGACCACTGTGTGTGCTCGAGTGTATTTTATTATTTTCTTTGAATTACATGTGCGAGGTATGTATAACTTATGAGTTTTAAAGGTGAAAGGAAAACCAGTCACCTTCTGTTGTTTGTAATGTTAACAGTTCCCATTGAAATATTGCTTTGGAATTTGGCCTACTTGTTTCATCACTCGCCTGCTTCTGCCCTTTTAACTTTTAACATTATACCATCTCACTTAATTCTGCCTCCATAGTGATACAGTTGTGTCTCCTCGGGTGCATTGTAGAGCCTCACTAATGCTGGATTTTGGGGGCCGATACCTATATCAGGGAGTAAAACAAATGTGAATGTTTATATATCCCTGATATGTGGTTATTTAACCACTTTAAACACTTTCTGACAAACATGTAATGGCGGCAGGATATATTACAGTTTATTGCCCACACTGATATCAGTGCACTAAAACGGTAAACTTCACTTGGAATTTAATACTTATAGATAACAAAAAACACTATAGAAAAAAAAAATTCTGATTTGTGTGACATCGGCCAATAATATTGACAGACCAATATATCGGTCAAGCTCTACTGCATAACCTCTGTATGACCTACTGTACACCAAGTTGGCAGAGACTTCTGTACTTTTTTCTTAGTAAAAATATTTTAAACTGGCAACAGTACATTTTTTTACTGAGCGTGTTTACAGCAGTATGGGACGTGTAAGTGTTGCAAAGGATCAGTCAATGATTGTAATCAGATTACATGTTGGACTTTACATCACCATCTACACAAATTTCAGGGCTCAATTATAATTTGATTCTCTCACTTTGTATTGCTACTACCTGCTATTACCAGTATTGACAATAACTGTGATATTTAAAAAAAAAAAAATGAAGTATTGATATCATGTTAAATAAGCACATGTAATAATATCGTGGACAGTCCAGCACCAGTATCTAGCTGGTTTACACTCCGACACAGAAGGTGGCAGGATTGCTCCTTTGGGCTGATTGTCACTCCCCATATACATGTAGCTACCAATGAGATAGACTTAGCAGAATAGGGTTTAATATAATCAATGGTCCAGTGATGTTAGTTTTTTTTTTTTAGAGAAAATAAACAATTTAGCTGCGTTTTAAATTTTTCTGGTTGATTTGTCCACTTAAACATTTAAAATAATTTAATCTACATAAGTAGATATACCACCTTCCCACCATGTGCTCTTATGTACAAGTGAGCTGTAATCAGTATGAAGGAGCAATACTGTCACCTATAATTAATGCAGCTATAATGTGACAACTGTCCTGATAGCATTGCTATTATTTTATTTACGTTTTTAATAGAAACCACTATAGCATCATTATCATGAATTATTTTGGCCACAATAATTATCGAGAGAAAATCTGATACCGTGGCATCCTTATATGGACTATAATCATGTCATTGTTGTTTTGTTTGCTTGATATTCACAAGCGTGTCTCCACCACTTGGTTTAATAATTTCCCAACCTCCTCTCTCACAGGTTGAAGCCATCCTGGTCAACATTTTTGGGGGCATCGTTAATTGTGCCATCATTGCCAACGGCATCACCAAAGCCTGTCGAGAGCTGGAGCTGAAGGTTCCGCTGGTGGTGAGGCTTGAAGGTAAAACGGCACTTCATACGCGCACACACAGACACACACAAATAAATCTGTTTTACCTCTCCAACCCTCTTCGTCAGCCGATCCCCGCGGATATTCCCATCAGCACAATACACACTGTGCATCACCCCCTCATCAGAAACCAGACCATCGATCTCCATCTAGCCTGGAATGAAAGCACTTGACCTTAACAAGCATTTCATCATATTGGATAATGATACTGGCCTTAAAGCTACAATATGCAACCACGTTCACACCTCTGTCACTTGTCACTCATGTTTGCCTGGAAATGGCATACATAACAAACTGTTTTTTTAATATGCATTTTAATGCTTTTTCTAGACCTTCTAGCTCCATAGCCACCACCCTGATGGCTACTAGCTCTATGTACCACAAATGGTGCTTATCCAGCATACGAGCACAGGCTGATAATGACTGATAAACAGCTCGCTGTGTTATTTTATGACTATATTGATTTACAGTTTGAAAGGTACAAATAAGCTCTTTCCCCACCTTGTTCGAAACTTGGGAGCCATTGTTTTATGGCCACTGTACTCTCAGAAGCCCATCCATCTTCATTGTGGCCCAGTGTCCTAGTAAGAACAGCAGTGCATTTCTCATACATGTCACACTTTGCCACACCTGTCATTAGCGGCAGCCAGACTAACAGTAGAATTGCCACTGATTGGCTCACCTTTCACCTGTATATGCTAATAAAACCTGTTCTCGTGCATGTGTGTGGGATGGTAGCGGTGACTCACCGAGGCATGGGGCCAGTTGGTGGTTAGCGTAATTGTCAAGATCTTGCTGAGTGGTGTGTCCAGAGCAGAGAGCAGGCAGGGGGAGCATACTGTGTGTGTGTGTGTGTGTGTGTGTGTGTGTGTGTGTGTGTGTGTGTGTGTGTGTTAGCCCTTAACACTTTGTGCTGTATGTCTGCACAAACTCTGCTAATATGGTTTGTAGGTCAGGGCATGTAAGCAGTTTCTTGAAGCGAACTGTGTGTAGAGATACTGCAACAGAGTTTGGACCTGCCTTAACAGAGCACAATAGAGTGGGAAACATTTCGATTTCACAACTTCCCCCTTAAAGAAAAAGAAAGATGTCTTGCAGGAGTGTAATATTCCCTCCAATTGATAGTGAATTTGAACCAAGAGAGGGAAGACTAATGACAGATGTGTGGCTTAAATTTAAATTCTACAAATGACCACTGCACACAAAGTTTAAAAAAAGAAGAAAAAGAAGCATTGGTGCCAGTTTGAGTATTAAAGGTGAAAGTGTTTTTTTTTTATGGTAATGACTTAGCATACACCTAACCGTACAGTTTATATAATAAAATTGTCATGTGGCTGAAAAGAGAGTATTTGGATATGAGATTTGTTGCCACAGAAGCAACTAGATTGGCAATCACAATAGATCCTTTATTAGTCACCACACATTTTTCATTCAGCCTGACTCACAAACAGTCCAGAAGGTCACTACTGGTGGCTGGTCCAACCATGTTTCCCTGGCCTGGGCCTAATCCAAGCTTTAGTTGTGGGCCATTACATCCTAGGCTGCAGTCTTGTGGAGAGGATTGGTTCAGAATCAATCAGCTCAGCTTGCGAGGCTGACTGCAGGCCAGTGAGAACGGCCCAGCGCTCTTCAACAGGATCAGAATGGATTAACAAGCACACTTTTAATTGGAAAGGCTCTTTTAAAAGGCCGGAGTTGATTGCATTGGCGGAGAGTTATGTATTCCCAAATGTGGAGGAGAGGGGCCATGTGGTCTAGATGCTGATAGGGTTATCTTAGTTGATAGGGGATGTACGAAGTGTTTTAATGTGGGCTGACAGAGAGTCTGACTAAAACACAGACTCTTCGTTACCGCTTATGCTCAACCATTCAGACATAAAGACACACTTATGCACACAGATATTTAGGGTATAGATAGGAGGAGATACCTGAGGAAGTGCTGTACTGCCCTCTTTGGCTACAGTGTGAACGCAAACGGATTGTATTGCATTGTGAAGATGCTGTCTGCCACTATGGAAAACTTCACCTTAAATAGTCTTCAGGGTCCAAGGAAAAAGGTGACTGCATTCGATTAACTCTGTTCCCCAGCCTATTGATTTGCCGAGCCATTCTCCAACTGCCTGTCAAAGAGTAGAGGCTGCTTTCTCCTTAAATTTGTCCTCCCATTTAGTAAAAAAAAAAAAAAAAAGAAAGATGCAAGGTCCTATAGTAAGGTTAAGATGGCTCCCTCAGTCCTGACAGCATGATTATAGCTTAAATAGCCATGTGCTGCAGCCATTAACTGAAAGTGATATGCATGTTTATGCACATATGGGCAGATGTATAAATAGACACACACACCAGCTGGCTTTTACACTGATATTGCATTCCTTTAAATCAAATATTTACTGCATGGTAAATATAATTCAATAACAGTTTTTGTTTTATTATTTTTTTACCTGATAAATTAGCTATCAACTTACTTTCATATATAATGAATCTTAGTCTTACTCTGAATTTTTTTTCACTTAACTCTTTACAAATGAATGCTGTACAAATGCCACATATACACAAATACTGAATACAGTTATGTTGTTTGTTCATAAAATACTTTGACAGTTTAATCTCATCGATTAAGTTTTCATCCATGTCTACTCTAGCAGTCTCGTGTTTTAAATATGATATACTTATGTGTTTCTTAAACAACAGTCTAGACAAACGAGAAACGTGAAAACTTTGATTAATGACTGGCTAGCACATCAAAGGAAAAATCATCTGCACCGTCGAGGAGTATCCCGCTCTGCGTTCAAATGAGAAGCATTTGATGTTTGACACACAGGAGTAGGGCTCATCCATTTTTGGCTGGAAAGGAAAACAACCCTCTGCATAGTGCTGATTATTATAAGGATTAACGATCAGAGTCAGAACAAGTATGCAGTGATGAAGGAACATGTTTTTATATCACTAATTTGAGGTCATTGAGGTAGCAAGACTGAACTGCTGTATTGCTTCTGTTAAATGGTACAGTCTGTCTCCTCAACTGTCTTTTCATATTTCAGCTGCCTGTAAAATATTGTACAATGTAAGTTGTATCATGTTTGTATGGTGTGTAAACCTGAATTAATGAACAATGGCCACAAAGCCTCAGCAAACATTTCAGATACCTGAAGGTTGTCCTTCATCCGTTTTAAACTGGCTTTACTAACTAACTACACAAGATGCAACACTGTACTGATAGTAAGTTAAATGTTTGTCGTCATACAAAGAGCTCGTTAGAAAGTACACAATACTGCATTTTTTAAAAAGGGTAATGTTTTACTTGTGGCCAGATATCTCATATCTATCGAACTGAATATCAGCCAGTTTACAAGATAATAGGATTTTTTTTTCTTTCACCAAAGACATCAATTCGAGTGTACAGTGAGCTCATTTGCAGACATTTACACTAAATGGTGATTTTCCATAATAACACCAAAGTTGTCTGTTATTGAACATTATATTGTATTGTACAATAGTGTATATTTTAAGATTGTACACTAGAACACGCATTACACACAACTGTTAAGGCATACTTAGTTTACTGTTGTCTTTTGATGAGTTTATTTTCATCTTAGACGGAGCCATTATTTTACATTACGTATTACGTAGTATGCAATCTATCCCCTGTTTACGTGGCAGGTCAATCAATACTTGTTGATTTAGTCAGCTGGGTTGAGAATAGATGAATTGAAATGGTAAGGTGGCCCACTGACGTGTACGAGGTGCAGGTTTCTGTGCTGCCAACAACCGAACAGAACAGATCTTTTCTTTACCTCACACGTCATTCTTTGTCAAGTCCTTGACATAAATATGTTACATTTATGCATTTTCTTTGTATGTCTGACACTACAGCAGAATGTTGCCTTTTTTTTCCTCAAATGATAGCTTCACTAAACAGCTTGTTAGAGGAGAGAATTACTCACAATGTTAGGATCTGCAGCATTGACAGAGCTCCTCCAGCACGAGTCTTTGGCGCAGACCCAAACCGTATTATCCTGTTGAAATATAGTGATCTGTAATTGTCTTACAGAAAATAATATTCTAATAATTGTCTCAAGTAGCTGGCTAATTGGAGCGGAGATCCAACGGAAATGTGTTGGGAGGTGGTAATATATCACATAGCAAAATGGTTTGTGCTGCTTGGTCTTTTGTTGCTTTGTTGGTTTTCAGCTGGGCTGTCGTCTGAGGCTTCTCAGTTGATCCATCGTTCAGCAGTTTGGATGGGATTTAAAGTATTGACCAATGATGGTGTATATCTGTTGGATTGAAAGTCCAACAGATGCTTGTTATAGAAGTTCAGACCAGCTGGTTTAAAAATACAGACATTTCACATGTTCCAGTAAATAAAATGTCAGTGGGGCCAATGATTAAACCCTTGAAATAGTGTACATTATTTTACAGGTAATTACATAAAATTTATTTTTAAAACATGAGCCCTATATGTGTGCATGCATCCTGTTCTATCCAGACTGTGAGTAGGTCTCTGGCAGCACCTAGTGGCTGCAGGTGAACCCACACACTCTGGTTAGCATACTTTATACACACACACACACACACGCGCACACACACACGCCCGCCCACACACACACACACACACACACACCCACACACACACACACACACACACACACACACACATCTCGTGCTGCTGTATCCAGCTGGGCTCAGTCCTTGCTGCAGCTGCGAGCTATCAGTGCTCCCTACTGCTCACAATGGAACTGCAGTTGTGTCTCACGCTCTCACGTATGCAAAAGGAGACCTGCATAAACGCATGTCACTTCTTCTTTCTCACTCCCACAGATGTGTGATTCTCCCCCTCACACATGAGTCACAGCTAACACAGATGCAGCATCGTCTAAACAATGCTGCACATGTTGCTCATCAATATTTATGTAACAAAAAAAGAAAATTGCAGAAAAAACCCCCGCATGTGTTGTTTACTTTATTTTGGTCCTGTATACACTTTCCATAGGCATATTTGTCTCCTTAGAACAGGTCTTGCATTATGTATTTGCTGTGGGGCCATATGGCTGATTCCCCTTCTGTGAGTTTTATCTATTGCTGTTTCAAGTTTGTCGTGCTGCAGCTTTATTTTAATCATCTGGAAGTGTTATAGTATGGATCCACCAATCCCAGTGAAGTTAATGGGTCAGCTTGTTGAATGTGAATATACAAGGCTGCACCATTATTATCAAAATGAGACACACAGACACACACACATAATATATGCTATTTGATCAGAAAATGACTCGAGACACCCAATCCCCTGTTTATGTGCCAGGACAAGGTCTCTTCCTGCTCTTATTCTAATTAATTACATCGCAGAATTGATTGTTTGGAGTGTGATCCCGCAGAAATGTGTTTGGAATGACTTATTATATGGCTGGACAAAAGAGATGAAATATTAGGCGTTAAGTGGCGCTGGTAATAAAATTCCTCATGAAAGGTCTATTGATTAGGGCGGCCTGGCCTCCGGGGAATTCACATATCATGCAGTCTTAATAACACGCCAGCCACAAGAGCTGAGGTCAACCTGTAAGCATCTGAGCATGCACAAACACCACTCGTGCACCTCCACTCGTATCACATTACAGATTTGGTCAGAGTGAATGCAGAGAGGTTTCAATCATCACACCTTCTGTACACATACAGTAAAGTGCACAGTAAATCATAATGTTTTTATAAAATGACTCTATAAAGTGTCAAGAAACAGTAAAGAAAAGCTCATCGCACCTTTTCAGAGCCCTTGGTGACTTTTGTAAATGTCTGACCAGATCAGATGACACACTTTGTTTTGAGTTTTTCAGTGGTATATGACTGTAACTATTTGAAAAAAGATAAGATAAGCCTCTATTGTTCCTCGCGGGGGGAAATGCAGGTGTTGCAGCAGAATGACGACGGAGAAGCAAGTGATGATGAATACTGAAAAAGAAGAAATAAATAAGTCTGTATATTAAGCATTTTTATTGCAACATAACTTAAACCAAAGTGCTGCACAATATCAAACAGTTAAAACAATTCAGATAGACTTGAAGCAATTACGGCATTAAAACAAATTAAGCAACATAAATTAAATTCATGAAAGTTCAAACAATATTAAGGCAAAACAACAGGATATATAACTAAATGGGTCTAATCTATAGATGAATAGACTGGATGTGTTTTCAGTTGAGATTTGAACACTGGTGACGATCTGATGCGGAGGGGAGAGTTGTTCCATATATTTCACATAAGATGTTAAAAAGAATGTGAATTAAAAAAAAATAAGAATTTAGATTAAAATGTTTGAGTAAATAAAGGGAGGTAATTAAAAATATAGGTAGTATTTCCATATCAAACAGAGTAGAGAATTGTTGATTCTTGATCAGACAAATACCAAAAATACCCTTTCTTTTTTTTTCTTTTTTTTTTCTTCATATTCATGTGTGAAATCAGTAAATGCCTAAGAAACAGCTGGCTTTTGTTGTTTTAGCAGTGAGGGGGTGATTGTGCTTCATTTGACCTTTTGCTCTGTTGCCCTCTCGCTCCCTCTCATGCACTCCCTCCCTCCACACTCTTCCTCTCCCCCCTCGTCCTCCTTCCGCCCACTGCGGCGGCCCCTGCCCTGTGTTGTGACAGGCTTGTCAGACCTGTATTTGGCTGAACAGCGTGCTGCACCAGGATGCGACCAGTTCAGTGTGTTGAGCCTCGGGGCTGTGCAGAATGTCTTTCGGGTGTCTCTCTGTCTCTCTCTCTCTCTCTCTCTGTCTGTCTCTCTCTCTCTCTCTCTCTCTCCCTGTCTCTCTCTCTCTCTCTGTCTCTGTCTCTGCTCAGTTGTCGGTCTACCAGGGCCATGAGCGCCACCATATCATCCAGCACCTGCTACCCCTGACCTCGCTGCAGCCAGGGGAGCATGCTCCTACACAAATTGCCCTTTTTCCCGTTGTTCACAGTCAAAGCTGCTTCCGGATCAGCAGTTGAATGTGCCACCGTTCACCCATAACTCCATCCATCTGTCTATGTGGATTGATTCCTCCAGAGGAGCTCTTCGTCTTTCACACAGCGCAGTTTTTAACATCGGTGCAGATGGCAGATCAGGTTCAACCTTGTTAAGCCATTTTTGTCATTTTTGTCACTGCCTGTTGTGTTTTCCTTTTGTCAGGGACCAACGTCCACGAGGCTAAGAGGATTCTGACTGACAGCGGCCTGCCCATCACAGCAGCAGAAAACCTGGATGACGCTGCAAAGAAAGCGGTGGCCGCCATCAGGAAATAGAAAACTCGGTGTGACCTCGGGACAATCTGTCCACCAATCACCAACATTCATCACAGCCTCAGATCACATCAGCCTTTTCTTGAGTATCCCGGTTATGATAGGGAGTTTCAAGTATCCAGTTTTCTGTTTGCATATGTAAACATCATATACTGATTTCAGAAACCTCAGTAAGCCATTATCATGGTTTTGCGAAACACGATTATGCTAGCCGCAGTAGTCCGCATGAAACCAGGAAGAAGTTGTATGTATACATCTTATGATGGTTTGTGACTACCTGCGCTGGAGAAACTTCAGTCGAGTGACAGAACACAAACACACACTTCTTAAGCGATGTAGATTTGCAGTTTTTTCTTTTGGTATTGAATGAAATAAATGTACTTGGAAGTTTAGATGGGAGAAGTTTTGAAATGCTAACCTATTCAAGTCTGTATTACACAGGCTACAATAAGGACACCATCCACTGCTCCCCTGTCCTGCGCGGTGGTGGTGACACCAGTCAAATTGGAAGACGTCTTTTAATATTTTCCTGTTGTTCTTTTCTCATATTGGAAAAAATAACGTGGCTAAGCCAAATTCACAACGCAATGTTTGCATTAGTGCTTAGCTTCTGTAGCCTCATTTTCAATAGCCAGAGTCAAATACGATTTAAAGTGTCAAAATCGCTGCTTTTTGTTGTAAACAACATATGCAACTGCACAAATGGCATACAGTAATCAGTAACTAGGATACCGCTATTTATCATATACACGAGAATATGAATAACCAACTCTTTGCTCCATAAGATATCCCGAATATGATCAAAACGGAGATAAGCTTCATAACTGGGATACTTGGGTACATATAAACACACACATGCAGACCTCCAGAACCTCCAACCTTTGCTCTCATTGGCCTACTTACAGAAATGTCTTACTTTCATTGCCAACTGAGCATATCAGAGTTTCTGAAGTGCTGAAAAACCGCAACACCTTCCAGAATACAACTTTTACTATTTTTTTATCTGTGCTGTGCAAATTATGTGCTTTTAATTTTTTTATCTGTTTTCCATGGAATGTAAATTGATTGGGAAAAATCACTCATACTTTCAGGCTTGTTATAATTTCACTTTATGAGAGTCAGCATAATCCCTTCATAGAACATCAAAAGGCTCTCTGTCAGCGATTGGATGGAGACTCAACACTTTGCATTCCATTTTTCAAGGCAAAACACAGCTTTCTCTCTGCGTATTGTGGCATTTAAGTATAAAAATAACTAGGAAAGACATTTTCACATCCAGCCTTGGTGCACGATACATTCAAGGCACAGTATGACTGCAAGGCAGCCATTCATAAGCTGTGAAATCATTCAGCGGGACTTTTTGTAACTAAAACGAATGGAACAACGAATCAATCAGTCTGTTTACGTCATTGTTCAAGTTAGTTACAAAACCTTATGTGTCCCAGATGAGGTAGGTGAAATACCCTCCCTGTGAATTTGTACATCCTGTCTTATTTATGAAGCGCTACTATGATAGACAGTCTATTATCTGCCTGAAGACTAAAGGGTTTTGTAAACAATCTCGGCAACTCTTTAATTTCCAGCAATAGTTTCTTACAGAATGTTGGCAAAACAAATCAAATGTACACAATTGTACTTGTCTTTTTTTTTTAATAATCATGAATGTATTTTGACAGAATATCTAGATTACGGTGTGAAAACTGTTTATATAATTTGAAAAATTAAAAAAATGTTTCAAAATGACTTTTATTTCTTCACCTCACATTGGAGTACCCTGGGGGAAAACTGGCAGCAGATGGAAACTGAGAAAGGACATGGAAATTCAAATTATACTGATTCTACTGGCTTTTTAGGTGGAAAAGTATATTTGCTGAATAAATGTGACGTCAGTGGGGAAAGCAGACCCTCAGCAGTTTGTACAGCTGTGTACCTTTGAGCCAAGAGCAAACACAGTTCAACCTTGAGACAACTTTTGCATATACACGAGGTGCGTTTTCCAAACAATTCAAGTCATCTTTGCATTCTGAAAGTTTAGTTTTAGATCAGCAGGTTTTTCCTTAGATCAACTAATGTTTTATTCAAAAACCCAAAATATTATGTTTACTATCATAAAGCTAAATAAAAAACCCTGAAATTCACAAATATTTGACGTTTTTGCCCCCCCAAAAAAAATCTAAAACCTTTGATCAAATATCAAAGTAGTCGCAGAAAATGTTTCTTTTATTGACTATTTCAAAGCTCTATTTCAAACTAAGTTTGGACCCATATCAGACCCAAAATTTTGAACATTTAATATAAGTTCATTTTTGTTTTTGATTGGTCCTCCACTGTCAAAACTATTGCTCTGGTAATACAATATACCACCATATTCCACCTATCTTGGATATCTCAGGGGCTGCAGCTTACAATAGTATACAATGTATAGATAGTTATTTATTGATTTATTACCATAACTTAGAGAAAATCCGTCACAGAACAGAATATGTTATAAAATGTCTTTTTTTTTGGGGGGGGGGGGGGGGGGGGTTAGTCAGCTACAATAGTAGCTAAATAATAATTCAAAGAATTGTGTCAATTATTTTTTTTGGTGACATGGTGGAATAAAGAGCAACTCCAATTCTGAAACATTTTAAAGGAGATAGTCAATACGACACATCATCCTCTCAAGATTTCTACTTATTGCAGAGAACTATAAAAACACTGTTCAAGTGTCACGATTGAAATGAGCAAAAGGTATTTTACATTTATTTATTTATTTATTAGTTAGTGTTTGGTCTTGTAGATGAAAAACAAGGATTTGTAGTTGTAGGATTTTGTGTTGAACTGTCCTGTACAAAACATTTATTGTCTTTGCTGACCTAAAAACTTTTTAATCGAAGGACAAAATGACGCCAAATTCTTCCAGATATAAATCTTTCTCATTATTTACATTTAATGTAATTTTTATTTTATTGATTTGGATTGAAATTTTGTGCAATGTTTAAAACAGTTTGCCAACGAGCCAGGGTTTTTACTCTCGTGTATGCAGTATGCAAACAATGCCAGACAGCACAAAATGTACCGCATATTACATATTGAAAACTATTTTCCTTTTTCTACAAGTCTGCTTTCTGACTGGCTTTTCATCTGCAAATCAGTGCACACACACACACACACACCTAAACCCCTCAAATCACCCACCTTCAGTCTTCTAATGAAACTCAAGTGTGTGTCGTCCCAAGAGAGACTTGAAAGGAGCGGTTGTCCTTCATAGGCCCTGTGTGAGCCGCACACAGAGGCAGAGAGTTGACTGAGACCTCTTCCTGTCAGACACACCGACTGTGTGATGGATTATCTGTCAGGCAATCTGAGAGGACGCCCAGACTCACAGGATCGACTGCCACCTCCGTGAAAGACACGCGCACACACAAAGCACTTTTTTTCCCTCCTGTGTGCACCAGAGAGGAACACTCTCGCTGACTCAAACTGGAGTTCGTCTCTCAAACACTTGGTTATTTTTTACCGGACGAAGTCAAGAGTACTCCAAAAGGGCCCACTAGTCATTTTCGCAGATGCTACACATCTTTGGTTTTCATAAAGTAGAAGAGACATGCTGTGTATTAATACTATGATATGAAGGGAAATAGTTGGCTAACTACTAAAATGTACTTGCTGTGTATTAGTTCTCAGCATCCCTATCAATAACAGTCATCTCAAGACACATACTCGGAGGTGTGTGGCTCTGTGCTGCACCGTGCCAGCCAGCCAAGCCGTAAAAATGGGCTGTAGGGTTCAATAATTGCCTTATTTCATGCTCTTCCCTCCGTGTGTCAGAAATATCCCCGCTGATGGATTGGACGGAGGAATTTAAGGCTTGTTAAAGCGGGCTTCTCGGGCCCTGATATTGTTTAATTCAGTGTCAAGCTGGAGGTCACAACGAAATGTGCACACTGATTTACTGGGCAAAATTAGTGCCGCTCCTTCATATAAATATAGATGAGAGGGGAAGAAGATTTGGAGGTCAGCCTGAAGACTTCTATCATGTAGCCCGCTGCTTTTAACTTGGCTTAATACCTCCGGAGGTGAGAGAATGGGGGTGTTGTTTCCAATGACCCTTTGGATGGGCTGCTCCTTTAATTAAGCTGAATTATTATGCTGCTGGAGTTTTATTTTTCACTCTTGGTGGCTCACTTTATTTGTCTCTGTAATTGTTCATTTTGCTCTACTCAAAACGCGGCAGTTTTTTTTTAATGTGGCTCTGAATTGATGTCAGAGCGGTAATTGCCACTTTATGAAGCTGCTCTCACTGTTTAAGCTTGTTGGGAGAACCGGTGCTTGTGAACGGCGTTCTGTCAGACAACAGGGTCAAGGCTGTCTCTAAGGAAGTATTGGATATTTATTGAGTAATTTGGAAGCAACAACTATGAACATATTAGTTCATAAAAAAAAGCAGTATGAATTGCCTCCAGCTATTGTGCTTCATCTTTCAGGGATAATGGGTTGCTCAATATTTACAATTATCTGCTTGTGCATCTGTCGACCTGTGTGTGTGTGTGTGTGTGTGTGTGTGTGTGTGTGTGTCTCAGTGTGTTGGATGTATCCATCTTTATAAGCAGTATGATGTATAAATTCTAACTAAACACAAATTGAATCATACAAACACGGAAACGTTGTTTTCTTTTTCTAATTCACAGAAATATCAAGTGAGAAAGAAGGTCCGGCTTCACCTCTTCAC
The DNA here is from genome assembly GCF_022577435.1 of Embiotoca jacksoni. Taxonomy (NCBI): domain Eukaryota; kingdom Metazoa; phylum Chordata; class Actinopteri; family Embiotocidae; genus Embiotoca; species Embiotoca jacksoni. Next base: position 8,371,718 of record NW_027185229.1, on the reverse strand, counting down.
GGCCATTATTGTCTTACCACCACCCTGAAATCATAAAAAATAGCTGTTGACAGGTTTTATGGAGGAAAAGCAACACAGTGAGGAGGCGAGTAAAAACATCAGAAGTGAAGGAGCAGCACTGCTGTTGAGATTCTGAGTTTTGGCCTTGGCTCGCAGATAAGCAGAAAAATCCATTTCCCTCTCTCCAAACTGTTGTCAGTGTGTCTGTAATTGAAGGACTTGGAATCGATTTAAATTACCTTGGCTGTCTGGAGAAATTGAGCGAAGAAGAGGCAGATTTAAAAAGTTGCAATAAGCAACACACTCCTGAATCTTCCTTTTTCCATGACAATCTCTTGTTTTCAGCCCGTCTCCCAGCAACTCCCACAATCAATGAAATTTGAGCATCTCTTTTAGTTTCCAGTGCAAAGTTTGAACACACGGCACGAGTTTGGCCCGAGACATTTTCCGGGATGTTTCCAATAGAGTTGGAGTTGAGCATTACCATCACCCTTTTTCCTTTTCCTTTTTTTTTAGGCCTCTCTGCTGGAGACAGCTGTGGCCGGAGCAATTATGTTTTTGGGTTGTCTATCTGTCCCATGCTCATGAATTCAATATCTCAGGGACGCCTTGAGGGAATTTCGTCAAATGATGAACTGATTCAATTTTAGTGGTCAAAGATTACAGTGACCTCGTAAAACACATTTATTGCCGTAACTCAAGAATGCATTACGCCAATTATAACAAAATTTCACACAAATGTCTAATAGGATAAAATGGGGAAAGTTATGAAGGTCAAAGGTCAACTTCACTGTGACAAGTTCTCCAAAAACATATTTCTTGCTGTAATTCAATGCCATAACTCAGAAAAAGAAAGAACGATTGTGACCATATTTCACATTAAGTCAGATACTGAACTGGTGACACTAATCTTAGGTGTCCACCTTGAAACTGCTGTTTGTATAGATCTTCTGTGCTGTCGGGTTTATATGTGTTAGGATTGACATTTTAGACTGTGCAGCTTTATTTTCTGCAACATTTATATATGAAGCATACTCCGCTGTCAATCAGTCTTGTTGATCAAGCATATGAACACAGAGTTCCTTCCTTCATTACATACATGAATCTGGACAGATATGTGCATAACCTAAAACTTGACTGGTTGGCGGAAGCATTCCACAGTGAGTCAGTAATTCTGGTTTTGTATCTAGCATCTTTCCTTTTCTACTTTCTTCCTCTCCATTTTCTGTATTTGTTCACGTTGTCACTGTCTTCCTTTTTCCTATATTCTAGCATCCATCATTGAATCCTTTTATCCTGCCCCCCTTCCATTCTTGCCATCATCCTTTTTTTGTTGTTGTTGCTTTGCTTTCTCTTAACACCACCCATTCCAGTCATACTTCCTTATTTTCCTCGTGCGTCATTCTTTCTTTCATCCTTTCCTCCACATTTCTTACTACTTGCTTTTTGTGTTTACTACTTTCCCTCCTTCCCTCCCTCTGTCATCCTTCTTTACACACCTCTTCCTCTCTTTCTCACTTCCATCTTTCCATACTCTTCTCCTTTTCACATTTAATTAACCTCTTCTTTTTTTTTACCCTTTTTATAATAATGAATTTCATACTTTAGTTATAGTTTAGTCCAAAAACAATCCCATAGGTCTTTTGTGCAAGCAGCTTGTTACAACCCACAGTTATGTTTTATGCATTCTAGCAGTCACAATGGTGGACGTTTTTAAAAACCTTTAGGTAAAACTATTAATATTACAATATAAAAGTACTCCAGTACCACTAAATGTCCTGCATGAAAAATGTCATAAGTAATAACAGTAAAATGTAGTTAAAGTATTAAAGCAACAGCCCTGGTTTGGTCCCTCTGACTGAATATTATTACATATGATAGATTATTAATACTAAAGCATCAGTGTGTAAGCTGCACTGGAGGTGGAGCTACTTTGAACTACCGTACATGCAGTTTTTTTATACAGGGACAAAAAATATAAAGGGGATCATGGGTTGATTCCTGGGAGAGGAAAGAAGAAAAAACTAAGTTGTGATACTCAAATCTGTTTTCAGTTTAAAAATCTAATTCATCTAATCTGTTGTGTCAAATCCTCATCGTAAGGATAACTAAAAATGTAAAATAAATGCAGTTATGTAGAAAGTACAAAATTTGCTTCTGAAATGTTAAAATTAGTACCAAATTAACCACATCTTTTATTACTATTATATTTAATATTTGTTACTGTTATTTTATTGCTTTCCTGTATCTATAAATGCTGCTGTACCGAAAAAAAAATTCCCCTTGGGGATTAATAAAGTAACTACCTACCTACCTACCTACCTACATCTAGACAATTTTTTTAGAACCATGTTTGCTGTTACCATGAAGACAAAGCTTTTATCACTCTAAAAAAAATAATAATAATAATAATGTTAACACACAACACAGTTCAAGTCATCATTTAAACATTTTTTGAGCCTAAACTTAACCACAGACACTAATTTTGAAAACACTCCTGTGGGTTGTATTTGAAGCAACTAAAATAGCAAACTAAAATATGGTTGTTTTGTTTGGAGGACTTTGTCGTTCTTCCTTCTGTTCTTGCGGCCTTCCTGCCTTTATTCGATAATTAAAAAAGCACAAACCAGTGAGGCTAAATACACCCTACAATTTTTTTTTTTAATATATTTCTTCGTTCCCATCTGCCTGATAAACTCACTCCTTACTGCATTGTCACTTCTGGCAAACTGCCCACAATCCTGTTGTTTACAAAGCATCATCAGAAGGGCGTCCTTCATTGTGGAAAAGAAATCTACTTCTGGAACGAGAGTAGTTAAAAGCTCATTCGGTGTGACCTCTGAAAACCAACGCCCCTAATTAAAATAGCGGCAGAGGCAACAGAATGCTGTTTCAAATTGCTTGATAATTAGGCTCCCAAGTTATCCTGGTGGAGTACTCAGCAGGTGTTCAGCTGACACACTCAGACACTCTGTTGTCCCAAAATGCTGTGCTCTGAGGCTGTCTCCAGAGTAAAAAATAAAGGTGCTGTGCAATTCTGATTGGCTGACAGTGTCACGTTTTACCTCTCTTACACTTCATCTTACTTTTCCTCAAACAGCTAAAGGTGTGTTACCCTAGTGAACGCCGACGTGTGCTCGTCTGGTTTTCATCAGAGTGTTTTTAAAACAGCATACATTGACTCCCGACAACTTGATCCACCAGCTTCACGGATCATGCTGGTTGCAACATGAACGTGTGTGTTTGTCTTGTGTGAGCCGTCCGGGCTGTGCCTCGGGGTGAAGGTGACTTTGACAGTTAATAGCGATAACGGTACCTTTCCACTGCCTTCCTTTCTGCCTCTGTCGTCTCAGGTTGAATATATGAAACCTGTGTGTGTCGGACACTATCGCCATCAAATGGCTCTGGCTGCAGCGCGCGCTGAGAGCAGGGTTTGTGCCGAGCGCCAGGGATAAGTGGCCTGTCACCTGTGATTTCAGCAACAATATAAAGCAGAGCAGTAACGGCAAAATGAAGGCTGCTGCCTCGCTGAAATACTTTCACACAGACACAATAAACAAGGTGGTGAAGTTTAGCATGCACGTAAAGATATACCTTGTGGAAGATGCAGGACCTCTGGGTAATCAGAGCAGGCGTGTTCGTGTTTAGTTTAACTTGTGTGATGTGAATGTGTGTCAAAATCCATATGAACATCAAACATGCATATTTGTGGCCGTGTGTGTTTTGTATTTATTCTTTGTAGGAAAATGTGATGAGCTGTTTGTGTAGTGAAATACGCTTGAAGGTATGTTTGTGTTCGAGGTTGCAAGTGAATTGCTTTTCTCATAAAGGTAAACTCATGCCAGTTTAGCACATCTTCGCCTGAAATATTCAAATCATATGGCAACAATTTGCGTGAGCTGAATCAGTTGACTAATTGTAAACTTTGTCTTACCTTTGTTTACCTTATGTAGCTTTGCTGAGCACACACACAGGCTCGGTGTGTTTACACTGCAGCACACATTCATTAGAGGGAGCTTTCACTGTAAATGGCAGCCTTCCTCTTTTTCTCCCGGCAGACTCACTGGAGCAGTTTGGGGTTAAAAGCCTTGCTTGTGAGCACATTAATAGTAGTCAGTCAAGACAGTGTTTACTAGGGATGTGCAGGTGCTGCGTAGTCAGACAATGATACTTTACAGAAAGGCCAGCTTTCCCTCTGAGTCCACAGGTTTGCAGGTTTATTAGAAAACAAACGTGTAGGTTTATAGAGACTGTGGATTTTACAACTCTGGACAATTATCAAATAGTAAAAATCTCATTCTCATATTACAGAAACAATCAACAAGGATTGTGCATTTGCACATGCAAAAGTTGGACTACGTGCAGTTGGCTTCGTGACCCTGCCTTGTTTTAGAGGTCTGTTTATCAGCCTCATTGTAATGAATGAGAAGGATCTGTTTTTTTACTCAGTGCTGTTGTCTGCCTGAATACAGCGTTAGTCGTGTTTACTGTTGGGAAGCTGGTGAGGGATCATTTCCTAACAGCTTTGTTTGGTTGCTCATGTCAAAAACATATTTATTGCTGCAGTGTTGAATAATACAGAATCTGTGAAATTCACATGATCTCTAACATGCTGCTGTATCCCTTTGACCCCCGTGTAATACTACTGTATATATAATTAAGGTTTCAGTCCATATTCATATTAACTTGTTTATTTATGACACCACTTTTAGTTAATTTAGTTTTAATGTAAATTGTGCGGTGTTAGAAGAGTTCGATTGTTTTTTTTTTGCTGATTTATTCCTTGCAATCAAAAACTGCTGAAAAAGATTATAAAAAATGATGCATACATTTTCCCATTCCACAAACTAGTTAGAACATATAGTACATCTTATTTACAAGTTAAATGTCCCTGTATTGCCTTAGTAGTTGCATTCAGACACCTCACATAATATTTTCTTTAAACCCAACCAGCATCAAAACTGAGCACATTGTAGTCATTTATATTTACATACAAACTGTAAAAATGAAGACCATGCCTGACAACTTTCTACTTGAACACAATCATCAGTCAACCAATCAAAATGTCAAATAAAATGACAAAGATATTGCTGGCGGTATACGTATACGCATACAACTGTGCCCAACAATGTGTGTGAGAGAAAGAGAGAGTAAAGCAAGAAAGCAGGGCCCGCTTTCCAAATGAACACATTACCTACATCCAAAGGATTTTTCAAACACTTCCCCTTGTAAAATTCTCCATTACATGGGTCAATAGAGGGCAATGAGAGAAGAATAAATACCCACCCTCTCCCAAAGACTGCAGCCCTCTTCATTGCCACACACAAACACACACACACACACACACCGGCTGACACTCGCTGTCAGCCTATCTGATTGCCTGTTAGGCAGTCTCACCCACCACGACAAGTGCCCTTTATCGCCAAGAACCATTTTCTCTGCCATGTCAGATATTGGGATATTAATAAATGCACAATGACAGTACTTAGGGAGCCGAGCAGCTATCCTGCCTCTGCAAATTTACCCGCAGGTCACTTTTGTACGACAGGAAAGAGAAACTACGGAAACAAACAGGTGCGGGTCAGAAACTCATCTCCTCTCCCAGATTAAAAACTCATCTTTCAAGGCAGTGCGCCGTTATTGAGGCTGATTCTCAGTGCTCTCCATGCAAATGGAGGTGTGATTAGGCACATGAGGGGGGCTGGACGTGGCTGTGGGAGAGGAGAACGATGTGTCCCCCTGTTCAATTACCTCTGTAAGGATAACAGAGAGATAGAGGGCCAAAGGCTGCCTCTGCCTTCGAAACGCTCATTAGGTGCCAAGGTTGTGTGTATTTTGGCACAAAATGCATGCATGTACACACACTTAGCGCATTTTTGATATTTGGTGAGTTACCACTAATGTGCATGGTGATTTTATGCTGTACTGGACATTTTGCATCATTAGTTTATGTGTTAAGTTGAATTTAAACTGTAAAAATGACTACCGGGTGTTCTCCTATTAAAGTTTAGCATTTCTTGCAAAGACAATTAAGAGCACTCTTTAATATTTATCCACTGTCATCAATAAATTAGTGGAAATCTATAGCTTGCCATAGGTGAGCATTAGTGGACGGCAACGTTAGAGTACTGGGTGGAAAAGGATGGAGAAGCTACCGCATATTTGCTCCGCTGATGTACCACAGCTAAATGAGACTGAGGTTTCTTTGAAAAAGGAAATACACTCTCACACTCATGTACGTGATGTAATATTAAATGAGGTAAAACTTTGATGAGTTCACAGATCATTAAAGCACTGCTTCTGATGCCTTTTTAATGAAAAGCGCCCCGGCAGAGCAAAGCCAAGCGGGATAAAATGAGGGAGATTTCATCTGCTGTTGTTTCCTCATTAACCTTATATTATGCAAACCAGTATAGTTCCCATTCGAGTTTGTGGACAGCTCCGTTTGCTCATTCTTACATTCCCACCCCCTTCCTCTCTCCCCCTCTCTTTTCCTGATGGCTGCGTTCTTTCATGTTAGCTCCAGCAATGTGAGGGTCATATTTGCTTTTCATTGCCACTGATTCCACTGCTGCTTTCCTCTGTAATGAGCTCTGGTAAGCTGACAAGGTCATATGGCACAGACACACTGAAATATTATTTTGTTTTTGTGTGTGCAGACTCTCTGTGTTTGCACTGGATCATTTCTCCATCTTTAGATGTGTATTTGTGTGTGTGTATGGAAGCACATGAGGCCACAAAGCTACCAAGGTCGGTAAAAACAGAAACTCATCCATCCCCACGTACACATTTCTCTATCTTAACTGTAGTTTCCTCTAGCCGAGGCTTCAGTTACCTGCTCTGTGTTGGTGGCTCATACTGCAGCCTCAGGGTATGCCTTCATAAAAAAAAAAAGTATACATATTAATCTGCTCTGCTGCCATCAATGATCTCACCTGTATCGATGCTGGGGATTAGTATTTCACACTGAATCAGATGACACCCTGAGCATGCACATTGACCAGTACACATCTCTGATGGGAGTTAATATTCGAGAGAATTATGTGCATGAGTGTATTTATACAGGTATTATGTCCTGATGAGGCTATTTCCAGATTAGATTAACAGTGACAGCGGTGGAATTGATGACTGTCATTTGATAGTTATAATAATGTTCTACTCATTCAGATTGAAAAACATGGCATTCCAACAACAATAAGGCTAAAAATAAGGACCTGAAATGTCTGTAAAAAACTTCTTTCAGGCAAAATACCATTTGCTGGGAACTTTTTGACAACTATTCAAAGAGCACCACCACCATCACCTATTCACACCATAAACACTCTTGTCAATCTGATGGGAAGCATGTCTTTAGCTGTAATCATTGAGATGAGGGCTGTTTTAGCCGTGCTCCACAAGGGTATTACTCACAGCTTCAGTGAGTGTAGTCTGAGTGTAGTCTGGATACGCTGTTCATTTTAGCATTCACTCAGCCACTCTGAAGGGCGGACCAATCAGCGACCGCTGTCTTGGTTAAGCGTGTTGGTCCCGAACCCTCCTTTACTGTGATTGAACGGTGGGGTAAAACATGATAGGGAATCGCACAGCGTTTTACCCAAAGTTGAAAAATGTTCAACTCTTGGAGACCGCAAAAAAATGCCAAACATTCAGTGCTCAGCTCAGAATAAACGCTCATCGCCTCCTCATGCTGCTGACGTTTGAAAAAAAAAATGCAGCGTTCCAATTAAAAAAAAAAAAAAACATTTAAAAACATGTTGTACTCAGGGAAAAATGGTCTGGTGGACACGGTGAGTGTTGGCCAGTTCAGCACATGCTGATTGGTTCAAATTACCCGAGGTCTACGTCCAGTAGGCTGGAACAACTCAAACGATTCCTTATGGTGCGTTACCAGACCCATATATTCATGCAGGAAATTTGGGTCTACTGTTGTTTGCTCTGCATGTCTAACGTCATATTTACTTTGTCTGGTGACAAAGTTAACCATTGTTGGTTGATCTGTGGATGGACCATCTGCACGGTGCTATTCTCTCAAATGACTGTGCACAGCTGTGGTAGACTTCTGATGTGCTACTTTTACCTGACAGAGTTTACCTGAGTTTTCACAGCACCTCATTTTAATTGATTTATAGGAGTTCCACACAGATCATTTTGACAGCTGTCGTTGTCTTTGCATGTTTCTCCTGTTTGTCCTATTGCATCTAATCTACCCGGAACCACACGTTTTACCGGAGCCTGGTAGTAACGTGTCCTTCTTTTTACTTTGGTGATAAATGGCGAAAGGCAATTCGATGCATAACGTTCACCTTCTGGTTGTAGTAGTGCCTTACTAGCAGGCATCAGTGAAAGCAAAGGAAGACGATAAACTTTTACTTTTCTTATAATTCAACGACTATTTGAATATTAGAAAATTACAGCCTATCCCTAACGTTGATAAGGGACAATGTGGATGATTTTTTTTTTTTAAACATTTAGCACAGTACATGTCTGTGCACTGTCATTGCTTCTTATCTTGCCAGAGACTGATTGAAAAGAGAGGTGAGAGAAAAGAGGTAGAAACTAAAGATGCAGAGATGGAGAGAGTATGAAAGGTGTAAATTAAGATGTAAAGAAAAGAATTTGAATTTATTTGTCATGTAATGAGTTGCACATCAGAGATTTGTTATTCAGTTATAGTTCAAATACTGATCAAATACATATAGATGGTTTTGATTCGACATCAGCATTTGAGATAGAGACTGGTTGGTTTGTCTTTTGATCATAGATAGAGCATATAGAGCATCTGATGCCACGGCGATGATGGTAGCATCTTGACTTATTCTTTGAAATTTTTCGTAATTCTTTTAAATAATGGACTTTGTTTTGTTAGGAAGTAAACGAATTTAGGTTTCAAAGTTCTAGTCATACTATTTGTCCTCAGTAGATTTTGATGTTGGAGCGAAAGTAAAATTCTAATATTTTTATTTTTATCTTAACAAGCCCTTACCATCGTCATTGTCATGTTATCTTCTGAGAGTAAAGCCAGATATTGAATATTAGGATACTTGGCATTTTACAAGCCACCAAAACCTGAAGCATTATGGCAAGAGTCGCCGAACGTTCATTCATACCAAGGCAGTAGATAAAGGAGACATCCAGACCACACAGCAATAGATATACATGTCTGCATCACCCACTGTTCTTCTTGAGTCACTTCACTGTGGTGCAACAGAGAAAGTAGGAAAATAGGAATTTCAAATCGGCCCTCTCAAGCAGTGTAACAGCTGTCAATTTGCCGTCTTGGTGGAGCTACAAAGCTGTGGCAGCGAGCCGGGAGATCCCTCCCGTCTTCCTCCACCTGGATCCGTCGCCCTTCAGGCACATTTTCAAGGACACCTGACAAACTCCAAGGTGGAGTTCGATAATGTAGGCAACAATCCCGATGAGCCCCACGCCGCAGCAGCTGCTCAGGCGGTCGCTCAGGGAGAGGTAGGAGTTTGTGTGAAAGACAAACAGAAAAAGGGAGAGCATCTCTCTGGAAGAGAGAGGGTTTATGTAGATTTATTTAATGATAAAATCAACTTACATATCATTCCAGCAGAGAGTCATTATCTAAGCCTCCTTAGATATCTCCAGGCAAAATGTCCCAGTTAAAGAACTTTATAAGTCTCTTCACATTTACAACCACAGAGCACTTTATTAGAAAACACTGTGCTAATTCTGGGAAAGCCTCAATTCTCCATTTCATGGATTTCTCATGGAAACCTTTCTGCTCCATGTTGACATGACGCCCTCACAGCATTTCTGCAGATTTGTCTGCTACACATTCATACAGCTGGTCTCCACCTCTATCACATCTCAAAGTCCTGTTGGATTCAGATTTGGTGACTGTGGAGGCCACTGAACTCATCATTATGTTCATGACACACCAGTTTGAGACAGCTTTTGCTTTTGTGACATGGTGCAGGATCCTTGTGAAAGTAGCTGTTAGAAGATGGCACACTGTGGTCATAAAGGGACACACGTGGTCAGCAAGCAATACTCAGGCAGGCTTTGGCATTCAAACAGTGACTGGTTGGTAGTGTTGGTTAAGGTTTTCAAGAACACGCACGCTATACCATCGCCACCCGCCTGGACTGTTGACACAAGGCAGGTTATGTCCATGGATTCATGCTGTTGACACCAAAATTCTGGACCAGCCACCTGCACGCCTCAGCAAAAACTGATTCAGGAGAACAGGTTGCATTGTCGCAGTCATCAGCTATCCTGATTTTTTGACCCTCTGAAGCTTCAGATTCTGCTCTTGGCTGTCATGAGTAGAAGTCAAAGTGATCCTCTGCTTTGGTTCGACATGTTTTGCTCTCAGAGCAGTTCTTTTGCTCAGCACAGTTGTAAAGAATGTTTATTTTAGTTAGTGTTGCCTTTCTGTCAGCTCTGACTGTGATGGAAATCTTGTTTAATATGTGATTGAAGAGGACCTCAATGTTATAAGCAGAAGCATTTATTGAAACTTGATATCATGGAGAATTTGCAACACCACCAACCACTGAATGCCACACCCACTCCTGAAAGTTACCCTACTTGCAGGATGGAATTTAAAAAAAAACTAGAAACATGAAGTCATGTTTACACCTTTCCCTGACAACAGTTATAATGTTATGACAATTCAACTCCCTCCTGTCTGGAGGCTCAGTTGATCATATCTTTACGCCCTTGGATATCCGTGGCAACCGCCGGTGGCGCCAAGGCCAGCCTGACTCAAGGAAAGCTGTGTATCTACTCATCGACAAGCATCTGAATTTGTGTTTTTTGTTTTTCATACCACCTCAGAGACTGTTGTGTTGAAAATCTCAGGAGATTGGCAGTTTCAAAAATACTCAAATTATCCCATCTGACATCAACAATTCTGGCTCGGACAAACTCACTGAGATCCCATCATTATTTCGACGATCTTATGATTGATGTAAACATCAACCAAAGCTCCCGAGCTGTATCTTCATGAATGCATGGCACAGCTGCAGCATAAGAGGCTCATTGTTTAACTGCATGAATACGCCCATTGCTGCCTTCAAGTGAGTGAAGTGAGTTCAAGGTTTTGACATGGGAAGTCGTGTGCACGATGCGTTTGGCGTTCAAGTTGTGAGAACCCGTTGCTCGGCAACAGCAAAATGGACGATGCCTTAAAGCCACAGAGGCAAACAATTTAGCTTGCTGGCAGGCAGACACCGTAATGCTGGGAATGCAAAGTAACTTAGGTTGTACATTGCCTCCGCCACTTCTGTAAACATCAGAAAACATGTCACAGCTCGTGAATTCTGAGCTTTCAGAAAATTCGGAGGTCCGAAATTGTGAATGTCACAAGAGGCAGACATTCATATCAAGTTTATATTCAAGTTTATATTATATTCACAACATGAATACAAAAAACATGACCCCATTTGAAGGCATCATCTGATGATAACATGTTTTGATCATTGTTGCAGTAATACTTTGGCACTGACTGACTAGACCGCTCAAAACTCCACGCGAGTCATTTATGAATAACATCAACATCAATGGACGAACAAATAACTGTAGATAGTTTTCCAAAACATATGGAACAATTTTGATACGCTCAAGGAAGTGTAAGTTCCCACAAACTTCCCGACTGAAGAGTTCTGGGTCATGTTTGAATGTGGCTTTAAATAATCCCTGTGGTTGTATAACAGGTGGGATGAAGAAGGCAGCAGTTTCAGAGGGAAAAACAACCTCAAAACATGGACAATTTCATCCATTTCTCCTTGAGGGATACATAAATTCCTCTGTGGGTAAACACTGCAGGTTTAGCTTTTGACTGTTAGTTAATACTGACTTGGAAAAACTCAGTTTGGTTAAACAAACAAAAAAAACGAATTAGCTATTTTTACCAAACTGATTAAATGAAGTGCGGCTACACTTTGAGTAGAAGAAAGTGCACATAAATACGTGTACTATATGTGTGTGTAAGTGTGAAAACTGAGCGCTCTTCTCACACCCCACACACCCTCGTCCCAGCGCCTCAGAGCAGCAGATGACATGTCATCAAATATTTATAAAAAACAATCTCAGAACAGCGTAATTAGAGGCCGAGTTTAATGTCGGTCTGATCCTTGGGCTCCGATTTCAGTGCCGCACTGTCTCTACAGCCGAACGGGCGGCCAATGAGCACCCCGCCATGTGATGTCTTTTAGAGCACCTCGTCAGTGCCTCACCTATGAATCAACATTTGATTTCTCCCCCGCCCCTGCTCTTCTTTTCTTCTGTCATTCCTATTTATCTCACCCCTAGGTATGCATAAAGCAGCTGCACTGTAATTTGCTGACAAGACGTACGCGCACTTGGCAGCAGCCACCACATTCCCCCTGAATGGTTTGCAGAAGAGCCGCTGCTGAGCACATTATTATATTTTCAGGTTATTAATTACTTTCCAATTACTTAAACAAATATGCTACATTGAGTGCCTAATTTCCCTGCTAAACTGCAGCAGATGGATGTGGCTTTGGCTCGAGCCGGCTCGCAGTTGGTGCCTCAGCATAAAAGAAAAGCACAGAGATGGAGAGGAATATCATGCACTGGTTGCTACTCTGTGCCGTCTTAGCTGTAGCACATTAGTTAATTAGTGAACCCTATAACAGGGCAGAAGGACGTGTATGTTTTCTGTGCAGCCTTGCAGGAAAGCAGCTGTTATTTATTATTCATGCACTCTGAAGGGAGAAAAGTTGTAGCGATTTGGCGTTTTGTGAAGAGTTTTGCAAAAGCTGTACTTTTGTAATATACACTATGTAGCTGTAGATGACAGTTCATCCACTGAGACTGTTTTTTTTCACATACATTTTAAGTTTTAAAGTGGCCTGATGGATTTTCAATTTGCACTAAAGAAGTGTGAGTGTGTGCATGTAGTCTCTGTGTATACCGAACCCTAGAACCTTATGTTTGTGTTCACGCTTGTCTATTTACATATACGCCAACTCTTGCACAAAATAGGAGCCAAACTCTTCAGTCACATCAAAAAGCCTAATGGGAAATATCTCCCCTAATTAAGATGCATGAATAATTCAAGTGGTGGCACGCTAATTAGTATTCCATCAGTCCTCCGCGGTGATGACGGCCTGTCGAGGCTCATCGCAGCTAGTTACGGCCTGTATGGGAGGAGGATGGCTGAAGAGAAGGAATGTAGACACCTTGAGAGCTGCTTGACAGAGTATCCTATCATTACTGTAGAGAGCATGACAAGCTTCCTATTTTCCTCCATCTCTCTAATCAACAACAACATGAATCCTTTGTCTGCGGAAAATCTGGGGAGAGAGATACAATTTGGAAGGAAAATGAGCCTCAGGACAGAATCTCTTTTTTTTTCTTCTTAAATCTCGCTACAGCCAGAAAAAGCAATGTTACATTTATTTGTTTGAGCATGTGGAGTTTTCCAGTCACCCTGGGTGCTGTGAAAGTTCCATATACACATTGCACTGCTTTAAATGCATGATTTAGCAGTGTTATGGCCCCACCGTTATTGCCTCGCTCTCAGAGGGGCTGTTTATTGCTAGTAAAAGCAATAAAGAGGTGTTAAGATGGAAATTAAGTCTGGATAAATCACGGAGGTTAACTCTGCTTTAGCTTGCAATTACAGTGTGCCTTCAACGAAATGCATTACTTTACTCACAACAGGAGAATTAACCCTGTACAGAAACGTGCTAATGCAGCTGTCATACTGTATAATCGCTCTCTGTTTTGTTTTCACTGCAAGATCGTCATCAAACACAATATCTTTGATTTAATTACAGCTAGGTGTTCTAACGAAACACATTAATGATGACACATGATATGTGAGGCAGTTTCTTCCATCCAGGCCTGTGGCAGTGTCACAATATTTGAGGATTCACCATTTTTGTTGCCACGAGTCACACGCACTATATCTCCCACACGCACATGAAAAGACAAACGCCTCCTGTGGGCCCCCGTCTGTGTGAGTGTGTGTAGCCCCGGGGAGGCAGGCTGAGGTTTTGTGGCGTCTTTGTGCCGGGGTTAACCTTGGCTCTGGGCTAAACACACAGGGAATGTTCTGAGAGGACCTTCAGCCATCAGCAGTGGCTTTTCATATACTGCTCCACTCCTGTGGGAGCACCACCACAAACACAACTATTGATCCACTGTCACACTCTCACACACTCCTCCCCTCGGCATTTCTCTTTTCTTTTAGCTGCCCGGGTTTGGTGTGTGTGTGTGAGCGTGTGTGTGTGAGCGTGTGTGTGTGAGCGTGTGTGAGCGTGTGTGAGCGTGCGTGCCTGCGTGCGTGTGCGTGCGTGTGCGTGTGCGTGTGCGTGTGTGTCAGCCAGGCTAACAAATACTCTCCAAAGTGGTCACAGATCCCATGATGTGGTATTGGGGGTATTGATGTGTTACTGGTGTCCCGTGTATCCTGTGGGTTTCGGCTTTTGCATTATGTTTCTATATATTTTCATCTATTTTTTCATCTATTTATAGTCATAAATACCCTGCAGTGCATGTTTTCAAATTATTATAGTGTTGTCATGTGGAGTCCATTATATGGGGGCTTCCTGGAAAACACTGAATGGTGACCTCATGCTATACAAGCAGCCACTACTGTTTTTCCCCTGAGCAAAATCAGTCTTCCTCTCTCTTCTTGACTGACATTTCATTGACTTGTATTGTGGAATGATCCTTTATTACTGGTGACCTGGGTGTAAATCGCCTTCACCCAAAGTCAGCCCGGATTGGCTCATGACTCTATTCAGGATAAAGCAAGTATAGATAATAGATAGGTGGATGATATTTTGTTACATGTGTAACATTATGTCCCAACAGCCAACTTCAATAAGGAATTAATATAATTAAGTTAAGAAATAAAGTTAACATTTTAATACACACTTCCCTAAGGACAGGGAAAGTGGAGGCTTTCTTCTTTATCGAAACACAAATGTTATGAACACTTTATTTGACATTAAAATAATAATTGATCTGATATTTTCTGAAAAGAACTATGTAAGTTGGTGCTAGTCATAAAAGAAAGAGACCAAATTGTTTTTTTTAAGTGCTTTAGTTGTGTGCGTTTGAAATTCCTGTAATAAACCCTTTTTATCAATTGATTATTAGTTTTTTGGGAAATTCTTTTTCAAATGAGTTCTACTTTCCTGTGGAAAAATGTCACATTCTTGCATGTTCAGCTGACCTGCTGTGCACTGATGGAAACATTCTGTATGTTACACTTGCAGGTAATTGGAATTCAATAATTGTAACACTTGATCAATAACTAGTACAAATTAGTCTCTGATCCTATGTGTGTTGGTAAAAGGAAATTGAAAGTTGTAGAATTTGGTTAGTTTTGAGGAAAGATTTGAGCCAGTTAAAGGATAGAGTATTAAATGATTTTCTATCGGACTTACCCTTGGACACCCATTTTGTTTTGTCTTCCCACAGGTAAAAAATTATATTTAGAATGTGGATTGTACATACAGGTAGGAAAAAAATGTTTTATTTGCTTCCCTTAAGCTTTTATGTCATCTGGATATACTGTACATCCCTATTACTATCTAACAACAACAATCCTAGCAGACGATTCTTCATTATTTAGAAATATTTCTCCATCACATTACTTAAATTTTGCTACACAAAAATTGCACCGATAAATATTCCTGCGTTAATGAAAAATATCATAAAGTGTGTCACATTAAAGTTTTATTTGTGGTTTACTTTCACTTTTTTAAAGAACAGACAAAGAAAAAACATGTGACCCATCTATTTTTACATGTGACCCATAGTTACACCTGTGCAGCCCAGCATATCACTAAAGTGTGTAATACACCAGTCAGTCCACAGAGGACAGTGTGCCAGTGTTACAGGTTGCCTCGCTTTGTCGTGAGTAGTACACGTATGACACATGGCACAGGTCATATATGATGGAGGTAATTTTACAAAGAACAGAAACACCATAGTCCAATGGAAGCAGGTTGGGCTGGCTTGATGGGTGAAACAATAGAATTTCTACCAAGAGACTGGTGTCGGAGTTCACGAGAAAGCGATGTGGATATCTTGAAAGAAATCTCTTTACCAAGTTATTATTCATAAGCCTAACCAGGTGATTTTGTTTTCCTAAACCACGCCTAGGCACGGCAAAGCGGTGGCACTGACATGATGGTCCTCTAGTGGAATGCCGGGTGTATTATATGTTTCGGTGCGAAACCAGGTTGACTTGTGAGTCAGGTCAGTCAGTTGTAAGTCTAAATGGGCATCAATAATAAAATAAACTCTGAGAATTTGGAGTGGACAGGGAATATTTGAAAATATAGAAAAGGGAAATTCTGACAGACAGAGTAGGGAATAAAATAGAGAAGAGGAGACAAGAGTTGAATAGAGAAAAATTGGTGGAAAAAATAGATGGGGAGAGAGAGAGAGAGAGAAAGAGGCGTCTGAGAGACTACGATGAATCATCTCCACAACTTCTGTATGCTGAATAAATAGCAGGCCATTTCCACATCATAAATATCATCCCCGCTTAATGTGCTGAGCTCCAAGGTGGGCCCAGACTGTGTTACCCTGGGGGGGATTTTGTGGAAGAGCTGGTGCTTGCTTTAGGGAAGGATCCCTTACCTGCAGCCTCAGGAGACTGGGCAAAGGGCAGCTTATTCCCTGAAGCAGGTACCATATCTGTCCTGGTCCCAGAGGGGCAGATGTGCTCCAGATGCCAGAATGGACAAAAAGAGGCATTAATCATTTTCAGCCTGATGACTCTCTCCTTCATCTCCTCAACCTGGATGAGTGTGTGTGTGTGAGGGGTTGATACTTGGTTATGGACAGGCACACATACATGCGCATATCCTACGATATAGGAATGTTATGGAGGCTTGGAGGACTGGCTGTCAGAATCGGAACAAAAATAGATACCATATGGATACACATTTTGTCTCTTTTATGCCTTTTGAATGTAGACCTCTCATGCTGAGCAAATCTGTGACATTGGGCTCCGATTTGTCCTGACGTGTGGAGGGTTGAGCTCATTTTTCTGGATGTCAGGCATTGTCCCCTCTGATGAATCCTCTGGCCCGAGGCCTGGGCGGATTGGCTCACACACTGGCTACAGGCAGGTGATTGATGACTGGAGGAGTAGTCTTCAGCTTTGCTCTGATTTCCCCTGACCAGCCTCTCTGACAGCCCCAATCGCCAGGCGGACATTGGAATTGGGCCCTGCGCCATCCAACGCACAACCTCTGGCAGATCTCTAACTGCCTGCACTGCTGTGTGTTTTCAAACTGTGGAAAATGTAAGTTTGAAATGCCCATGCAATGGAAATGAATTGCGTCTTTGTAAGGCTGCAGTGTATTACACCCACGTTCACATGAAATAACTGTAACCTGGCTTGATTGTTTTCCACATTCAAGTGCAATTAAAAAGGATTTTGTTGCACATCTGGGGTCCCATTCAGAAGGGCTTCTCTCAGCATCCTTACAGGCGAGGAAAGCAGTGAGCCTACGCCTCCCTTCACAGCAAAGTTTGAAGATACTGCATCAGCTATTTTGGTGAATGTTCGGCTTGGAACACACATAGGTGGTGCATCTTCTCCTCAATTAGCACCTTGTCCAAAGCCCCCCCATGTCCCATTCCCTCCCACAGTACGGGTGTGAAATTTTAAATCCTTCACAGGCATGATTGCTCTTCTCTTCAGGGCACCGCACTGCTGAGGCAGCATAATGACAATCACCACAGCAGCCCTGGATCGCAGAGCTACAAACAGGGGTGTTTACGGGGGGAAGGACCGCAAGCCAAACTCAGCGAGGAGTGAAGACAAGACATTGACTTAACAATGGAATTAGGAGTGTCATACTGAGACTCTCAGATGAGTCATCAGGTTTGCTTGGCTACGCTTTTCTGTGCCAGTCCTGACCGTCTGTTTGTTCCATTAAAAAGTCCCTCATTCCCTTCCCCCCCTGCTTCATTTCAGACTTCGCTCCACCTCTCTGTGTCCCATGGCAACTTACCAGGTGGGCAAAGTTGCACCTGGCAATTACCAGGTAAACACTTGGGAGCTCGGATAAACGTCGGGTTGGTTTGAAAAGATGTGATTCTACCCCTGCTGATGGATGGCATTTTTTGGCTCCTGTCTCAGTGGGGGGAGACAGCAGATGATGGGCAGGTGGGGTTGGGATTTCTTTTTGGATGTTTTTAATAGAGATATTTTTGGCTTTTATTCAAAACTCCAGCTGCTATTACCCAATGGCTTCTATCTTTTAGTCCTCAGATTTGTGTAACTTGATGAAAACAGCACAAAAAGACTCATAAAAGAAAAGGAATTTTTCATTCTCCAAGCCCCAAGTTACTGTTGCTAAGCATTCCATTCCTTTAAATGCAGTGTACAAGGATGATGTGGCAAATTTATCACTAAACGTTTGTGTAATTCATCCAAGGGTGTTTTCACATCTGTTTCTGTTTGTCCCGGACCTTAAGACTTTTCAGTTTAGTGCGAACCAAAATTGCCAGTGTGAAAGTTGCTTCAATCACAGTCTGGAACAAAAAAAACAAAATTTAATCAGAATAAAAGAGGTTGTCGCCGTCTCAATCAAACTCAATCATGGGTCGGTTAATTTGCAATGTTAAAACGCAGGAATTTGAGGCAGGCTATCATCTCCCATTAAACAATAGAAGAGGAAATAGAACCAAAAGAGAAGTAAAAATAACCACACTGAGAGAGGAGGACAGTATTTAACTGTAAGTTGGCCTGGTGGTGAGGGCAATAGGCCGACGTAAGACGCACACCATCTAAGTTTGCCATACAAAGTTCTTAAGTGCACTCGCAAAATTGCAACGTGAAACCAAAAGGAACCTGATTAAATGTATAGAATGTAAGAAAGACATTAATGTTAATCTGAAACTTCAGGTGTGAAAACGAATTGACTGTTAAGAAAAATAATTAAAAGATGAGACCTTCAGAAGTTTAAACTTTCAACAATATGTTTTGCCATTAATCTTAACAAGAGAGAAAAGCCCTTTAGATTGAGGACAAATCAACCAAACGTAAGTCTTTCGGGTAACAAGGGGTTGCTGGAGAGTTAACTTACCTCATCAAATCTATTAAGCAGCAGGACATAGTTGTTAATGTTACCTGAAACTCTGATAGCATCCAGTACCAGCCTGCACACACTGGAAAAGGAATTGATGGACTGAGTTTATTTTTTTGTTCCCACAACCCCCCACAAAGTAATGTAGTTAGTTAGCCTAGAACTCTGAAGGTATGGATGCTCATCTCTTCTATGTACACTGGTTGAATTGTTAGCGTCTTTCTCACAATCCAAAGGAAGTGCAGGGTTCCTGTATCCGGGTCCGCGGACTCAGTGGCCACAAAGCCAAGTAGCAAATATTATTAAATCACAACCTGCAGCTAGACGAAGATAAGAACCAAGAAGAGGGGAGAGATAGGGAGAGGAAACATATGCGCCATTCCAGCCAAGCCCAGACACATTACTATGGCAGACTTCCCAGTGTCCTGCCCATCAGAGCCCAATCAAATATTCTATTACATTATTCTCCAATTTCTGCCCCCTATCAGCTTCAGGGACCCAGGGGCCTCGCTAGCACCGTCGGCCGAGGAAATGTTTCCTCTGCATCCATCTGTGGTGACGGGAGGACATATTGGAAATCAAAGCAGGAACAGGAGGAGGGTGCAGAGGGCAGCTCCCCTGGCTCTGAACAGGCTCCTCTTCGGCCAGGAATTACCGATACATGGAAGGAAGGAGCTGGGAGAGGTGAATTTCTACATTGCATACACACACACTGCTTACTATGCATGCATTTGCTTTTGGATATGGGGGGAACCTAATGCCTATAGAAGTAGAAATACAAGCCAGCTTTTCTTTCTTTGTAAAAGTTGAAGTATATTATATTAACTGTTCCGACTTTGTAAAGTGAGTTTGAAATATTATCACAGGAGTCAGCAAGTGCAACAAACTTGCATACGTGTTGGGGTTAGTAGAGGTGGGCATCTTCAAGTTGAGGAATCAGACAGCAGTGAAATAACAAGAGAATAAAATCACATACAAAAAGTGAAGTGAGAGAAATAAACACAGCAAAACTGAAAGTAAGGAAACACTGACAGGCGGTGCCAATATGAGAAAAACAATCTTGAAAAAGCCATAAAGACTGGCGAGGACACCCAGTGAGGGCTCTCGCCAATTAATCTGCCCTCTGCTCCTCGTCCTCGAGCTGCCCACTGCTTTCCTTTGAGCGGGGTTTACTGAGCATTCTGTAATCCCCCCCCCCCCCCCAAAAAAAAAAATCCCCCTTCAGGAGACACTTCCTAAGGCCTCAACTCATATCTCTGCAACACAGTTGGTCAGCATGGTCCCGGCTTAGAGGCACAGCTGCAGAGATTCCGGTTGCTCTCTGAATAAAATTAGAGGCGTCTTTTACTGCAAAAAGAGGACGAATTTGGAAATCTGGCATTAACAGGCACGCTACTTATAATTTCTAATTAGTTATTTTAATACAAATTCAAGAAGCATTTGTAGAAGACGCTTTGTCCTTTAAAACATTCACTTTCTTCCAAAAAGTACCTACCTGTCTCTCTCCCAACCAACCCCCAAACCTCTTCAACAATGTCTAGGCTGAAAAAAATATAAGTGCTTCTTACATCTGTCGGCTAGCTAAATATTGTTGTTATTTAGTGATATCTGGTATTCAATTCTAGTCTAGTCTATCAAGGCTTTTATTTTTTAAGATCGTGTCATCGTTCCCACAGTTTGAACCACAGCAACAATCATGACCAGAAAAAACAGGTACATTTCATGGCGCATGAAGAGATAAAAGACACGGCGCACTTTGTCCTCCAGATGGCATCTATTTGAAATTTAAAACAGGATCATCAACATATGCAACGTTTCTCTGTGTGTATCTGTCTCTAGGTCTATCCACATGACAAACTCAATTTTGTTAACAGTAGAGTAACTAATAATAAATAATACAATTACATTCCTTAGTCCATAAAAAATGTTACCCTTACAAATTTACGTTGCTCTTAACAGTTAAATCAAGAGGTTTGTCAGTCAAAATACGACCTTTGTAGTAAGAAAACATAGCGAAAGTGGCTTCCAAACACAGGTGTATAAAAATAAAGTGATTATTTTGCAAATCACACTGTTATGAGAGTGAGATGTCTTTTAGAGGATTGCCTTTAGAGGGGAAAAGTGTAACCCATTTTTTTTCTGTAGCTACGATTAACAGTTATCCCTAAAGTTTAACTATGGTTCCAAACGGCTTTGTTGCAACACAGATTAAACAGGTGTGTCTGCAAAACTTAGTTTGAAAAGAGTAAAATTAGGTGTTGTAATGTAAGATTTACCATAGTTGAAACTGAGCGTTTTTATCTGTCGATGTGCCAAACAAATAGAGGCGACACATCGTAAATACTGTAGTTCACTGACACTGATGAGATGAACTACTGCGTAAACGTAGTAAAAGTTATGCCTTTTGAAATGAACATGTATTACTGTGAATGTAGCAAGGTATCAAAAGTTGGTAGGAAAGACAAGACAACATTTTTGATACTAAATAATACCAAAGCAATTCTGTCGTTACTATGAAAGTAGTTTGTTTCCCAGCCCTATTTCAGGGACTTTTAGGGAGTGTGAGGTGTGTCAGCCTTTCTCACATCTGGACTTAACACCACTACCACAGCTCCCTCTTCTGCTTCCCATTTCACCACTGTTGGTCATTCAAGCTTGTGATCACATGACTTACCCCAGCAGCTTCATGAATTATGCAGCCCGAACAAACAAACACGGCGCTGGGTCACTCGAGTAAAAGGCTGTTTGTGTCACTCAATTCTGCAGGTTTCCACCTACCTTTAGAAAGAGACAGACTAAATAAAAGAGGGAGAAGTGGAATAATTGTCACACAATTGATAACCAGCAGCTGGCTGTCCACTGGTGATGCGCCCCACCTCACAACACACACAAAACGTGCCCCTAACTCCGATCGCCTCCTCCCAGCTGCCCAGCAGGAGCACGGGTTGATCTCAGAGCAGTGTGACAGGACAGCAGGGGCCCGTAGGTGGGGGGTCAGAGGGACAACAAAGGTTAGTGAATGGTGGAGCATGATTAAAGTATGTGCATGTGTGTAGAGAGTATGGTGTGTAGTTACTGTGTCCATTAACAGTGGCCTGAAGATCAAGCCAAGGGCACTCCAGCCAGCTACACCTCTCGCCAGCCTTGTCTCTAGTGGCTCGGCGTGCATGTAGGAGTGTGTGTGTGTGTGTGTGTGTGTGTGTGTGTGTGTGTGTGTGTGTGTGTGTGTGTGTGTGTGTGTGTGTGTCTGTGTGTGTGTGTGTGTGTGTGTGTCTCACAGAACTTGGGTCTGTGTCCGTGTCTGTGTCCGTGTGTGTGTGTGTGTGTGTGTGTGTGTGTGTGTGTGTGTGTGTGTGTGTGTGTGTGTGTGTGTGTGTGTGTGTGTGTGTGTGTGTGACACTCACCTATGACCAGCTCTGCTTGCTCGGAGGCAGCTCTTTGTCTTTGTGCTGACAGGGTGAAGATGATCGAATGCTCTGCTTCTCTAGTTGTACGCCACAGAGACCGAGAGCTTTACGCGGAGAACAAGTTTTATACGATGTGCCGGAGCCTCGCTCTGTTTCGGCATATCATCACTAGTAACATATTTATTTCCAAATGCCATGCAAATAGGAAAATATTAGAAGAAGTCATCCTGAAGTGCCAATATCCTACTGTGCAACAGTAGAACAGCAGCTCTACAGTCTTCCTATCTGGGTGAGTGATGCTCTCAGCCCAGAGGGATTATATTAGACCATCATTAGTTTTATTCATTGACTAAAACTCTCAGAAATGAAAGCTGTATCTACGTTTTAAGAGACTTTATCCTTCTACATTTAATCCCCTCATTTATTTGGTGAGATAAACCTAAATGGTACAAGGTATTAAAAGAAGAAAAAAGTACCACTGGGATATGTGTGCTGAAGCAGGAATGGAAAATGCAAAGAGAGCATAATAGTTAGCTGTATTCACGTAGATGGTTAATATTTGTATTCAAAAATAGAATACATTTGATCTAAGATTAGGAAATAATTGTTTCACATGTGCAGTGCTAAAGAGTTAAGGTATGTCAGAGCCTTCATCAGAGAAGCATCTTTAAAGGATGTGTCATATGATCACAGTTTCTACACCTGAAGGAGGATCAAGCCCCTGTATTATAATAATATACAATACAATTGTACAATACAATAATGTATTATAATATAATTAAACATTATGTTAAAAAACATAATCAATTAAAGTAATTAGGAAATACTAGACAAATAAAAATAAAAAAATCTGAGGAAAACACTCATTTTATGAAATACCAGTATAAAAGAAACCCTTCTGTATAGAATTCAAATATATATATGAGGAACCATATACAATATAATCAAAAATCCAACTTTTTATTATGGCTGAAATTAGATGGGACAATGTTTGTGTTGTATTATCTTTTGTTGTTGATCTTCTATCATTTTTGTATTTCTTTATTGATTTACATTGTCAGGGTGTTGTGTTTGGAGAAGAGATATGGATTTATCTGGCACAGGAACACTCAACCAACTGACAGAAAATTAATTGGGCTTCTAATCTGACAATCAATTTGGTTATTTAAGTCATAATTTTCCAGCAAAAATGCCAAACATTTTAAATTACAGATTTTCAATTGTGTGTAGTGGCTGCTTTTGTTTGTCTTACTGTGTGTAGCTAAATATCTACTCAATGACGTCACCTTGGGCTTTCTTTTTTTCACACTATTTTTTGACATGTTAACGACCCAAAGATCAATATTTGATTGTTAAAACATAAACAGATCAAGATGAGAATAATTGTTGCAGCCCTTCAAGAGTTAATACAACTTCATGACTGACTAACATGCTACATTTCTCTGCAGGGGCAGTAAATGATGGGAAGCACCAGACTCCACTGTTTGTCTTCCTCTCCCGTAATATCGTATTTCTAAGGCTGTGGATACCATTATGTTGACAAGAGTGTGCTGAATTACAGAGTTTGGCTTTAGTCCCTGGAGAGCATGTGCTGCTGGAATGATTAGTAAAGCATGTACCCAGCCTGTATCTTGTTGAGCCAGACAGACAGGGAACATATGTATGTGTGCCGGGCCTTGTAATCAACACATGGGCTGTGAGGTGGCTTGCTACTGCCAGTGAATGAATGCAACTCTTCCCTCTGTGGTTTGAAGGAAAAAAGGTAAACCTCAACCCAAGTGGATCCAAATTAAACATGTGCTTAGACATAGAAGCCAAGAAGCAATAAGAAAAACACTGAAAAAGATAAACAAAATCATTTACAGTGTGTGGACAGACAGGATTATCCATTCAGTTTTTTACAGCCACACACACAAATGCACAAAAACATACACTCACTTAAAAAACAAATCCAAACACAGTTGTCACCGGAATGGCACCAGCCTAAACAGCATTACAAAGCTGACAGAGGCTAATTAAATTTATTGGCGGCTCCATTTCCCCTCTCTCCCTGTGGTAAGCCTCCACTGTGTAAAATGTGATCAGTATTCGTCTCTGGTCGTCGGTAAACTGCGAGAGCTGTGTGACAGTGACCCTCTGGGTGCACACAGACCCCAATGCCTCCTCACTCTGCCTGCCGTCACTCCTGTCCTGCCAAAGGCTGCCTGTAATTAAGAGCCACACACTGGGGAGTGTGTGTGTGTGTGTGTGTGTGTGCGGGCGTGCGTGCGTGCGTGCGTGCGTGCGTGCGTGCGTGCGTGTGTGTGTGTGTGTGTGCGTGTGTGTGTGCGCGCGTGCGCATGTATCTATGGAGCAGTACAGGGGGTGAGTGTTAGCTGAGATAATAAAGAATACCGTTGGAGATGACAAGGGCAGATTAACCTAACAATAATCTAGATAGTTCATCTTTTGCAGACTGTATCTAAACTGTATCTATGTCCATCTAAAAGTGGACATAGCTTTCCAGTTTGAGAAGTGAGGCTGATGCAGAAGTGCCATGAAGTGCAATACAACCGAGGGCTGCTAGGGGTTGGCTCATAAAAATCTCTGGATCCATAGACTTCCATTTAACTTCTCATTAAATATTAAGTATATATTATTTTTCCACAAGTCATTATGGTTTCTTTGTTAAAGTCACTTCTTCTTAATAGTTTTCTGGTGGTCCATCTGAAAATAATTCCATCATTAATTATATATTAAGCCTCAAAAAGTATCATTTTGGGGAGGGCGGGTCTTTTTGATTGACAGGCATGTGGTGCAATCAGCTAAGGTGGGTTGGCGAAGTGTCCTTTGGTTCCCAATCAGAACGAGTCAGACCCGCTGCTCACTCCTCTCCAAAGCTGGTCCAAATATGGTCACTTCTGGCTACAAAATATCAACGGCTTCAGACCGTCAATTCACAAAACACTGGATGACGTCATGGCTGGTTGTTGCTTGATTACAACCAACTGAACACACCTTTCCTCACCCTGTTCCTTACAAGTGTGTAGGAGAATCAACAGTGGCAGCAAAAAATGCAAAAGGCCCTCTTAGAGCCAGTGTTTGTTTTGTCTGTTCTGGGCTGCTGTAGAAACATGGTGGTGAAACACGGCATGCTCCGTGGAAGAGGACCTGCTCCCTGTTTAGACATGAGGGGGTCATTCTATGGTAATGATAACACAATGATTCTTAGTTTCAGGTGATGATAAACCAATGAAAACATGATTGTGAATAATTCTTTGCCGATAGATTCCCCTAAATCCTGGACCTTTAAGTTGTGATTTGGACAGTTCAGGTGTAGAG
Organism: Embiotoca jacksoni; assembly: GCF_022577435.1. Classification (NCBI taxonomy): domain Eukaryota; kingdom Metazoa; phylum Chordata; class Actinopteri; family Embiotocidae; genus Embiotoca; species Embiotoca jacksoni. The sequence goes on along the minus strand of NW_027185229.1, from coordinate 8,345,929 downwards.
GTCATGGTGGTAGAAGAGTGCGTAGTGCGTCTTACATTCATCGCGTCTTTAACCAAGATGGCTTAACTTAACTGTAAATGTGAACATAGATATTTTGACGTAACTGAAATGTTTTCCTAACATTGACCTTGCAGTTGCCTTGCAGAGATATTGTAGTAAGAAAAATTGTCATTGTAAGTTTAAAGAAATTTGTCTTTCAGAATCATCCAACATCAACACACATTTCCACTCTCGAGTGGTTTATCCCTAAATTAAAGGTCCATATAACCGTAGTAACCAGAACAGCATGCTCTGACTATCCACTAATAATTCTGTATATTGGAAACACAGAAATGATTAGACCCACTGGCACAAAGTTCGTAACAGTTAAGTGAGTCTCCTGCTCAGCTATAATGTTTTATAGTACTGCTTGCTGCGTATGCATGTTCATAAAGGCTGGGAGGTATTTGTCCCCCTATCTTCTCTTTACATTTTCCTTCCCTGTCTCTTAACTCTGCTTTCCTGATGTGGAAGATGATGGGTTTCACTTCCTGCAAACATACTCGTCATTGTGTTGCATCGATTGCGTTAGTATCTCCTTCGCAACAATCAATGTGTGCCCTCCTGAGCTGTGCTCAACACGCAAAATTTCACCTGACATCATCACATCAGCATGTCCATCATGCCTCTTATGTCTTGCTGCTGTTTTGTTTCTATGATGTTTTTCTTTTCTTATAATAAATATGAAAAGCAATGCATATATACACTAAATAGAAAACAACAAAGGTAATTATTTAATTGTAAAGTAAATCTCAAAAATCACTTTGATCGCATTATTATTTTTTCTTATTTCTAATGCGTTCATTATCCTGTGGAAAAAGATCAGGAATTACAGAAATAATTAGACCCTCAGCTGAGAGATGGTATCTGTGTTTCTCATACTCTCTCCATCTCTGTGACAGGGAGGCAGGTGTTAGATGAAATAGAGAAAATGAGCTCAGTGGAAAGACCCATTAGAAGCCAGCAGCGGGGGCTCAATTGAACAAATAGAAACACTGCTGTCGTCTTGGTTCCCCGTATGTGCAATCCTATCAAAGGATAAATAGGAACATGCAAACATATGCACACATATACAGGTATTGAGCTCTGATCCATAAATTATCCTGGGCTCCCTTGCAAGAATCACACAGTTAGAGATTTGCACCAGACTTTCCACCATGATTACTTTTTGTTTTGTACAACAGACAATGTATTATATCTGTCCTGTTATCTATCGCTTGGCTTCAGTTTTGTTGTTTCACCTGCAAAATCACCAGCCAATAACAGTCCCTATACCTGCAGGTTACTGTAAATCATTTTTATCCTGACCCTCTTTCACTCGGTATTTCAAGCACCGACACAGTACTCACTGGACCGTACTGTATGCCATCTCTCCACCTCCTCCCCTTCCTTCATCTGTTGACTTACTGTCACTGTCCTGCTCACCTTCTGGCGCTGAAATACTCAGAGCAGCTCCACCCCTCCTCCCCTAACTCCCGCAAATTTATTAATATGATTTACATAAAGTTAAAGTTCTCTCGGCAGCCAAGGAGGCCGCTCTAAAATAAGCTGTGCTGGTGACAGAGCCAATGTGTTATGTGTGTCATAGGCCCGGGGGGCTCGTCGTGGAGGGTCCCAGGGGGCCTGCTGGCCTGGAAATGACATGGAGTGAGGGAAGAGCCCCCGTACCCCAGAATCAGTCATCTCATCTGCAGGGGGAGAGGAGGAAGGACAAAGACACATCGCCCCACCGCCGGGCACATACACATACTCACCACAGGAAATCCATGCACGCACTCTCATTCACACACACACACACACACACACACACACACACACACACACACACACACACACACACACACACACACACACACACACACACACACACACACACACCAGAATATGATATTTTATGTGATTTTTAAATATGGCTTCAGAGAAGGATTATGCAGGGGTTGATGTGAGCCGATTATGGTTTCAGGACATCAGGGGCACTTCACAGGTGCCCAACACAGAAGTGTAATTTTTCATACAGCGAAGAGATAAAAAAAGAAGAAAAAAAAAAGAGAAAGAAACAGAAATCAATTTTGTACTTTTATGTGGTCTGTTCACCCAAATAACAAAAACATATACAGGAATGTACTTTCACATCTACCTTCATCAGTGTCTAGCCTTGCCGATACCTTACGGTTTAAGTAATAAAACAAACTCTTGCTTTTCAGGAATTTCAGCTTAAAGACTAACATGCTACAAAAGCTGGCTCAAAAATACCACAGTTGTAAACACTCTACTCAAAACACATGTATAGATTGTAGTTTTAAAAAAAAACACGAGTATTTATATGCACGTGTCCATGTTTTGCAATTTCCAATTCAAGAATTATACTGCCTGTATCCTGATTCTATAAGCAAATATTATTTCATTTGTCATTCTCATGTTAATGAAAAATGATATTTTAAAAATGTAAAACTTTTGTAAGCTCTGGTTTGTTTGTTAAAAGAGTTGAAGCTCTTATAATCATGTTTCGGTCCACATCACGCTCTCCCCTCTGACTGTGACTGCAACAGAATCAGTTGTTAACATGGTCCGATAATCACTACATAATGGGCTGAAAATAGCGGCGTGTGGTGTAGCTTACCTAGCGCAAGGTCAATATCTGCCCACACCTGATGACAGCCTACTGATCTCAATCTGCACTGACAGCTTTTTGATGGGATGATTTTTGAGAAACCGCCATGAAAGCCCCAGAGGCTTTGGCCAATAGCACATGGGAAATACAATCCAGTGTATAATGGGAAAGAGGTGGTTAAAAAAAGAAGATCAAAACCCCCCAAGAGGGACACACAGCACTCTGAGCCATCTAAACAGAAGTGAAACATGTGAAAATCAAGACCTGTGAAAAGCATTTTGTAGCAACCTGCCACAAGCCGAAGGCCGTTTTTTTCTTCCTGAGGACTATGACTACAAGAAACAACCTGTGTTACAGCTGTGAAATTACTCCAATGTGTTTCCTCTGAGCTGTATGACAATGAAGAGGCGAAATGTCAGTGCCTCGTTTTCCTCACAAATATTTAAGAAAGCTGTGACTAAAGGAGAAGTCCTCACAGAGAGAAATGAACACAAAAGGGAGAATTAGCCGAAACAGTCATGTTAGGTTTTCCCTGATGCTTCATCTTAATTACCACCGTGCAAGCCATGCAAATCCGATTGGTCGTTTATGCCAGGAAATTCATAACCACATTGCAATATTAATTACTCCGGTAGGATTCGTGCTATATTTGATATGCAGAAGGCATTGCAGCCATTACCAGACTTGTATTTCAGCCTCAGCCCTGCGTGTCAGCGGTAATCAAATCTAAACGTTGACAACAACACATTCGCCAATCAATATAGGATGGGAGGGATCCTTTGATGGTGAAATTTTAATCTCTTTTCTCTCGTGTGTGTCTTAATCTGTCAATATCCTGTTAGTATCTCTCACACGCAACTCTATTAATTTCTCTCCTAGGTTGCTCATTGGATTTCCTCATTTAAAGCACGTCTTCTATGTTCCATTGTTCGCGTAAAGCCATTAGATTAAGTGGAGTCAAATGCAATTACAGCACATAGTTGTTCAGTGAGAGCAACCAGGCTATCTGTTGGATTTGGGGGTGGTATGGGGAGAGAAGATATGTATGCTATACTGCGATTATCACATAATATTCCCAGTACTCCTAAAGCATGATTCACATAGTCAGATAAATGGGAAAAAGAGGGAATGAGAAAACATAATGAGACACTAAAGAGAGAAAATGGACAGAAAAGGAAGATGGGATGACAGACTGAGAAAGCAAACTGACTTTTAACTTCATCAATGGAGCAATACTGACCTCTCCTGGCAAACACACCTCTCTTGTCTTTGTTACTCACTTTAAACTCCCCACCAGTGGCTTTAAAATTGCTTTCTTAAATCATCCACGATGTGAGTGAGAGGGAACATAGATCAACCACGCTTAGGAGTAAAAAATAATAAGAAAAAAACATAAAGCACTGTGCCAATTACTGGCTTGGGTTCTACATTGCTCTTATAAAAATGTAATCAATCACCCGCTTTGATGTGGGCCACACACAATGTAGGTAAGCTACAGTTTAACACCCCACTGACACAGCCACTGGAAAAGGTCACCGGGGAAGAGGTAACAGTGCATTCCTGTTAATAACGTAGCTGCACTTTTAGAAAACTTGGAAATGAAAGTTACAGAGAAAAAAATAGCACACAAGATGTCATGCAGGCTTTTCACTCTCATCCATATCCACAAAACTATTTATCTTTCCCATGAGACCCCCTGGCAGGACTATTCTCCTCGAAGAGTGGATTGTCAGATGGGCACTGCTTGAAGATGCCACCTGAAGCTCGTAGCGGTTAGAGCATGTTAGGGAGGAAAGGGGGCGGAGACGAGGGTGGCCTGGGGGGGGGGGGGGGGGGTCGCAGGCCCAGACGTGCTCATTAATATCTCCAGCTATGTAGGGTACCATGGGCAACAAAGAGCTAGTGCAGCAGGGGACAAGAACGTGGAAGCATGCTCTTTGAATTGTGAGCATGTCGTGCTGACCAGGTACTCATCCACGGACTCTTATAGATGCTTATATGTGCATGTAATTGAGTATGAAGGAGCCACACAAACATGCATCCGTATCTCCTTGTGTTTGTTCAACTGCACACAAAAACATCCAGCTCACACGCAAACAGCAATCAAAGACCATTTCAAAAGCTTACACCCCTGAAGTGTGTCTGTGTGTGTGTTCCTGTCTCGCAGTCATCCTCTGCCTCGGCTAATGATGTACTGGCACGCACATTGTAGCTGCACAGCCATTCACAGGGCTGGCATGTGTTAATGGACCTGGCACCCCACGCCCCCCGGTAAAGTGATACATCCAACTGGCTTAGTGGCACACATACAGTCAGGACTGAACAGATGCCACTCATTTCTGCTGGCCAAAGTGACCCAGCAATAAGCTGGCTAAGCACCTAAAAAATCTCAGCAAGCGAGTAATGAGAGGAATGAATTTTCTGTTGGGCGACAACACAGCGTGAAGTCTTGCCACAGTGGCCGCCTTCCTCGCTCTCTACTTTCTGTTTGTCCTTTTCCTGCTCTTGCCAATTTTGGGGCTGATCCTTACGAAGCTGATATTTTGCTGATCTTCCCTCAGTCTCGCCATCATTTCCTCACTTTCTCTCCATCTCTGTTCCATGCTCTTCCTCTTTCAGAATTTTCACACTGTCATTCTGCCGCTGTTGCTTTCTCTGTCACACAAAACCCTAAAAAAAATGCCAAGTTTTTTCTGTCCTGCTATCCTCTCACTGGGCAGCGCAGCTGTGTGTTTGTGTGTGTACATGCCTGTGTGCGCTAGCGTGTGTGTGGAGCTGCTAGCTGATGCACTCTATGACATATTGAGGTAATAAAAAGCTCATCCGCAGGGACAACTGTGGCCCACTAATTAAACACCTCCTATGCGACCTTATTGCAGGCGCCAGTTGCCATAGAATCCAACTACATCTTCTGGGCCCTGCGTCAAACTGCATCTCTCATCTCAGAATCATTGGAAAGGAGGGAGAAGGAGAGGAAGGGAAGGAAGTTGCAAGGTCATTACCTCAAAACAACAATTACTACACAAAATATTCTCACAGAATAGAGCTATTGACTTGCAAGACACAGACTTGTACTCACAGCGCTTTTAGTGTGACAATTTTAGGACAATTTGCTGATAATCTGTTCGCCTAAACAGCATAATATTCAGACAGCAGGCTGCTTCACTTCTCTGTATAACTAATGTGCAGCTATTTAACAGCTATTTAACACACAACGTTCTTTGACTGTGTCCTTTATTAACAAGATTATGTTTACCTCGGGGACGGTGAGTAGAAAAATGCAGCTCAGACATAAAAAGATTAAACTGGTCTCATAAACTGAGAATTCAACCCTATAAAAGCTGTGAGGACATGCATGCAGCAGCCTCTGGTTTCACTATAGTATACTATTAGATGATAAAAAAAATAAAAATTAAAAAATTAAAAAAAAATTAACATTTTAAAGTGAAATTACCCACAGAGGAGGTTTTTTTCCGTAACTCTCATGGAATCAAAGAAATCACAGCCCAAGGCAGCAGAAATGTTACTAACTACTTCCTAAATTAGTTAACCAGGGACTGATTTGTAGTGACTCATTTGGCCTCTCAGGTTTACCCCTGATGAGAGAATGCAATTGTAGATGAGCAGTAACAGTTTTCTGTGACAAGTTTATATGTTCTCCTCTTACTTGTGTTTTATTTCTCCTACAGTCACCTTCTTTCTTAAAGCTCTGCATCTCACTGTATGGTGTGAATGTGTTTGTTAGTTTGTGTTTGATGGCTGTTTCTCTGTCTACATCTGTGGTCAAACTTTCTATACTGTCTGTACAACTTTTGAGCACAATAACAATATTGTCACTGGCATGGAGGAGGTTGATGTTTCCAGCTGTAGACAGACCCAGGACAATCGAGAATGGGGATATTACATTTGCATCAAGGACTGAATGTTCCCCATATGCTTTTATAATTGCCAGTGTGGGAGTAAGTATGCTTGTCTACCAGCTTAGAGTTTGCAAGTGAATGTAAAACCAACACTGAGTCAGAGCGGTGTGTGTGTGTGTGTGTGTGTGTGTGTGTGTGTGTGTGTGTGTGTGTGTGTGTGTGTGGAGGTGGGGTGGGGGAGCGGGGTGGGGGAGCGGGGGTGGGGGGTGGGGTTCAAACCCGGCTGAATGAAGGTGTCCTCTGATTTGGTCCGTTGTGGGGCGCGGGGTCAGCGTAACAGATGACTCAGCACCTGTCACCGGCCGAGTCTCACTCATCACTCACCGCCTCCATATGCTGCCCATTAAAATCAGACATGTGGGCACCCGGCTGGTAGAGTCCACACACCTAGTGACCCTCTCCACATCTGTTGACAAAGCCTTAAACACATTCAGCACGAAGAAGGGGGGAAAGGACAGTTAACAGGGGAGGGAAAGCAAAGAGGAACATTTACATGCTGGAAACTCACTTTTCTGGTAACTAAAGGAAACTGGCTCTTGGTAGACAGATCTACTCTTATCACTCATTTATTTAATGTTTCACAGCAAAACCTTAAGATAAAGAAGTATCAGTATGTTTAAAAAAAACTGTTTTTACTCCACTTATTAAATGTAACTTAAAGTAACTAAGTGAAAAGAAATTACGTTACTTTAAATATAAATGCCAAATACATATGTATGCCTTTTTTACAGCTGTAATCTCACAGTAGTTTTACATGCCTAAGCCAAGATGTTACTCTATATTTTGTAGCTGCTAATGAATCCCATTAAATAAAAAATGCCTGAGTCAATACTCTCTGATTCTCCTCAAGTCTCATGCCCACCTATTACTATTAATTGCACATCTAAAAAAAAATCCTCTTTACTCTGTATTGGATACATTGTGTATTTGCTTGGGACTACTTTCAGCTGCAGCATTATTATTTACTGAGTACTTAATGGTGCATGTAGGATCAACTTAAAATGAACTTGTGCTCATTTTGATTATAACAGCAACATGTCATACAGTGTGTCTCAGTGATGTGCTTTTAATCATTTTTGGACAACAGTGGAGAGAAATAGTAGACTGTACACTAGACTCTGGTTACACAGACAACATCTAAATAACAATGAGTAAAGTATAGATCAGACATTTTGACACCGGCAAAATAGAACAGGTTGTAAAATATTTGTTAAAACATGTCTCACATCATGAAAAGATTATATATGAATTAGATTTACCGCCTCATAGTTAAATGCCTCTGCCAGCCAGTCAAGTTGCAGTTTACATCCATGCCTGTCCAAAACTTTAAAGGGAATCTTTATATGTGTTCACATGCTTGGCCAATAAAGCTTATTGACCGTAGACGGTACTTTAAATATACATACTGCTGCAAAGAAGCTAAAAATTCGAAACCATGTATGCTTCACCCACATCTTTAACCTAACAGCACAAAACATCAATAGAATCACCACAGTTTATTGTCACCAGTTCAGTATCTGACCAAATGTTAAATTTGACCACAATCTCCCCCTCTGTTTCTGAGTTATGGCCTCTAATAATGAACAGAAACTGTTATTGCAGAGCATGCTGACCTTTGACCATTTGGATATAGTGTCATCACTTCCTTATTTTATCCTATGAGACATATGTGTGAAATTTTGTCATAACTGGAGTGTGAATTCTTGGATTATGGCCATGACTCAGGTTCTTCCAGAAACTGAGTTTAACAGACCATAGTGTGAACACTTTTTTATCGGGGCTACTTTAGTGACACATTAATCAGATTAACAATGTTTTAGTACACTTTGCCCACCAACTGATTGCATGTTATCAAATTCTGTTTGTATATTTTGAAGTGCAAATGTCTTGTTTTCTGACTCAGTTTGTTGTGATTTTGTACTTTGCAATTGCTATTTAGTGTGTGTTAGTGTTCATACACTTTCGTATCATTTATTTCAGTTTTTTATGCTTCGTTTGCATGAAGTACATGTTCATAATGTGTATTATAATGTGTTCCAGTTTAGCAAGTCTTGTTTATCTCACTTTCCTCAAAGGAAATAACCCTTGCGACACCTGTTGTCAGCAGGTTCTGTCTTGAGTAAAGGTGAAATTGTGTGTAGAAAGGCAAAATATCTGGGCAAAGAAAACCAAGGCATTCTTCAAGGCTTGATATGGCAATAGCTAGAGTAAATGTTTTTTGTAATTTCATTGAACCCAGTCAGCCACCTGCTTTGTTCAAGGCGACAACAAGAATAACCCATTGTAGACTTTAAATGTGGCTTGTAAGCTGTTTAACCTGAATTAGACCTTTACTGGAGAATGGCCAGTAGCCGGAGTCAGGTCATGCATAAGTGAAGACTGAGAGAGAAAGAGAGAAATCAAATGAGGGAGCTGGAGTTCAAAGTGGGAGAAATTCTCTCTCCGTTCCACTGACACTTCAGGAATTCGATTTCATAGGTGTGTGTGTGTGTGTGTGTGTGTGTGAGTGTGTGTGTGTGTGAGTGTGTGTGTGTGTGTGTGTGTGTGTGTGTGTGTGTGTGTGTGTGTGTGTGTGTGTGTAATTTAGTGTAACTGTGTGAATGTGGGTATGTGTGTATCTGTGTATGTGTGTGCTAACATTTTTCTGTATAAGCCTAATATACCTCTATGTTTGTGTGTAAAGAGAGTCTCAGAGTGTGCTTGAGTGACTGTGTAAAAGAAATGCAGAGGGCATTCTCTTCAAATAGATGGTATTCAAAGAGCAGGGAGTTTCAAAAGGAGACAGCACTAAGGGCAGTTGAGTTTGAACTGTGTTTGTGCAAAGCAGTCCGCCTTTAAAACGAAAAAAAAAAAAAAGGAATTCCTGAAGTGCATTCACTTTTTTCTTGGAGGGGGAGAGAATATCAGGAGATATAAAGAAAAAGCGGCAGAGCCAGACAGACAGCGAGATAGGGGCTTTTCTAACCGACCACAGAGCAGAGAGAGGAGGAAGGCTAGAGAAAGAGAGGAAGAGAGGAACACAGAGAGGGAGAACACTGGCCCGGGGCGCTGCTACGTGCCGCGCCTCCTTTCTTCCTTTCTCCCCTCATTCTTTAGGAGAGTCGAAGAAGAGGAAAGAAAGAACAAAAACCCACTTTCCATGCGGACCTATGGGATCGCTGAAGCCGGTGGTGCCCCATATAGCAACACCAATCTGACCTCAGCACTGCAGGAGTGATGGCTAGTGAATTACCGTGTCAGTGGCCCGGTGGCCCGTCATGCCAGCTCCCTCACACACACATAATAAACACACTCCATCACCCGTTCGGCCCAACCACACCGCCCAAAGAGAGGATATTAATTATAGATGTACGTTAAATTACTTTCATTACCTCTCCTGCTCAGTGGATGGGACAGAGACAGGGATGATGGATGGAAAGGGGTTCTCCATCTCCCCAAGTAGCAAACACGCTGTCTTATACTTTCTCTAACCCTTTTCCTGCACTTTCTTTAATTTGTCCCAGTTGGTCCACATTTTGTGCCTGTGTTTCCCACAGGTACCTTGTTCAATTGTGACTAGACAACGGGAATGATGAGTCTTTGCCACACTGAAGAGAGTAAAGTGGGTTGTCAAGGTATAAGCTATTCCCAAAAGTAATACCGTGACAGTTAAACAAGTATTTCACTAACATCTGTCTTTAAGTGTAAAAAGCTAAGCTTGAATGATGGTTCCAAAAAGTGTTAGTTTTGCAGGAAAGCTACAAACTCAGCGAATCGATCAATAGCATAGAAATGGATAAAGGTGCTGTAAAGATTTGACAAATTTCTGATATACTGGAGTCACTCAGGACCGCAAATGAATCCAAGCAACAACTACAACTGCAAAGAAGCAAACTGCAAATGTTTTTCAGAGCACCATTCAGGCTATAGACAATAATATATAGTTACGTACTTTTGAAGGAGCATAGTGTAGAATATTGAGGCATCTAGTGGTGAGGTTGCAACTGAATACACTCCCCCCCCACACACACACCCCTTACAAGAGTGTAAGAGAATCTACGGTTGCCGCAAGAAATGCAAAGGTTGGAAGAAGACCTGTTCCTTAGGTAGACAGGAAGGGCTCATTCTAAAGTTACAAAAACACAAATACTTTTAGGTTCGGGTGATTACGCACTAATGAAAACATAATTATGAATATTATCATCAATTCCTATCAACTACTAACCTACTAAAGCCTACACAAGGAGGGCTGAGTACCAAACTTCGATACTTACGGGTACAACAGAATTGCTTTGGTACTATCTGTTATTGAAAAATGTCTTGTCTTTCTGTACCAAATTTTGATATCTATGCTACAACCATACAGTACAAACATATTTTCATTTAAAATTCATCAGTGAGCCAGAGAATTTTCCACGCACAGTTTGTATTCAGGCGGCCCATTAATGTAGCTAAAATCACTCGGTTTTAATTTGCATAAGATAGAATGCCTTATTTCACTTTTTTCAAAATAAGTTTTAGGCATACACCTATCTGAGCTGTGTGTGCTGCTGTTACAGGATACTTTTCTGTGCGCAGCTGGCCCGCTAGCATCTACTGATAGTGTGTGAGGTGCTTAGAAAACTTTGCTAAATTGTATCATAGCAATAACCTGCAATTGAGGCTTTAAAGAAACATCTGTTAATAGCTACAGAAAATGACCTGGGTTACACTCTCCCTCTCTAAACTGCATGAAAATCAGAAAGATTTGGACCATCATGTTCTCTAATATTTTCTTTTTCTAAAAAATAATTTTTTTGATATAGGTACTGATAAAAATATAATTCTCGTGTGAGTATTGAAATTATTTTTAACTAGACAAAGTCCTACAAACAGTCCTTAATAGTTATACGAGACCAATGCCTTTCTCATATTTGTCTGTGACACACTGTAATAACGCATTATAAAGTATATGAGCTCTATGTTGCTGGTGCTGGAAAGGGTTTGTTGGAAGGCCTTTGAATGCAGATGACCTGAATGGATGAATGATAATATATTGTTCATTTTACTTTCTGGACCCATACGTGCTTTGAATTTCAAAACTTACAAAATGTTCATTATATTCAGGGCAAAGTTTTGATGTTGGCTGTATAAATTATACATACGGATTTCCTCGTGGGAACCTGTTGTGACATTTCAAATGGTGCTCTGTGAAACCTGCTGTTTAAGACCATTTTGATGAACTTTTGCCCAGATGTTAATAATAACACTCCAATGGAAATGTCATGATACCTGACATCTACAAGCTCTAATGAAGATGTGACTAATATGGAAATAGCATATCTCCAGTCTTATCTTGCATTATCCTTCAGTGTACTCCCTGAGCAAATAACAACCCAGCACATCTCCCCTTCAAACCTAAAGGCCACTGTAGGCTGCCCAGTGTGTGTGTGTGTATATATATATATATATATTGTATGTGTGTGTCTGTGTGTGTGTGTGTGCGCACACTTGTCCTTGCTTCACTGTGTTCTGTAAGTTTGATCTCACTGCAGCTGCAAGGGAAGCATTACATTGGTAGCGTGTGCTTGCTCAACACCCTGGGTCTATCTAATCTCTGCTGCTCCGAAACATCCCATTCAATTTCTTCTGTTGATAGATGCCAGTGCTCTTTGAGCCCTCTGGGAGGACATTCTTTCTCTCCCGCTTCTCTCCGACTCTTCACTTGTGTAAGACCACTCTAGATTCATCAGGTCAGCCCCCCCCCTATTGTAAACAACTGCGATCTGATTCGAACGGATCCAAAGGTCAGGAGAAGGGCTGATAATCAGCACCCAGACTCCAGTCTCTTGTCCGCGCTAGCTTCGTTTATGTAGTGTTATGAGGCGCAAGCAGGCAGGATGCTTTATGAAGAGTGATACCCAATTACAATCACGCACTCCCAAGCTGGCTACTTGTTTAACAAGAACTGACAGTTAACTGAGAGCTGTCAATTAGAGTTAGTACACGGTGATGCATTCTAATTGTAGTCCTCATTAAAAGATGAGTAAGAAACAGGCACTCTATCACTGCTTCTCTTCCTGTTCAGGGGCTCACTTTAATTCATAGACGCAGCTGCCACTTAGTGTGTTTCAAGCTATTTTAGAGTTAAATACATTTTTTCAGCAACATCATAAGACCGCCTTTAAACCAAGCATCTTAGGAAGACACTGAAACTCTTAAACGTGGCTTGTGTTTATCAAGAGCAGATCCACATACCAGTGCAGGAACTGAAATTATCACAAGCAGAATGTCAAACTACCTCGAAGGCATGTTATTCACGATTTATTTATGTTTTTGCTCCATGGTATTTTTCACCCGGCGTTGCCGAGTCAACCGACCACCTCCAAGAACCTCTGGAGACCCAGAAGTCTTTTTTACCATTGAGCACAGGGAACAGCAGTCACAGAGCTCCGCAGGAACAAACACTGTGGGAAGGGCAGCCTGGAGTAGAGGGTCAGCAGGCCAGAGGGGAACAGGAGGTGAGAGGGAATATAATAATGACAAACAGATTCCTGGCTGCAGCACACACACAACCTCATCTCTGGGGTACCTTTCCACCTTGTCATGTCCAAAGACCTTGCATAACACTCAGCAAAGGGACAGGAGATAGCAAAAATGTGTGTGGATGTGTTTGCCTGTGCGTTTCCTAATTTATTGGCCCACTGATTTGCTGATGTGTATGAGGCTGCATGCAGCTCGGAGCACTAGCCTGGAACATCTGGGCCTTGCTTCATTAGGTGCTCACACCCTTAAGCTGCTGACATTTCCAAACTTGTTCCCCAGTCTTCTAATTGTCGTGAAAAATTGGACACAGCCACCAACATTGAGAAGCTGCATGGTATATATCTCGATTTTTTTTTTGGGGGGGGGGGGGGGCATTTCTCGTATGTCTGCATGTCATTTACCTTTATAGATGAATGTGGAATGCAAAAAACATGCTTTCATATGTTCTGGATACTCCAATAAGTGATGAAGGAAATTAAATTGGACCAGTCATACTCATCATTTGAAGACCAAAATTATCATCAACAAAAAGGTCTGTTGTGGTTGGTGAAATAAACATTTAGCGATAGGAAAAAAGACATATTCAAATATATTTTAAAAAAAAAACCACAGAATTTAAAACATGTACATTTTATTAGGTTTAACAAAGCGGTGTTGTCCATACCGTTACATTGTGTACCACATGTGTAACGTCAACAGTTGTGTGGATCATGTAATCCAAAAAGGTGCAATCATTTAAAAAAAATAAGCCTTACAATAGCTGTTTTTTAGATTTGCACACACACTATCGTTTCGTCACCCTGTCCAATGACAAACGTGCTTACTCACATGAGCAAATACACACTGCATCACAACAATTAACAGTGCATAAAAATCCATTCTCGCCCAAATAACAAATGTCACTGCTAAATGTCAACACAAAATTACTACATGGAGTTTAAATGTTTCAACATGAAATTTTTAATCAAATAAATACCGACAAAAGTGAAAAAGACAGTATTATTTACTGCAGATTGCAGAATGAATCAGTCAGTATCACACTTCAGTAAGAGGGTTTTTTACAGTCTCTTTGTTACAACTTTAGTACTTAATTAACATGAACTAAAGAAGGGATAAAACATGTACAGTATCTTGTATATAGGGACATTTTTGCCAGTTTTATAATGTAAACACTGCAAGTGCAAAATTTCTCAGCAGTCCCCCGAGGTACAGTGGGTACGGAAAGTATTCAGACCCCTTTAAATTTTTCACTCTTTGTTTCATTGCAGCCATTTGCTAAAATCAAAAAAGTTCATTTTATTTCTCATTAATTGGAGAGGCTTCCGTCGGGCCACTCTGCCATAAAGCCCCGACTGGTGGAGGGCTGCAGTGATAGTTGACTTTGTGGAACTTTCTCCCATCTCCCTACTGCATCTCTGGAGCTCAGCCACAGTGATCTTTGGGTTCTTTACCTCTCTCACCAAGGCTCTTCTCCCACGATTGCTCAGTTTGGCTGGACGGCCAGGTCTAGGAAGAGTTCTGGTCGTCCCAAACTTCTTCCATTTAAGGATTATGGAGGCCACTGTGCTCTTAGGAACCTTGAGTGCTGCAGAAGTTATTTTGTAACCTTGGCCAGATCTGTGCCTGGCCACAATTCTGTCTCTGAGCTCCTTTGACAGTTCCTTCAACCTCACGATTCTCATTTGCTCTGACATGCACTGTGAGCTGTACGGTCTTATATAGACAGGTGTGTGCCTTTCCTAATCAAGTCCAATCAGTTTAATTAAACACAGCTGGACTCCAATGAAGGAGTAGAACCATCTCAAGGAGGATCAGAAGAAATGGACAGCATGTGAGTTAAATATGAGTGTCACAGCAAAGGGTCTGAATACTTATGACCATGTGATATTTCAGTTTTTCTTTTTTAATAAATTTGCACAAATTTCTACATTTGTTTTTTTCTGTCAAGATGGGGTGCTGAGTGTACATTAATGAGAAATAAAATGAACTTTTTTGATTTTAGCAAATGGCTGCAATGAAACAAAGAGTGAAACATTTAAAGGGGTCTGAATACTTTCCGTACCCACTGTATGCAAATTATCACAAGACAACTTTAATGTTTTAATTGGAAACATATGTTTAGTTTGGACAGTTAACAATCACAAAAGTTACAATAAACCTGTAAGTGTGCATTAGTGATCACGTGAGAGATCATTACTAAAAAGTCCCTGCTTATGATTTTGCTGACACATTTTAAAAAATAAAGCTACAGTAATTCAGTGCAAACAAAGATGAAAGACGAAAAAATATCACATCACAGTTAAAGCAACCTATACTGTTTAGCAGTACCAAAGAACAGAGGTAAGTACAGTAGCTCATCCTGGTTCAGTGTGTCATGACTCCTTAAAGCCTCTTGAGGGTAGACAAACAAACAATGGATGGACTAATGAATAAATGAGGGCTGCAGCTAAAAAATACCAATTAATCTATGGAATATTAATCTAATTCTTGAATTGACTCTTTAGTCTATAATGACTAAAGGATGGGGGCTGGAGCCTATCCCAGCTGACTTAGGGGGAAGGTGGGATGCATCCTGGACAGGTTGCCAGTCCATAATAGGGCGAACACAGAAAGAGAAGTGTTAATTTGAACCTAAACCATTATCTTTATCTAAAATCCCTAACTAAGTGATTTTTGTCTTAACCTAACCATGGCGCTAATTTAGGAAACACTAATGTGGCTGAATTTAAGGGTAGGAACATGTTGGATGGATTGCCATGAAACTTTGATCAGACACTGATGTTCCCCAAAGGATGAATCCTACCTACTTTGCTGATTTGACTTTTTGCAAAAAATATCGCCAGCAGGTTTTTGTTTTTGAGTGAAATGTCTTGAAAGCTGTTAGATGTTTCTAACTGCAGCAATTACTCCCTGTGCTGCATAAACACACACATACATGGAAATGACAGCTAGAATTTTCATTAAAATTTAGATGTAAGCCAAATTTGATTAATGTCCACCTCTGGATGAAGAGAACTAACTTTGCTAAAAAAAAATTATAAATTTTTTGACTTGTACCTGCAAAATTCCCATCAGCCTCAGCTGCACTTTGTGTTTACTGCTAACTAGCAAAAGGTTCTATTGCAGATTTTCAGCAACTGCCTACACTGCAGAGCAACCTGCATGTGCATCCTAAAGACAGGCACACAGAGAGGGCCGGTCAAGAGATTAAAAAAGGGGCAGTAAAACCTTTATAGATGTACAGTACACGGGTCCACTGATGTAGTACCGATGCCAGTACGCCAATGAACACAATATTGGTGAGGTGTTTTGGAGCAATTGAAGCATGTCCATATGCCCGCGCTCATCTCATGAGAGGGGCTTCAGACAGAAGGGGGAGGGCAGCAGGAGGAAGGCAGTATTTTCAAATTCTGCTGGGTTTTTTTCAGATTTTTCTAGAATTGCCTACCCCAGCTTTAACGTCCACAAACTTGGCTACATAATAGGACCTCGTAACATACACGCTAAAGAGAGCAATCACATTTAATTTGGTGTTTCTGCATTCTGCAGTCACAGATTTTGCTATGCTGTGGTCATCTCTGTTGCCTCAGGCTCACTTCGTTCCATCTGGTCCTGGTTCCATCTGGTCCTGGTTCTCTAAATGTTTTTGGTTCCGCTTTCTATCTTTTGCAGCCCTCTCTTTATCCAGCATGTGGTCATTGTAGATGTTCATAACGAAGAGAAATAGTCCGCCAGTCACGATGACTGAGCCACACATGAAGAAAAGGTACTTGTAGTCACCAAAAATGTCCACCAGTAACCCTGTGGGGATAAGAGCAGAATGATGTGAGGAAATTATAGTATTTCAAACCAAGGATGTGTCAATTAACCCCAGTTTGTGCAACATTATGTCTGCATAAACAAAAACACACTTGTAACATTACAAACTTAAGACAATAAAGTAGTAATCAGTAGTATCTTGATTTCGCCACTTCACAAATTTGAAGGTGAGCAAGACCCAACTCAGATTTGGCTTATGTGTGCAGAAGAGAGTGAGGGTAAACACAGGCCAATTTGAGAAGAGCCATTTCGGAAATGACAGAGGGCCATTACACCCTTCCTGGCTCTCCTGCATCTCTGGGAAGGCAATTTGGATGGCTGCTACCAAAACGAATCAGAGGAGGAGAGACCCATTCTCAGAGCCATAAATATCGAGGCCAAGCCTGCAGAAAAGTGACACATGTGGTTTAGATCAGATTTAAGCTTGCAGGTTTTCAGAGTCTTAAACGCACCTCGCCCCAACCCCCCTTTCCCTCCAGACACGGATCGATGAGCAAGTGTCGCTATCTCTCTCAGTCTCCGTATGTACGACTGTCCATCTCACTGTATTACAATCCCTGCTTTATACCATTTTAAAGCCATGTAGAATCAGTTGAAGGCTGCGTCTGTAATTCAACTATTTTGAGCTGGATTATGTTCTCTTTATAGTCCTTAAAGTCACATAAAAAAAAAAAAAAAAACTTTCCTCAGTCACTTTAACATCTCATATCATAGATTATCCAGTCATCTCATTAACTTTGTTTCTTATCAGAAGCTTAGGTGTGCTTTGTAAAATTCTGACTGACCTGATTTCACCCAACTTTAAAGATATCATTGATTCAGATTTTTGGGACAAATTGGGAAGCGCTTTTATTACAGACCATTTCATGGTATCGTATCAAAACCTATCAAGTAGAGTGTTAAATTAAAAGGCAAATTAAAATGTTTTTCTCAAAGGCCTCATTACATATACCACTTTCCATCTTTATGACCAATAATGATGATACTAATGTTTGCGTGTGTGCATGCACTGTACTGTACTTCACAAGGGAGGGGTCACTTTGCATCAATTTCATTGCAGGCTGTATTATCTGATTGATAGCAATCATCTGGTGCACGTACTCCAATGACCATCACCCTCATTAAGACAGCCCTTGATTGGCTGAGCGGTAATTAAGTCCATCTGGCATAGTCACCTCTTTTTTTTATGTATTCACAGCTTAATTATGGCCCAGGTACAGGACTTTAATGACAAGAGTTTGAACTGAGAGTCATTAAACACCCTAAGCAAAAGGCTAATTACACCCACTTACCTCACTTTCTCCTAATTGGATTGACCGGAAGGTTTTGGGGGAGCAGTAACAAGCAGATAGGGGAGACATAACGATTGTGCCCTCTGGAGGAGAACGTTAAGACGTGCAGGGAGGCGCTTATTTACCCTATTAAATGAGCACCTCAGAACAGGGTCGCTCCAGACAAACTAAGGGGCCTCTAACTTTCCACCTCATTAAAAAGTCAGGTTGGAGGCAAAAAAAAAGTTTGTCAGTGGGATGATACATGCAGTTGATTAAGTCATGAGCAGGAACACTACTGTACATCCTCAGCTTATTTGTTTCACACATTAAACAGGCCTGTTAAAATGAACTTGGTGCACAAGTTGAGCAATAAATAGGCTCTTGTCATTATATTGGTTTTGTTCTGTGTCTAATAGTGTTTAAGGAACATCACTTACCACATAAGAATCGTGGCTGAAGAAGTAAATCTTTGTGCTATTCAAGAGATTAAAATTGCATAATGTCCTACATCATACTGTATGTGGAGCAGCAACTGCAGTTGTTTTTTAAGATGCAACGAACCAAAACACTGCATGTGGCTCATGTAATAATGATGGGCTAGATAGATATTTTTTTGTATTCCATCCAGCTCAATTTTTTTTATGTAGAAAGTTTTATTGTTTTTGGCCAAAGCAACAGGTGACTTATCTCAAGCAAATTAACATTTCCAAACTTGCTGGAGTATGACATACAAGGATGTCTGTCTGTTTCTTAAAAGTAATCACAGCAAACTTAAAATGTACTGATTTATTTGATGAAATCAGCCTGTGTTATTATTCTTCGTACAGCAGCGGCCACATGTTAGTGGGGTGGACTTTCATCCAGTAATCTAATGACAATGATGATGAGGATGTTGGTGATGTCTCAGACTCAAAAGTTCAACTCAACAGAAGTTATATTAGTTAGTTTTAAGTTGATAATGACAAACTTTTTTATAACCTTTTAATAAATATGGTTCACGTTACAACATTACATTCTCATTGCAGGGCTGTTTCTATAAAGGGCTGCAGCTCTGTCTCTGATAAAGTTCCTGATTAAACCGTGCAGTCAGAACATAGCTTTATTTGTTAGATCCAATGACTGCACACAGAGGCAGAGATTAGCACTGGAACTTTTGTAAAAACATTTGTATGTGGTTTTCAAAATCCTATATATCAATATCCACTTATTATAATAGTGTCACAGACAGAAAAAAAAACATCTCTTCAATCCCAGCATTATCCTGTTCTTGCCACCGTGACATAACACATCATCCTCACAGTTGTTTTAGCCTGACTGAACTGAATCCGACTGAACTTCCACTGTTTTACTTCAAAGTAGGATACACGCTGTGTATTCATATTGGGGCCTGACCGATAGTGGACTTTTGGGGCCAATGCTGATACCAATACATATATGCTGTATTTACAGAGTACACAATCGTGCATTTTCTTCAATGATCCCTCAAATGTGGTTATCAAACAATTTTGCCACTCGTGAAAAAGATATGAAATGGAGATGGGGTATTTTACAGATTATTGTCCACAGTGACAACAGTGCACCTCACTGGGAATTTAATAATTATAAATAACTATTTTAAAAACACAAATAGAACAATTTCTAATTAACTTCTGCATCGTTTTCTGCATTATGCTCTACAAAGTTTTCATACT
Source organism: Embiotoca jacksoni (assembly GCF_022577435.1). Classification (NCBI taxonomy): domain Eukaryota; kingdom Metazoa; phylum Chordata; class Actinopteri; family Embiotocidae; genus Embiotoca; species Embiotoca jacksoni. Next base: position 8,326,071 of record NW_027185229.1, on the reverse strand, counting down.
GGTGCATATTGCTCAACATGTACGCCGATACCAGTATATCTTTAATGGGCCAATATCAATTCATAAAATCAGCTAGGCACTGTATCATTCAGGCTCTACTTCACATATATTAATACTAGAAATCCTACGGTTTGCAGGCTTTGCCTGATTTACATCCCAACACTACTACAGTACCATACTCTATAGTTGATGTGCTAAACCAAGCAAAGTCTGTTAAAAATATGGTCCTTTAACTGGCTAATAACTTCTTGCAAACACTAAACTCCTATCTAATGCATCCTAATGGGAGTAGACCTTGGGTTCATTTTGAAAGTATAGGAGTAGCCTGTAAGTAATCAGCATGATTGTTTGTGGTTCGTTAGTTTGATCTCAAAAGTGACAGAGAAAACCCTAATGCAAACAGGGTTTCCAGACTACAATCATGACAAAGACTGAAGCTGTGAGCAAGAGGTGGGGTGAGCCAGGCTAAATGTTCAGTATACTGATGTGGTGAAATTGAAGAATATACACAGCTTTTTAGAGTTTTGTTATTTCTGTTCCAGATATTCTCTTATTTGTATGGAGGACAAAACCTACAGGGAACATGCCATAAAAGCTTGTGCAGTGAGTGCACACAGCTTTTTTTTACAAAAGTAAATCCCCGTGACAAATTACTACTTTTTGTTCAGCCACAAACCCCAAAACATCCCTACTCATCAGTGATAATCCAGTTGTTTTACAGTAATGACACTTTACCAAGCAACTGAGCTCCAATGCAACATAATGCACAGGCTTTGAATGAGACAGAGATAAACACACAAATATATATAATTCTGTTTGCTGCATTGTTTGCAAAGCAGCTTGCCTCAAACTGGTTATTTATTTCTTCTTGAACAATTGTGTTCCCCCCAAGTGTGTGTGTTTGTATGTTTGTTTGTCTACATTATTCATTTGCTGTTAGCATCAGTTGTAGAAAGAAGCAGCATAAGGCAATGTCAAGTAAATTGAGAGTATGGTGCCTGGGTGAGAGAGAGAGACAGGAAAAGAGAGTGAGATCTGTACACACGATGTGATTGTTTGTGCATGGTTTATCAGATTCAGCAGTCCATGGGGAAAATAAACACTGAAAAGAACCCATTGAGTTGGTTTTGTTTGTTTAAGTGAGTCACAAGTGTCTGTGAATGGATAGTTTGTGTTCAGGGTACATTACCTGCAGCAGGTGGTCCCAGTAGCATGGGGAAGCACTCTATGATGGTGACCAGTCCAACAGCGCTGGGGAAGCGTTCATTTCCCATCAGGTCCATGAGGCATTCAAATATCAGGGCGAAAACCATGCCAAACCCCACGCCAAAAAACGCTGCATAGGCCACCAGGAAGGCGTAGCTCTTCATCAGGGGACACAGTAAGTGGCACGTACCGTTGAACACCATGGCAAAGCTGAAGAAGTACTGGATTCTGGGCCTGATCCACTTGCTGTTGGCGACCAGGCCGGTGCCAGGCCGAACAAACATGTCCACAAAGCCCATAATGGAGAGCAGATAGGCTGCTGAGTACTCCTCTACGCCTTGGTTAATTGCATATGCTGAGAGGAACACAATGGGCGCGTAGGCACCAAAGATGAACATCACATTTCCTATGAGGTAAATAATAAAGCCCCTGTTCTTGAAGAAGGACAAATCCAGGAACTTTTTTGCGTTCTTAAAACAGCCTCCTTTTATCTTCATCTTGAGCTCACTTGGCTGTTCCTCTTTTTTCTGTAGTGCACAAGAGGGTGGCTGACGATGTGGGACGACAGGCCTCATCAGGGCCCCAGCAACGCAACAATTGAACATTATACCTCCAAGGATAAGTAGACTTCCTCTCCAGCCAAATTGGCCCAGTAGGTATTGGTTAAGAGGGGCCAGGAAACAGAGAAACACTGGACTGCCAGCCATGGCAAGTCCGTTGGCTAAAGGACGCTTGGCTAAGAAGTATTTACTGATGATGGTCAGAGAGGCATTTAGGTTTAAGGAGAGTCCACAACCTGTATATAGAAAAAACACAGTCACAGTCAAAAATCCTCAGTAAGAAAACCCTACTGAACCTAAACTACAAAGGGTACTCTCAATTAAATTAAGACTGATTCTGCTCAGTGCTCATTAAGGTTCCATCTCATTACAGAATGCTGGAATTATTTCAGAAATAATTTTGCCATTCAAGTAGAAATAAATTAGGGAGCCTAGCTAATACATTCACTCTCTTGCCTTGCTACCCAGAACATTTTTATTTAATAGCACCTTATTTTGAAGAAGATAAAGAGCTACAGCTAGATGGATAGGGTGCTATAGTCTCTCTTTCCAATGTCAATTTATTCTTCTTCACTGGATTCATAAAGCTTAAAGCAACACATTTGTTGTTATTTCTCTTTTTAAAGTATGTCCAAACTGGGCTTAACATATTAAGTTTTATTTTGTTAAAAAGTGCATTTCAGCAATATTTTTCTTCCATAATGAGGAAAAAATAAGCTCATATATAAACATTATTTGTTTGCTATATTCTGACTTTAAAACAACAAAAATTTACAGAGTCACTATAAGTCACTGAATTACTGTAAAGCTGTGTTACCATGACAAGTAACTCCAAGCACTGAAGAAGAAGACGACTCTTTGTTAGACATCTTATCCAAGGGTCTAACATCAGATTTCTTCACAGCTGATGACACCTTTGGCCATCCAAAGTATCAAAAAGTTGTATTTTATTGTATATTTAGCAGACATGTTCTTAAATAGGAAGAGGGATTAAATGTAATTGACTCCATTTAAATTAGCATAGGGTTCAAATGGAAATTAGCCAGCTCTGGCCATAAAGAATTCCCTGTATGCATTCATCCAGCAGCACGGGAATGTCTCAGTAGACGCCAGATTTGAGAACTCTGTATTGTGAAATAGAGAGAGATTTATCTGACACCGATAGGTTTGATTCGGATTTTGTGAACTTGTTCAGCAACTCATTTAATTTAAAGAAGGTTTGTTTAACTCCTTGTTAAAGAAACCGTCACGGCCTCCTTGTCACCAATGATCCCAAAAAATATAAAAATAAGATAGAACTTGGTTGAACACAGCAGCGGGTCAATTTGATCCAAGGACAGCGGGAGGGTTAAAATCCCACTCTATAGTATTAAAATTACATTAACTTCTGAGTTTAGTCAGTTTTCTCCTGATAAATGAATGCTCCACTGTTTTTATTAACATTATATCAGTGTCTTTACGAGCAGAGGAATTGATCAAAATGTGGTGTAAAGTCCACTTTCTGTTTTATCAATGCAGTCAACTTAAGCAACCCAATTGTAGAAGTTGTGGACACAGAAAAACGAAACCAACTTACCCCACTGTTACCTTAAACAAAGATAAATACATTTAATTGATTATTCTGATGCCCCATATACATTGAAATTGCTGTCAGTGTGATATTTGATGCAAGCATCACAGTTCTTGTCCTTTGCAGAGGCCCAAACCAACTAGAAGGACTTGCTGGTGCAGTTAGAAGGACTTGCTGGTGCAGTGACAAGGACATCATCCCTCACCAGCTCCCACCAGCAAAAACTGCCAATCATGTTTCTTGGAACACAGTAGAAAGAAAGAAAATGGAGCTGTATACAAGGATGAGTGATTATTTTCAGCCTGTGGTGCTTTTGTATTAAATGGTTATGTTTCTGCATGTGCAGGTATCTGTGTATGCAAGCATACAGTGGGTACGGAAAGTATTCAGATCCCTTTAAATGTTTCACTCTTTGTTTCATTACAGCCATTTGCTAAAATCAAAAAAGTTCATTTTATTTCTCATTAATGTACACTCAGCACCCCATCTTGACAGAAAAAAACAGAAATGTAGAAATTTGTGCAAATTTATTAAAAAAGAAAAACTGAAATATCACATGGTCATAAGTATTCAGACCCTTTGCTGTGACACTCATATTTAACTCACATGCTGTCCATTTCTTCTGATCCTCCTTGAGATGGTTCTACTCCTTCATTGGAGTCCAGCTGTGTTTAATTAAACTGATTGGACTTGATTAGGAAAGGCACACACCTGTCTATATAAGACCTTACAGCTCACAGTGCATGTCAGAGCAAGTGAGAATCATGAGGTCGAAGGAACTGTCCAAGGAGCTCAGAGACAGAATTGTGGCAAGGCACAGATCTGGCCAAGGTTACAAAATAATTTCTGCAGCACTCAAGGTTCCTAAGAGCACAGTGGCCTCCATAATCCTTAAATGGAAGAAGTTTGGGACGACCAGAACTCTTCCTAGACCTGGCCGTCCAGCCAAACTGAGCAATCGTGGGAGAAGAGCCTTGGTGAGAGAGGTAAAGAAGAACCCAAAGATCACTGTGGCTGAGCTCCAGAGATGCAGTAGGGAGATGGGAGAAAGTTCCACAAAGTCAACTATCACTGCAGCCCTCCACCAGTCGGGGCTTTATGGCAGAGTGGCCCGACGGAAGCCTCTCCTCAGTGCAAGACATATGAAAGCCCACATAGAGTTTGCCAAAAAGCACATGAAGGACTCCCAGACTATGATAAATAAGATTCTCTGGTCTGATGAGACCAAGATTGAACTTTTTGGCGTTAATTCTAAGCGGTATGTGTGGAGAAAACCAGGCACTGCTCATCACCTGCCCAATACAATCCCAACAGTGAAACATGGTGGTAGCAGCATCATGCTATGGGGGTGTTTTTCAACTGCAGGGACATGATGACTGGTTGCAATTGAAGGAAAGATGAATGCGGCCAAGTACAGAGATATCCTGGAAGAAAACCTCTTCCAGAGTGCTCTGGACCTCAGACTGGGCCGAAGGTTCACCTTCCAACAAGACAATGACCCTGAGCACACAGCTAAAATAACAAAGGAGTGGCTTCGGAACAACTCTGTGACCATTCTTGACTGGCCCAGCCAGAGCCCTGACCTAAACCCAATTGAGCATCTCTGGAGAGACCTGAAAATGGCTGTCCACCAACGTTCACCATCCAACCTGATGGAACTGGAGAGGATCTGCAAGGAAGAATGGCAGAGGATCCCCAAATCCAGGTGTGAAAAGCTTGTTGCATCATTCCCAAGAAGACTCATGGCTGTACTAGCTCAAAAGGGTGCTCCTACTCAATACTGAGCAAAGGGTCTGAATACTTATGACCATATTTCAGTTTTTCTTTTTTAATAAATTTGCACAAATTTCTACATTTGTTTTTTTCTGTCAAGATGGGGTGCTGATTAATGAGAAATAAAATGAACTTTTTTGATTTTAGCAAATGGCTGCGATGAAACAAAGAGTGAAAAATTTAAAGGGGTCTGAATACTTTCCGTACCCACTGTATGTCTGCATGGCTGCTAGGTAAAACTGCGTGATGCCTATGTGTCAGTGTGTCAGGGCACAGGGGAGCAGAGCAGGGCCCGCACATGCCCTCGGGCACCACACACAGCCTGGCCACTTGCTGGGCCTATTAATCGTCCACAGGAGCCCTTGGCAGGGTAATGAGCCTCGTAGGGTGGCACAGAGCCCCCCATGTGACGACCATGATTGGAGCCTACAGGAGAGTACAGAGGGCCATGGAAGACCATGCTCTCTGGGATCAGAGACGGCTCTGTCTTAATTACTGTCCTGGTCCTCTTGGTGCTTTAACTACACCCCAGGAGCTTGGGCAGAAGCCCAGGGCCCTGACAAACAGCATGGCAGCCCGGTTAGGAGAAGCAGATCTGAACCAAGAGATTCTGAACGGATTTGAAAGGATGCATCGTCCAACCTCTCAACTCCAGAGAAGCTTAACTAGAGCTGATGGTACTCGTAATCAAAAAGGTAAACAAGTCTGGGGGTCTATATCTGAAAATTGCCTTGGTTTTGGTCTACAGTCAACTCATTGTCTATACATCACCAAAGCCGGACTGCAAGCAATAAAATCTGTCAATATGGCTAAAACTTTTCACTCGGCAGTGTCACAAAAAATATTGTAAAGAAAGGACAATATTTAATAAAAAAATATTTTAAAGTACCATACCTCCAATGATGCCAATGCAAAAGTAGAGATAGATGATGGAGCTCCCAAAAGAAGCGGTAATCATAGAAACCCCACACATCAGGCCACCCGTTATGACTATTGGCCGGCTTCCAAAGCGATTGACTAACACACTGCTCACCGGTCCTGCAAAAAAGATAAGGAAGACGAGGAGTAAGCACTTCATTCTTGTAATATGTTACATCTCAATATTAACAGTTTAAGAAATCAACTTTTACCTACCCCTTATAGGTAAGTTAATAGGTCTAAACCAAGGGCATCACAGCAAGTGATGGAACACCTCCATACTTTTGTATCTACAACTTGGCAACTCATTATACTTTCCCCTGATCATGTAAAATACTACACTCAGTGATCAATCAGGAATTAAACAGCCTTTTATATGCTGTCACTCTTTCCTTCATTCATAACCTTGCCTGAAAGAGTGACATTGCACCACCAGTGCTTCTGCAGCATGCCATGATGAAAACTTCTGCACTCTTATTATATATTATTGCTATAAATACCATCTTCTGGAATGTATATTTATTTTAGTCAAATTATATAGAAAAAAATAAGAAGAGCATAACTTAGACTAATTTCTTTATGCTGCCATGATTATTGAAACCTGAGTGGACGGTGATAACTAAAAGCAGAACTGTGAATAGGTAAGAGGATTAAATGTTCGGCAAACACCTACTTTCTTCAACAGCATGTTAATCATGGCTGATTATTATTTTCTCAGTACGTGAGAAAATATTGATGACAGAAAGTAGCAAATATTTTACTCTTAAATGGAATCTGCGTGTGCAAAAGTGTGATTTTAAATTTCTCCAAAAGGGAATGTTTGTTAAAACCAGTCATGACACATTTTCATAATTATATTCTATGTATCGTTCTCCTTAATTAAATGTTCAAAAGAATGAAGATTGACAGGAAATCAAATTGCAAAAGAATTAGATGGAAAACCAACTGTTAGCAAAGAGTGAATGACTGACTGGTTTTGCACTGAAACTACAGAAATAGATGCCTGCTTTCAGGTTGGGTAGTGTTGCAAGATATTGTTACTGTGTCTTCACGGCTGCTAAAACTGGTCAGACTCTGTGTTTGATGAGTGTTCAGAGTTTCAGTGTAGGACTCTGTGACCGATCGACAGAGCTACAGATCGACGGCTCTGCAAGGATGAATGTATCGTGTTGTTTTGCCTAATTGTCCACAAAAATTCTTTGCTACCTGGAGAGCCAGAGCTGACAGATGTTTAACAAAAGGTGGATTGTGATTAAAAAAAAGTTTCTCAAATGCCAAGATGAGCGGCATATAAACTCACCAAAAAAGTATTTTTACTTTCCCTATTTTCTTGATTAATAAGTTATTTGCGTGGTATAAAGGTCGTTTTGTGGCTTTTTTTATGAAAGTATAAAAGACTATTTTAAGAGTAAATTCATCACACTTGCAATCACAAATCAAATTTATAAGTAAATAAATGTCAACTTCAAATAATATTATGTAGATTTGAAACAAATGATCCTTACAGTTGTGTTGTTTGAGGTAACAGACTTCAGAATTTCGCTTATTGTCTCAAAAGAACGTTTCGTTATTCGTGAATCAGGCCTTTTTGGTTGCAAGTCAAAAACCTTTGTTGTGAGTAGAATTGGACGTAATGGGAGGGACCTACGCTGATGAAGCAGACATGAGTTTTTCCATGGGTAGGTTTAACTTGGATCCACAACACGGCTATGTGCACACAATTTACTCGCTTAGACTGTGAACACTCAACAGGAGAGTACTGTGTGTTGAGCTACATATTGGTTTTAGGTATTGTCTTTGATCCCAACCATGTCCTGAACAGTGAATATACATTTCTATTAAACTGTAGATACAGCGTACCACGATTTAATGAGGTTACACTGAAGCACTCTGTTGTACACTAAAAAATCTTAAAATTAAAAATGGTATTAAAATCAAGAAATATCAAAAAGACTTGAATATTTGTGACTGTTCATTACAATCTTTGTTTCATGTACTATTTGAGTTCATTCTAATACTGCAGTTGAAGCTGCTGTGGTGTGAGAAGAATTTCAGTCTGACAATTAATTACTATCATCATTACCAAAATCTACTAAATTTTTTAATATTCTATACGACATACTATAGTATGAATTTTTTATGAAATTTTGGACTACATAATTTAGTGTGAAATATTTATGTTATTTTGGAGGACATATAAGCCAAATTTGTATGATATTTTGGACGACATGCTATAGTATGACTTTTTGATCATATTTTGGACGACATGCTATAGTATGATTTTTTTTTATCATATTTTGGACGACATGCTATAGTATGATTTTTTTTATCACATTTCAGACGACACGTTATTGTATGACTTTTTTTCATATTTTGGACATGCTGTAGTAATACTTTTTTTCATATTTTAAACGACATGTTATAGTATGACTTTTTTTCATATTTTGGACGACATGTTATAGTATGACTTTTCTTCATATTTTAAATGACATGCTATAGTATGACTTTTTTTCAGTTTTTGGACGACATGCTATGGTATGACATATATATAAAGTATTAGTAAAATCTCTATTCAAGCTTCATGCTAAGCTGTAAAGTGTTGTCCTCAACAACTGTATCTACTGTACATTTTAAATACAAATATCCATCCTGCTGTTTATACAGTTAACCAGGTGCCACCAGGGGTCAAAGATAGATCATCCCTCTCACTGTAGCCGTTTCACAATAGGGCATCTCGCACACTGCCACCATTTCCATTTCCATTATAAGTTTATCATTCAGACTCCTTGAGTCAGAGGTTTTCTGAAAAGGCTGTCATGTTTCTCCCGTGAGGCCCCGGTGTCAGACCCTAGTGTGCTGAACCCTCCTCTGATATATTCCCGCTGTCTCTCTCCTCCACTGGGTGACATTGCTGAAGCCTTACCAAGGACAATATGATAAAGCCCTGTGCCGAAGCCACAGTGGAGGGGAATATTTCACCAGTTAGGCCTCCCAGAGTTGAGTGCAGGTTAGTCACATACCCTGCTGTCCTGTAACCTTGAAAGCCGGCACTGATGAACTCATGTAAAGCCTCCATAAGACTTTTATTTTGTTATATTTTGTGTCATCCTCTGTTGACACACATAGTGTTAAATGGGACACACATAGTGGAACAGGAGTTTAAGGTTGCTCGGACTGCTTTGCCTGTTGTGAAAGCAGCAGTGGGGCATAGCTGCCTGTTGTGTCATTAGACCCAGGTCACATGTTTTTGTTCGGCATCCCCACGACAGCAGATATCTCTCTTCCACTAAACAAACTCACTTTTATCCTACACAAAAAACAATGCAACAAAAAAAAACCAACCGTGAACAGTATGTTGTACTAAAAGACAAAAAGATTTTCAAATTTTATTTTGGTAGATTAAAGGGCTATTGCACTTACTACAACAGAATGAAAATGAGATTATTAGTCTATTAATAATACACTGTGGTTGAATCAACGATATCTGTTTAAATTAGCCCCACTGATGTTATGTAATGTGGATCCCACATTGTCATCACAGATTGGTTGAAGTTACAGGAAACATAAAAGCAGAAACGCCAACAGCAGGACATAAAACAGCTGAGGTTGTGTTATACTGTAAAATATGAACGGGAATCATCACAGACACACAGTTCCTGTTGCAAAGTAATCCACCAGTAATGGTGGTATGAAAGGTGTTATACAAATAAATGTTGCCATTGCTGTTTACTAATGTGTTTTTTACAGATTTTGATTGGTCAACTTTTTTTGTATAGAGCCCTCTGCTATGCTGGCTTAACCAAGCGATCACATTCAAATCATTGAGGAATTTATTCAAGCAGGGCTGTTGTATATGTGAACAACCCCTCAAGGGGTTACGATATTTATGTGGTCACAAGATTATCAACTGAATCTAGTAAATACGGCACACAGCTGTTTTTTTCTCCTACTTTTCTTAAATAATAACTTTTCACTTTTGAAAATAAGCAAAGCATTTTACCCGTTAAGAAGAAACTATTAAATCAAACATATTGGGAATATTGGTTTAAGTGCACAGCACTAAAAAGAAATGACCAACATGTGATAGGCTTAGGAGTACTAAGTACGCACAGCTTGGCTTGGAAAAGATAAAAGCAGAAAAACCACCAGAGGCAGAAGCTGGATGGCAACAACTGTTGTCTCGTCTGACTGCGCTGTCACAGGCCCCAGTGTAGTTGTAGACATTGTAGTGCCGGAGGTGAAGTTACTTGCACTGTACTCTATAAGAACTGCAATGTTGAAGAGGAAAAGCAGCAGTACTAATAAATGACGCTATGTAAACCACATATTAAATTTGAGTCAGGTGATTAACACATGCTGGCAACATTCCTCTTATTAGCCAGCCACTATTTCAGCAGTCACTCACGTGGAGTCACTTTGTCAATTACCTATCTGTCCAAATGAGTCGACAGCACAAGCACAAGTGGTTTCATTTGTAGAGTGCAGATGCTGCAGAGTTAAAGGATTTTTTTTCAATTGCTGTAAACCTTAGATTTGCTCCCCTAATTTTGGCCATAACACTGATTAATGCATGAGTACAAATACATACCACAGAGTCTGCTGGTTGTTAGGTATTCTTTGTGCTCTTTTTGGGGCGTGCAGGCACAACTTTTAACACAAGATGTGAGACAATTTAAAGAGTGTTTGATCAGCAGACCATTATCAGTGCTAGTTCTTGGGGGTGTGCTTGGTGTCTCAGTGCCCAGAGGGAACAAAATATAATATGATACAAAAGATCAAGAGAAAAAGAAAAACAACTCAACCTGGTTAACCTGCAGGCTATTATTTCCCAGCCAATACAAGTGTATTCTGTAGTACTATAAAGACGACTGACTTTGAGGTGCTGACTTCAGAACTTGGGACGGCCCAAAGGTATGAGGCCAAACTACACTGAATACCAAGTAGCTCTGCTGCAACTCTGGATTTAAAGTAATTGCAACCAGGTGGTTTATTGATGTAGAATATCTGCTGCTATTATTTTATTACATGAATTATTTTATCAGTGTATGTCAGCTGGTCATAAATAACAAGAATATACAGCACAGCAGTGCTAAATATATGGTTTAGACTGCTTAGATACACTGGTACTCTTACACAGTAGAGCCATCAGAAGAACTGCTTTTAACAATAAATGTCCCGTTTTGAAAAAAATAACTTTCATTTCAGCAATTTGCAAATATGGAATGTAGATATCCATTATTTTGTTTAATTAAATTCAAACCAATGAAATTTTGACAAACACTCAACTACTGAAATCAGTCTCCTGATAGCTGTGCTACACCAGCAGCAAGAACAACTTAAAAGGCAAGTTCACCTGCTTCTAATTTCATAATGCATCTGATCTGGGAAAGATATGACAATGACAATCTGTTTACAGGGAGAGCTACTGATCATAGGGATTAGTTTTGCATATGGACAAACCAACTGATTGAATCAACTCACCGCCTGCATACATGGCAGCTAGCATTATGGAGGAAATCCATGCAATTTCACTGAAGCTGGCCCCCAAGTCCTCTTGGATCTCCTTGAAGAAAATGGAAAGGGCTTTTGGTGTGGAGTAGGCAAATCCAATGGAAATATGGGCCCCGAATACGACCATCCAGCCCCAACCCCCATCCAGCGGCTTGTAGCCCAACACATCTGCTGGAGCTGAGGACATCTTCCTGTCCAGAGAGTTAAACATTTGTGACACTTAGTTATCTAAACAACAGAATATTGTAACAAAAAAACGCTAAAAATTCTAAATAAAAGACATCCCAAAATCTTTGGCAGATACAGGGACTGACACTAAGTGACAACTAAATTAAAGATTGTACTGCTTTCTAATGCTGTGACAGGTTTGTTCACACACAACATGTCTGTAAACATAAATGGGAAGGGAATCACTAACCAAGGAATATGTTCACAATGAGAGATGAGAAACCCAAAAGCTGCTTTTCATCACTGAATCAATCAGTAATATTGCTGGTAAACATCAAATAGCTGGTCATCATCAAATAGCTGGTCATAATTGACTCAATGATCCCTTAAATAATGGGTATTTTTACCTTTTTTTTTTTTTTTTACATACCTTAAAATAGCATATTGCTCTTCAAGAATTTCTTCATACAGTTGGACAGTTTTGTTACTTTTCTCAGTATTAATCCGTTTGGGAGTCTTGGAGAGGTGAAGTTGGGGGAGATTTTTGACATTCTACATTTGTGAGTGAAGAATTTGCCATAGAGAATGAACACGTTTATAATGAACTCCAAATTATGATTTTCATGTCCAAAATATGTGATAATATTTTTACATACTTGGTTGTTTGTTGTCAGCCAGGCAGATGGCATCAGTTACTACATCATGTATTCACAAGTACAACTACGACAGATCAGACCAGCGAGGCCGCTGCTTGACTACAAATGTTTGCATTGGCCTAAAATCGAACGACAGCTTTACAGCCGTGATGCAATTGTAACATAACGGGGAAACGTTTTCAGTCTTGATTTCACTCTTCCGCGCGGAGTCTGACGGAAGAAACGACCCACGTGGAGCACGATCGAAACTAATGTAACTGCTAATGAAACAAAGTAACTGCAACCCTGCAGCCTTGGAGCATCGAAGACAGCGAGGCTCGAGTACGTATTTAAGAAAATCGGAGTACTTTACCTCTCATTTAGCGTCTCCGCGGCCCGTTTTGTCTGGACCAAGTTTCCGAGTCGAGTTTTCTGCTGCCTGCGTCTTTGTTTGACGTGTAGTCACGTGTCACACATGGCCTGCGGGTTTAACCGAGTTTACACCAGTTTTAGATCACTAGTAACACAGCGGTCTCTGCATGTTTTGCAGGTCACACTGCTGACTACAGTGTGACAGATAGTAAATATTGGCCAGATGAAGTCACTTGAACTGGGACTGCTGATGTATCACAGAGAATAATCCCATGTTAAAAAAAAAAAAATAATGAAAGAAATGACCAACAAATGTTCCCTTTTAATAGTTTTATTTTCAAATTATGTGCAATGTGAATTTCACAGTTGAGCTCAACAACCACTATAACCCGAAACCCAAAACAGACAAACCAGCAAAGTAAATGTGAGGAAAGAAAGAAATGCATAAAGGGACACAATGGAATAGCACCCATAAGCGAGGCATGTAGATGACCAGAATGGGCTTTGCTCAGCAGCACAGGGCCACCAACTCTCTAGCAGAGGAGGCAGGTTTTTTTTTCTTCTTTCTAGCTTGTTGAATTACATGACTGGTGTTTGAAATATGACGTAACAAAGTTGTTACTTGATCTGTAATGCTTTAGTTTCAGTGAGATGTTACAAAGAAATACTACTGTCCTACAGGGAAAAATACAACTCAAAATATATCACTCGTGCAGGTAATCATTTTTTTCTCAACAGAGCAGGATTACTCTACCAAAACTAAATAGATAATTACATAAAGGGGGAAAACAGCCACTGGAGACAACAAAAAGAAATCACATCTATTTTTTTTCAAGTTACAAAAGAAACTGAAGTTTAGAAAAACTGTGCAAGTACAGCAAACCTATAGTACAGTATATTACACATAACAAAAACATTTTAAATACAGTACTGTGTATCAGTAGAAATCCTGAGAGTTCTCCGTTCCTGGTTCTCAAATGGCCGTCTGTGGACTTGTGGATGAAGTTCAGACCCTCTCTTACCCTTGATGAGGGCTTTTGGGGGCATTGTTCAAGCCATGTCAACAAAAAGAAGAAAAAAAACAAGAGCTTAAAGTCAGTCAAGAGTGGATCTTCTCTTGGAGAAGTAAATTATATCCTCAGGTCCTTTTTGAATGTGACTCTTGTGGTGTTAATTTCCATGTAAATCTCCTCAATGATTGCTATATGGTTACTATAACCTTAATAGAGGGGCACTGTTTGTGAAGATAAAATACAAGAGAAATGTGTAGTGCAAAGATGACACAGGAACCTGCGTGAGGAAACTGACGGCACTGTAAATGTCACATGTTGACAAGAAGCGCCACTCAGCGGTGGTATTCTTCTATACAAGATTGTCAAAAAAACAAAACAAATAAATCAGGAAAAAAAAAAAAAAAAAAAGATGAAGCAGCACCAACAGTTTGTGTCCTCTGTATGTGATGGCGGGTAAAGACGGATTCATGGCTGTTCGTTGAATTAGCACACAACCCGAACCGCTCTCGCTTGCTCGAGACGGTGCTTCGTAAAGTTTGCAGTCAAGGACCGCTGAAGTGGAGAGTGACTCAGTGCAACGCTGAGTAAGACTTTTCAGATATTCTTCATCAGGAGGAACAGTTTTGGTTTTTCCGCCCCCGATACTCCTTTTCTAGCCACAGGCACATTGGCATTGCAAATGTTTTGCACTAAATCACGCGTCACTTCAAGCCTGCACCCATGCAACACAAAACAATCATTATTGGTACTACTGTGATTTTCACTAGCAGAGACAAGCACATGAAACCATTAATGCACTTTTACTAAGGTAATACAACATAATATAGCCTAATCACAGTTCCATGATTTATTGCTACCACAAAAGTCGTTTCAAAGTCCACAACAACTATAACAAGACCTCAAATGCTTTTTGGGCATTTAAGAAGGAGGTTCTTTCACAACCTTTATTCAAATGATTATAATCTGATGTCAAAAACAACTTCAGAGCTCAATGCTGAGCAGTTTTTCACAGAGTTGCTTCAACAACACAATAGCCTGAACTGTCCCTTTTCTCCTAATCCAATATCTCTAAAGTTTCTGAGGTAAACCTGTTAGTTGGTCTGAACTTGCCACTTAGTGTTGCCACAAATTTGACTCCGTCCTTATTTCTCCAATGTGGAGAATGAATATTCAAACCTTTCACTTACATGAATCTTTGCATGTGACACAAAGTGGATGTCAACTCAAGCAGGTGAGAGCCCCCGTTCGAATGGAATCTGAAACTAAACCTACAAAGCGATCTGAAGCCACACACAGAGTATGTTTGGACACACTGACGCTTGTGAAGGAAGAGAGGGCCGTAAGAATATCACGTAAGCTTCAACCTTCGAAAATGCTAAATCACAAGCACTCTTCAAAGTAAAAGTTGTCTCTATAAAACAAGCTGAAGAAAGGCATTTACACAGAATGGAAAAAAAAAAATACTCACACAAACCGCAGAGCCAACAACCTACTAATGAGCTAAGGTACTCATCTTACCCGTATGAATATATATATAGTTTATATGGTTAATTTTTATGTATATTTATAGATAGACATTTTTACTTTATGCTGATAGACAGCTTTCATATCTCCAGAGGGCACTCTTACCGAGCCGACTCCCTCATTTGCATGCTTAACAATTGTAAAACTCAATACCCATTTATGTATCTGAAACAAAAGTAGAAATGGCTCAACAACAAGCAAAAAAAATAGGATAATTGCACTTATGATTCATTGTATGGTTTTGTTAAACAAGCCTCAGTGTGGGTAGTTGGTGCCAACTGGAAAAAAAAAAATACTGCAACTTTTAAAAGCACCCCCATTTTGATCATGTTAAACCAAAGTGTGAACGACTTAAGACTCAACCAAAAAAAATGGTCCGTGTGGTGCAAACCCAAAGTAACACCAGGCACAGGGAAGGCAGGACCACACTACTCCCTCTACCTCATTGATTGGGTTCACAAAAATCAGCTACCTCAAAGCACTTTCTGTAGACATTGTGGGTAAAGTTTGGCCACCACACATTCAAAATGGCGACCCAAATCCCAGAGGCGATCGGGCGTCTCATAGACTTTGGTCCACGTGTCTGCCTCATCGTCGTACTGGTAAAGGGAGTTCTTGCGGCTGGTGCGAAACACATGCTCCTCCACCATTACCTGTGTGGCCCGTACAAACAGGTGTAGCTTGCCTTGCAGCAGCATGGCCTTGATGTACGGGCTAGTGGCTTGGTCAAAGGGCAGATCCTTTTTGCGGCTCCATGTGTTCTTCTCGATGTCGTAGACCTCTACAGTGAAGGTGCGCTGGTGGTTCTTGCAGATGCCGGCAATGTAGTAGATGCAGTTCTTATACAAGGCAGCCAGACCCTGACTCCGAGGGACACACATTGGGGCCAGATGACTCCAATAGTCTTTACGGGGATCAAAGCAGAAGAAATATTCACCTGTGGAAATAAAGAAAGAAAGAAAGAAAAAGTCATTTAAAAACTAATATCAGCTGCTTTAACATAGTTTCTCATATATGTTTGTCACATGTTCATATTTTTAGATCATTTTGAATCATTGTTTCTCTTCAGCGCCATAAACTCACCTTGGAGGACATAGATGCGGTCTCTGTACTCCACAGCACTGTGAAACTCCATGGCCACTGGCATAGGACTGACTGCTGTCCAACAGTTGTCCCTAGCATCATAGCACTCCACTGATTTTAATGCGTTTCGCCCATCGCCTTCGTAAACGCGGCCTCCCAGTGCATAAAGCTTCCCACAGCAGTGCACAAGCCTGCAGCCGATCCGTGCTCTCAGCAGAGGTGCACGTGTAAGCCATCTGTTACCTGCGTGTTCGTACTGCCAGAAGTCACTCTCCGCTCGATGGTCTATAGACACCTCACTGTTGCTCGGTCGGTAACCACCGGCAATGTAGATATCGTTCTCTGAGGACACCAGGATACCAACTTCCCGGAGATCATTAGGTGGTTTGCAGAGCTTGAACACCCTTCCTGTGGCTGTGTCCAGGCAAGGCACCGTCTGCTTCTTACCTGAGTGTTTATGAGCAGCATCAAAGCAGATGACCATCTCAGAAGCAGTCATACCCAGGCGCTGTGGGCAACCATTCATGCCAGTGAGGCGAGCTTTGACCTCAGCAGGGTCTTTTGACAGGGACAGGGCACAAGCAAAAGGGGCAGGTATCCCAGTGAAAAAGGCCTCATCCAGCAAAGGCAGACGGATGCATTGGGAGAAAACCTCAGCTAGGTGGGCTTCACGGCTGGGCCCATCATGCTCCAGCCAGCGGACAATGCTCTCATAGACGTGCTCTTCCTTCTCCACGTTGAGGTCATCACTGTTCAGGATGCTGACCAGCTGCTCCTTGGTCATGTGGAGGAACTCTTGCTCCCGTGATACACACAAGAACTGCAACAAAAAAATAAAATGTTTGAGCTTTTAGCAGTTCAACAGACTGACCGGACCAGAATAAAGCAACATCTAAAAATAGTGGCATGAACTGGCAGCAGCTATTTTCATTAAGTCACACTGCAAATGACTTAAGAATCAAACAAATGCTCATATTCAACTGACCTTCTTCCGGATGTAATCTTGTGAGCGTTCCCTCAGTTCCTGGTGCCCATATGCATCAGCAAACATATAGACCCCGATACAGTTCTGAGGGTCAAGCCGGCTGATCATGAATTGGGCACACTGATCCTGCAGAGCAGGAATCTGGAAAATGCTGGCTGCAGTGAACAGGGCCTGGACATTGGACTCGGAGAGCGTGACCCTGGATGTGTAGGCATAGTCTAGGACGAGGTGCATGGATTCAGATTCAACCCCGACAATTTTGACCTCACGCTGACTGCTCTCTGTAAGGCCACTGGTGAACATGGACCTGGTGGTGAAGGTGAGAAAAGATAAACACCATCATGATATTAATCCATTCTCAGGCTAAAATTTGACAAGAAAGTTTGATATGAATATCATAACATTCATCAGTTAACCCATAACTTTCTTGTGTCAAAATGCGCTATTGAAATAATCTTCCACATCCCAGCTCCTAACTCCATCTTTTCCAGCTCGGGGTGCTGACATCACCTATGTGCATGGCTTTAATGTCACACACCTCCAGTAAACTGTCAACGTTTTTGATAATCGTTAAGAGCGCTGCTGGTGGCCCTTCAGACAATGTAAAGGATGATAATAATAATACCAAATATAATAATAATACCAAATAATGTTTAATAAGAAAAATGAAATACCTTAAACAGTGGCACCATCACACTGTGATAATTTCCGAGACAGTTATCATACTGTGAAAAACTCACTGTTGTAACTCGAGTAAGAAAACATAAATTTGTGCAAATTCAACATTTTATACCTAAAATAGGGGCTGATTGCTGCCAGAACATTTCGGTGGCATGAGAAAGTCTTGCCATGGTCCACTTCTACAACGATGTCTGTGAGCTGTGCTTCATCATACAAGGCCTTGAGCTGCTGAAGGATGTTACAGGCATGAACAGCATCTACCCCGTTGTAGTTGGTGGTTGGCGGTGTCCCATTCAGTACTTGTAACAGCTTCCCTACCTCTGGACAACACAGTGCAAAGAGAGAGAAAAACATTACATCACCATTGCATGTTTAGAAGTGGTGTAGGCACTATTAAACACACTGAAACAGTTGATCAGACTACTTAAAATACAAATTGGTAAATAGTAATTCATGTTAGGGTTATGAGATGCTTGATCTTGCAACTCTTACATAAATGCAGAATGTTATGAGAACAAAAGAATAGGCTTAGATTGATAATAAAAAAAAAATCCAATTCGTTGTTATTGGGTAAAAAGAACACCAGATGGAAAGTAGTTTACTACTTAAACTACAGACAATAGTGATTATAAATATGTATCAAACTAAATATGTTTTACTTTTGATTCAGAGAGCAATAGAGATAGACGGGGAATATGGGGAAGGAAAGCAGGGGAAAGACACATGATAGGTCCAGCCGGGGACTCAGCTGCTCGTGGCGTACATTCCTCGTATGTATGGAATACATTTTAGATATTACTACACAGTGAGTAAATACTGCAAATTGCAGAGTGAGTTTGAGTGATAAAGAGTGTTTAGTCTGGTCTCAAAATAGACATTACGACATCAAAGCATATTTAGCGATGACAACTTCAAGTGAGTATAAGGTCATTGGTCCAGCTACAAAAATGACTGACAACTACAAAACTCCTCTTTTTGTTATTTGTTTCTACACATGCTTGTTTCCAACATTGGACCGAAGTTGTTCACTTTCTAATATATATATACATATATATATATATATATATATATATATCCAAGATGTATGGATAATATATGGTCCCACAAACACGTGAATATTCAACTGTAGTTGCACCTTCAAAAGAAATGCAGGTTTCTTATCACAAGTTTCTTGTGACAAGTTACACAAGTGGGACCCCAACTTTATATCGCCTGTCATACTTCATTGTAGACTTCTTTTCTTTTTTTTTTTTTTCTCAGCTGCCACGGCGGAAAAAAAAAAAAAAAAAAAAAAAAAACTTTTCCCGACAAATCCGTCGTGCTGAGCGACGCGAAACTCACTGACAGGACAAAGACTCGGTGGACAGAAAACTGTCTCGCCAGGCGGTAGCTCGCTGGCTAACCTCTCACACCGCAGCCCGGGTGCCCGGCAGGAAACTGTCCCGACCGGCCGGTCGGATCGGAAACAAGCTCGGACAGTTGAACCTGCTTCGCGGTCGGTTGTTCAAAGGTTTGTTTACCACCGCAACGCACGCGGTTGCGTTAGCTTGTTGACGTGCCCGCGAGCTTAACTTTTAGCGGACAGCTAGCACCGAGCTAACGTTAGCGACGTCTCTGTGACACATTGCGAGATATAAAGAGGCGACGTGAACCTCAAAAGGTTCCCAGCGGCGACATCCGCGTCTTATACGGGCACAGCAGCAACACGTGCGACGTGTCGTCCGTGAGTTTCGGTGGCGGTGTCCGTCACCGCGACTCGTCAAACCTTCCCGTCTCTTCTCGTAAACAAGTGTTGACACAATCAGCTGTGGGTCGTTAGCTAACCGGCCGAAAGTTAGCCAGACGGCTAACGGCAGCTAACGACAGCCAACAGTTTGGAGGAGTCGTTTGTTGCTCGACTCTTCCGACGAGAAAGCGACATGTCACGACTTCTTCAATTAGTCGGTAAGGCGAACACTCGGTCGACATTTAAGCGCGCGAATTATAACTTTAAAAGGCATTGCTGAAGTCTGATGAGTACACGAAACAATGAAGATTTTTTTTTTTTTTTTTTGCTAACCTCCACTGGCAGCCATTCTCTCCAGTCTGTTTCGGAGCAGACCGAGAAACGTCAGTGAGCGCTGCGGAGCCCCGGAAACAAGAAGCAGCCAATCGGAAGAGGAGCGCGGCACCTCGCAGCCAATCAGATTCCCTTCATCTGAAATAGGGGGAAAAAAAAAAAAAAAAGTTCGTGCTGTCTGGCTAAATTATGCACATTAACTGAATTACACTCAACACCATCGACCAAAAAAAAAGTTAAAGCAGCAGCATGTGAACAGGTGGATGCAGCGTGGTCCGAGGAGAAGAGGAAACCTTGTCAAGCAGTGACTGAAGTGTTTGGTAGCACAAACATATTGGATCACAAGTAAACACAAAATGCAGTTTTTAAATGAAGTTCTTTATTATTAAAGGGAGAGGGGGAAAAAAATCCAAACCCACATGGCCATGTGTGAAAAGTGTTTGCCCCCTAAACCTAATAACTGGTTGGACCACCCTTAGCAGCAACAACTGCAATCAAGTGTTTGCGATAACTTGCAATGAGTCTTTTACAGCTGTGGAAGAATGTTGGCCCACTCATCTTTGCAAAGTTGTTGTAATTCAGCCACATTGGAGGGTTTTCCAGCACGAACCACCTTTTTAAGGTCATGCCACAGCATCTCAATAGGATTCAGGTCAGGACTTTGACTAGGCCACTCCAAAGTCTTCATTTTGTTTTTCTTCAGCCATTCAGAGGTGGACTTGCTGGTGTGTTTTGGATCATTGTCCTGCTGCAGAACCCAAGTTCGCTTCAGCTTGAGGTCACGAACAGATGGCCGGACATTCTCCTTCAGGATTCTTTGGTAGACAGTAGAATTCATGGTTCCATTTATCACAGCAAGTCTTCCAGGTCCTGAAGCAGCAAAACAGCCCCAGACCATCACACTACCACCACCATATTTTACTGTTGGTATGATGTTCTTTTTCTGAAATCCGGTGTTACTTTTACGCCAGATGTAACGGGACACACACCTTCCAAAAAGTTCAACTTTTGTCTCGTCAGTCCACAGAGTATTTTCCCAAAAGTCTTGGGGATCATCAATATGTTTTCTGGCAAAAATGAGACGAGCCTTAATGTTCTTTTTGCTCAGCGGTGGTTTTGGTCTTGGAACTCTGGCAATAATCAGGCCTGGGTGAGAAATTGAATTCAGGTGTGATAAACCACAGTTAAGTTATGTTTTGTATGTTTTAACAGGAGGGGGCAAACACTTTTTCACACAGGGCCATGTGGGTTTGGATTTTTTTTCTTCTCCCTTAATAATAAAAACCTTCATTTAAAAACTGCATTTTGTGTTTATTTGTGTTATCTTTGACTAATATTTAAATTTGTTTGATGATCTGAAACATTTAAGTGACAGACATGCAAAAAAAATTGGAAATCAGGAAGGGGGCAAACACTTTTTCACACCACTGTATATTGTTGGAAAAATTACTCAGAGGCTTGGTTCAAAATCAAACATAGGACATTTATTCTTGCAAGAAGGAGCAAATACATGCACCCTCAAAGAGAGGTGTCCAGCATTGTTCCCAGATCTCCTCCATAGGGCAGCTTTTATACAGTGTGACAAACAGTTGACAGTCACCCCCATTCCCGTTGTATCTGCTTTCGTATGGTAGTACTGAGTTGGTTGTAGGTCACAAGATAAGGACACAGGGGAATCGTCAATTAGATGTGGAAAGTAAAACAATAAAGGAATCACTTGCAAATAAGAGAGAAAACCAAAAGAGACTTTTCGGAACCTGCTTGACAAGAGACTTTCCGGAGCCACAATGCAAATAAGAGGAAGAGACAAATCTTTTTTCCATCATATATGTATGTGCTTTTTTTGTACACAGTGTCTGTTCATTTGGTCTTTAGGACTGAAAATGAAGCCATTTCCACTTTATCTGAAAAGTATATTTGAAGGTTAAAACAATAGTTTCTTGGGATGGTGGAATGAAAATAGAAAACACATTGTTTGCAACTAATACCCTTAAAAATACTATCCTGATTTACTAGTACAGTTTGTAAATCTGGAAATCACTTGCAGGGATTCACATACTAAAAACACGTTTGTTTGTTTTTTTTATCAACCTTTCCTTTATTTTGAATTGCATAAAGAGGATGTAGGGTCTTATAACAGAAAGTTTTAGCTCAGGACATGCTTCACATTCTTGACAGCCATATGGTGGAACATATTAAAGACCATAATCAAGAAGTTGTGAATTGTGACCCCACAAGCATGCCAAGTAATTAAGGCAGCAGTAGGGGCACATTTTCTCCCAAAGGTACTTGCCGTTACATATTTGAAGCAACATGTTTTGAAGGAGACAGCTGTTCCTAGATTCATGTGATGAAGCTCATGTTTAAAAGTCTAATATTAACCTATAAAATTGATTGTATTACAAGAGTCAGTCTCTATGTGCATAGAAATAATGTCACATTGTCCTCAATTATAGGGTGTTTTCCAGTATTACAAAACCTCATGGGAAGAAGTCTTAGGTCATTGGTGAAACCTTGACAAATTATTTGGGTTGCAATTCTGAGGGATATATTTGCCACAGAGGCAAAACAATGGGCACTAAACTGCCACAGCTACAACTCTAAAAACCCATTTCTCCTCATGGGGAAATGCTTTAGTTAGCAGACACAGGACAATATTCTACAGAAGCTTATGTTGAGAAAATCTATTAATAGATGAATTAAGGCAAATATCCTAAGTTACATTTGCAATCTAATAAAATAATGTGATTTGGCGCGATATAAATAAAATTGATTTGAATTCAATTGAATTAATCATATAATCAGGGACCATAGGGTCTATGTTTCTATGATAAGACACATTTACAGTCAAACTTTCTTACAATATGAGTGAGATTTTATCCACAAAATGATAATACCCAAATCCGTCTGTGCCCTAGAATCATTTACAAACTGTAACTTCTCTCCAAGGAAAAGGAGTTTCTATGGACTCATATGACACCAACAACACACTCCTCTCAGCGTCTCTCTCATATTGTGATATACACTTACATTTTTCAGGTATTTTTTTGTTTTCTAAAACTAGCATTAGGTTTTATAGTGGAGTGAGTTGCAAAAATGATCTTGTAATGCAATATTGGAGTTATCTTTATATGGTATTTACTTTCTCTACATCTGTGATTTCTGCTCCCTCTTTATTTGGTGAAGTTCCATGTCTGCCAGATTTAATGCCAACACCTTAGTTAGAGGGTGCAGAATTGTTTTCCTTTCAGTAGAACTCTCAAATCCAACCAAAATGTTCTGCTCTTGAACAGAACTTAAATGTCTCACCTTTGTTTTGGCATTTGAACTACGCATAGTAGAAAACTGACATTGAGGCTGGTATTTGTTATATTGGAAAACATACAACAGCAGTTACTTGAGCCGTAGAAACTTGCAAAATACACAGATGCATGGAAAAAATGTTTGTACAATTGATATACAGTATTACTGCAAATTTAACCAATAACTGTTGAATGTTAAGGTTACGCTAGTGTTTTCTCATTAAAAATAAAAAAAAATGTAAATGATGCAAAATTGTACATAAACTAAGCTAAGTGAAATATGATGCAGTGTCCTCAATTGTTTGATAACCCAAGTTAGACACTTTATCAAGTTTTGCTGTGACCTTTCAGTGAAGCAACATACAGTATTCAGTGGTTAAAACTCTTTCTGAATTCATCCTGGAGATCATGAGAATTAAGAGTTCAAATGGTGCCATTGGACATATGTTCTCATATCTAGAAAGTAATCCAGCGCAACTATTTTAGGCAGTAACCGCTGACAGCATAATGAGACAAAAGGCATTGGCAGTTATAAAAGGGTACGGTCATATTGGTATGACAATTTGGCCACCAGACTGTCTAAAAAATATTTCAACTAGAGTTACTGCCTTGCTGTTGTATGCCTCCGCCAATAGCTCAAGTTGTGGTTTCATCCATATCTCTACAAACTTATATAAAATACGTGAAGAAGACTGTGAAGGAATCCTTAATGTGTTCACATGTTTGTCTAAAAAACTGACTGACAGTAGACAATGCTGCAACTAGATGTTGCTGCAAAGAAGCTACAAATTGCAAAATGTAAATCCTCCACAAAAATCACCAACCCAACAGCACAGCAGATCTATACAATCCCCACAAATTTAAGGTTGACACCCAAAACTAGTGTCACCAATTCAGTAGCTGATCAAATGTCAAATAGGGTCTCGATCTCCCGTTAGTGAGTTGTGCAATGAATACTGACCAGAAAAGAGTTTCTGCAGAACATTTTGATATCACGGTGAAGTTCACCGTTGACCTTCTCGATATAAAATATCATCACTTCACCATTTTATCCTTCTAGATATTTGTGTGAAATGTTGTCATAATTAGTATATGAATTATTAAGTTATCCTACAACTACCTCTGACCTTCTACATAGAAGTAATTGAGTCCAAGTAGCTAAATTTGAAGAACGTTCCTCAAAAAGGAGCTCTATGGGAAGCTGCTGTTTATTAGTAGACTGCCTACAATATCTTTGATTTTGTATGGAATCACAGATGGAATAAAAATTCTACAATACAGAAAAACAAGTTAATTAACTCCAATGGTTTAGCCCTAGAAACCTAAATGTATGTTACTAAGTGAGTGAGTGAGTGAGTGAGTCAGTGAGTGATGTTTCACCATTGGTTGTTAAAATTCAGCGTGGATGAGTTTTCAAATTAAAAGCACTTATTTCAAATTAAAAGCCCTCCAGCATGTCATACAGTCCAGCCTTATAATACATATTTTAGCCTTGTTTTCTAACCTTTGGGTCACGTGCACATTGACTTGGTCAGATAATACCAAGCACAACTCTTTTTAGCATAGTGTGTAAATGTTATCACTTGAACAGTTCAGCGCTGCATATACACTACAGGCCAATAAAATATATTTCTCACTTAAAGTGTGGTGCTTTGTTCTGCAAACAGATACAAAAACATGTCCTCATCAAATACATTTTTAGAAGACTGTAGCCTTGTTTATACTTTGACTTGACTCGTTAAAGCTGTGAATTAAAATGCAACTGCAAAATGTCTCATTAAACTGGTTTTCATTATGCCCCAGGGAGATAAAAATCTAGAAATTTGAATACAATTTTGGAACACTCATGATTTCACTTGCACGTTTTCTTATCTTTATGCAACATATCAAATGTCTTTTATCACAGCTAAGACTTTAAATATTAGACCATGAATTTTAGGTCAGACAGGATTATGTTGGCTTGAACTGGGAAAATACTGTGTTTCATAGTAATAGAGTGGAAAAACAAGTTTTTATCCAGTCCGGCATTTATTATTCGAAATTCTAAAATGCAGTTACAGAAAAAACTCAGACTTTTTCTCCATGTATTTTTTTTTTTTTTTTTTTTTTTTTTTATGCATTCATGTATATATTTTTTGTGCGCTTGTCTTTATGGACATTTTAGGGCTTCATTAACTCAAACACTATAAAACTGTAATTATAGCTTATGTCACCCCCCCCCTACCCCCTTCCCCTCCAACCCCCAAAAGAAAATCCCAATTTCTCTGCAAATGCCATCCGTGACAAATACTGTACAGTACGACATCCTGACCGCCACCCTCTTTTCACTTTCCACAGCTATTTGATTAGATAAATGCAGCTTGATAATGTTGAAAATGTGAAAAGCATTTAACCTTTCAAATCTGCATAAATTAATAATGTCAGCCAATCTATGGCCATTTAATTTCCAAAATATACATATTTAATGATTTATGACAAATATTTTTTTTTAAACATAAACAAGCAAGCCTTATCAAATCATTCCATCTAATGATACAATTTAAGATTAAATATTAATAGTTGCAAAGGGAAACATACAATTTGTATTAACAAATCAAGTCAAACTTGAATATTTCATTGAAATCCTCTATTATTATGTTGATTGCATATTTCAGGCTCTTCACACGCTGTCAACACTAATGAGGCAATGACCTTGGTGGTGATGGCAGTTGATAATTCACTGCAATTTGTGCTCTCTATCTGAGCTGAGTTGGGACTTTGCTGCAGTCATTTGACATTCATGTGGCAGCACCTGCAACCTCACGCTGTCAGGAGAAATAGACTAATTGCTGTTTATTGAACATTGTGATTGCCATGTAATCCCTAAGTATTAATGCACATGTCATTTACTCAACTATTGCTTTTAATCATTTATCAGTTAATTTGTAGAAGAATTACACAAGCCTGTCCGATAAATTAAACACAAATTGCATCTGCGGAAAATCCAAAGCATTAACCTCCTACCTGTAAGTGATACTGCAAACTCTTTCAGGTCTCAGTTCTTCACCTTCAAACCAAAACATTATTCTTTTTTTTTAAATCCCATTACTTTCACTCCTCATGCACCTTCATCAAAACTTCACTCAGGACTTGCACATAAATTGATTTGTCACTTTTAGTTCTTTTAAAAAAAAAAAAAAAAACATTTCAACTTCTTTCAAAAGTTCAATTTCAAACCTTTTATTTGCATAATGTCAGCAGTGGGAACACTAACGCCTTCTCTAGTTTTCCAGATACAGATAATGTTTTGTAGAGTGCAGTTCATGATTGTTTGGACTGTGGTACATTGTGCTGGCTCTGTACCTATTTAAAATTAAACAAGGGTAAGGAGCTGTTTCTTAAAGTTAAACTGAGGAGGTTTTCATCTGGACTGGGTGAAATGTATGATTATCTGTGCTATTCAAGCATTTAGGGAGCTGTACTGTGTATGAATAAATACTTTTAAATTATTGTTCTATGTTTGTATTTCTCTGCCACCAGTCAAGTTGTAGTTTACAATCATGTCTTTAATATTGTTTTTAAATAAAGCAGATCGACAGCAGACAAAGCTTCAACTATAGATGTTGCTGCAAAGAAGCTACAAATTCTCAAAAATGTTATGCTTTACATACATCTATAACATCATAGAAGGTGTACACAAACACTACAGTTTAAAGATGGGCACTGAATGATGAATTCAGTATCTGACCAAATGTGAAATATGGCCACAATCATCCCTTCTGTTCCTGAGTTATGGACAGAAAGTGTTTTGTAGATAATTTTGATATCACAGTGATAATGAATGTCACTATTTCATTATTTCATCCAATTAGACATGTGTGAAATTCTGTCATAACTAGCACATCAATTCTTAAGTTATAGTCACAGATGTGTTTTGTAAAGTGAGAGCGACCTTTGACTTGGACTGTCATCTGAACAAGCAGAATGCCAGCACCTCATACATTGTCTCATTTCAATTTCAAACTAAAGGCACACAAAGGAAATAAAGAGACATTTTTCACTGTCCACGGTCCTGTGGTTCAATTATGGCAACACAGAACAAGCAGCAACAAATCACCCATTACCATTAGGGTTTGATGATATAAACAATGTTGTTGATGTTAGTGTGTTAATGGATTCATATTTTCTAGAAAGAAAGTTCTACACAAATAATTTGACATCCATTTTCTGCATGCAGCACAAGACCTGAAGGTAGCACTTTTACTGCAGTGCCATCATCAGTGCTGTGCAGGCTGGAAATGCACTCAAACTCTGTGTAACACTGTAAAATGACAGAAGAAGAGACAAATAGAAGTACAACTACAATCTTTGCAATCGATTGCACTTTTTTTTTTTCCAATTTCTTCCCATTCAGCCACAGTGTGGCCTGTGAAATTGGCCCTAGCTACTGTTGAATCAGAGGAAAAGGCTTCCTGGGGTCGCTGATATTTGATGATAGCTCTGGTTTCTGATTACCCACACCATCCACAGATGTCCCTTTTGATACATTGAAACTGATCACCTGACATCCACACTTTCTACTTTCTGCCAATTTTGCACATTATTTTCTGGTCATGGCACGAGAGATTTCTTATTATAGTCGGCATTCACAATATCACTGTTCTAGCCCATAAAACTGACTCCCTAACCAATGAAATTAGAAGTGTCATGATCTATGATCCACTGCTGTTCTGTGTTTTTATTCCAAGTATCTTTCATTTTTGGTTCGGAGTAGAGTGAATGAGTGTATTCATGTTTTACTGTACTCCAAACATTTAATTGTATTTGTGAGTGTCTGTGGTCTGCATTTATGCACAAGGCCAGTGTTTATATGCGTTCAGAGTTTGGAAACGACTGAATTGTTAAGCACAAGAGGAAGAGGAGATGAGATGGAATGTATGAGGAACATGAGGCAGGGGGTGTAATTGTAGTTTAAATGTGTGTTTTTGTCAGAGATGGAGGTAATGGGTTATTATGTCCCTCTGGGGGCCTGTGGAAGAATGCCTGCAGATGTTGTGAGAGGCCCTGGGCTCCCCCCCCCCCCCCCCCCCCCCCCCCCCACACTCGCTACTCAGGAGGAGACAAATAGGAGCTCTACGGGAAGCTGCTGTAAATACAGACCTAGAGGTCCTTCTTCATGTTTAAAAAGTCCTTTTCTCATTCATTTCCTCTGACTCTCCTTTCTCCGTAACCCCACCTGAGGAGCTGATGAGCAGATGGCCTGAGTTCCCCCAAAAGCACCTTCATTTTCAGACAATCCCACCATGGCAACTCAAACTGCTGACAGAGCTGTTTGCTAATGGTTGTTGTTTAGCGACATGACTTCTGACTTAGATTTTCTTTTTTTTGTGGACTTTTTATTGTCAAAAAGTAGGACAGTAAAAGATGTATTTAGTATTTGGCTTTAAAGGTTAGCATTACATATAAAAATCTAAAAAGATTGCTCAGTCAATTGTTAAGAGTTAGATGACACAATTGATACCTTGATCATATTGCTACACTATATAAAGCTAAAGCCAGCAGCTGATTCGCTTAGCTTTGCATAAAGCGGGGGAAAATGGCTTTTCTGGTTCACAACAAAGATCCATCTACCGTGATCTCTAAAACGTATTAAAACTAAAACTCATTTCCTTTCCTAAATCAGATACAAATCCCTCAATTTGCTCTCAAGGGGGTTTTGTTTCAGACTTTTTCCTGGTCAGGAACATTAACTTTCCAGGAGTCCTGCCACATGGTCCTGCCTGGCTAACAATAAGTATGGCAAAAATTCCCTTGTAAACCAGCACATTTTTTTATTGTGATTAAAACAATAAGATATTACCTGATAATTGGTGATCTTTAGACTCTTCGTATTTAGTGGACACACATCAGAGTGACATCAATCTTCTCATCTAACCTTCAGCAAAAAAAAGCCTATACCCCAAAATGTCAAGCCATCTCTTTTAATGGCATGGCTAAATATTGTTTACTTTACTTTATTTGCAGTTAGGAGTTGAAAGGTACAAGATGAATACTGATATTTATAGTTTAATACTCCAGCCTAGACACTGGCAGGAATTCCTCAAGATTGAATTGATTTGAGGAAAGATAAGACTGTATAAATATCAAAGTCTTTTGGAAGCTGCCTGAATATTATCCAGTCTGTTGCAAACATAGCGGGTTGCCATATCCTGTGGTGATATTAACCATTCATGCTTTCATAGCTGAGATAGAAAGCAAACCCGCTGTTTAGCAAAGATGAGCCCCAAAAAAGGAAATGTCCTCTTTTCTTGTGTTGGTGCTGTGCCGGAAATGTAACCGAGCTGATAATGCTGGATCAAAGCTTGTGTGTTTTTGATCTGGCTGGCCTAATAGGCCGCCGAGGTTCACATTGCCTCCAACTTTGGGGACAGTTTCAATAGGTTTCTCCTGGGTGACCGTGCATTGTCTGCCCTTCAAGTTGTAAAAGCAAACAAATAAGGCTATGCTGCCTCCTGGTGTGAGGTCGGCTCATTTGTTCCACTTGTCCGGCTGATGGATTTGGTTTTATAAAATTTTGCTTTTTTTAGCTTCACGCTAATTAGTCAAGGGAAAAAAACTTGCACTCCACTCATTTTGTCCAATGTTGACCAGCCCTTTTTTTTTTTCCTCCTTCTAAATCGTCCCCTTGTGGTCTTCTTCTTCACAGACCTGTGCGTCCACAGCATGGTTGCGCTCTCCCAGAGTCAGGCAGAGCCGGAGTGGCCTGAAGGCTGGAGACACACAGCAGGAAGGTTCTGGGGCTCTAATAGCAGAATCGGATTAGAGCACTCCCCTGTTGTGTGCTGCCGTGCACCCATGTGAAAATGCTCTGTCTGTCATCAGTACTGAGGCAGTGGCACGAGGAGATCTATGAGCAAATCTGATTGCATGGAGAAAAGTCTTAGGTCCCGGCAGAAAAGGCTCGGCTGGGCTTTTTTCCCTGCTCTCTCTCACTTTCCTTTTACATTATTTCAGGCCCCAGGAGAGTATTCTCCATCATGTCAATGTAATGTAGCACACAGAGGCAATCATGCAGCCTCTCTGGCCTCAGGGCTGCCTGCTCAGAGGAGAAAATGCAACTTTAGCACTTAATCATCTCACCCATACCTGCTGCACCAGTCTATGAGAAGGTTTTCCACACAATATGAAACCAGATCCCTGATGGTGGCCATGTCGTTGTGTATCCCCCATGGTTAGGGTTTTTTGCTCCTCCATTTCTCCCCCTTCCTATCTGAAGATCAGTGAATACACTGTCGCAGACCTGTGCTTATATGTCAATCCAGCCCATGCGCAAAAATACCACAGCTGGGAGCAGTGTTACATGCTGACACCTGCTGAACCATTTGGATTCATGAATCCCATCTCTTCTCTTGAGAAGTGCACAGCAATCAGAGTCATTCTAGTGTGATCAGTGTCGTACTGCTGAGGAAGACCATGCATGCCAAAGTAGAGTGATGTGGGGTTTTATTAATATTGGCTTACATGCATACCAGACATTGCTGTTTCGTGTTTCAAGGCCGCAGAGTTCATATTTGATAGGAAACAGATATAATCCAGCCCTAATGTGTTGGTCCAGGGAAAGCCAGACACAAAAAAAAGAAGTATGTGTGTACATGCATGGAAATGAACAGGGAGGTGTGTGTATTATCAAGTGATTGATCGGCTGCACGCATGGCTCCAAGGGAAGACATAGGGAGAGGTCAAACAAGACTGTTCCAAATAGACCTGTCGGAATCAGCCTCAGGGAGACCTAACTGGTTAGACAAGGGCAATACTTTTTTACCACAAGTGCCCTTGCTTTACTGTGCACGGACTGGACAAGCCCATGTATTATTCACTGGTCTCACTGGGTGATAAATGGGAGACCTCCCTTCCAAGCAGTGGCGTATTCACCAGTACTTATCTCTTTTAATCCCATGGCTGCGGGCCAAGTCACTGAATTAGTGGACAAGGCATAACAGTGCTGCTTAAACTGCGGGGGCAAGGTTGTTTAACTAGGAGATCCATCCAAAAGCGTTTTGTTTGATAAATAAGCTTAAGGATATTATCCGACATTCTTTTTAGAACATATTTAATAGGAACAAATGTATTTTTAATGCGAAAAATTAATTGCAATTATGCTAATCATTTTCCAGAAACAGTCAGTTAAACATCTGTGCACTCATTTATTTATCTTCCCGTCTTTATTTTATGTACAATATGAAAGCCCATATTTGCAGCTGCATGGCTGTATTTTTAAACCGTGCCATCAAAACAAATGGTATAGCAATATTTTAATATATAAATAATGTCACAGTTCTTATTTTTAAATAAGGCTTCTTTTATTCAGGACTATAAAAAGCTAAATGCCACACTGTCAAGTGTGTTTCAAAACATGACATTTTGGGGTCTGTTAAGTATACACAGACATGTAACTAAAAGTTAATCATTTTCTGATTGTTTTGTGTCTGTGTTCTCTTTAATTTAGCTAAATGCCACTTATTGCCTGCGCTTTGCATTTGTGTAGGCTGAATATGCATGTGTCATACATTTGTGTGCTCAAGGGAAAATGGTTCGCATAGACATGAAAAATCATCTGATAATACCAGATAACATTTACAGTTGTGTTTTATGTGCAATGTGAAAACACATTTTAAAAGTGAGATTTTCTGTCAAAGTATGCCCTGACTAACTGCTGTGTATCTATCTATCGGTCCATCCATCCATCCACCCCCCCCCCCCCCTCTTTCTTTCTCTCTCTCTATCTCTCTATCAAGCTGCCTTCCATTCACTGATCTTTTCATAGAATATGTTGGCAAAGAAAAACAGAACATGATACCTGATGTACCACCACTGGCCCCAATCCATCACCCCTGAACTTGAACACTAACATAACTAGATGTAAGTGTAGTTTTGTACAGCAGTTTCTTTTGGCAATGACACTTTGTATTACAGCAACAATTCCCCATTCTCCTCCACTCTGTCCCTCCAACCTCAGCTCCGCTACAGCCACATCACAGCGTTTTGGAAGAAAGCAGGATCCTACAGTACAACCGCACTACCAGCCTTTGTTTTCTCCCCACACACAAACTGGATGTCTGCCACGGAGCTTTCTAGAATACTAATTAGGGTGGTTAGCGAGTCAAAGTTACTGACCTGAGGTGCCGAGATGGAGCACAGACCAAGGAGTGGTGGGGCTGAGTGCAGCCAGAAACCGTCTGCCACAGTAAGAGTGGAAACGTCATAGTTTATTACCTCTGGCCTGACTAGCTCTCCACAGGTTGTAGCTGACAGTAAACTATGCTTGTTTGCTGTTTTTGGGGACTTTGGGGGGATGACTAAGGAAAGCAAAGCGATTTTGTTGCTCTACTATCAATGCAGAACAGTGACATTTTGGGCATTATTGGAGACATCATTTTTTAAAGCTCCTTGAAAGGCACAACTGAAGTTTCTGAGGGGCATGTGCATGCTTGTATTATTAGATGTTCAACCTTAAAAGAGGCTCTCTTGCACATACAGTAAGGCATTAGTGTTGGTGGAGAAGAAGGATTTGAACAGCCTCTAGGAGCAATGTCTTTCTTTCTCTTAACTTTTCACACTTCTCAGATGCTTGCCCTTTTCTCTCTTGTTTTTTTTTAAATTTTATTTTGAAGCTGATTATATTTCTGTCAGCCCATATCTCTAATTTTCTCATCATCTTCCAACTTTTCCAGCTTCATTTTGATTCAGTTCAACCTCCTTCCTGTCTATCCCTGTGTCTCTGCAGGTGGGAAGGCCAGAAAACCCCCAAGAAAGAACTAAAGGTCAGGCAGAAATCCTGCTTTTCTGCCCCTCGTGATTTTCCATGAACAAGACAAGGGTTAGGCTTGTCAGCCAATTAATGTAGCTGCTCATGGCCAGGAACCTCTCCATTACAAACAAAGCCTATTCATGAGCTGGGAGATAACCCCCCCCGTGCCTTCATTTGTATCAGGGGGAGAGTAATTACCCCCCCCCCCCCCCCATGCAGCTAATCCATCTCTGCAGCTACTGATTCATCTTCTGCATGGGAATCTGTTTAAGAAGACATCATCCTCTTTTTTTTAAATTTTATTTTAATTCACTTTTCAGATTACAATGAGAACATTTGAGATTTCCTGGTGTAAATTTAAAACTCCCTCCCAGTTTAGCTAAAACCTGGCCTTTAATCTGAGCTGTTTTACAACCACTTTTCAACCCCCAGTATCATGGCAAAGCCCAAAATAGAAAAGCCTGCCCACCATAGCAAAGCATGAGATAGATACTCTTTGTGCTGTACAGGCGTGAAAGTTACACGTTTTATTGTAGTGGATGAAAATGAAACCCACTGCATGTTTGAGCCATGTGATTTCGAGAAAAATAAAACTTGCAAAAACAAGTACGTGGCTATCTTCCAATTCACTGTCGTGGATGGGCGTGTCTATTTCAAGCTTTGCCATGATACTGGATAGGTATGCATAGATTGACATTGGCATAAATATATATATATATATATATATATTTTTTTTTTTTTTTTTATTACACTTAAAGACAATTTAACATGACAGTATATGATAGATAACAGTGGTGCTAAGAATAAAGGACGGGCAAAAATCGAACTTTTTAACGCTGGAAAGTTAAAATTTTGTTGTCAAAATATAGAGGAAAACTCAACAACAAAACAAATATTAATTGAAGGAATTGAACAACAACATTCCGCTTAATGCACACTGCTCAAGTGTAAAATTAAAGCACATCTTCACTCACAGTGGCAACTGAGAGTTATTGGATCTTTTTTTTTTTCCAATCTAAAAGTCCTACTTCCTCATAATTCATGTTTCCCATCTTCATAACCTGGAGAGTTTCCCTCATTTGTGTTTCCATATAATAGTATATTTGCCAAAAATGCCTTCTGATAGGCTTAAATTGAACAATTACTGAGTAAAAATGTTTGCAAGAAGCAGCCATTGAAAGTACACAAACCAGCAAACGCAACTGAGTGAGATTGTTTTTATGGAAGAGCAACATTGCCATCTATCAATATGAAAAAGAAATGCAGCACAAGAAACTTGAGTCAAATGTAGGGCTGTTGAAATCTGGGGTTTTCCCGAGGCATCTTAACACCAGAGAAGCCTAAATAGTGAGGCTTTTGAAGTGACAAAGAGTTTATTCTAAACAAGCCAAATACGAGTCATCCTTCTCATCACTCTGTCCTGACTCACATGCTGTTGGTCTACTGACATTCCTCATGTGTATAATTATGCCAGCATGGCTTTGCATGGGAATACTCCATCTCAAGCCTGAGATTTATTTATCAGGTTTGCCTTCAGGTTTTGTATTTGCATGAGATGCGATAATGCTGCCACATCGTCGAATGATAATCCTCCTTTGCTGACGGTCCCAAAAGTCCCATTGGTGCCTTGTGTGGATGTGATTTAATTTCTCACGGCTAAATAAAAGAAGAGTGCAGTTTATTGAGTGGCCAGCCTGTCTGTGTGAGAGATTACAAGTGAAGGTGGTGCCGAGGATTACGGTAAACATGTAGCTGATCTGGCAGTGTGGGTTTTGTTTGGTGCTGTGATATCAATGGTGACATCAGTGTGTAATGCATGACCTTTCTGTTTTATTAGCACACATGCAAGCACATAAAGTGCATCCATCCACACAGAGACACACTTCGTGAATGCCACAGGAGAGTATCGTCATGATTGAGAGAGATGGCTTCTTTCTTAACCATAATTTCATGCATAATGTCACAGATCTGGATGCTGCCCAGCCCAACTGTTCTCCCCGGAATCCCCAATTCCACATTCAGATTGGTTTATTTCGGAGAAGCCTCGGCAAATCATGCCCCTAATTAACCGGAATGATGCATCGATTCCAACTTCCTTCTTTCCTTTCTACCACAATTTCCAAGTGTTTATGAGGAATGCGTGAGGAAATAGAAACACAATCAAAGCAGAGAAACTACGGGGAAAAGGAATATGGCTAGCATTTGACTGCCGATGAAAATCTTTAGAGCAGAAATGAGAAAACTTCAAACTATCGCAACCATGTGTATGTAAATGTTTATTACATCTCAAATAGTGTGCTATTGTCACCTATTTTTCAAGCTTAGTTTGCCACGTTTCTTAAATTTTTTTTGTTTCATTCCTTTTTTTTGTACCTCTCCTCATCTCTTTTCCCTCCCTCCGTCCTTTGCTCTTCAGCTCTAACCGCCCTTGACAGCTGGAGATGAAATAGAAATTTTTATATCAAACACCTACACAAAGGAGGGCTGACCTTTGATCAGCGAGCTGTTTGATGTTGTGACATGAAATTTGCATCATGGGAGCCTGGGCAGTGGACGTTACCGCAAAGGGGTAATGCCAGAGCCCTGTCAGGGAGCTGCGAAGGTCAAGGGCCTATTAGGAAGGAACAAGCCCTCTAATCCCACACGAGGGCCTCGCACAGCATTTGATGTTCAATACACAGAAATAGAATAGAAAATTGAGCCCTGAGAACAGAGAAACGACAGTGATAGTATTCATTAGGTATTACCCCATGAGTGAAGAGGAGAGGCACGGCATTATGGAATTATTATTAGTTGTGATGTTGTGTTTGGATCAAAATAATTCATAACCTCAGCTGGTCAAACAAGATTATCCTCTGCTTGTCAGAAATAACAGCCCTCTTGTTGGAAGAAAAATCTTGTCATTCGACATCTCCAATTTTTTAAACTGGCATTTCATGACTCCAAAGCAGCTCCTTGCCAGAAATAAAATGGACATCCTCTCTAAGGTGGCGAGGGCTGTTTTAGAACATATGGCACGCTCCATCTGAATGTTGTCTATTGATCTATGGACAGGTGGATCAGTGGAGCTCTGAAGCTGTTTAATTATTCAAGCTGGCACGTCATTTTTCATGCTTGGTGCTATTTCACAGGACCAAAAATAAACCTGTCACTCCCACTGTCCATCTTTCATCCGGCCATCAGCTTGCAGGCTCATTAGCTACATAGCACAAGTGAAGGGAGAGAGGGAAAGGAAAGGAAAGGAAAGGAAAGGAAAGGAAAGGAAAGGAAAGGAAAGGAAAGGAAAGGAAAGGAAAGGAAAGGAAAGGAAAGATGAGAGGAGTGGAAAAAGATGATTTACGCAAATCTACATGCTCTCTATCCCTCACTGCACACACACACACACACACACACACACACACACACACACACACACACACACACACACACAGAGTATTTAACAGGTCTGTAGCGCTATATCAGACAATCATTTGATCTCATTTCAGGCAATATCATCATCTTTCCTCTGTCCTATAATCAATATTTCAGTTACAATTTTGCTCCCACTTTAAAGTGCAGTCCTAATGTATTGCAAGGGATTTTATAATACAGTGAAGAAAGTGGTTTGTTTGATTTATTTACGACAGTTGATCGTATCAGCTTGGACTTTTTGAAATGTACATCCTTGAAGTTGATTTCATTACTGTTACAGATTTCTCCCTATCATTCCATTAAATGTTTGCCAACCATTTGTGCACGTGTGTGCTCGATGATCGAAAACATTATAAAAGTCACAGCCCACTTTGCAACGTCATAGATAGTCTAACAGGCCTTTATGAACACCACAATTGAAAGAATGTAGAAATTCAATTATATATATTATATATTATAAATAGTCATGACGCCATGCCATAGTTGAGGGCAGGAGTTGGTCAGTCCTATTCTCGTGAACAAAATATCGTAAGAATCTGACAAGGATACTTGGCACAAATATTCAGTTGGCCTCAACAATTAACTAATTTGATTTTGGTAGTCAAAGGTCAAAGTTCAAGGTCACTTTGACCTAAAAATGCTCGCATCCATCTGTCCCGTTTTTGTGAACGCATTATGTTATTAACGCAGTTAGAGGATTTCAAATTTTGTTTACTTGGACAGAAGGATGAACTGCTTGGATGTTGGGGGCCAAAGTCAAGATCATTGTGACCTTACCTTTGCCCCGTTCTTATGAACACAATATTTCAAGAACGGCTTGAGAGAATTTCTTCAAACCTGGTACAAACATTCACTTGGCCTCAAGGATGAACTAATTCAATTTTGGTTGTCAAAGGTCAAAGGTTACTGTGACCCCACAAAACCTGTTTTATCTAATAGCATAACACAATAAAGTGATGAGGTTTTATATCCAAAAGGTCAAAGGTCAACTTAATTGTGACATCAAAATGCTGTGCAAAACATTTTTCTGTCCATTATTTAACACCATAACTCAGGAACAGAAGGGGAGAGTGTGATGATTTTTGACTTTTGATTGATTAAATTGGTGACACTAATCTTGGGTATCCACGTACAAACTCTGGTGGTGGTAGAGATCATCTGCGCTGTCAGGCTGAGGGTGTGTGGAAAGCATCCATGTTTTACAATTTGTAGCTTTTTTGTAGCAGCATCTACATTTGAAATATTGTCTTGTGTCAATTATCTTATTGGCCAAGCTTGTAAAGCTCTTCATATAAGAATTCCTTCAAAGTCTTTACTACATCTATAGTCTGGGCAGCTCTGGATGTAAACTGTAGTTTGACTAGTAGACAGAGGCATACAACCAAAAGGTATTAATTCTAGTAACAGTTAAAGTTAGTTAATATGCAAGCCAACATTAGTACATATTATTATTTTTTTAAAAAGTGATACAAAAAGCATCTGTCCTGATGCTTATGGCAAATGAAACCAAACGTGTTCATACACACCTGTGTTAAATGCAGATATCCATACCTAATGAATTAAGATTCATTAATATTAAGGTCAGGAGACCTTTCTCATATTGGGACATTTTTATGCATTTCAGCATTCTCCCTGGAGTGATGAAAAAAGACCAAATACATTGCATTACCTCACTTACTTTATTTTCTGACACAAGTATGAGGTAAGACTTTTCAAGTCCAACATTTTTGAGACTCTTTGAGTTTGCTGGCCTGATCAATAATTTTGTTCTGTGTAATTATCTCACCATTGCACTCATTAATTACACTTTCAAGGCTCATTTCCAATGTGTTGGCCACAGATGCCCATTCAGTGGGAGCATCCAGCGAGGTGAGGGTGAGAGAGTGGTGGCGGAGGAGAGAGCGAGGGTCTGATTAATACTCTGTCTCTCTGTCTAAGCTTGGCTGCCACTCGCGAGGGGTAAAATGCAAGCGCTTTGTCATCTGAGACTTCACCAAGTGGGAGACAAATGAGGTCTTTGGTGGCCAAATCAATAAGTTCCTCTGATGAGCCAAATTTAGAGAGTGCTGCTTCTGCTTTGAAGTAATCCTCTGACAGTCCAGTGTAAGGCTTTTCCAGAGAACTTCCTGTGTAGCATTTTTGACAGCAGGATACATGACATATGGACCCAGAGTTTGAGCTAACTTGGATCAGAGCCTAATGCTAACACTGATTTAGAGTTAGTTGGTGAAACTTCAGGATGTCATAGGTGATGTAACCAACTTTTTGTAGCTGAATCAACACATGCGGCTTTTGTACATTTCCACAATGACAGATGGTTTTCAACTGAATCCCGTGCCTACTGATTTTTCTAGCCTCGTATTCCCAGGAAATGTAAAAAAAACCAAAACACTGCCAATTCTCCTGTTTGGGGAGAAAAACATGATTAAATGAGTTTGGCTCATAACAAATCCAGAGTGATGTGTGACGTTGCTAAATGTGATCCCTAACTCGCCAACCTCTCCAGCTGTCCAGGGAGGCGGAGTCGGCAGATTGGCTGACGAATTTCACTACACCCAAACAGCTGTCAAGTCCCATCTATATGCATGTTCCCTTGACAACACCTGGATACACAGCAAAGAGGCTGACATTACCATTACAAGATTAGAAAAATCAGGTTCCAGTGTTTGTGCGGTGATAATTTTGGATAAGTGTGGTAAATGTGAGAATATCAACCATGTGTGACTCCATTTCCCTCTCTGACAATGTTTGCCTCTGTTGAGTGCACCATAGGAGACATAGAGGAAAAAGTGCAGTGTCAGCCCCAAATTGGCATTTTTTTCACTGACACTGCACTCTTGTCTCAGTAATTATCCTATTATTGTAATCAGTGTTTAGGTTCAAATCCACCAGAGGGCAGACAGAGGTCACAATTAGTTATACATTCAGCACCTATCTGAACAACCTGAGCCAAGCATCAACTGATCTGAGCTCAGCTGAGACAGCATAGAGTGGCACACTGATGCCATCTGCTGTCTGTGTACCTAAAACAGTTTTTTAATAAAATATGACCAGAAGGTAAAATTTTTGCTTCACACATAATAATTAACAGTGTGTATTAGAATAAAAGTGCTGTTTGTCCACACACCATATAAGCAATTATGGGTTAAGGGTTAAATAGAGGGTGTTTTTACACCATGAAACTGCTTGTCGTTAACCATGGTTTTATTTTAAACTAAAATTCAATCATGGAATAACATAAGCGTTAAGGTAAATCATATTTTTTTTTAACAAATATGTAAGTTATTGGAAAAGTGACTTCAATTATTCTGTCAGCAAGTGTGGCATACATACATATGTTTGTATTCTGAACACTACATAATTGTTTAGCAGTGGGGAGGGCAAGTGCAAGGATGACTGTGAGACTCCTGAGGTGTTTAGCATGTGGATGGAGGGAAGTGAGAAGGCGAAAAGAGCAGTTGTGGAAGAGGATGAGGAGGAGGGTTATGAGAGGGGAACCAGCTGGGTTCGTACCTTCTTAATCAGGATACAGCTGCAAGTACAGTTGCGTGTATGGCCGCGAAGGCCTAAACATGGAGCAGTTTCACGCCTCAGCTGCAGAGAAATCAACTGGGAAACCGGGTGCTCATAAAGAGACAGAGAGCACATGATTGTGCGCTTTTTGAGAGCTCTTCCATAACACAAGACTTTTTAAAAGGCCATTGGACTGTAGCAGTATGTGAATCTGTAGAACTGTTTGAGTATATTCTCTATTTTTGTGCACACTTTCTCTTTTTGTTTTACAACACCATATGGTAAAAGACAAAGACCTGATCCAGACTATGACAATAAAAAGCAGATGGTTGCCTGTCAGCCATCAGTACAGCACAAACAGGTACAACTCTTCCAACATGAGAGGTCCAATAGAAGCAGACAGCCTCTGGTAAACATCGTACCTGTTGTGACTGTTTTGAATATGACATCATATTAAACAGATTTTTTTTTTTTTTATCACACAAGTGATTATTATTCTGTCTGATTTAGCAGACATTCTCGCTTAGTTCACTCACCACTTATACAACGAAGTGCCATCTTTGTCCAGAAGAGGGCAAACTCTCGCTGCAATATTTGCATGTAGGTCCATGAAGCCCTGCTGTGATTGGAGTCGTGAGTACAGTAGGCTGCAGTTACTCAAACAACACACTTGTCTGGTAAGGAAGGAATAATTGTTTGGCTCAAGTGTTCAAGTCTGAGCCCTGCCTGCAGTGAGTCTGTTGTTCAAACAAGGCTTTAAAGCAGAGCGATTCCTTGTTTTTACTTCAGAGGCATGCATACCTTTCCTTTCACCTCGGAAATTCATTTCCCACCCGGATATACAAACTTGGCCGTTTCATCCTCTTTCAGTGATTTTTTTTTTCTTCCTTTTTGCTTGAGGCAGGAAGCGAACACAGGAGGTTTTGTGCTTCACTGGGGTGGGGGTTGAGACCCCCCACCCCTCCCGGCGATTCAACTTGATGTTGGGAGATGAGACGGGAAACAGGTGTCACCCATGACCTTCAGTGCTCAAACACTACGGGCCTCACAATCAGGGGTGCTCGGTAGGGGGGCCCGGTCCTCTCACAAGCTAACTTCATAAATTTCCCCTCTCATCTCACTGTTAAATATTAAGTAACCCCACACTTGCAAATTTGTCATCAAAGATTATTTTCCATCACAGTTAATGAGGATTCAGGATTGTGTGTTTAACATCAATACTGCTCTACCTGGTTACACTGCGTTTCTATTGTGTTCACCCCAATCTCACCTCACCGCAGAAAGATGACCCCTCAGACAAAGAAGGGAACACAAAGTAATAACCTCTAAATCCCTACGACTGGCTTATGTGAAGCCGGAGACGATTGGGAAGTCTGCTGTTGAGAAAGTTAAGATGTGGGAGCCGGCGGCGTCTGTGTCCTCGGCGCATCTGTCAGCGCTGCTCCTATCGCCCACTCTGTTTTCCTCATAAGAAAAAGATTAATTCTGCAGATTATCAAGCTCCAATAAAGTACTTACTGTTAACCAGTAATTGGGAGAAGTTGATGCCTTGTCCAGAAGTGAATAATGGGCGGTCAAACAGAGGTAAAGGACACACAAGAATACACCTTTGATAAATGTGAAGAGTGTCATACTCCAGACCTGTAAACACAAAAACACAGAGGAGAAAGGCAGAGGGACCTGAAGCACGGGGCAGTAAAACAAATGGAGTGACCATCAGACCAAAGAAGGAATGGATCCAAATGTCAAGTTTAGCATTTAGCAGGAATGGCTTCAAGTAGCACCATGGGGGGCCCAAGTAGGACTATCCTGTAATAAATTCCTGGCAAAGATATCTGAAATGTCTGAATGAATTCATATAAGTACTACTGCCTTATTAGTAAGGGACATTTCAAACTTGTCCGTTTGAATGCTGTCTTCCAGCTGTCATTACAAAAGATTCCTGCACCTAATGGTCTGACGCATAAATATTAAAGCAAAATTTACCAGACTGTTGGAAGATTGTTACACTGAAATATGAAAACATACCACAAAACATAGTAAGCATTATTACAATCTGATAAACTGCCCTAAACACACTACAGCATGAATATCTGTCTGATTTCTGACAGGGAAAAGACTCCACATGACTTGCCCTCATGCTGAAAGAGCAAGCCACATCCCATTATCCTACATGATCCTCAATCCCGTTATTCTTTGACACATAAACAAACCCCTGTCTTTGAAGGAATTTTTTTTCTTCATTCCAGTTCCATTTAGCCTGTATTTCACATGAACAGCTGTATATCATAGCTTTATGGCCATTATCTCACCACAGACATGACCATAGAAATCCCTAACCATTTGTCTATAGAAGGGCGCCTGTTTATGGACTAATGGTTATCCTGGTTGTGTGTCTATGGCATGAGCATGACAGCCAACTGTTTGACACTGAGGCCACAGAGACAGATGGCAACCAAATGCCTTTTATTGCCTGCCTTTACCACTTGTGTGTCCCATTCACATCAGTCTTGAACACTACAGGGACGACATGACACAAAGCTCTCTCTCTCAGTCTACAAAGCTCCACAGTCCTTCAGCCAATCAGATCAAAAGTAAATGCTGAGATACAATCAGTGAATTATGGATTTCATATTCAAACCTGCAGTATACTGTATCACATATCATCATGTCTACTGTATGTGTGTCTGTGTATTCAGCGTGCATATGGTAAATGTTTTGTGCGTGTGCATGTGTCTTTGTGCTTTTGAGTGTCATATTGCCACGCTATGTGCTGACACAGCGCCTAAAGCTACAGGTTGCACCTGGTGTGTGAGAGTGGTTCACCAGCTGCTGATGCTTGAGTGTCAGATGCACGCACGCAGGCACACACTTCACACACACACACATACATTCATATCTTACGCACGCAACTGTATATTTGTTCATTCCATTCCTTCCATTTGTGTGCATGTGTGCATGTATACATGCGTCCTTGCATTGACACATGCTCCTTCGTGTCACAGATAACCTGTAACGCATGAATGCACATTTATATATTCAGTGCAACAAAGAATGACGAGCAGTGCATCGAGATAATGGATGTAGTTCCTCCCGAGACACAATGAACATGGATGTACTATGACAGGCTGTTCTAAAACACATTTAGTGTATTGTAAAAGGGATCTTGTGTTTTAAGACATTTACTGATTGGACTTTCGTTAACACATGAATACATACAGCATTTAGCTGAAATCGACCTACTGTGTACCCAAATACTGAATGTTTCATTCATCTTGGCACCCATAATCACACCTTTAGAACAATAGCTCAATATTTTTGGACCTTTTCTTCTTACACAACATAACCCACCAAACCAACACAAAAAACTGCCATACTGAAAAATCAATTGCATCACATACACATGCCAGCCCAAGTAATATTCAAACTGTCCGTAGGTAAGTC
This sequence comes from Embiotoca jacksoni, assembly GCF_022577435.1. NCBI lineage: Eukaryota > Metazoa > Chordata > Actinopteri > Embiotocidae > Embiotoca > Embiotoca jacksoni. Next base: position 8,282,556 of record NW_027185229.1, on the reverse strand, counting down.
CAAGGTCAGAGGTAAAGTCCCTACATCCCAGACTGTGTGAGGTCAATGAGGGCCAACGAGCCAAAGTTCAGAGCCATCCCAGCACAGCACAGGGCCGTGCTTTGACATTGTCCAAGATGATCAAATCCCTGGTTAACAATTGTGGATGAAAAGACCCAGATCTTAAAAAATTCAAGGTGGGCATTAAACAAAGTATAATGAATTTCTTCAAGGCACAGACAAGAAACCATGTCAGTTAGTCATCTCTTAAAACAAGGAGAAGAGGCCGATAAAATATTACCCTTTTAGCTATAACCATAACAAGCCTAAGGGCTTGTTGTAATGTGATAGAGAGAGTCAATGAATGCTTAGAGCAACCCAATATCACAAGGAGACAATCTGGGATTAACCGTTTACCATATGGTGCTATACAGTTGAAAGATCTCATCCCAAAAACACCTAATCTTCAGGCACGACCAAAAAGGATGACGGGTCCCGTCGCTTGCCTCTGTTTCTTGCGTCCCTGCAGGTTTGTTAAATTTGTGTTTAATTAGGAGTCAGGTAACAAACACACAGACATGACGGTGGAATCGATCTGATGAATCTCAAAGCCTCCCTATTTGGTCCCATATTGATCTGGCCTATCCTTTAGTTATCCATTTAGTGTATAATGTCTGTTAATCCCCTCTCAGGTGATGTACCTGTTGACCACAAAAACAAATTCAAACTATTAATAGGCCCAAAATGGAATTATTTCATCCTCTGACTCAGTAAACAGAACGTATGTACACTTTAACTGTGGCTTCGACATTGTGAACTATCGGCCTTTATAACTCTTAACTCTGACATGTTCCTCTGGCTGTTTACTCTGTTCAAACCACAAGTGTAAAGGTTTGCTCCCGTACACACAGCTTTGCACTGATAGTCTATTAAGGGAACTCGCACGTTGCCTTCGCCACATCAAACAAGACAACAGAGATGGAAGGCCGTCTGGGCCCATGGCTGTTATAGTTCTGTGCTGTCGCAGTTAAAACCTGGAGTTGCTTGACATTTTGTTGGGCTATAACCAGCACGCCGTGATCCCAAATCAAACAGCAACTTGACAATGTGTGTTACTAAAGTTGGAGATAAGAATCAAAGTTGCGCTGGCACCAGCTGAGCTGTCGTTGGGGCTTGATAGGTGACACTAGCACCACTTTCTCCCAATACAGACTAGTCTAATCAGTTGTATTACAGTACAGGAGGTGAAGCCGTACAGACACCAGAAGGCCGACACTCCACCTGTTAACTCAACCCAGACTGAAAATGGCACATTAAAAAATTTGTCAAAGATATATATATATGTTCATATTTTTTTCTAACTTCACTTTAAGTTTCATGCATATTTTTAATAGCTGTTGATTCACAGCACAAAATCCTAAAACAGTTGACTTGATTTTTCTCTGCAGGAATTTCCTCCACGCTCTGCTCTTGTTGACACATATTTATTTGTGGCGGGGCAGGGAAGAGAGAGGAGGGAGAGGTGAGAGGCAAGGAAACCATCATACCCCCTTCCGAGATGGACAAGCCCCTATTATCCCCTCGTTCACCCCCCTTCTCTTTCTCTGAGTGGGGGCTCATAATTGGACCTTTGTGCTGTGTGTGAATTCTTCGCCTGCACACACTTTCCCAGACTGTGTCCGGCCACTAAACAGATGGGGTCTGTATGCGGAGGACACACACACACACACACACACACACACACACACACACACACACACACACACACACACACATGCTCACCCACAAACATGCACACACAGTGAGCCGGTCCGCGGGACATGTCACACACCCATGCCAGGCCCTTCTACTGCCCCATTAGAAAAGAAAGAAAAGAAGAAAAAAAACACAGCACAACAACAAGACAAGAAGTTTGAGGAGCCCTCGGCCCCTGCGAGGAGGCCTCGTACCCCTGAATCCGAGGGTCTGAAATGTACAGAACGTTCAATAATGTTTTTGTAAGTGGGACGATTGAGGTCACGGAGGGAGAATCCATCATTTTTGGGAAAAGAGGGAGAGAGAAAGGCAATGACCAAAGGGTCTATTGTTTGGCCTTTCCTTGGCTTTGTTCACATTATTGAACATTGTGGTGAGTAGCATGGCTCGGAAGAAAGCAACATATTGCCAAGGCAACCAAAGCCTGTAAGTGTCTGTTAGTACTTTAGAGCTTGCAGCTGCAAAGGCTCTTCTCTGAAAGAGCCCTGTTTTGGCCATTGCAAATAATAGCAAGGAGAGGGAGTTCGGAGAGGGGGTGGGTTGTGTGAGTGTGTGTTGATGGGGGCCTCCCACTTTTTCTGTCTTTTAAAACTATCAAGCCTTCCTCTCTTCTTTGTCCTGTTATGTCCCTGCACCTATACTCTCTCATTGCTTTGGTTTGTTTCTGCCGCTCACTCACTTTCCCACCTCATCCTTCAGTTTGTCACCAGTTTCTGTCACATGCCCTCTTTACTCTTTTCACTCACTCTGTCATTCACCTCTCCTGGGTCCCCCGTCCCAGCCCCACCCCATCAGGTACCTCCGCATGGGGAGAGATATGTGCTGTACAGCTGATTTGCTCCACTTGTTAGGCTGTCGCATCTGCTTCTTTTGGACACTCCCATCTGTCAACAAACAACCTCTGCGATCCATATCTCCAGAGACATGCCGAACCCATTTTGTATCAGCTCAGTGGCAGGAAAAACATACAACCTTTTCATACCAGTACTGTGATCGTTCGAGACAAGAGAATATATTTCATGTCCCAAGGCAGATATCAGAAAGCAGTAAATTGTTGATTCGTGTAAAAGAGATTATTGAGCAGGACATAAAGAAAGGGTTTGTAGTGTGTGTGTGTGTGTATAAATGCATAATGTTTATGGGTGTCTGTGTTAACATGCCTACCTACTTTAAAGTATTTATGTCTTATAGAAAATAGGAAACTGCCTGCTTCCTGCCATTTAAAAGCAGGACAAATCAGAGCAGGGAACTTCCACAACTCAAAGCAAACAACATGACGGATTCTGGCAGGGATATCATCCAAATCAATAGTCATGCTTTTTGGGCTGGAATGTAGCTGAAACATCTGCTGCCCGAGGTCTGACCAACAGGTGGTGCGGAGCGGCCCAGTGTCGTGAGAACACGCTGGGAGCGGGGCAAGGCCAGGTGCTCCAGAGCCGCGCTCATCTGTGTGCGGGGAGAGGGGGGGGATCCGCTTTATTAAACTGAGCAGAATTGTAAACTTGATCCAGGACAGAGCACAGTTTAGCTCGCCCACGCAAGTTAGCATTGCCTCATGAGGCACACAGAGGAGATGGGTTACTCGCCGAGCTTCTTCTAACTCCTACATATCCCTGTCTGTCACAACAACCACTGTTGATGAAAAGCAAGCAAAACCGTGTCTACTTTCCAACATTTGTAGGAAATGTGGAACAAGCAGAGAAACAATATGGAAACATTCGCAGGAAAATAGTTTTGTCTAGCTACATAGACTGCATACTAGGGGGAAATTTACAGAGGGAAAACTATTCAGGGTGAAAAATAACTGAAACGACACTTCGCCCAGAAATGTTTGTTTTTCCCATTTTGGCGCTATTGACATAGCTGCTCCTTCGTTCCGGCCTGTCCTGTCCTTTCACAAACACACCCAGGTGCATGTTGGGAACACAGCAGTCAGCCAACCTTGTCGCTGCAAGCCTTCACCACGGCAACAAGCCCAGTGGAATAGATGATTTTCAACACTTCACCTCAGGGAGCGTGTAGATTGCTGACTATGGCAACTGCAAGGTGTGTCTATGTCAAAGAAAAAAAAAGGCTACTACAGACAAATATCAGATTTAAAAAACTGGTTTGTTATTGAGTATTCTCTGAGCAAAATACTCCCCGAACGTGGTGATTTTCACACAACTTGGTGCTCAGACATGCTGAGCAAATCCCTTTTGTTAATTTGGGTTTCAGTGCCAGAAATGTGGTGTGATATTTCACTGAGAAGGGAGAATTGTAAAGTCCAGCTGTTGTGTTTGACAGCTTTAGGGCACAGCTGGTCTCAGTCTGTGTGTGTGGGTGGGTGGATGTGGGTGTGTGTGGCTGATGTGCATGTACAAGTGTGCATTACTTATCCAGTGGCTCATATCCGTTACTTCCCAGCACTTAATTTTGCTAAATTGTTAATAGCTGATGTAATGAAGTATGTAGTTCACCAATTAATTATGGCATTGAAATGATATGTGCAAGATAGAGAAAGACTGGAAAGAGCAATGATGAGGCGTGAAATATTAGTGAGATGGATACATGAAACCACAGAAAGAAAATCATTATTTAAACACTTCTGGGGAGGAACTAGTAGTGGCAGAATATAATGGGAACAATGTAATTATGAATATTTAATTTAACCCTGTAAGATTTAAAGAACTGATTCTTCATCAACCCATCCTCCCCTTGCTCCGACTTATGGGACTTAAGGGGACGGTGGAAGGAAAGAGGACAGATGAGTGAGGTAAGGGGTCCCGTCCCCTGTGTGTGGTGAGGAGTTAGATAAGCTCTGGCTGTACCCGCAGGGATCAAAAGGCAGCACAGTCAGACCCAAACACCATCCTCTCCTCTTGTCTCCTCTTCTGTCCTCTCCCCCATTGTTCTCGCCTCTCCCTCTTATCTGATCGGGCATCCACTCACTGCTATTTGCAATTCTAATGAAAATCAGACACCTGCCCTGCCAACCTTCGCCGCTCTCTGCGAATCCTTGCCACAACAACAAGGAGAAAACGACAGAGGAGAAAGGAGGTAGGGAGAAAAGCAAGTGAGGTGAAGAGAATGGTAGAGAGACCCTATCAGACGGGGGGATATTATGTTACTGCTGGCCTGGTAGATCGGATTGTCAGATGGCCCAGCGAGGGTAGAAAAAAAAAAAGAAGGTCTCTTTATTCTACGACAGAGGTCTTCTCACTCAGTGAAAGAATCCCGATATGATGTTTGGCTGTCGGGGTAGGAGGACCAAATCAGCCCCGCGGGAGGTCTAACATCAGGGTGATCCGGACCCCTGTCACCTCCTTGGGGGAAGAGGTGCTGATGTTATGAAGCCTACAAGGACTATAAAGCCATCAGCACTGATATGCATTGACCAACTGAAAAGGTTTGTGTTTTCAGTTTGATTCAGTGCTAGGATATCCCTTCCATAGTGTCAATTCAATTGTGTCCCCTTAAATCTTTATTTATGAGCAGGTATCAGTGGGGTTGAATGAATACCATATAATGTTACAGAATGTGTAACACCAGTTGAAGACAGTGCTCAATCTGAACAAGAGTTCACTGTGTTTTCTACCCATTACCTTACCTCATCTATCACGGCACGTAATCTGCACCTCTCTCTGGCCCTCAATTGCTGATAGCCAAAAGTTGAGAGTATCAGCAGCCCTAAATGGGGCCTTTAACAGCCAGCAGACTAAAGAGAGGAAAAGAAGCAGGTGGGGAAGGAGGGAGGTCAGCATGATGCTATCAGTCCATTACAGACCCCCAAGGACAAAAGCTGCTTCTCTCCCTTTCAGTCTGGCCTAGTTGTGGCCAATGCTAGGCCCATTTCCCTGCGCTCCACATATGGGTCCCCGGACAAAGAGGCCTTCATGCAGGTGTCAAGAGGTGCCGGTCATTTTGACTGGTCTGTGTGCTGAGTTCAACCCTTGTTTTAGGTTACTTTTTACTAAAGGACAAAGCAGCAGAGGCCCCAAAAGGCCCCCTTCTACCTTAGCCCATCAAAAGAAAGACCACCCTACATGTTAGCTTGATGATGTGTTGGAATTCAGATTTTGTTTGGAGTTAGATCCACTTCATCCTGTGACATTCACACTCAAATTTATTTCGGCTTTGCCTTTTAGTTTGTTCCCCTTCCAGTTACCGCAGTGCTACTTTGCTGGGACGGAGCCGAGAGGACAGCTAAGAGAGAACAGCACGCACCTGTTTCCACCCTCTTAATGCCTTCCCCAGCCCTCCCCTCTCATCCCCTCGGAGCAGCCACTGGATTGTACTGGCGCTTAATCCAGACGGGCGAGGACAGTGGTATTGTCACCCATTTAGAAGGTGCCGGGGACACGTGGCCCACCCTTTAGAATGTTTGAGGGGGTATGGGTGAAGGCAGGCTGCAGGCCGCAGTGGCAGGTGCTGTGACGGATGTCCTGTGGAGTGCCAAAGCAAACACAGGGAGGCGAGGCGGGGTCAGGGTGGGGCAGTCAGAAGGGTAAAACGGGTATCAGGAGATTAGTGTGCCATGGCCCTGCCCTTTAGAGAGAGAGGCGGGGGTGAGGGGGAGGTGTGACTAGTGAAAAAGAGAGGTGTCAGGACACGGGGTCACATTCTGCTGCATCATGCCTGTGCACTTTAAAGCAAGGTGCTGAATGAATGACCTCAGAATGGAGTTCACTATAAAATATTGCAGGACAAAATGATCCACTTTAATTTCACAGCCAAACAAAGAGGCAGTGTTTGAACAGCTATCTACTCTTCATCTATTCACTCTTGTAAGACAACTTTGAAGTCCAGCTCCAACTTGCAGTGGCAGCAGTTGGAGGAAGTAAGAATCAGGTAGAGTTTCACTTGCCTCATGTCCTCTAATGGCCCACCCAATCACCAGGACATGAGCATTACACAGAACATGTGCACAGGAAACCTGGAGGTATTGCTGTTACACAACAGAAACTGGATACGCCTTGTTCGCTAACCTTGGGTCTCTGTCCTGCCCTCAGCCCCCCTCACGCCATTATGAGGGCGACGAAAGAAGGGCACAGGGAATGTGTGAGCTTCAACCTATTCTGGACTGAACACTGATGGGCAGCTCCGCAGGCTACAAGGACAAGCTTGTGGATGACAGGTTGCATGGAGGTTGTGGAGATTTTGCATTGGTAGCCAACCGTCCTGGACACATCTGGAAAAGGATTTAATGTTACCATGGTGATGACACACAGATGGGTGGGGCATTAAGATTGGGATGGTCGGGAGGGGAGCCAGACCACAAGAAATGCCAAAAGATAGCCTGCAGACAGTGATCAGGCAGATATATGGGGATTTGTGTTTCTGAATGTGGGTCTGAGCTTTTGGCAGTAGGCCTGTCTCACCAAAACTAGACTTTGATTTGACAAATAAGACGATCACAAGGGTACAATTACAGTGTGCTTTCTACAGGTTGAGCATCAGAGCAGTCATAACAAGGGCAAACAGGAGAGTAGCAGGTGGCTGTGTAATCTCCAATTGCCTTGACTGAGATACGGACATCAGAGAGTCCAGTGTTACTCTATAAAACATTTTTTCCATGCAGTTGTGAGCTTTCTTTTTCTATGTTAGTCTGGATCTCGCCATTCCAAATTGTAGTTGTCTGTCTGTTCACCACCATCATTCCCTCATATCTTACCTTTTAATCCTGTCTTTAATTGCTTGGCTATGCTTGAAACAAACTGTCACCGCCTGTGCTGAAAGGCAAGACTGTTCATGGCTGCTAGCAAAAGGAATTGTGTGAAAGCTAAAAAAAGAGAGCTTGAGGAAGAAGTTGCATGCTGCAAATGGGTGCGTACAGTAATTAACAAGTCCTCCGACCCATTTGACCATGTAGGTCGTCTGTTTCTATCCTCAAGAACGACCCACAGGACTGTTTCTTAAATTAGCTTATAGGTTAGATTCAGGCACAAGAATCACTTGTTTTGGAAAAGATAATGGTTTGAGTTAAAATGACGATTTGAACCGTGTTGTACGTTAAAGTTAGTACTTACTTTAGTTATGGATCCCTTGTCCTGGTCACAGCAATCACGTTTTTAAAATACTGCCCCAACGTATGGTTGGAAGCAGGAAGCAAACAGCGACCTCTTGCACCCAAGTCTGCTGTTGTATCAAACCATTCACCCACCTGCCTTCTACGAACCAGAAAAAGGTACAACATTATATAGACATTATCTAAATTGTCTCTTCTTCGGGACACCAGATTGTTGTCCAAAACAGCCTCAAAGTGTTAGTCAGTCTGTAAGGTTCAGAAAATTCCCTAAATTGTCAGATGGGGACAATGTTTCAGACAATATTTGATTATCCATCAAATACTTCAACTACTACTACTTACATCATACCAATACACTCCCTCTGTCTTGTATAATTGTGTATGTATCCACAGCGTACTGTTCCAGGCTCTACGTGAGCGATAAACATGAGCCGAGGAATGTCTGATAGAAGTTCAGAGGTCAGAAAGAAGCATGCCTTGGCAGGGACAGAGGGACATAGCCACCTGGTCATCTGGGTTAATTATAAATGAGGCAGGCCGCAACAGGGGAAGATGAGCTGGACAGCTGTCTCTCCAGACACACATATAAACAGGATCACAGCCCGTATGCACAGTCCGCTCCGCTGAGCACCGGATCCCAGAGGCCTGCCGTGGTTGAAAAGCCATGCGCCGCAGCCAGGTGGAACTGGGTAAAAGTTCACCATCCCAGCCGCCAAACTCCTTTTCTCTCTCTCTTTCTTCACCTCTGGTTCTGTCTTAGGGCCTTTCACGGAAATATAAGATGAAGTTCATCCATACCATAATCCTCTGGTTTTCTCACGAGTATCCGGATAAGATATTGACCTTAGACAGCCTTTGAAACAGAGAAATGACAGATTTATGAGATGAAGATCAATGATCAGGAGGTAAAATTCGTATCATTCACGCCTTATGAATGAGAAAGTTAGCTTTTTGTCTCGTAGATAAATTCAACCAGAGTTTAGAAAATTCTTTCAGAAATCTATTTGAGGGAAAGGCAGTACCTTCCTGGTCACCGTCTGCAGTCAGAGGCAAAACAAACCATTCTCATTTCCAGGACGTCAAATACTGCCGGTTTGTCAAAGCCATTGTTGTCAGAGACACACAGAAGGTGGCATTTGGTTTTGAAGAAGGAGGTCATTTGATGGAGTGAAAAGCGTGACAAGGTTCATACCAGGAGGAGGTTTAGAGAGGTTGGATGGAACAAACACAGAACTTTCACCCAGGAGCAAGTCCATGAGGAAGTGAAAATGTATTTGTGAAGTATCATAAAATGACGTGTTTTAACCCAAACCAAGACACGCATCGTATCAGACATACACTTTGATCACGACATGTTGACGAGCCACAGCAACAGAGAGAGGCTGCAGAGGTACTGACACAGAGGAGGGAAGAGAAAAAAAAGTAAAGTGACAGGAGATGAGAAATGGTAAAGGTGAGAGGGGGAAAAGTGATGGATAGGGCTACGTGTTTAAGAGACATCAAGAGTGTGAGAAAATGAAATTGAAAATCAAGCAAGAAATAGAGCACGGCTGATCATTTGATACCCGCAATATGTCTTCCTCACAGGTTATGAAACTGGACACACATCGGATTTTAACTACCAGTCATATCCAGCACCTGTATTTAACTTGATAATATTTCACTGGCTGGGTGTTGATGTCGGTAAAATGATAAGGCTGATTATTTTTTGCTGATTTTGTATATAAAGCACTGTGCTGCTGGAGACATTAAACACACAGCCACTGAAACATTACACTGTGGTCCCAGCTGATAGCAAGCTACATGAAATATCTCTTGGTGTTCTCTGCCAGATACAAGAGATCTACAAAGCAGACGGATAGTTGAACTATTGTGGAAGCATTGTCCAAAAAAAGTGCTGACGGTAGACCAACCCCCCCACCTCCTACCCCCTCCCATGAAAGAGCTTTACTGTATGCAAGTGTCCAGTCCCTGGAAAAGCCATTGCAGTAAAGTGGAGGAGTAATCCTGGCAGGGCCTGTCTTTTCACTTAGGAAACCCATAAGAATCCAAGCCCGGAGCAGAATGCCTCCCCTGATGCCCATAGCTGAGATAGCAAAGATGACACTGTGTTTGAAATAAACACAAAACCTGTGTCTACTGGGCATAATAAGTCTGATGCTGGCTCACTTATTCTCATTGCAAAAAAAAAAAGAATCATCTCTATGTTTCAAACAAGTGTTTGTGTGAGGGGGGTATGAGTGCTTGATTGTTTAAAAACATTTGAGGAGTCATGCAAGTGAACATGTGAAGGATGCGTGAGTGCTTCTTCATTCAAGGACACATCATATTAACATGATACCCTTTCCCCAACCTTCTCATACCATCAATGCCAACGAGTAACAGTCCACCATTCATTTTTTGATTGCCATGTCGATCGGCTTCTTTTGTAATCCAATCCATAAGGATCAGTACACTTCACTCTAATGTTGTTTGTCAGATCCGAGTAGAAGAACATCCTTAGCCCTTCATTTCTTACCACACAATGACAGCTGGGGGCAATCTGCTGTGTATCAACCATGCCAACCCTCTTCTTTTCACAGGCATGTGCCTTTGAGAAACGACAATGTCACCTGTCACTCATGATCGCCATTAAACCAATCAGGCCTCTCAGAGATCTGATTAGATGGGCCTGTCTGCATTTAACTCTAAAAAAAAAAATGAAATGCCATGTCGTTGTCCCTGCTTATCGTGGTTGAAACTCCCTGTCGACAGGACACAGAAGTTAGCCAGAAATACAAGATGGATGGGAAGTCTCAAAATATTTCGTGGGACCATGGATTAATTTTGAAATGCATGTGGTTTTGTTAAATTAGAGAGTAGGTACTCAGAAAGAATCAATAAAGTCATCTACTTGATGGTAAAATAAATTGCTCTCTTGTGAATGTTGGTTATAATCATATTCTTGTTTTTCATGTTTGCCCATCTTAACAATTGTATCTGATTTATGAAAATGCAGCAAAGTGAAGTCTGCCATTAAGCTCTGCACAGATCTGTTCCAGCCTGGTATCACACCGAAGCATGTCATCAGTCCACTTGAGGATAACGTGTCAGGTTTTGCTAACACGTGAAAAGTACACGCACGTATGACCAGATTGAAAAACCGGTCGGTCAACTGGCCGACTAATGATCTAGCCCATGAGAAAGCAAATGTTAAGTTAGATTTCTTTTGAATTAATGTATTTAACTTGACATTACTTATGTAAAATTACTTTTTTTTTAAACCCAAACTTGGATATTTTCTCAATCCATAACCAAATGGTTTGAGTTTATATACCTTACCAAGTTGCAACCCTGTCACATTAAACCCAACATGATCTTTTACTCAACCTAACCAAATGGTCTTTGGCACCTAAAGCTAAGGCACCTTACTTTACACACCTACTCAAGACAAAACGTGACACTGACACAGATTTGTCTACTGGACTCACGGGTGTATTACATGTTTTGTTGAATATTGGATTGTTTGTCTAGCTGATGTTTTCAATCAAAAAGTCTTTGAATTGTCTCCAACTTCAATGGAGTTAATCAGGAGCTTTAAAATTCCCAGAGTGAAAATGTGAGACTTATTCCTTCGAGATCACAATAAAAACAGCTTACTCTTCCCAATGAAACATAAATTTGAATGTGATCACATCTCAGTGTGAGACACAACTTTCTCTGCTCACAGAAGCTGGCTTTAGTCCCTTGTCACCCTGCTACAAAATCCAGCCACAGCCAAACAAAGCAAAAGTGCCGATCAGCTGCAAGTCGAGCCCAGCTGTTGCTGGGGCTGGGTGACACGAAGCAGGGATTAGGGCGGGGTGGCGACTAAATGTCCAGTGCAAGGAGAAGGGAAGGGGTGGCGGTAAGGTGGCTATGGGACTGCAGAAAGGGAATACAGGGGATGGAAGGGATCAGGCTGGAGTGTTGGATGAGGGATCGGGTGATGTTTGGCCAAGACCTGAGGAAGTATCATATGCGACACCTTCACGCGAGAAGGTTACTCTGGGTTGAAGCAGTCTTCAGGATCACAGTCCTCAGGAAACGCTGACGGATACACTCCGACGGATACACACACAAGTCACACACACAGAGATGAACACTCGCTACTCACACACAAACATTCAAAGATGAAGGCAAGCAGTGAATCACACACACACTCATTGATTAATCCATATGGGCCAGCACAAACACAGCAGCTTTCAACAGCTGAGTGGTGAAATTGGAGGGCTCCACCCAAACAACGCTTAGCAGGTCACAATCAGCTCAATAGTCTGCTGTCCCTCACACACCTTAGGACCCCAGGAACTCTGCACCATGTCCAAAATCCCAGAACAATCCTTCATAATCTCATCAAAACGGACATTACATTCATGAGATAAATATTTTAGCAGGAAATAATGAGATAATAAAAAGCAGAAGTCTCTAGAAATACAATTGAAACATCTGGCATATTTAAAGATAGGCTCTCCATATGCCTTGCTAGAATGATAAAAGAATCCCATTAATTTCAGATGTCAGGTTGTATGCATCCATCATCATTCCGAAGGATGAAAAGAAAACTTTCTATTATCTACACATCTATCACTCTTTCATCTGTCTATCCATATTGCAACAGCTTATATTGTGCATATATTATAACGATAATTCTGCTGAGCGTACAGAAACTTATTTTCCCTTTGGTTGAAGTGTCCAATCAGCAGGTGGTGGTCTGGCGATTGACATCTGAGCGAGATGCAACCACAGATAGCCCTCCATCTCTATTCCACCTGGAGCTGGCCCGGCACTCGTGACTGACAGCTCTGCTCTTAATAATTAATCTGGCCCTGGGTGTCTGAAGGTCAGGAGATCATCTGCTTGGGCTTAGGCGCTGAGGAGAGGTGGCACTGTCATCAAATATTTATTGACCTGCTGTACTCCCAATACACTCTCAAAATACACAATCTCCTTCACTAAACACAGCACAGATTCTCACCCAGCAGCTTCAGTGGACTAGCTGAATGGCACTGATAGCGTTTGACGATGTGTGGGGGTTGCTAGTTAAGAAACTGGAGGTTTTGTCTTGTGAGCATATGGATTATGAGTTAATCAATAGATTTAAATGCTGATAGTCCAAAGTGTTATTTTGTTTCATTGTAGAGCCAAATGGAAAACAGCACTAAATGCAACAACAGTCTCCAGGCCTGGAAAGTGAGGCCAATGTGGAAGTGCCTTAAAGCACAATATCACCGAGGGCCACCAGGGGCTGGCTCTAAAAAAAACTCTGGCTCCAATGGTACTCTTATTTACCTGTGGCTATCCATATTGTGCATATATTATGAAGATAATTCTGCTCTGGCTAAAAAAAAAACAAGATGATGACAGCCAAAATGTCAGACTCAGGGCTGCAAAGCATCAGTTTACAAACCACTGGGTGATGTCCTGATGGGTTGCCACTTGTGTAGGAAGCTGATTCTCCCTGTCCCATTGTTGATCTGGTTACAGTCTAGGGATGATGGGTGAAACTGACCAAAATCAATGAAAACCTAAGAATATTTTGACGAATACTGGTATCTAGCTTTAATGAATCTCTTTCATACAGTGAACAGCAATCAATACTTTTTACCAGCCGCATCATAACTCAATTTAATATTTGTTTTTAAGAGTAAAACAAACCTGAGGCCAATCATCTGGCCCATTACAGCACAAAAAAGTCACATTTTCTGGTTCTAATTCAGAGCAATGTGCTGTTCATATGAAATACTTGTGAGCAGTAAGAACCTCCATATGTGGACATGTCTCCACCAGTCAAGCCCAGCAGCTGTAGAGACGCCAAAACTGATGACCTAATAGGAGTCCTGCTTCATCACGATCACTCCTGAAAGAACACACACACATAAACACACACACACACACACATCCACACTCCGAAGCCAAGGCATTACGCTCTGTTCACTCCCAGATTTCAGGCAGGTGCTGCTGTTGTTTGTCGGAGCGTTTGGCAGCACAGTCTTGGATTGCAGCCTTTCAGTGCATCTGCATCAGCTTGATACGAGCAGTTACGTGTTGCTGGTGGTATGCTGCAGACCTAACACACAGGGTCTAACCCTTCCAGTACAAGGTTTCCCAATCAGAATCTAACTGCATTAAATTAATTTGCTTGTGGGGCATTTGTGTAACTATATTGCCTACTTTAATGGGTTCATGGAAGAGTACATATAACATGTGGTCGTAGATGCAATTAAACCACATTGCTTTTGGTGTGAAGGAAAACATCGTGTGTTTCTTCAAGGTTTCTGAGAAATAGCCACACAGCAGCATTTTGAAGTCTGTTGCTGCTTTATAGACTGAACCGTGAGAATAATCTGCATACCACACCAAAAAAAAGCATCAGAAGAAGCCAAGGCACGGGGGAAATATCGGTGCAAGTGTGCAACTGGAGTAACAATGTGTAGTTGTGTGTGCATGTCTCACAACTACACAGGATGATGGTTTTAAATTTCCATTGTAAATTACAAAGCAGATTATTTATTTTATTCATGAGGTCAGACAGGGATTGTTTATCATGCAGTAGGTGAGTGAATATCTACCTCAGATTGAGTGCACTCATGCATGAGTGTGAAGTCATTTTCTCCCGCTTGGAGGCTGATGAATTGCGAATGTTTCAGCAGAGGCGAGCACATCAGAGGTTAGATAGGTCCGCAGTGACACAGGTGGTGTAGTGTCAGGAGTGAAAAACAACTGGAGGAGAGGAGAGGAGAGGAGAGGAGAGGAGAGGAGAGGAGAGGAGAGGAGACGTCTTGGTCCAGATGTGTCTTGTTCATAAACACAAGGTCTACCTCACTAAAATTCTCAAGGCACACATCTGTATGTCTTTAATACCTTTGATCAGCTCTCTAGCTTGTGCAACATTTTGGGAAGAATTGTCATCCTGCACGTTAACATCAGCCAACATGGCTCTGCTCACACCTTTTATTTAAATATTTGTAAAGCGGGTTTTAGATCTTCCACATTGAGTGTTATGTTACTTTGCAGTATGCGTGTGGCTCAGAGTGATTTAATGTGCTGTCATTTTATATCCAGGCATTGTAATTTACATCTCTAAAACTGTGTCTCATTAATTACTCTGATTATTATATCACAATGTTAAATTACTTTGCAAGTGACAAATTTTGTTCGCTATTTGGCACCCTGTTGAAGATTTACATTAATTAACTTAATAAATACAGTAGGAAACAAACAAAGAATATAAACTAAAAGAGATGGCTAGCCAGCTAAAAATTCATGGTTTTCTCAGATTGCAGACTTCTTATGTGCATATGTACAGTGACTACAGTGTGTTGTATACTGTATATGTGGTTAATTTCAGTTCCTGCTCATTTTTTTTTTTTTTTACTTGAAAAAATACTGCTGTTTTCAATCTCACAAAAATCGTACAAATTGCAGTTGCATTCAGATGTTCAAAAGGACAAGCCATGACAAACGACTGGGCATTGTGTGAGGATTTCTGGAAGATAAGAGCAGTTGTGTTGGAGCTCAGGGGGATGGAGCCACAGGTGTTAAACAGCTAAGCGCTTTAGCTGCTCCGGGGGAAAAGATGTTATTGAACCAGGAAGGCTTCTGAAACAGCCCCTCTCTGGAGGGCAACTCAAAGCCCAGAGGTCAGAGGTCACTGTGAGCAGCAATGGAAGCCATTTGTTTGGTTGTCATGGCTCAACAGGTGAGCCCTGGGTGGGGGACCAAAGGAAAGAAAAATAGCACCAGAGGCTCAGTATCAGGAATGTCCACCACACACGGTCACTCACTCACCACACACGTCACAACAACCCATGTTTACCCTTTTTTCACCCGGTACTCTGTTTACTTTGTAGCTTTGTAAGAAAATGCTGAAGTAGAGAGAAGGAGAAAAAAATTGAATGGCTACCATCGGTGCACAGTTCAATGTTTGTTTTTGTTTGTGTGTCACAGGGTCGAGTTTTTTTTCTTTTTTTAGCTGAGGGAGACAGCAGAGCTGCACCTGTGCTACAACTGGCTCTGGACTGGTGTCTCCCCTCGAGCTGGCTTGTTTTGTATAAGCTCAAGCCTCTGGTTTTGGGCCACAGCAGACTAATCATCACACTGAACATGTTGCTGCACACATTCTTCCTCCTTTGAGTCTATTGAACAAACTGTGTGGCCAGTGAGGCATTTTCTAAAGACGCACCACAGCTCATTTATATAGCTTTTGGGTGACTTCCATATCTTCACAATGAAGCTTGATTGCTTATTGGACACAAGCCATTTAAAGCTAAAGGTACATTATATCCTTCATTTATGGGCAAAGGATTGTGTGTGAATGACTGCAGTGCCCCTGTTAAAGCAACAAAAATATCTAACGTAGCCTACAGAAAATATCAATTGTACAGACTGATTCAGCAGGGTTCTTATCCTGTTTCCCACTAGCAGTAATGGTTCGCCCCATGGAAATGAATGACTTTTTCAACATATCTGACAGAGTAGACATGTTATCCTTTTTCAAGAGGTAATATGCTGAAATAAATGACATTTTTAATTCAAGTGTGTTGTGTCATCACACCAACATCTAAAGAGGTCTCCAAAGCCTTAAAAAAAAAAAAAAAAAAAAAAAGGTTTGTAGATACTGGCAATGATTTGAAAAGAAAAACAAAATTATGTGAAATAAATCAATCCACCAAAAGAAAAAATATCTGCAATTGGTGTAGGTTTAAAATGACTGCCAATTTGTCTATGACTGGCCGCCCCAGTAAATTCGGTCCAACGGCAGACTTTGATGCAAAAAATAAATCTCCATAGATGACAAAATTTTCATCACTGCATCAGCAGGCAACTCTTGCAACTGTTGGGGTCAAAGTGCATGTGTCTAAAATCAGAAAGAGATTGCACAAAGTGGTCTAAAATTTCAGCATACAATTACATCGTGTAACAGCAGTACAATATTAGCTCTATTTCATCTTGCTACAAGTAAAAATGCAACCTGCAGCATCAACATGTTGCTTGGATGTTGACAACGCATACAGTACTTTTTTGATACTTGTAGCTACACTAATCAAGATTTGTACACAATCAATAGATTAAAGGACTATGTTTAATGTAAAAGGGGTCCTTCATTTTGACAAACCCACAGAGTACTATCTGCACAGTCCCAGTAGTTCCACACAGCTCTACAAAGACAAAGACACACCTCCAAATTAATGTTAATATAGCTTCATATCTGCTAAATATTTAAATAGGCAACTTTCTTCTAATATAAAAACTTCATGTTGTAGAGATAATAAATAAACGTTTAAATAGCTTGTTCTCCTGCCCATAAGACAATTGCATACATTTTGCTGTTAAGTGTACTGCACTTTTGATAAAAACCATCTTCACTCAGGGGCCACTTCCAGGCTTGTTCCAGAGCTTTCAACCAAATTAAAAGGTCTTTAACATGGGGAAGAAGTGACAGAAGTAATAGAAAGTTTAAACAGCTTCAGCTTGCTAAGAGCTAGGGAAACTATATTTGTTGATGAAATTAATGTGATACAGTCAGATGTTCCAAAACAAGTAATTGGACCCTGAGCAGCCTTGAGTTGTTTGTTAGCCGCTGTTTTTAATGTTACAAATGACTGCAGGCTTTTACTAAAGCAAAATTTGAAATGCTGACCTTTTAATTGGTCTGAACACTTGTTTCACTACTAACTACCAGCTGTCAATGTACATGTATAGACATAATACCAGCTCTTTAATGGATAATGCCGGTTCTTTCAGAAGGCAGATCAGCCTAACAAGCATGAAGGCATGGTCCAAAGCTGAACACGACAGGGCATTACATGATTAATCAGAGGGAGCCGTGACTATTTCAAAGCTGTAAAAACAAGGCGGTTCACCTGAAAACATCTGTAGTGTGTATCTGAGTGAGAGCACAAAATACAGCAATTTCAGACCACGAAAAATACTTGGAACCTGACCATGTCAAATTTTTTAGCAGTCCCCAGACTTAACAGCACATGTGCAAATGAACACACACAGACACACAGACACACAGACACACACACACACACACACACACACACACACACACACACACAGACACACAGACACACAGACACACACACACACACACAGATGTCCTATGTTGTCCCATCGTGATGGGCTCTGCAATAGAGATAATTGTGTTTAAATACAAGCATTTAAAGATAAATGAGCAAAAGTAAGTAATCATGGCTTATTTTCCATCTGTCTGTGCATCACAGCTGAGCTGAATGAACGTCTCTGTTCTGAATGCACAGAATTACTTCAGAACACCAATTTATCTGGTTCGTTATAAGCATGTAATATTAAGTAAACAGCAGTTCAGCAACTGTGTTATACCCTCAAAATCATCCCATTTACTGTTAGAAAATCCTCACCTTCAAGGAGGATATTTATATCTTAATGATAATAATAATGTGAATGAAAACAGAAAGTATGGACTTGTTGTTCTTTGTTACCACAACAGTCTTCATGATTCTGAGTCACTGGCCTGTATACCAGATAATGATAAGAGTGTTTAAGGAGGACCTAATGCTTTGCAGGTTGACCGAAACCAGGCTATTGACATGCAGGAGAGTTGCAACTGCACAGAAAGAAAATAAAAGAAGAGCTGAGAGAGGGGGCCTGGAAAAACATCCAGAAACTTTACAGCCTCTCCCAGAGGGAGTGAGAAAGAAAATGGTCACTTGGAGCCTTTGCCGTGTCAATATATTAGTCTGTCTTTACTTGTTTAGGTTTAATCTCTAAATCGTATTCTCTCCGTCTACTTTTTCATTATTTGTGGCTCATTTTCTCTTCCTCCCTCTTTCTCTCCCTCTCCTGCACAGAAACCTATAGCCAACACACACACCAAACAAGTCTGGGGAATGCAGGTGCGAAGGTTGTGTAAGCAACTTATTCCAGGTGCAGATTAAATGTTTCTGCTGTGACAAACGCTGATTTTCATTTCCACATTCCAGTAACCTTCTGTTTCATTCTGATTGTTTGAAAGGTCAAACACTGAATGGCAGCTTTGAACATTCATTCAATATGTTTGTGTCATATGATACAGAGACTTCAATGTTTCTTGACAAGGTTAAACTGGCTGTAAATCTGTTTGGAAAAATAATGAATGACTTACTTTTGTTCAGGTCAGTTCTGTTCGAGTGATAATATTCTCTTCCACTGTTCATGGCAGCTGCATAATCAAATCAAAACCTTGCCATGTTTTCAAACCATTGGGTGTGCAACTGGACAGAAGACAGAATTGGAATTTATGGGTAAAATATTAACTTAAGCTTTGTTGTCCTCTTAGCGTGACCTGCATTCAGAGGACCAAACTGCAGTGTGATTGATAATCTTCGATAGAGCAATTCTAGATCGAAAAGGTAAGGTTGGCAGAGACACACGGGCTCCTGTCTGACAGATTTCTTTCCACATGAGACCATCTTACTGTCACCAGACAAGAGTTTTCATTAAAAGCTGTGGCGTTATGATGACAAACTGGCAATATGACATACAACTCTCTCACAGGATAGCAAACACTAAAAGCAATATTTTCATCAATTCACAGTTGAATTCAACTTTCTTTGTGGCTCAATGGACCATGTCACATACATTCTAAATCCTGCATTAAAGGGTAAGGGACCGAAATCCCAGATTCATGTCTCCAAACCAGAACAAATAAAACTAAAACTCCCTGCAAGCAGTAGGGGTAAGAATAAGAAAATCCATCTTAAGCCACTTTTGCGAGATTCCTCTATGCAACCCAACATATCACGCCAAAGCAATTCACTTGACAATCCTCAGACAACACCGTTACATTTTGCCTTTACTATACACCTCAGGTTTAGGCAGCAAAAGTACTTGTTTAGGGTTAACAAAATAATGATGGTTTGAGTTAAATAAGTCATTTTACATAAGTAACATTATTAACATAGTTTACACAAGTGAAATATGTTTCGTTATTTAAGTTAAGAAATTCAAGTTAAGTTTTGCTTTGTCACGGACTCCAACACCAGGTCATCCAGGTTAAAGTCCTGTATTTGTTTCCATCCAACCACCCTCAACTTCCTCCGTGGTTTGGATTCGATCACTTTTTGTACTTCATCACACGATCTCTGTCACGACTTTCTTCTTCAACGCTGGTCATACATGCGTGTAATTTTTGTGCCTCTTCGAGGCAAAACATTACTCTGACACAGTACCTCTAGTGGACTGATGGGTCTGTTTAACACCATTAGTTGATGCTCCACTGTGGAACAAAATGAAATTAGCAACCATAGCCAATGAATTGGTTGGGTTGTGGTCCTGTGGTTTTAGACATTTCATGATTTTGGTGATCTCTTGATCTTGACTTTTCATGAACATGTTAAAAACCTGCCTCACATGTAAGTAAACATTTTCATTGTGCATATGTCTGAGCTTCATATAGCTGTAGCATGGATGTAGAACAATAGGGTTATTGTTGTAATTTGGGTGAACAGATGCTTTGATTACCCAGCCAGGAGAATAACAGTTAAAGCAGTTTTAAGCCCTTAAAACTCTAAAAGGATACAGGACACAGTAACGGAGTGTATCTGTTAACATTTTTGCATCTTCACATGTTTCTTTAACAGCTGGCAGATGCTTCACTAATCTTTCCAATCAGACAGGCTTTCCTGTCCGATCTACCATCAAAACGAGAGGGAAGCTGGAGATGAAAAGCCAGTGTGCGATGGGGAGAGCTCACGCAGGAAGCATTGGTGTCATTATTGCTGTAGACTGCTCATGTGTGCAGGCACACACACACATATTCACACCTGCAAATCGGTCAGTAACTCGCAGCACATGTGTTTGTTTGCATGCCTCCATGTATGCATTCATGCATGTTGACATATACACGCACATAACAGGCAGGGCATGTGGAGAAACACAATATGCCAAGCATGCATGTCCATAGAAACCTGAAAGACAGCCAAAGTAAACATACTGACATTGGAAGCCTTCTTTTAAACAACAGTATATTAAACACAAATAAATGTCCATTTTATTTACATGGAGCTCCCAGCTATGTATGGCAATATAAAGAGGGGATACCCTATTCCAAACAGGTCCAATATGAAATCTGAGATAACTGTGTTTAATCCAAGACAATCAATCTTCTCCACTCTATATAACTGCCAGACCTGAGCGCTCCACATCTCACCTCAGCCCAGAATTTGATTTACACTGTAAATATCCTGTAATAGCCATGTTTTAATCAACCTTGGTGTGTTTAACTTGGGAAAAAATGAGTATTATTAGGACACAAGTCGCAGAAAAATATTTGCTCAAAATATCTGTTTCCCTTTTTTCTCCCCTAAATAAAAACAGTTCTACTGAGCATTGTTCTATTGCTTATTTTTACATGTATTCCTTAATATATTTGTTTTTCTGTATTATATTGCAGTGCATTTTGTAGTGTATTGTAGACTTTTACCATCACTAAGTCCATATGAACAGACTGAGTCAAACAAAGCCAGGAGAATATAAAGCAAGAGACAGAGAGAAATTGTGAGTATCTGGTTGGAGTTAGATATGCGGAACTGTGGATCATCTGCCTTGTCACACTCCTGGTATCAAACAGCCTGAGGTGCCCATGCTAAATAAGCACAACAAATTCAGCACAGGAGGGTGTGTGTGTGTGTGTGTGTGTGTGTGTGTGTGTGTGTGTGTGTGTGTGTGTGTGTGTGTGTGTGTGTGTGTATGAACTGGAATGGGGAACATCAGGCAGTTTTGACACGTAGCAGCACTTTGCCAGTAAAACGAATCACCTCATCATGTCTGGAGTGCAAGAGGTTAAATTGATCTGCAGGAGTTTAGTCGAGATGGAAAAGATCCAGAAGAGTGTGGTGAATGACAATTCATTGCTGACAGTGGCTGTAATGAGTTAACGAGGAATAAATGCAACCTGTTGAATGACCCCAGTAGTGAAATAAAAAGATGTTTACAACATGGGTCTCAGATGTCCATATCTCATTATTAACTTAAATTCAAAGCCTCATCTACTCCAAAAATCCCGACATCTGCTGTGTGTTCATAGTTAGAGCACATTGAACAACCAAAAACCACCAAGAAACGTCTCATTCGTGGGTGTTTTGCGGCTTTTTGCATCATGCCAAATGCTACCAGCCATGTGTGCCTGTGTGTGTGCGTGAATGAAAATAGTGTGTTCATTTGTGCGCATGTGAGTTTAGTGCATTTCATTTGATTTCTGAAGTCCAGCATTCTTCCAGCCCTGTCTCCAAAAACTAAAGTGGAGGTGCATGCTAAAATGTTATAAGTGTCCATCAAAAACTTTTCCAGCTGTTTGTAGGACCCTGACAGTTTCTGGCTCTGCTTTTTGACTTTATCTCCAGTACCTGCGCTTTTACAGGGGAGAAAACAGTAGGAAATCTCACTCTAACTTTCCCTTTCACTCATTCCCTAAGTGTTTTTCTCTCATAGCCATGCCTTGCTATTTAACTCTGACAGTGTTTCAGTAAGGAATACAAGAGGCGTGAAGGCCTTAAAGCTCAGCTGAGAGCATTAAGGCCTGCAAACCCTGCATCTGTTAAGGAACTGGCCGTACATCAGAAGCAGCAAACATCTGTTAGGTAAGTTAAACAGCATTTCCAAAATCTGGCTGAAACTCAGGAAAGCTCAAAAAGGCCTTTTGTTGCTGTCCACCCATTTCCCAACAAACAGATGCAAATAAATGGAACATATTTTCAATGCCCTATAAATCATTCTCTATCTCACCTACCGTATTCCACTGTTCAGTATCAAGATAATCCAGCCTGCAAAAGTCAGCCATTTGTAATACAATTTACTATCAAAGATTTCCAGAAGTGAATAACAATAGAAAACTGTTCAGTTTCATAATGTGAAAACATACTGTAACTCAGTCAGGATATAATCTGGGTCCATTTTAATACTACATAGCATATATGTTTAAGTCAACAACAAGTCCTCCAACTGATATAGGTCGTTTGTTTATGCCATAAAATATGGCTCACACAAGTGTTTCCTAAATTCAAAAGGAATTGGCTGAGGTTTGGGAAATGTAATGGATTCAGCTAAAATGATGACTTGAACCGTGTTCTACATTACACTTACTACTTCCTTAAGGTAATGCAAAGTTTGTCATCATCACAAGAGTAAACATGGTTTTTCAAAAAACCTGTCCCGACTCGTAGTTCCAACTAATTGTGGGAAGCAGGAAGCAAACAGCAGTTTCATCATGGCAACAGGAAAAGCAGTTTTACAAAAACGATCACAACTTGTGGTTGGAAACAGGAAGCAAACAGCGTTCTCCTACAACCAAGGTAAAAGTTAACAGTTAAAAAAAAATTCCCCCAAATCCTGGTTGAAAATGAGCAGTGAACATGCACCCAGCATTATGCAATCTCTGTAGTCATGGAAACAGTAAAGATGGTTTTAAAAAAATGCAGCTGATTCGTGGCTAAAAACAGGTAGCAAATTGCAGTCTCCTGTACCCAGGGCAACAGGAAATGCAATTTTAAAAAAACAATACAAGGATGAACAGTGAATGATGCCTTCTGATTTGGTTAATATGGTCCTACTTCAGTATGTGGTTCTACTGTAAATGTCTGAATAACTTTAATCTAATGGTGTTAACACTGGTGCCATGTGGTACCATAAGTAATGTAATACTTGAGCTTCCTTTTATGCTAATTGTATTTACTAGTGTGGGAGTTGTAAAAGTTGCATTCAAATAGCATGTATCCATCAAATCACATGCAAAAGGATCAACCTGTAACCTGCATTGTCTTTTGCGTGTGTTCATTTTTGACGTTGAATAAATAAATCTAAATTTCAGAGTACCTCTCAGCATTGGGTAACGTGTTCCATATTCCATATATTTACGACTATGACAGGTTGCTTAACTTCAAAATATTACATTTCATTGAGCTGACGCTTTTATCAAAAGCGACTTACAATAAGTGCATTTCAACCATGAGTTGAATATACAATAGGTCATAATAAGCTGCTTGCGCAAAGGACCTGTGGAATTGTTTTTTGGAGGAGGACAGTCTCTAAATTAACTCCATTCAGGCAGTTACAAAGAAACTTGATAAATTCCCAGTTAACCAAAGGTCCACAGCCCTATAGGACCAAATACTGACTGCAGTGTCTGTAGATGAGAGCATAAACACCCTTGCTTCTAATAAACCCTGGAATTGGTGAAACTTTGTCTCTCTGTTCTTTAAAATGTTTGCCTTGTGGAAGCCTGAATCTGAAGGCTAGCATGTGTAATTCTCTAAAGTTTTACTTTGACTTTGAAGAAATGGTCAAATTCCCTCCCTCTGCAATCCCTGAAATTTTACATACTTTCAAGCATATCCTGCATTCCCCATAGCCTGATGGAGAAGGCTCAGGGACACACACATTCACACACGTGTGCACACAGCCCTCGGCGCTTCTCTGTGGGTCTTAAGTGTGCATAACATGGCACCCATTATCTTATTAGCAGCAGCAGAGGCCGGGGGACAGGCAAGGGGGAAGGAGCAGAGAAAGGAGTGAAGAAACTGGCATCAAAATAAGAAGGTACAATCCACAGAAGGAGGTGAAGCAGCAGCTCAATTAGGTAAAAGGAGAGATGCAGATATTGATGAGCTAGAGAGAGAGAAAAGAGATGGGGAGGAAAACAAGCTGACATTTAGCAGTTTAGCAGCTTACGTTACATCAGTGCAACTGGAAGATTAATAAGGGATGGATGAGAGATGGACACCAAGATGAAGACAAGGAACAATTATTCCAAAAATAGTCGCGAAATCAGGATATACCCACATAAATCTTCAAATAACTGCATGGATGAAATAATTGGGAAACTTGCTGTGTGCATATCATTATTATTGTGCCGGGCATGAATTTGAAAGCTCGTTAAAGTACTTAGACTCTCATTGAGCTTTAGCTGAGGCCCTGCCAAGCTTGATTTGGCCAGCACATGCAGATCCTAGCTCCAAAGTCAATCTCCTCTTTGAACTGCCCAAATAATGGACTTCTCCAACCGCTTCATTATAACATGCTAATTTCCATTATGATTGATTAAACCAAGCTGCTCTTCTTCTCTATCACAGACCAACCCCAAGAGCTCCATGCATAGTAGGGGCATGACGATGGGCTTACGCAAACCCCATACCCTCTCTGCTCCCAATTACTCCCCCACCCCACCCCCCTACATCGCCTTTTCTGCTTGCCTTTCCTCTCTAACTTCCATTCCTCACTCTCTCTCTCTTTCTCTCTCTCTCTCTCTCTCTCTCTCTCTCTCTCTCTCTCTCTCTCTCTCTCTCTCTCAGTATTCAGCTACCCTGTCCAGGCTCCTTTCACAAGGTCTCTATTGAAGTCAGGGAAAAAGGCTCAGCAGCAGCTGGCCACTCTTTTCTCCAGGGCAGGTATAGAGGGGCTGGGAGCTCTCTGCATGAACGAGCCCCACTCCTCCAGCTCCATTCACTCTGCCTTTGCGTCCGCTATTCACCACGGCTCTACTTTGTCAGGAGCAAGGGAGCACAGGAAAAAAGGAGGGATCAGCCTTTTCTCTCTTTGTACTCCACATAGCTATACAAGCATTCCCAAAGCCTCCGCTAATGAGTTGGCCACAGTGTTGTGTGGAGAGAGAAGCAGGTTTGTGAAAGAGAAAAGGTTTGATTAATATGGGTTCATTCTCCTCACTGATGGAATGCCAGCCTTGTGTTCATTAGCCTACTGGGTGGTTTTTCTTTAGAAGTGCAGTTGTGTTGTGTATGCCTGTTTTAAAATATTTAGAAACAGCTCAGCAATTAATGATTTTATTAAATGCACGAGTGCAAATGCATTGAATGGCTGTATTTTGTGTGGTTCCGAGTGAAAAGCTTTGTGCCCTAGCAGAAAAAAAACACATTTCTCCGAACCGTTCTTCCTTTCCCAGTGGCTGGTAAACACACACCCTTTGTGGCATCCGTTAACACACCATCTAATTGTTATTTCTCTGCAGTTAATGATACACTCAAGATGATGTAATGATGCTGAATGAATTGCTCGTAAACATATACAACGCACACCCAGGGGGAGGCAATTTGGTTCACTAGTAAATGGGTATCCAGTTACCTCAAATAAATTGAATTTTCCACCTCTGGTCTGCGGTGGCATAGAACGTGTTTGAAGACCTAATTGAATTTAGACTGGTGGACCATTCTGATTTAGCCAGCTAATTAAACCACTCAGCGCATGTCTAAGCGCTGGGCCTACGAGTAACCAACCATGAAATGTGACAGGTCAAAGGTGCATCGAGTAATTTAAAATTTCATGGGTTTATATAAAGTCATTTTAAGAGTTCTGTGTAAAACACCTATGTAGAAAATGACCCTTCTCATATATGATTTTAGATTGAAATATGCATGCTGGGGTACAGAGAGGGCACTGAGTTAAAGCATTCTAACAGTGATAATTATATTCTCTACAACAACAAAAGCTGTGTTTAATCCCCCTTATAACCTGCAGAGAGCACAAACTTGAGACAAAGACAGATGAGAGAATGAGATTCCTTATTGGTACAAATGCATTCACACTAAAAACAAAGAAACAAAAAGTGCTGGCAGACAAAAATCCATTTGGGTGCCGCTGCCTTGCAACACAGAAATCACCTTTCAAAGAATGAAACAAGCACATTCCTCTCCTAGGATGGAACAAATACTGTTCCAGGCCATCGCTTCTTTTATGAAATATTCTATTGACAAGGCCTATTAAAACAACCAAAGCCAAACACACACGAGAGTCACCTTTGCCCCTCCCAGCCTGTCAAAGAAGCTGTAAACCAACAAGCCGTGGCTTCAATTTTGTCTTTGCGGGGTGAGGATGTGAGCAATGTAGACACAAGTAAACACCTGTTGAAAGGACATGGAAACTAACCGCCATTTTGTCCCTACTTTCAACAATGCAAACCTTCATCGCAGCTGACACTGTGGCTTGAAGTGTGAGCACAACAGACATGGTGAGCACCTCCAGCTACGCCTCCCTCGTGATAGAACAGGTTAGGGTGGTGGTACAGTTTGTCTCTCATCGCTTGCTGTGAGGCCTTACCTACTGACAGGTACTTGGCACAGCACCGCTTGATTCACTCTCCTCATTAGACAAACACTGATGAAAACTGTAAAAGTTAACACTTTCAATGTAGAAGAAAAACAGCTACGGAGGTGTTTGGACACCTGCAGATTATGTGGTTGTGTTGAACGCTGACAGTCACACCACAGCCGAGCCTTCATTATCGAGACTAACTTTTGATTTATCTCTAGATATCATATATCCTGTTAACTGTAGTTTATTTCTATACTAGGTAAAAAAGAAACCTGTTCCTTCTGCAGTCAGAAGCATTCATATCTTTATTCTGGCAGGGGATGCAAATGCAAATGAATCATTAAATGTGTCAACAAATAGTAGCCAGTAATTTGTTATAATATGTCTCAACACAATGTCATCTCCTTTCCATAATAACTGCCTTTTAAACAGTTGGCTAGGCTAATTGCTGCAAAATCCATATAAAATAGCTAGTGAGAGAAACATACATTATATTGACCAAACACCTTACACACATCTGTCAACATCAGACAGTCTAACTGGTTTTTATTTGGAATATTAACAGCATCTAGTCCAGCTGCTAAAAAAACACCTGCTCAGGTGGAATACTGTTGCTCTAACTTTACCAGTCCAGGATGTTTTCCACATTTGGCCTGAGCCAGTAGAACAGTTTTACACCAAAATCAAAGTTCTAATGTCACTTGCAGACAGCAGCTCTGAGAGCCCAACTACAAGTTCAGAAAAAATAGTCAAATACACAAAACAAAAGCAGGATTTAGACAAAATAATGCTGTGAAAAAAGAAAACCTACATTCAGAAATAGGCAGCAAATACAGAAAACACTGTGCAAGTAGCACAGTAAATATATAAAATCAGAATTAACCCTTTAAGCCCTAGAGGCCCCCAATTGGGGGTCAGGGAGAAGACTTAGCAAAACTATTATTAAAATATGGACATATATACCGATATTTACACATCTGAGCAAATCTCACAAGTGTTCCGTTTATTATTAAAATATTTTTTTTATATAATTTTTTTATTGTGGTTGCAGAGATATACTCTTTTTATTATGGGTATGCAATTTTCAAGCAGGATTAAGAACTCCTGGATAACACAATAAAGCTGACGTAGTCTCGTCACTGCGTCCTCCAATCCCCGTTCCAGCCTTTCTGAAACAGCCATCAGATATCTGCTGTTCAGTCTGCAGTGTTTCTATTTTTGGACGTTGGTTTCTGTATTTGCAGGACCTTCTTCTGTTTGGTTTCATTGTCTCACTTTGCATAATTTTCTCTAAATGCTAAATGTGTTGTCAAATTGGTGGAGATAGTTTTTCAGTTCGTTACTGCTTTTGGTATATTTGGCTGTGATTCGTTAAGTCACAGTGCACTGAGCTTTCAGGGCCACTGCACAGCACTTGAAGGTATAATGTGCAGGTCCACTAGCAAGCAGTGTCACGTTTTGCAAGCTACAATGTAAGAAAAAACAAGTAGAACAAATCAGGGAACAGAATTTCAATTTCACCCAGGGGTCAGTGTACCATGAAACAAACAGGAAAGAATTTGCATTTAACAACATAAATGGATGGGACAATGGCCAAACAGCAACCACACCTGTCACTCCACTACTGAGCAGACCCCACAACTTCTGCTCTGTCGGTCATTATATTATGAGCAATGAGGTGTTATCACTCATTGATCAACCCTAATCCTAATCAAACCTGCAGTAGGCATGACAGAGCCTTTAGTCCTATATTTGTTGAACAGGAGGATTTGTACATCTCGTGCCAATGAAGTCTACCATGCTGCATGCTGTCCTTTTATATTTTCTCTTTCTCTACATCTGTCTTGCTTTTCCCTTCCCCTCCTCACTCATGTCTTCCGCCTTGTAGGCCACGCATCACGCCACTTAGCAGGCCGCCAGCAATCGACAGCAGTGCCCAAACTGTTTCTGCTTCCTATTAGCGAGGCATCTCCACACACTCCTGTAACACCCGAGAACCATCCAGTCCCAGTATGATGATTTGGCCGGGTTTCACGCCTCTCTGTTTTATAGTTGATGAATAGCTGAAGCAGATGGTTTGTTATCTTTGAAGACTCCAGTAAGACGAGCGTGATGAATCGCTCCTGGCCTTCCACATCCACACCGACCCCCTCCCCATCAAGTCACCCCTCCAGCACTGAAAAAATGTAATGAGAACAGTATGAAGTTGACTCATCATGCTCACCTAGTGTAAGAAGCTACTGCATGTATTATGCTCATACCAGCCCCTGGAATCTTTGGACATGCCTGCATTGACACGTTCACTCTATTCCAACTTTACAAACAACAATATGGATGGTGTTAAAAACATACATACAGAAAAAAAAGACAAGTGCTCATCTGGTGCAGTCATTATCCGCTTTACAATACATTCACATGACAGGCTCACGTCCACTTTTCTCATCAGTCACAGCTTCACACAGCAGCACACGGATACGAATGGCCGTGGGGTGAGTATGAAGAGAACCAGTTATAGTAGCACAAGCTGTTAATGCTTTCCTCATGTTAAATACAAAACAAAACTATTTCCTATTACTTTGGTGAGTGACTGTCAAAACATGTGCTATCATTGGGAAGAAATATCACTTTCAAAATAAAATGCAGTGTAATAAAAATCAAGTTGACTAAATTTTGCTCAAAGGAACCAAATCAAAGAAATCTAAAGACAGCATGCTGCAAACGTCAACACAAACCTTTTCTTGTGAGCTTGGTGTACTGGTCAAAACGTTGAACCTGGTATTTTCCTGCTGCATTAGTAAAGTTATTTGTGTGCTAAGTCATCCAGAGCAGGTCATCCACCAAATAAATCACATTAAAAGACGTGTCAACGGTCTTCTCAAAATAGACCCCCAAAGTACCTGGACCACATACCAAAACTGTTGAAGGAACATCAAAATGCAGGGCCCAGCATACTTCGGATAGTTGTGGCGGTGGACCTCCTGTCACTTGTGTTGAAAATGCAGCAGGGAGACAGAGGGCCTGAAATAACAGAATGGAAATAATGAAGTGAAAATTAAATGGCAATGCAGTCTGATTATCAGGTTGAGAATGCTGATTTAATATTTACAAAGCTGAAAGTAATAAAGTACATTTACTTAAGTACTGTACCTTCCTGTTGTCCTCGGGTCTTTCGTGACCCATTTTCAAAACCATTTTGGGTCATGAAAGACCCGAGGACCAGAGTGTTTCCATTTGATACTACTTCAGACTCCACTACAGTTCACACGGAAATATTGCACTCTACCCCATCATATTTATTTGACACCTGAAGTTGCTTTCAAGATGAAGATTTGACACAATGGATAATATAACAAACTTTTAAATTCAACATATTGTTAAAGATTAAACTGGTGGCTTCCAATCTTTTTTCACTTCTGGTGTCTTAAAAAACAGCATTTTGTAGTTGGGGTCACGTTTCATATTTTTCTAAGTTTATAAGTTGTTTATAAACTCCAATAAATAGTGATGTTTCCCTCTAAACTTGTTCAAATGATTCAACATTTCACCAAAAATCAAAAATTGAAGAAAAAGTCAAAAAACTGAATTTGAGTATCACGACTTTGTTTTTTTTTTCTCTCACAGTAATCTTCTCATGACCCCTCAGGTTTATCTGCTGTCCTTGTATATAAAGTAGTTCAAACTAACGCCACCTCCAGCAGCTACAACAGTAACATGCAGTTTACACACTGATGTTAAGGAACTAATGATGTCATGTATAATAAATCAGTTACAGGGACCAAATTTAAACTTTCACTTTAATACTTTAAATACATTTTGCTGCTGATACTCATCCACCTTTAGAATCTTTTTGTGCAACACTTGTATTGGAGGACTTTTACAAGGGCTTGAATACTTCTTTCACCACTGAGTATTTGTGTTACTTTATATCAATTTAGCAAATAATCTTTAATATATGCTGAAAGAAGATATGAGCTCATACCGCATCAGAGATATACTTATTAGATTAACTATGGCTTAATTTACCAGATGTTACCAGAAAGCATATATTAGTTGTTCAAAGTTGCTTAAATAAAAACAACTGCACATCATCCAAACGAGGCTGTACAAGTTAATTAACGTTCTCTCTTTTTTAAACATATTTTTGGAATTGATAGGTAATTACAAATTTTTTTTTTCTATTAAGTTTTAATGTTTTTAGCTGCAACAACCATTAAGAGGATTCTTTTTCGGGACATATTTCATAACACAGTTCCAAACAATTATCAAGTGTCAAAGTAACAGGGTTTCAGCACAAACTATAGAAATTGGGTTCCTCCGTTACTCAGTTTTCCATCACCAGTGAAGTCATGTTTTAACAAGGTCTCATTTCTCAGATATTTTCCTTGCTTCCAGGAGCTGCAGGCCTCACCTGTAAGGCTTCTGTGCTCACTCACAAACTCATGATGCAATGTGAAACCTTCGCCTATTCACTGGAAAGGGAACAAGGAACTGTGCTACTAAACTGCCTGCAGTGCTGCAGGTGCAAATATCTGTGTCCTCGCTACTGTGATTAATAGCAAATGAAATCTGTGACTTCACCCAACATGAAGTGATCACAATAGCTCTGACGAAGTGAATCAATACGATCTGTCGGTGCCAAGAAAAAAAGTGTGATGAGAAAAAAGTCTTCATGGAGGCCAGGAGGCTGACAAGGCCACTGATGAATTGCAGATGTGCAGTTTTGAGACAACGGGCAAAAATGATTGCAACATTTGAGAATAATTTTGTGCTATCATGTGGCCATTACAGGGCACACTCAAATGGTGAAAAGATCACTGTGCATGCACAAACCACAGAGACCCACACATGACTGGTTGTGTTTGCACATACAATTCTACACACCTAGTTAGCACACAGTTGGAGATGCACATTCTCGGGCACACCTGCACAAAACATTTGAAGGTTCCAGGCAGAGATGAAAGAGGCATCCCTTAGTTAGATAAACCTGCATCACCACAGTATAAAAACACCCCATTAAAGGTTCTGCATCCAAAATATTACTTTAGTAAGAGCATTATCATCAAAATGTACTCAAAAGTAGAAGTATTCATTTTGTAGGATGGCCCTCTTACTGTAGCTCTATCTTTGTATTACTTATATATTACTGAAATATTGTTAGTGATGCAATAACATAGGAAGCATTTTGCTCCTAATATTTCAATAAGTCAATTGTAACTACTTTATATGTGTTCCACAGTGTAATTAAACTAAGTACATTTACCAAAGTACTGCACAAAAGTATTTTCACTTTTTTACTGAATAAAGTATTTTTCAGATCTATTTTACAGCTTACTCGTTACATACTGGGCTTATTAATATCAATAAATAGTCAACTATAATGATAAACCTTATTTTGCATACATTACACAACCTATATCTGCATACAGTACATATGGTCAAACACTTATACCACATAATCATGCTTTATTTATTGTAAATTTAACTACCCTGCAGTACACAGAGTAACTAAAATGATCCCCATCTTGAAAAGGTGCAACATTAGTAACGCTTACAAATGAATTAATCAAGAATTACAATCCAGTAATATGACATATATTGTTCTGAAATGGAAAATTAATTAATCAAGAATTACAATCCAGTAATATGACATATATTGTTCTGAAATGGAAAATGAATTAATCAAGAATTACAATCCAGTAATATGACATATATTGTTCTGAAATGGAAAATCCTGCACAAGTACTTCTGGTACTTTAAGAGTTTTATTAATGTAGCCAAAAAATATTAAAAAAAAAAAAAAAAATTGTTTTTTGTTTCAGGCAAAAAGTATTTGCCTGAAATATAGAAATTGAAGTATAAATGATCGTTAACTGGTAACTCTCAAATATATGTTTCTTATAAGTTCTTTAAAAGGAAAAGTACTGTAAATAAATAACATTTCCTGTAATGGTCTTATTGTCCATTACAGATATTCATGCAAACTCAAACAATGCACAATAAATGCACATTGTCAACTGAACTTGTTTATTTACTTACTTACTTACTTTGGATTTGATCTCATTTAACACAGCATTTTGAGCTGCTGAGGAGAATTTAGGCTCAAATCAAGACAAGATATTAAGCAGCAGCAGGCTTTTGACATGCACCACACACAATCTTTAAGATAAAGCATGTGAACTAAGAACCTTCTTCAGAATCTTGAAATCTGTACAGTTTGTGACCAAATTGTGGTAATTGAATGTTATAGATAACCCACGTTTATTAGCTGCAGTTTGCAGTGTATTTTGGGTAAAGGTAAAATCAGTTAATTGAAGTGAACACTTTACTTGCTCATGCATGTATTAATAGTGTTGATGCTTTCTCCTTCACATGCCCTGGGTGAGGATGAGAACACATAACTTACTGTTTATTATTTTCTCTCTGACTCTTTCTTTTACATGTAAATCTCGAACCAACAAACACTTTAAATGGAATTGTTAGGGTATTCAGACCAATTATGCTATTATGGCTTGTTATAATGCGATTACAAGGCTCGATCTGGGTGATTGTGTCTTTAAGAAGCAGTGAGAGTGAGAGGAGGTGGTGCGGTTTCACACCCCGGGGTGGGAAACATGGGCGGGGCTAGCAGCCGCTGACTGACAGCCGCTCAAAGGCTCGGCAACCCCGCGAGGCAGGGAGAACCCGTAACGACCAATGAGGTTGGGTTTGAAGCCGGCCGTCAAATCGCAACAGCCAATCGGAGCAAGCCATGGGAGGACTCTGGAAATGCTGTTGTGTTTCCAACGTGGGACTACGGAGCGATCACCCAGAAAAAAAGGAAAAGTAACTCGGCAAAGGAGAAAACTCATGGTGGTGGTGCACGATCGGAAGGAGGGGGGATTTTAGTTTGCTATTAGTCGGATCGACAAGATTTTGTGACCACAGACTGCACCTGATAAGCTGTTGGTTGAGCTGCTTTGGATGGGACCGAGTGTGTATGTCAAAGTTGGATGTATTCGCCTGCTGCGGTGTAAAGTGCTGCTCAGATTTGGACGATATGCAGCGCTCAGCTTGAGAGACCAACGCTGGACTTTTCGCCACAACTCCTGCGGGTCCTCACTTATTTGTTACAACTTTGTGGTGGACAGTTTATAACAACGTCACAAGTCCTCTAAGCCATTTTTCTACGTTTTAAACAGTTGCGCGGCTGTTTTCTCCGTCCAGCAGCCTCTCGGGCACAGTGTCCTTTAACTTTTTGCTGTTGCATGTTTTCAAACATGTCGCCAAAAGCAGTGGTCCTATCGAGAAAGTAGTTTTTCAAACTTTTTACGGACACATTCTCTAAACTTAAATTTAAGTTCGAGGCAACCATACAAGTTGTTTGTAGAAGAGTTCTGCTGGTTAATCTGTGAATCCCTTTGATTTTTCTCAGCCCGCGTCGGACACCACAGGAGAAAGTTGGAGTGTGTCAGAAATGAATGTTGTCGGGACGGAAAACGGAAAACTACAACACAGTTGTTTGAATTAGCCTCTGTATTACACAAAGACAATTAATGTGCTGCCAAAAGCTTCCAGTTTTTCCGAAGCTCCTCTGATATTCCAGTTTTGTGGGCACCAGGCGAGAGCTCAGCGGCCGCGCTATTAAAACTGGATACAAAATGGCGGCGTTCCTGGGACGATTTGGATATGTGTCTCCTTGTGTTTTTTATTTAATTTTGTCGCTCGAACTGTTGACCAGTTATGGAGTGAGTTTAGAGTTGCCGTGCGCCCAGAACTGTACCTGCAGCGGAGATTCAGTGGACTGCAGCAATATGGAGCTGACGGCGACGCCTCTGGACCTTCCAGTCCGGACTGTTTCCTTGTAAGTAAAGCGCTCAGCAAGCCTATTTATTGACCAGAACCATAACGGGATGTTTGTAGAAAAAAGAAAAAAAAAAAAGAAAAAAGTGCACAACAACATATAACTTTTTCGTGATGGACATAAATTGTCATTAAGCAAGGGCCCCCTTTTGACAGGGTTTTCTCCCCAGGAATCCCGTCACAGACTATTTTTATATTTTTCATTTGAGTTGCATAATTGTCGATCAACTGGGAGTGAGAGCAGCTGTCACAGGCTGTGGTCATGTCCTCTTCATAACTCGAAGTTTGAGTAGCCTCAGTAGTAAAACTAAACTGTTCCCCATTTTGCTTGGGACACCCTGTTACCCCATTAAGGTCCCTGCACCCGACTCTGCACAACTAATGGAAAAACAAATCCAGCAGCACTTTCTGCTCAGGCAGTCCCCAGACAGCAACCTGATTAGGACTGTTTATGCAATTAATGAATGAATTATCTTCCACAACATGGCAACCCTGGCTAAATGAAAGCTCATTGGAGTTTGACATCGGGCCAAATCTGGGATGGTAGGGTTTTGCATATTTAGTAAGGCTTGATATACAGCAGATTAACAGGTGTTTTATAAATGCAGGGATGTAATTACATGCATTAACATTTAAGTACAAATATTCCAATTTTATGTCATTTTTTTGGAGGTGGGGGGTGAGATTTGAATCACCTCCAATAAATGCAGTGATTTGTTTTCTATAACATATTTTTTAATTTTAAATGACTGTCCTTTAGAAGCTAATTACTATCAGCAAAAAATACATAAACAAACAAATATTTGGAGGCTAAGACTTATCATCACCCTTTTCAGTCAGTGGAGTCTGATATCTTCCATACTTATTGACACATGAATACCACACATGTGCACTCTAATGTAGCTATCATTACTAGTTCTAGGATGATCAAACTGTCCCCTCAGGGTGAGTAAACAGAGAGACCCAAACATGTCATAAAAAATAAACCTGATAAGTATTATCTTTCATTTCTCTCTCTGTGTTGCTAAATTTAATACAAATACAAATTTAATTTCTTGTAAATGATTTGGTTCTCCAGGGAAAGACCGACAACAGTTGAGACCCTGTCTGCCAGCTCATTTAGGAAATTAGCCAATTTGGGGCATTTTTATTAAACATCCTCCAACGATTAGGAACTTCAGCTCTTTTTAAGCTGAATGACACAATTTACTTTCAGACAACACAACCCTCATGTTGTTCTCCCAATCAACATTTTGTCTCTTGCTGCAGTATATTGTAACTGCTATGCAGTGCCATTTGCTAATCCTCAGTGACAATTAGTCCATCTTGTTACACATTATTCAGCATCTGTTTGTGTGCGTTGCTGTGAACTAGGGGTTAAAGAGCAAAGGCCCAGCGTCTCCTCTGGCTCCCAGGTTTCTATGTGAGGCAGTTTGTCTTTCCCTGTGAAGTTAGGAATGCAACATTTTAAAAAGTCTTCCAAAAACATGAATAAGGGCGTTTGTACCCGGGTAGCCTTGTTGCCCTGAAGCACCACTTAGCCAAGATCAAGTGCAGATGCTGTTTATCATGCACGGACACAGACACACACAGCTCCCCCTGTCTTCATGGACAATGGACATCTGTTGTGGGACAAATGTCCCATCTGAAACAGCTGCTCTAAACCTTTCGGTTTGTGTAAAGATATGGTCCTGCGTTGAGCCCTGTGTCGCTTCAAGTCTACTTCTGTCTTATCTCATCCAAACCTTATCGGTCAAGATTTAAAGACCCGCAATCTAGTTGTTTTCAAAGGGAATGGCTTTATAGCTTTGAATGATCTCTTAAAACACCTAGGTTGCATATTTCCACACCACTTGAGATAGTCACATTATGTTGGCAGGTAACTCAAAAGGATCCAGCTCTGTTCCTCCTCTGGGGTCTGTAAAGGAGCCAGATAAGTAGATGATTACTGTAAACTCAAAAAGACAACTATGGACAATTTCACTCGCGGCCCATTATGAAGTGCCTTATGCCAAGTCTGTCCACATGAGTGGATGAACTTTTTTTGTGTTGTGGGTTGAAAGTTATTTTAGTTTTTCATTGCTGCCTGTGTCCAAGAAGTTGAAACAAAAGGGAAACTAGTACTTTTGCAAATGATAAGTTGTTCGAGCGAGGGTTCTGCTTGCAGTGCAACAATAATAATGTTAGCCTTTCGATAGACTTGAGAGATTGAGAGTGTCAGTGTGCACAGTCCTTGGTTTAAAAAAAAGTGTGTTTGTCCATGTCCACCTGCAGGCACTCGAGCCAAGTGAAATCAGTGTGGAATCAATTGTCTCTGTTATGTTTACCCCAGGCGGAGAGCAGCAGCAGCAGCAGCAGTATGAATAGTGGTAGCAAGGACAGTATTGGAGGGTGTCAGAAAATACAAGACACCTAGTCCAGCTCTCCTCCCTCTTTCTTCTACATAATGCAGATGTTTTGCTTGTAGGAAAATCACAGAAACACCTGTTGGATTTAACTGTGCAATAAATGACCAAAGCATGTGTGACTGTAGTTGCTCATCAACAAGAAGCCCGTCAGTTAGTCATACATGTGTGTGCTTTGTAAAGTTTACTGTAAAAGTGCTCTGCGTTTTCTCTCTATAACATTGAGATAGTTCAAGCAGAGAGGATAAAGCCAGCAAAAAGTAAATGAAGATTT
Organism: Embiotoca jacksoni; assembly: GCF_022577435.1. NCBI lineage: Eukaryota > Metazoa > Chordata > Actinopteri > Embiotocidae > Embiotoca > Embiotoca jacksoni. The sequence continues at coordinate 8,245,214 of NW_027185229.1, read as the reverse complement.
CCCACCCTTTTGTGTGGGTGAAGAGCGATTGCACTGTCATGTAGCTGTTGTAATTATCTTCGTACAGGCTCTTAAATTGGGATTACAGTAATGAACCTCAGGACTTGCAGTTATACAGCGTCTCAAAGAAGGAAATAGTTCTTACAGAGAGTTATCATACCTTCACCAGCATGTATGAGAGGTGCAGAGCAAATGGTATCAACAGCATTTAACCCTCACCCTATTGCTATGACAGGGGGAGAAGCTGTTTTACCGAGAAGTTCTTGCAATTTAACCCTGATCTAACCTCTTGCTTAAAACTGGTGGCTTTCTCTGATTTAGCAATGTATTGAGCGAGACACATGAGCGGGAACTCAGTCACACAACACACAGTAAGTGAAAATGGTCCATTGGTTCTGTGTTGCCTAAATAATGTCATAAACAAAAAAAGACCTTTAGCACTATAACCTTTATGTTTTTTTCTTTGCCTCATGATGTAATATTGATCAGTCTGTAACTCCTTTGAAGGTGTTCAATACTTAGTTTTACAACCAAGAAAAACTACAAGCTATTATAATTTATGTCCTTAAGGGAGTATAAGACCTTCATTATACCCTCTTATCTCCTGTTCTGAGGTTGCACTCTTTTCAGTCACCTTCAGTGCAGTTCTGTTGGAATAATTGTGCAAAAGCTGATGCGTATTTGTGCAGGGAACATAGGTGGCCAGAGGGCTGATGTTGGCTTGCAGTTCATCCATCAGTAGCAATCCTCTCACAAATAAGACCACAGCTCTTGGTTGAGAAAAAAAAAAAAGCACTAATGCTTTCCAGTTGTCAAAATATTCTCCCTTCAGGACCCCCATTTTAATGGTCCTCTGTGACAAAGTGGCCTTGATGAGGATTCATAGAAACAAACACGTTAGCACATCCTGGCAGAGCAGGCTGAGTTTTAGGGAAGATGTGTGATTGACTCGGTTTAAAAAAAGAAAGATTTTTTTTTTTTTAATTCAGTGCAATATTACGTTATTGTATACTATTATGTATTCAGAACATTTCTCAACTTACATTGCGTTCTTAATTACATATCCCAACCCTACACAGGTTTTTGGAGTGAATACTTAAAATGTTAAAATGACGCCAAGCTCTTTTAAAGCCTCTGTGGTTATGCATTTTCCTGTCGGACATATCTTTTGCTGTTTTACATCAGTGCTCCTTACATTTAGCAAACTGACCACCAGTCTCAGATATTTTGTCTATTGTTTCTGATTGATGAATAGCCTAACAACATTCAAAGCAAGTTTGCTCTCATACAGTCACATTTTCCTTCTCAGGAGTGGTGTCTTATCTTATTTGTAGCAACAGTAATGTGTATAAAAAGCATTTTTGCCTGCAGTGCCACTAGCGTAATGGGATTTTGCAAGTAAATAAAAGCATGAGCATTACTAATTTTGGCCATGATTGCTGTGGTTGCATAGAGATAAAGCAGATGCAGGGAGTCTGTTTGCCAGCACCTCTCCATCTTTTCTCGTATAACATTGTAAAATACTTTTGGCTTTTATAGAAAGCTACGTTTGTCCTGGGCTTTGTCTTTTTATTTAGGGTCAGAGCACCGATGGTGCGAAAGCCCTATTGTTTTTGTATTTAATTTTTGTTTTGTTTTTGCTACAGAAAGCTACAGCTTGTTTATAGTGATTGGCTGTATTCCCATATGCATCACCAGCACTGTGGTAAAAAGCAAGAAGAGCCCTGGTCTTGAACGATCCCTTTTGTAATCCAGCATTTCCCCGAGTGGTTTCCCAAGTTTGCAAATGTGCTGGCCAAACTGCAGCAGACGTTCTGCTGCGACTCAACCCCAAGCCGTAGCCTTGAACCTCACAGTTAAAGCCTTATTGGTAAACACCATCCCCAACAGTTGGTTTTGGCTTCTACCCTCAGGAAATGGGTTTGTGTTGGTGGTTTCCTGACAGGGACTGGGAGCTCAGCCTTGTGAACTGGTCAGCAGGGGGTGTGGCTGCAAAATCACCTGGCCTGAGTGAATATGAGGGGATGTGGGGGGCATTTTCCACCTACTGCATGGACATGTTTTGTTAATGTCACGCTCTGCTGCTGCTGCTGCTGCTGCTGCTGCTGCGTTCCGGCTGGTTCCACTCGTTGGTGAAAGTCCTGTCAGTGGTCAGAAACCTCAACCGCCATCACACATGTTACACACAGAAGAAAGCTGGGTGAAATTAAACATCTCAAAATGCTTGAATGTCACATATTGTCAGACACACACACACACACACACACACTTTATTTTTAGGTAGAGTTTACCTTTATCAAAACTATTCATATGCCTGCAAAGTCATTTTGCACACTAGGACTATGCTTACCCTTCAGTTCAGTGTTTCTGTCACGAGCCATTGGTACTGTTGGTAAGTTTGAACTTGATATAAGGACTGACTGATAAACACTACACTGCAGGAATGTTTCATCTCCTGGTTAAACACATGAACATTTCAGCATTGGGGCAGAGATGCAGCAGCAGCAGCAGCACTCAGCAGGGCTGAGCCGCTTGTGGTTTTTCGGGCATTTCTCACTACGCAGCCTTGTAATCTTGTGGTATTGGAAGTGATGAAATCAAGTTGGTTTATTGTCATAGTTTTTTTTTTAGCCCTGTGACTCGCATGTCCACTGACAGATATTGTAAAGTCCCAGTTGAGCTTTTGGACGGGTTTAGGATGATCTTATCATTGGCACTGATTTTAATCAGCTGCTCCCTTATCAGATTTTAGAATTTGAGGTTAGTAAAAGTATTGAAAGTTCCTTCTCACATGGAAATTTAAAGTGGCAATCAATTGTTTTGTTTTATTGTGAATGATCTTTTTTTTAAACTGGGTGGGATCCTTCATCCAACACATTAGCTGTGATTAAATTAGGAAGAAAAAGGTAAGGTTGAGCCCCTACTCTAATAACAACAGATAAAGTCTGACATTAACATGAAGATATGGAGTGAGCTCATAGCCTCACACTGGCTTTAATGACAATCAAACAGCTGCTGCCACAAGTCATCCTCCAGGAATTCAGTCAGCAGAATAGATGGCCCTTTTGTGAAGACACTTTAGGGCGCCAAGCTCCCCCCCCCACCCCCCATTCCTTCTCCCCCTAAGCCAGTGTCTACAAAGTGGGCTTGATCAATGAATCATCTGTGAATTCTCTACATCTGGTAGGAGTTTGGAAATTTGGAGAAGATGTTGGACAAAAGAAAAAAAGCACGACTTGGACAGGGAGTAAGAGGTACTGCGCAAGTGAAGCAGCGTCCAGAAAACAGAACCAGAAAACAGAAACAATACCAGAACCAGAAAACAGAACCAGAACCAGAAAACAGGCAGTCCTTTGAGATGTGAGGGGTGATGGGAGTGCTATCTTGGACCAAACATTTTATTTTAAGCCCATCAGGCTGTCCCGCTTAGCCTTTGTACTCTGATAAAGTAGAAAAGCAGCATCAGTGCTTCAACGTCTAGACAACCACAAATTCACTTGCAATTACGATTATTATGGATAATTATGGCCTTACCAGTAAAATAAACACCACCAGGGAAAAACTGGACAAATGAGGAACTATATGTCTTTTTCTTCACTTTGAAGTGGAGAGCATAAGGTTAGCTGTGTGCATAGTACTACAACAATAGCCCCACTAAAAAGACATCAGTGTTTGTTATTCTTTCAGATTAATTGGGGAACTCATTTCCCTGTGCTCACAATGAAGTAGTCTGGCACCATTTGTAACAAATTACATTGTTATACAATTCAGTGTTTAATGCAAGAGCATGATCCTGTGTGTACGGGCAAGGTTTACCCCTAAATATATATACATATATATATATATATATATATATATATATATATATATATATATATGTATATATATATATATATATGTATATATGTGTGTGTGTGTATGTGTGTGTGTGTATGTATATATATATATATATATATATATATATATAAATATGTGTATATGTGGTGTGGACAGCACCACATATACACATATATATATATATATATATATATATGTATATATGTGTGTGTGTGTATGTGTGTGTGTGTATGTATATATATATATATATATATATATATATATATATATATATATATATATATAAATATGTGTATATGTGGTGTGGACAGCACCAGTGTTATTGGACTTCTCATCTGGAGTGTCCAACCTGGGGTAGTTAGGCCCGGCCACAGGTTCATGCAGTGCCTCGGGCTACTGCACGCTCTTTTCCCAACCATGTCCCTGTTTGTTTGGAGTGCCCCGCTTCATCTCGCGCTCCAGTGCCCAAAACCAGCAGCGCAGAGAACAACGCTGCACATGGTCCCAAGATGTGGCTCGCCTCCCTGCCTCGGAAAACTTCAGAAACTGAGTCACGCTCCAAGCCAGACTGATTTCAAAGGCTGGAGAGGTTTCTTTGTTGAGTTGTGTGTGTGGGGGCGGTGGGAATCTGCAATGCAAATGGTAAAATATGCTGACCCCATCAGCACTACATCTCTCTGATCTTACACCTAAGTTCTCCTCGCCGGCCCAGGATCTTACGAACATTTTAGCTCAGATTTTAGCGAAACACATTTATCATTAGTTGCTTGCTTATGCTTTTAACCTTGTCAAATCCGATAAAATACTGGCTCCTTTTCTCCATCCCTGTATGACTTGTCTGTAAAATGGTGGCCTGGAGCTGGAGTTAGCTTTGTGTACACTCTCACTGCAGTTGCTGGGCTATAAACCGGCTCATAATGACAGGAAGAGCTGTGTGTGTGTGTGTGTGTGTGTGTGTGTGTGTGTGTGTGTGTGTGTGTGTGTGTGTGTGTGTGTGTGTGTGTGTGTGTGTGTGTGTGTGTGTGTGTGTGTGTGTCTGTGTGTCTGGGTCTCTGACATGCAGGTTATTATTTGACCAGTTTTATGACACTCTGAAATCGACCACATTAAAGAGCCTTTGTCTCACACCGATACTACAGAAGGCTCATCACTGACATCACTTCACACTTTCGGCGAGCAAAGTTCACACTGTATTTATCTTTGATAGAAATGGGAAAAGATAATGATGATGTATCTCTGTATGTGTAAGTCCTCTTTTTCCCTCCCCACATCTCTCTCCCGCACACAAACTGTGCTGACTTACAAGCATAGTGTCATATGCTATGACATCACTCCAGTACTCCCAGCTTTGCTCTACTCCCACAGCACTCATAATGCAGCTATTTTTTAAAGCCTTTTAATGAGTTTTATATGTCAGATCAGCTACATGGTCCAGCGATGACGGTCTACTGCAGGCGCTGAGCCCTATTTTTCTTTCTAAGACTGATGCTTAGTCAGGCGAGTCTTTTGCGAGTTTATTAAATTGTCTTTTGAGGAGTTCTTTTCCAGGTTGGCTGAGATTGAAGCAAATGCTCAGATCACGTAGTCTCCTAGTAATTGGCTAATTTAGGATGATGTCAGATGACTTGTGATAAATGAGGCTACAACTAAAAACAATTTTAATTTGATTCAGTTTTTGTTAAATCTATTTTTTATATTGGACTTTTTTTTTTAAATAGTTGATGGATGAAGTAATACAACATGTAGATACCACCAATTTACTGTCTATTAATACAATATTAATTATCATTTTGTCTACGAGACAATACTATTTAATATGTGGATAAATTACTTGGTATTATGGTGTGACAGCCTTCCATTTGAAGTTTTGTTTGTGTTCCATAGAGAAGCTTTTTCTTCCAGTCTCTCAGTGCTTGTGGTTATTATTTGTAATGTGTGGGGAGATGTTGGTTTGAGGCGGCTAGATGAGGTTGTAACAGTGCCTCTTCAAATCAGATAAGCTCTCAGTCCAGCTGCCCTCTTGTTGATCTTTGTGCACACTGACGGCCATCAGTTAGATAGAACACAAATGAGGCTACCGTATAGACTAGATGATGGATGATGAATTTGCCTTTTTTTTCTCTCTTTCTCTTTTAATTTTTTTTATGTTTGAACGCAATGCTCAACTGACTGTCAGACCAACTTGACTTTAATAGGAAAGCATGTAGCTTGCTCCACACTTTATTTGATTAGGTACCTGGCTGAGAGTTGTTCCCATAGACTGTATATAAAAGTGGACTCGGCTTCCAGCACTGAAAAATAATGGGGAAGTGCCTTAAACTGCAACACCGCCGCAGGCCGCTAAGGGTTGGCTCCCAAAAGGCTCTGGCTCCATAGACTCATTCAACTTCTCTCACAAAGTACAAAGTCAACACATTTTTTTCCACAAGTCGTTAGGAAGGGTGATTCTGTCTTATTCGTTTTCTGGTGGTCCGTCTGATAATAATCCCATCATTAATTATATATTAGTCTTAAAAAAGCAGAATATTTTGGAGGCGTGTGTGTTTGATTAACAGGCATGTGGTCCAGTCAGGTTTAAACCTAGTTTAGCAGCTGACAGGATATAGTAGGTTTGCTTCTGCTGATGTTGGCAGCTGCATCTCTCCACTTGTGAAGCAGTCAAAAACTCCTAACGACTTCTGTGCTTCTGATCCCGACAAAGCAAAGTCTTCCAGAAACAGCACGAGTGTAAGGTCACTTTCTGGAAAGCATTAACTATGCTTAGTGCTGGAGTCAGGTCCACTCCCATTCCTCTACTTCCTCAAGAAGTGGAGCTACGGAGGGCAATCGGCCTTATCACCATTGCCTCCTACAGTAGGTGTTAAAACACTGAAACCTATCTCATCTGATAGGCAAGGAAATAAATGTTACTGAAAGAAGTGGCGAGAAAAAGACTCAGTTGTGTAAACACCATAGATGACTGAGAAAAAGACACATGCATGTTTGCATACACCAAGACAAGTTTTGCTTGTTGCTGTGGCTTTTAGCACTAGTTCGGCAGGTTTGGTGCTAACATGCTTTTTTTTTTTTTTTTTTTTTTTTTTTCCTTAGTCATCCCTTTCTTCTGTTATGCCTTTTTCTTTATTCTCAGCTTCAAGTATCATATCCACGAATATGTGCATAGCCAGCTTCCTCCTCCTTTGAATGATAACAAATCTCTTTGGTGGCAAAGTTCCTGAAATAATCTTGATTTGTATCTTATGCAAAGCCTGTTTTGTGCCTAAAGTAGTTTGATTAAAAACGACTGACCGTTCATCCAGATCATCTCCCAAGTTCACCCAGTCTACAGTCAGTGTGTGTGTGTCTGTGACAGCTGATTGTAGGAACCTCTCGGCAGATGTAGCCAATGGGAACACTGTGATTTCTTTTCCTTTTTTTTTTTTTTTTTTTTTTTCACTTGGCTTCACAGAAAAGAGGTAATTGCCTCCCTTTGCAGGGGACAACAATTTAGCAATCTTGGGCCACAATGGGAGGTGCCCCAGTAAATGATCATGACATAGACATGCATGCACACCTCCTTATTAGGCCTGTGCCTGGAGGGCAGACACATGCTCTGCTATTATCTCATCACACACACACACACACACACACACACACACACACACACACACACAGAGAGAGAGAGGGAAAGAGTTGGGGAAGGAGACTGTCATTATCTGCAATTGAGCACAGAAAACAAGAAAGGGAAATCTGTCAAGTGAGACGGAAATTGAGATTGATAGGTATAAATTGTTTTAAAAAAGTACAAAGACAGTCTTTTGCTATGGTATTAACCCAACCGCCACACATAAACTTTACTAATATATGTTCTTACGTTCTCCACTGTGGCATGAAGTATCAGCTCCTGCCACACAGTTTAGCCCCGAAACTCTCCCTTTTTTCCACCCTGCAGCGGTCTTTTAAGGCCAGGGACTAGAGAATGAGGAATGTGTTAAATCAGGTAAAAGTGTCCCGGTCTCTGGGAACAAGTAGCCATCTCTCTGCAGGCCTGTGAAACATTCCTGGGTCGTCTCTCACGTCTGGACAGAGGGGACGGAGGGGTGGGAGGCAGGCGGCTCAGAGCTGTGGGCTCCCTTTGTCTCATCGAGCCTAACCCCACCACACAAACACAAACAGCGCTCTCACTGCAGCCTCTCTGCCAACAGGCAGGCGGCATGCCAGCTAGGCAGGAGGATTGTGTGTGTGTGTGTGTGTGTGTGTGTGTGTGTGTGTGTGTGTGTGTGTGTGTGTGTGTGTGTGTGTGTGTGTTTGAGTGACAGAGATAGCACTTGTTTATGTGCGAAATCAACTTGGTACATATGGTGTGTGAATGTCAATCTGAAATGCAGATGTGTGTTGGGTGCGCCCACCATACCCCCACCGTTCCTCTCGCCCTCTTGACAGCGGTATTGCTATATCACTGGACAAATCATGCTCTAATAAGCCTCTGTACAAGGCAAGTGCCAGCTATTAAATACACTGTTAGTCTGAAGTGCAAATTGACTGGTGCAGATGAATGGCCTGTGGGTTATGTTTGGAAAGTGAGCCAGGAGAGAGACACTCTATCGATAGTATTGATCTGAGCCCTCCTTGAAGGCTGGCTCAATTTATGTCCTGCGGTGTTTGCAGGCATACTTAATGTGGACGGATGAGGCTGTTTGTCAAATGGGAGACATAATTGTTGCTATTGATCAGGATCCTTATTTAAACTGCTGGCCCATGATAAGGCAATACAATTAATGAAAAATATTGCTGCACTGCTGATATTTAGATGAACTGTTGTCTCCTGTTTAAGGATTTGAACTACCTTTTATCCCAACATCTTCTTTTGTCTTTTCAGAAATCTTGGCCACAACAAGCTGACTGCCATCAGTGCTGAAGCCTTTGCCAACCTTCCGAAATTGAGAGAGCTGTAAGTAGAGTTCTCACACACAGATATGATTTCAGCCTCCCAAACACTTTTTAATGGCCTGCTCTAAGTGTGTGTTAGGCACTGATGGAGTCTTTTTAAAGTTTAAAAAAAAGCTGTGAAACTTTTTTTTTTTTTTTTTTTTTTTATCAATGACTTAATTCTGACAAGCGTCCATGGTCGCCACTTTACTTCCTTGCTGCATCCTCATACATGTTGCCTTGATCTAAGTCCAATTGAGAATTAAGTGGTGGTTTTCTATATTAAGCCTCCCCTCCACCACCCGATACTGTGCCCAACACTGGCCTTGTAAATATTTTATATGGTGAGGAGAGGGCTTGGCTTTGTGTCACTCAGCGCCAGCACACAAAACACGTACACACACATGCACGAGCGAGCTGGTGATACACACGCTGGTGACATCTTTGGCAGGGGAGTCGGCCAGTCATACGCTCCCGGACATCTGTTTTACTCCCGTGTTATTTTTGGTTTTTAAAAGGATGACTTGCCACTTGCTCTGCGGCAGACATGACAAGTTGTACTTGAAATCTTTTAATTTATACACGCTTTGATTGAATTTTGTTTGCGTGATAAAGCAAATAAAAAAGACCCAACAACACTTCGACATTTATGGGAATTTATATCTTTGTTTATTTGACTTTTTACGGCTGCTACTTTATTTTCTGTCCATGTCCTTTGCTCCCATAACAACATATTATTCTGTATATTTCACTGTAATTACTTCCAGGGCAGTTCTGTTCTCTAATCTCCTGCTCTGTGTGTTTGTCACTTTCAGGCGGCTGGACCACAATGAGCTGACCTCCATACCAGATTTAGGACAGGCTGCTTCCACGATCGTATCCCTCTACCTGTGAGTACCGCTCCTCTCGCTGCTTAACATGGCACCAGAATTATCTGACTCTCTGTTACTGTATTCTTAGTACAGGGGCCTCTTTGAAGTGCTCTTGAAATAGTCTCTTGGCATCTGTCGAAGATGCATCCCAGAAATATTACTGCTTTAATGTAAAGTTAAGGAAGAATGTGACTCAGCTGCATGAGTCAGAAACCCCTCTCCACTTGAGCTCTGCTGGCGTCAATCTGCAGTTCTGTCTCGAGCGATTAGCGTGTGGTCGAGTAACTGACTAGTCTTATTAGCTGGCCTTGCGTTCTTGTCTACAGTGAGCGGTGCTGGCTGTTTGGAGTGTCAGCTCGTGTACAGTTGCTCGGTTGCTCTCCGTTGTGAAACTGCCTGTGGGGACTGCCTGCACTGGCATCCCACTGGAGATTTACTGCCGTATTTGGGAAGGGCGTGTGCGCGCTTGTGTGTGTCAAAAACATGCGCTCAGCAGCACATTAGCAGTCTTGTTTTTTACACAGTTGAAGGAAACTCATGATGTTAAAGTGGTAAAATTAGGTAACTTTATTAAAGCAGTTGGAAGCTAGCAATCAAATAGTTTGAGTGAAATACTTAGAAATGTGTCACGTTAAATATTCTTCTTATGGTAATACGAAGGTAATAATACTGTTCTAAGAAAATAGAAAAATAGTCATTTAGTTTCAACAATTCTTTGTGTAGCTGTGATGCTCAAGAATGTGTTAAGGAATCCCCGGCACACAAAACAAACACAGTACAATAAAAACGTCTTTCTAAGCTAAATATATATACTTACACAATTTAAAATCAATGTTACTTGATATGATTCAACAAACTACAATCACAATATTCCACCCGTATCATCTGTTGGGTGGACTGTTGTTTTCCAGTGTGCCATTTTACATCTCACTCAACCTGAAACAAGAAAGTGAAAGCCCTTTAAGCTGGTCCAGTGCTAACCACCAGCTTCACTCTGTATTTTCTTTCACACCTTGCTGGCATGCCGGCTGACTGCCTGGTAGTAAAGGAACCAGCTGCTGCTTCCCATCACGTTGATCAATCGTCATATCATTTTCAACGAGCTTTGTGGGAGTCACACGTCCGCCCTCTCCCTGTGTGTCATCTGCCTGCTTCTCAGAATTTATCATGATGCATTAATGTGGTCAGAATATTTCCGTAAACTGTGGAGTGTTAGTAAGATGGGTGGTTTGATTAGGAACGCTGTCTGATAAAAATGTGTCATTTTTTTTTCACAAGTTTGAGCTCCTGCTATTATGTTTTAGTAGGTTTTCTATCATGTCTGGATCTGTAAGGTCTTCCGTTGACTCTCTGTATTACAAAACAGACTGGAGCAAGTTCACCTTTACTTGCACAAACTGTGCCGAGTCGCAGCCCCTTCAAATGATCGGGGTGTCTTTTTTTGGCCTGACTTGAAGCCTGTTGCTGGGGGCGAGGGGCCTGTAGTCCTGATGGGAGTGGAGGCTGGAGGGAGGGTCAGATTTTTACAAAGCCACGCAGCTGAAGTGAAGGCCCGCTGAAGCACTTGCAGCTGCAGCTGTCAGTCACATGGCTTACAGTAAAACGGGTGACAGCGAGCAGGGGAGGAAGGATGAGATGAGAGAACAGGGAAGGGAGTATAGTGTCAGATCATAGTGACATCACCACGTGTCTACCGAGGAATCGTTTTTGGAGAAGTAATGGAGGAGGCAGTAGGAAGGTGCAGAGTCAGAGGAAGGAAAAAAGGAAGCGAGAGGTTAACTCAGGCTCAGGGTTATTCCCAAATGGAAAGTGCACTGTGTCTAACTTGCCAAAAGCCAAGGCCTCCGGAGTGTGAGCGTTTCTGTGTGCGCCCTGGCAGAGACAGCAGCGCAGACTGCAGGGCAGTGTTCCTCTGCCATCGGTTGGAGATTGTCTGGAATGTCGTCTGACAACAAGTTTGTGTGAGACAGTGGCTTACATACGCACACGTGTGCACACACACACACACACACACACACACGCACACGCACACGCACACGCACACGTACACACGCACGCAAATGGACAGAGAATCTGTCCTCAGCCGCTCATCAAACAGTAAGCTCTCCACAAGGCGGAGAGCCTTTTATATGTGGTTGTCTGACAGTCTGGCTGCCGTTGAGTTTTTGAGTGTACCAGTTAGCTTCTTACTGAAGAGGTTTGTACTTTTTGATAAAAGGGCTGATAAAACAGCGCCTAAAATAAATAACAAGTTTGCAGGAATTCTGGCTTCCTAAACATTCAGCTAAGTTTACATGTTTGCCTTGTGGGGCAAATGAGGTCCAGGGAAGGGAGAGAGATTGATATCCGGACATTTATATCTTTTGTTTTTTTGTTTTTCATACCTTTGCTATCCTCCTACTTACATTATTTTATCATATTGGAAGGGGATGAAAGCAATAATTTGTTGGAAAGGATAACAAAAACGAACAAAACAACAGCAGCTTTCTATTCTGAAGACGTTAAAAAGTTTATATTTCTCTGGGAATACATTTTACGCATTTTAATGTTACGTACTAAATTTATTAAATAACTGCCTTCAAGATTGCTGATTACGTTTGGCCAAAATAATCATCAGACTGATGTTATCAGCACAACACATTCCCGAGCAGTTTGATTCAGAATCTTTAAAAGTTTACACTTACCATTCATTTTTTGACTTGCTCCTGTAACTGTGCAATATACAGAATCAAAAAGAAATACAGCAATCTTGTTTCTATAAATAAAATAATAGTAATACATTTATAATAAGGGGTTGAGCAGACTGTAGATAGAAGTATTTTTTCTTGTGTTTCCTTTTTATTTCTCTTCTTTCTTATCAATCACTTGCTTGGTCGAGAGGTGACTCGGTCCCTTTTTTCTGCATTCTGCAGCTCTCCCTTTATTGCTTTCACCCTTCCCTCTTATTGGCTACTCTCTTTGATTGCTGCAGCTTTTTTTGAAAGTCATTAGGCACAGACAAACCTGACATTGCTGCAGTTTACAGTTTTCGTCCCCTTCGTTTGATCAGATGTCCAGCAGCCAATCAGACAACACTTTGAGGTGCATCTTATGAAAAACATCATGTAGTTTTCACATAAAAACAAATCATCTGAGCACATCGATGCTTCCAAAGACCATATGCCAGGCTCCCACAGTCCCACAATTCTATTGGCGAGGCCACTGATGTCCCGCAGACTCCCAGAATGCCTCAGCAGGATGGCAAAATAAAAAAGGAGCGACAAAAAGTTTAAAAACACAGTGTCAAAGTGACAGCAGAGCAGCACAAACTTTCCCATTGTGCTCATACCCTGGGCCAGTTAACATCAAAGGGGCCCTTTAAAACCGCTTGGGATAGAAATCATATGGGCCGCTGGATGATCTGATTTTGAAATAATTCTGCTTTTGTGCCAACCGCCGGCTTCAAACAGAAAGGGACAGGACGAACAATCGACCTCAAAGATGACACTGGAAACAGCAGAACGAGCATGCTAGTATAAACCCCTGATGCACTTTCCATACATCAAAAAAGTGTCAGAATGAGCCGGGCTCATGATAATCACATGGTCAATGGGGCAGGGTAATGAGATTTGGAATTAAGTGGAATCAAGGCGAATAAGGCCCTCGGACATCAAAGAGAACAAGAGTGAACCAAGCTTCTCTTTTTCAGAGATGTCACTGGCTCTATGATAACCAGTTTTTATAAACACTACGATTGTATGCGTGGACTTCATACGCGTTGATCGCCGAGGCTTTATCTGTCTCGCACTTACAGCTGGGCTTTGGCTGAGGGAGGGGGGGGGAGGAAGAGGGAGTTTGGTTTGAGTGGTGGAAGAGGAATGGGGCGAGAGAAAGAGTGAGAGAGGTCAACCTCTCCCACCAGTTTGAGACTGATCTGTTTTTCCCAGCGAAGGTCACCAGCTGTTGACCCCACCTCACCCCTTAATTCTCCCCTCCGCCTTTTCTCCTTCCCCCATTCCTCCCCTCCCTCCTCTGCTCACTGTAGCCACTGTCTGTTGCTCTGTCCCATGTGTGCGTTTTGCTATTTGTGTTGTGTGTGTGTGTGTGTGTGTGTGTGTGTGTGTGTGTGTGTGTGTGTGTGTTTGCGCGTGTGTGCTCATCCTTAACCATTTCTGCCACTGTTTATTCAGGTGGGCCACTGCAGTGTGACCCCCTTCTGCTCTCAGTCACTAGTGTGTGTGTGTGTGTGTGTGTGTGTGTGTGTGTGTGTGTGTGTGTGTGTGTATTCATCTGCTGACTGAAAGCTAGAATGAAGGAGGGACTGACCTTGTTTTGCTGAGTTGGACTGGTAGAACACCTGCCCTCTCTTGCCCTCTCTGTCAAACACACAAAATTGTGGTAAGCTAATCGGTCAATATCAAATATAAGAATAATATTATCAACCCCTCCAAAGGTCAAGTGAACTTTCTACCTGTAGTATGTGCCAAACTCTCCACCAATGCCGAACTAAGAATTGCCTGTCTGAGAAGACAATGACCTGGCGTCATCAAATTGGATCGATATGTTCATTATGTTGAGTGTAATAGCTGGCAGAATAATTAGAATGGGTCTAATCACAAGGTTGATGGTTCAATCACCAGGTCCTCCGGCCCATATGCCACAGTGTCCTTGGGCAAGACACTGAACCCCAAGTTGATTGACTTTGTTGAACTAGTGTTTCTGTCAGGGATGAAATTAAATGTAACGATGCAAATATTTAAATATTATCTAACTGACTTCCTCAAAACAGAGTCGGTTAAGAACTGAAGAAAGAAGTAAACCAGAAAGAAATGAGGATTTTTTTTTTTTTTTAATTTATTTAAAAAAAAAAAACATTTTAAGACCAGTGACGCTAATGAAAGTGATACTAAATGTAATTCCCATCCCTAGTTAGCACCAAGGCATGTGTCAGATGTGTCACGCAGCAAAGGCTTTCATGTACACTCGGTAACACAGGAAGTCGTCTAACAGGCTCACATACATGAACACGCAGACTGCAGGTGTAGCGAGAGGGATTGCCATCAAGAGCCCATTAGAAACCCATCCTCAAATACTGCCATTAAGAACACATGTTTTTTTACGCTGAACCAAACAAAGCTGTCATGTTGCTGCCCCGGTGTGGGATCGCAGGTAGGCATGATGTGTGCAACAGCATTGGAGTGTCGTCCTTTGCAATGCCGGCTCTCCCATTCGCACAGATGTGCATTCAGCTCAGTGACTTCCTCTGTTGCCGGTTTAAAGCTGGAACAACAATGCCTCCCTAGTTCATGTCCGTATGTTTGTAAAAGAGGCTAAGCACCGTTTCCCACAATCCACTTCTCCAGATTGAAGGGTAATGACTGGGACAACATTCAACATCACCGTATCGTTCTCCTTCCCTCTCTGACTCCTGGTCCCCCCAAAATCAGCCACGACAGATGCTGAGGGGTACAGGATAGGGTGGCGTGAGTCACCCTCCACTTCACTGAAGACCCCCAAACAGGGCCAAAGTCAAAACTGCTCAATTATTTCAAGCTATGCTCGCCTGGTTAAACCAGTGGCATGAGAGAACACTGGACAGATTGCAAAGATGGAACGTTTTCTTGTGTCCTAACTACTGAAAGCTGGACGATTTTAGTTTTCTGATCCGCATAGGAAAGTTTAAACTAGACATGCTGTTTCCTTTTCGGGGTTAAGGCACATTGGCGGCTCATGATTTTAAGGGTATTCGTTCTTTGTTTTTGTTTTTTCCGAGATGTTTAGAGTTTTGCTTTTCTTTTATCTAGTCCCTTGTTTCTGATCCTACTCTGGGTATATTAGGACATTGAACGAGGCCAGACCTGCTGCACACAGCCATCTCTCTATTCCATCACACACTAAAGTACTCAGAAATCTCAAGTGGCTCTGGTTCATCCCCATCTATCTAGATTTTGTGGCTGTTTCTTTGTCCTTGGACATGTTTAAAAGAGACCCATCTCTGTTTGGCAGCTCTTAAAGTACACATTTTTATGGTGGATGAAGACCACTTTGTTCTGTGTACTCTTTCCCCTTTTGTGTCTCAGTGGGTTTAGAGAAGCCGGGAAGGGGGGGGGGGGATTGGTGTGTCGTCGTCCCCCCCCACCTCGGCTGATGGAAATAGTCCACTTTTGTTCAGCAAGATACAGGTGTGGACGTTGTGTCGATCAGAGTACAATGGTTGACCACACCTAATGTCTTCTATGTGTGTTCCTTATTTTTCAGACATCATAACAAGATCCGCAGTATTGACGGCAGGCGGACCAGAGAGCTGGTATTTGTGGAAACCCTGGACCTGAGCAACAATGACATCACTGAGCTACGAGGGCACTCCTTCCCTGCAGGCCTCCAAATCCGGGACCTGTAAGTACTATCTCAGAGCATCACGGAGGCACGTAGCACACTAACTTTAAAAATATAGATACTTCAAAGAAATTCTGTTGAAAAGAGGAAATTTGAAGGTGTGTTTTTGCAGCCTTCAGTGTTTGTTGCTGAAACAGTGCACACAATAGTGTTGTAATTGAACACCGAAGCTGCATTACGATTTTCAATAAAAAATATCTGGGAAAAACCGATTGCTGCATACAAAGAGTATGCAAAATAACGCTATAGAAATAGAAATACGGCCATTCATGAACACATATTTGAGGTTTGTTATAAATTGTTGTTGCCTGTTTGCAGGTACTTGAGCAACAACAAGATCAGTGTGCTGGAGCTCGGCGCGCTGGACCATCTGGGCTCAACTCTGCAGGTCCTGAGACTGAGCCGAAACCGCATCAGCCAGATCCCTGTGAGAGCCTTCCAGCTCCCGAGGCTCACTCAGCTGTAAGTACCGCTGGATTTGATCAGTTTAACAATATAGTTAGCCTGCTGACAAGGTTGTGTTTTGATCTGTCAGAAGCTCACCCTGGAAAAACATCGTATTTCTGACATCCACATTTAGGCTAAAAATGATTGGTTTCCCGATTGTAGCCTTTGGAGACATAACAGAATTGAAAAGAGTTTCAATGAGGAGGTGTTTCTAGCATCTGTTCATCGAGCTCTGTGTGTTTAACATTCAGAACGCTATTAGTGTGAGCTATATCTCTGGGGGTGGATAAGGCCTGACTAGGTAAACACCGGAGCCATATTATCTGTGATTTATTGCTTTCTTCCATAGCCCCAAAGTGGTTAGTTCATTCTCCACACCATGCTCCATTATCTTTGTCAAACTTCCCTCCAGCGTAACAGCGAGGGCGACCCATTTGTAGCTCAACGCCTCCATTCTGGAGAGCAAAGGGACTCACGTAATGGGAGTCCCCCCCCCCCCCCCCCCCCCCCATTGTGGCTCCAGTAGTTTCCCCAGGTGTCTTTTGTTGCACAGGTGGCCCCGGTGACACTGTATCTGCACATGGTGATGCACATGAGACACAAAAGAACCTCTGTGGATGTTTATCTTTGCCAACCTGAGGGCTTTTACAGCCTTCACACACACACACACACACACACACACACACACACACACACACACACACACACACACACACACAGAGCATCTGTAAAGAATCAGTCACATGCACAGTCGTCTCAGGCTTTATATTCAAAAGAGAGAAGGAGTGCGGTTTTTAAACATCATCTACCATGTTTTGTGGTGAACCTGTATCACTCTGGCCCCCGGTGGAACAGACACCACTGAGGAATGCTGCAGTGATTTGGTTGTGATGGATGCCCATGGAGAGTGGGGGGGCGGGGAAACCATCCATGAGTCAAAACACAAAAGAAATAGTGCCCCTATAGATTTTCTCTCGTGATGAGTTTCTACATCCTGTGTGTGTTTGTCCATCCACCCTGCAGTGAGCTGAACAGGAACCGCATCCGTCAGGTGGAGGGTCTGACCTTTCAGGGTTTGTCCATCCTGGAGGTTCTCAAACTGCAAAGGAACAGCATCAACAAACTGACTGACGGAGCCTTCTGGGACCTGGCCAAGATGAAAGTCCTGTACGTAGAAAATCAGAGACACCGTCGACACATGAAGATAATAATAATGCTTATTGAACATCCAACACATATTCTGTTACTTTCACCAAGTTCACCAACACACGTTAGATCGGCATCATAACACACCTTTATGGAATTTGGGTGCTACAGCCTGCAGCAAGCACTACCTGAGAGGCTAATCCCATTTGTACCATTGCTGTTACAGGAATACACAACAACCAGATCTTATATGAAAAAGACCTCTGTGTTCTCTTACTGGAACTTGCTCACAATCACACAAAAGAATCACATCTTCCGAGCCGACATGAAACTGTTACATAATTACTGAAATTACTTGCAAAATAACTCAGTAATGGTCACAAACTGCTTTGACGCTCTCGCAAATTTAGCAATTTCGGAGCACAATAGTACCACTGGCATACTGTTGCCTGAAACTGTTGTGTCAAGATCAACAAATTCTCACTGCAACAACTTTTTTTGTTGTTTTTTGTATTTGTCTCCTGCAGCCACCTGGACTACAACAGCCTAACGGAGGTGAACAGTGGCTCCCTGTACGGCCTGACCTCCCTTCAGCAGCTATTCCTCAGTAACAACTCCATCGCCCGCATCAATGCTGATGGATGGAAGTTCTGCCAGAAGCTGAGGGAACTGTGAGTACCAGCATTTAAATTAGCCTGAACACCCAGACTCTTGTGCCAAGTGTCTTTTAGCACAAACCTTTTTACCAGAGCCATTAAAGGGCCTGAAACTGGGAGGAGAACTGCAGTGGAAGAGAGTTTAACTCAGTGCAGTTCAGCTTAACAAAATACAAGAGGGGTTTTTCAAACTGCTGACATCAGCTGCAGTTTGAAATTTAGCTGGAAATGTTCCTTTTCCTTTTCTGTCCGTCCCCTTGCCTTAAAGCCTGAGAACCCGACTCTCTCCACTCGTCACCCATATATCCATCTACCTGCCAAGGGGTTAAATGACATTTTGCTTTAACACTCAATACGCCACGCTATTCTCAGGATAAGCCTGTTTATCCCATAATTAGAGCTGGGCTCAACAGCACTCAAGACCTTCGACAAGCGTTTTTGTAGTCCGTTCAGAAGCGCCAGGGTTTGGCTAACTGGCGTGTAATCCTCCGCTGGTTGTGTTGTGGTAATTACATTGAAGGATCGCCTTCACTGCTTTTGTCTAGCGAGTTATTATCCGAGAGTCTTCCCTGTACTGTTGACATGACTGTCGTAATGCCGCTTTAAAGTGCTTCACTCAGCTGAGGCGTTGCTAACTGCGAGGTAGCCTGGGCTATCTGTGGCGCCGATGTTTGTTTATATGCAACAGTCAGAGAGGAATAAAGCGGTGGATGGTGATCACGCTAGTTTGCTCTGTGTATCTCGGTGCTGCTTCCTGTGCACACATCTTATGAATGACAGATTGCTCCCGGCACCGTTCCCTGAATCAGCCTTCTGGCGCTGCACCGGTCACCGGTTATATGATTTCATTATCTAGAGTTATGATGACCCCCACGGCCGATAGAAGTGAGTGACTCGTCTTTATGAGGAGCCTGTTATTGCATTCCCAGTGCGCCGGGCTGAGCTGGTCATCAGGGAGAATCTCCGCACACATGACTAGTCAAGCAAACCTGAGGTACAGAGATAGAGAGGGCCACGGAGAGGGCAATAAAATGCACAATACTGCCTTTGACCACTGTTTGAAAGATACCATTATAGGATTTATTACCATTTGTAATCAGGATATATCAGGAGGTATTATGTACAAACAATGAAAAACAGTCTTACAAGTCATTTAAACAAGTTTCGTGCCTTCATTTTTCCATGATTCTTTAGTGAATCAACTTATTTCTTCTTCATCCTTGGAAACCCATGTAGTCTTCACATCTCATTTGTACGCTCTCCGGGATTTTAAGAAAAGATTCGGAGGCTGGATATGAAAATAAGTAACATTTTGAGCGCCGCAATACACAAGTGACAGTGTATTCCACTGGGGTTTACCGCATGCTCAAGTA
Organism: Embiotoca jacksoni; assembly: GCF_022577435.1. Taxonomy (NCBI): domain Eukaryota; kingdom Metazoa; phylum Chordata; class Actinopteri; family Embiotocidae; genus Embiotoca; species Embiotoca jacksoni. Next base: position 8,225,600 of record NW_027185229.1, on the reverse strand, counting down.
AGCTTATAAATGGAGGTTGTAGACATGTAAAGTTCCAACCAAGAATTTCTTTTCTCCCCCGTCAAACGATTAGGAGCTCAGTTAAGCTCAGCGGTCTGCTAAACCCATTTTCTGTTAACATCTTGTGGTGAGGGAAAAAGGCACAATGGAAAAACACATCACAGAGTGGCAAATAGACACTGAATCAGCCATGAAATGCAAGTATAATGATGTCGCGAGCTGCCTCAGCGTTCTGCCAACCTATCATCTCCTTCCAGACCTCACACAGAACATTTCTCCGTCTTCTAGTCCTCACTTTCTCTCTCTCCCCCCCCACCCCCGCTTTCTCTCTCTCCAGGAATCTGTCCTACAACAACTTGACTCGTCTGGATGAAGGAAGTCTGGCTGTGCTGGGGGATCTCCACGCCCTCCGGCTGGGCCACAACTCAATCAGCCACATCAACGAGGGAGCCTTCAGAGGCCTCAAGGCCGTACGCGTCCTGTAAGTACACCCCCCCCCCCCCACCACCACCACCACCACCACCACCACACCCGCCCCCCAACCGCCATTACCAAACCCCCAGAAACCCGCTCATTATGGTTTTTAACCCTGCTGATGATAAGGCTCAGACGTGCCACTTGGGAGCAGTGAAAGCTGAGATGCTTAATATTGTTTTTGCCTGTGATATGTGATATTTAGGCTCACGTAGTCCCTTCAGTTGACTTTAGAAAGTGGGGGTTGTTTACTTTTCGAAATGGGCTTGATCTCGTTTGCACTCATGCCTATTCATGACTTTTTTTTTGTTTTTTACTTTTACGAGGTTTCTACTGTCCCGGTTTCTGTAGCAACTTCTTTTCTTCTTTTTTGTATGCCTTTTCCCACTTTGTTCCTTTTGTCTGATTTTGTTGTTGTTGCGTTTTGTCTCCAAACACTAGTTACCAACAAACTTGGTTCTAACAGTGTTCTTTGTCGCTCGGCTCCCTTGAGATCCGACCCTGCTTTTAGAAGCCGCGAATAAAGAAAGACGTTTCTTTTCCCTCTGATCCACCTTCTGCACAAAAAGCCCAAAGAAAGAAAAGGAGGGAACCAAAGGGAGAAAGTCAGTGGAGGAGTCCAGCAGAAAGACTCGGGGGTCTTGGTTCCTAACCAAGGTCCTCTTGGCTGCGCCACTTCCCAGTGAGAGAGCCAGAGAGGAGAGTCGTGCCAGAGCTCGCTAGACAAGCGCTCTCTCACAGCGGGGTGACAAGCCAAGGCACATAAGGCCTTTCTCTCTGCTGGCACACTGGGTGCTAGATAACCAGCTAGAGAGGGAAGCGACAGGCTTTGACTTCTATATTTCATGTTTTTCTTTCTTCTCTTTAATTGCTCTCACTTTGTTTCATTTGGCTGGAGCCTTTCAAAGCACACTTAATGCCCATTTCTGTTACCCCACATATATTCTGTCATCTCCTCATGTTATCCCACGATACACACATAACGTCTGTCTTGATTTTGCGCTACATATTTCTCTCCTCTTCTTGTATCCCTCCTGCTCTCTGTGTCTTTGAGGCAGGCCTAATCTAATCAGCGGAGGGGAGGACGGGCACAGGCCGGGCCCTGAAAAGGAGCCGGGGGAGCTTTAATTGGGCCTGCGCTGCTGGCCGTGCTGGCATGGGGCTGGAGCCTGCATCAGGGTGTGAAGGCCCCAAACAAGCCAGCCTGCCCTCTAATTCGGCCACGGGGGTCGTTGGCTCATCGGGGCCCCCTTCTCCGTGCCCGGTCTCTCTGCTCCACCAGCCCCCACCACTGGCCTTGCTTTAACAAGGCAAAGGGCCATTCACATCCAGCCAGCCAGAAAGAATAGGAAATTGGCAGCCCCAGTCCGGTCGGACTAAGGCAGAGGCCAATGGAAACTGAAAAGAACCGGAGGGGGATAAGAGATGCTTGGAAAGCAAAGGGAGAAGGGGCAGTAGAGGGTGCGTCTGACCATCAAGCTCAAAGACCTTTCTCAAGTTTGGAAGAAAGTCTTTTGATGGTTCAGAGGAGTTCTCCGACTCTGTTGTTTTTCTTTTTGATCGCCATGCAGAAGGGTGGAGTGGTGGCTCCTCTGCTGCTATGACTTCACCTAAAGATCTTTAGTCCTCGCAGCAGGTCACAGATGCATTCAACAAGTGTTGGGAAACCCCCAACTGCTGTAAAAGAAGCCTTTTTTTTTTTTCCCCTCTTCTCTTTCATTCATTCAATGTATTCTGTCTTTGCCTGACCATGGCTAAGCCTGGCCCCTAACCAATTAAAGCTCTTGGCTGTATCGTACCTGCCTCCATCAGACTCACAGTCCCAACTGTCTGGCCTCTCACAAGACATTGTGTCCTCGCCAGTCCCTCCATGCTGTCATGAATTATACATGTGTTTCCCAGCGCTGTGTGTTTCCCCGACACACATGCACACATACTCGCATGCATGCGCCTCCTCCGCCCCTCTAAGGAAAGAATGCGCTTGGTTGGCAGAGCAGAGCGGCAAAGGGCCTGGTAAGGCCAGGTGCAGAGGCTCCCCCCTCTGGGCGGAGGGTAACCCGTGACTTCCAGAGCTTGAGACGCTTCAGCGCTGGCAGACCCTGTCCCCGTTTCTCTCCTCCCGCCCTCCATCTTTCTTATCCCCCTCTTTTCTCTCATCCTCCACAGGGAGCTGGACCATAACGACATCTCGGGCACAATAGAGGACACCAACGGGGCCTTCTCCGGATTGGACAGCCTCAACAAGCTGTGAGTGTCTCCCCTCTTTCTTTCTTCTATCCGCCCCCTCCTCTCTTCCTCTATCAACCCCTCCTCTTCATCCCTCCGTCTGGGCCTGCCACTGATTCAGGGATTCTCTCTGCTTTCTTCAAAAACAGAGAAACAGGAGTGAGGTGTTTCTTTTTTTCTTTTTTTCTTTACTTGCATCCAAAAGTTTCCCTCCAAGCCCTCATTCACCCTCCACTGCCAAATAAGTTTAGCCAGTCCAATTTAAGGCTGTAGAGTTGAGAAGCTTGAGACATCTGTCCCCTCAGGACACCACACTTCACTTGGAAAGGAAGTGTTCACACTGAGCAATGACTTCTAGGGGCCCTCTTCATTTTTTACACGGCTTGCTCATGAAACATTGAAGGTCATTTCTTTTACTCCCCTCATGCCGTGGAAGCCAAGGCCACTTTCTCTCCAGCTCAATCCGGCTTTCATCTTATGATTTCATTGTTTCCCAGAAGCTTTACGGGCAAACTGGGGTCTCGTAGCTGATAATGGTTCAAAAAGGAGCTGCAGTCAGTCACTTTTATCAGTTTGCACGATTACTCATCGGTGCTTTCGGGCGGCCCGTAAAAAGTTCAATGTGGAAACTGAGCGGGTGGAGAAGTTTCTGGCAATGAGCGGCGATCATCAACTTGCAGGATGAAAAGATGATGTCCAGCCAAGATGGTTCCCTGTGTGAGCACGGCTGAAAGAAAGAGGGAGAGAAAGGGCTTTTTCTTCGAGCTGGCAGGGGTTCGCTCCCCAATAGGCTTATTTCTATTTCTCCTCCGGGCCTCCGCTCCTCTCGTCCCCTCGTTCCCAGTCTCTGTTGTTAGGAACTGAGAGAGGGTGAAATTGAGGGCCGCATTCAGTCATCAAACATCAAACGCCTCACACGCCCCGCCCTCTGACCCTGCCCCTTTTGTCACGGCGTTGGCGGAAGCAGCCCGCTGCATCCCAAAGCTGGCAAAGCGAGCCATGGGAAAAAAAAAAAGAGAAAGAAGGGAGACATCAAAGTGTCCACCACACATACTGGGTTCACTAAAAGCAGCTTGTGAATGCCGCCGCATGGGATGGAAGTGGCTCCTTCAGCACGAAAGACATGTTTGTACTTCAGGTTTTTTTTTTTTTTGCATTAATAAGTTAATTTAACAAAAGTTGCAAATATTACCCTGTCGTCCATGTGACAAGACAGCGGTTTGTTTGTGTGTACGTACGGAGGAGTTTAAACACTGGGGTCTTCATTGTGAGCCAGCCAGCCGCGTCTCCTCTTCCTGTGAAGGCTACGACAGGAGTGGAGGCAGCGGGGAGAAGGTGGAGGCAGCGGGGAGAAGGTGGAGGAAGGGATTAGGACCCCAAAGCAGAGGGGGAAAGCAACTCACTTCTTGGCTTGACAGGCACAGACACACACTCGAAACGATTGCTCGTATGTTCTGCGTGCGTGCGCGCACACACACACACACACACACACACACACACACACACACACACACACACACACACACACACACACAGCCGTGCCTGGTCATTGCTATTAAATTCTAATAAAGATAAAAGTGGTCTTTGAAGAGCAGCGCAGGGTGCCCCCCCACCCCCGAAACACCCACCCACCTCAACCCCATTCAATCTCGCTCACCCTTCCTCCTGGCTAATCTCCACACAGTTCAGATTTCCAATACCTCAATCCCTCCAGTCTTATCAGATTCAGCCTCGCTAATTGTGCTTCTCTCCCGTCTTGCTCTCTCTCTCTCTCTGTCTCTCTCTCTCTTTTCACCCCCATTTTTTTCTCACCATCAACCTCCCCTCCCTCCCTCCCCCCTCTCTTCCTCTCCCTCCCTCTTCATCTATCGACACCCTTCATGTTTGGAAACGACAGGACTCTGTTTGGAAACAAGATCAAATCGGTGGCCAAGAAAGCGTTCGCTGGCCTGGAGACCCTGGAACACCTGTGAGTATCCCACAAGGGAGGGGGGAGGGAGGGGGAGGGAGTAGGTTGAGTTGAGTGGAGTGGAGGGGGGGAGATTTGGGGTAGGTTGTGTGTGTGTGTGTGTGTGGGGGGGGGGGGGGGGGGTACCAAAAGGAGCTGGCAGAGAGGAGGTTGCTAGCAATTTAATAGCGTCTTTGTAAAAGGAGAAGACGGGCTTTTGCGAGAGCCCAGCTGCCTCTCTCTCGTTAGCCTAGCACAATCTCAACTTTGGCCTTTTTTTCCCTGCCTCAGCGCAGGAACAAAGTTATTGAGCATATGGCGAGCTCCGTAGAAGAAATGGAATTCCTATAAGCTCTTTCACAGGCTTTTTGTCAACTGAGGGCAGGGAGCGAAGGAAAAGCTGGCGCTCACACTCGCATGCACAGATTCGGACAGTTCCTCGTTAGATTCTGGGCGCATGTGTCTGCGATTTGTGCGCAACTGGTGCAACAACATGTAACGTCCCGACAGGAACCTGGGAGAGAATGCTATTCGTTCCATCCAGCCCGATGTCTTCAGTAAGATGAGGAACCTCAAAAGCCTGTGAGTATTATTCATGTTGAAGCACACATGCCCAGTATTTAAGTGCGAAAAGCCGAGCTGGTGCGCTCCCTCTTTGCTTTTGGCGTCCACGCGCGCTCTCCGAAACGCATAATCAGCTGCAGATGCGATCGATGGGACGTACAGCTCACGTGCTCTCCTCTCCTGCAGCCTCATTCAGAGCAACAGTTTCCTCTGTGACTGCCAGCTCCACTGGCTGCCCGACTGGCTGGTGACCCGCGGGCTGCAGGCCGGTGTCAACGCCACCTGCGCCCACCCGGAGAGCCTGAAGGGCACCAGCATCTTCGAGGCTCCGTCCAGCAGCTTTGTGTGCGGTGAGTTGTGTGCTTGTGTACTCTTATGTTTATGTGTGTGTGTGGGGGGGGAGGCGTTGCGCAAGAGGCGTCCGACGGCCGGCTAAGCGCTCTTCGGTTATTTGCATAGTTGCACATATTTGTGTGGTGTTTTTGTCCAGCTCTGAATCAGCACTCTGATCTGATAATGGATGCCGACGTCTCATTTTTATCTCGCCATCGCCTCTCCTGTCATCACTTTGTTCCTTTTTCCATCTTGTTTTTTTTTACATATTTTATGGCGCCTTTTTCTCACTCTCTTTCCTCCTTCCCTTTTTGCCTTCCCATCCCTCCCCCTTCTCTCCCCCCACCACTTCCAGACGACCTTCCCAAGCCCCAGATCACCGTGCAGCCAGAAACCACGGTGACGGTCCTCGGCAGCGACGTACTTCTCACCTGCACGGCCGCGAGCAGCAGCACCTCCCCCATGACCTTCGCCTGGCGCAAGGACCAGGAGCTGCTTCGTCACGCCGAGATGGAGAACTACGCCCACGTGCGCGCCCACCACCGAGGTGCGGCAGCTGAAGTTCCGGGCGCCGCAGCAGGCGTGATGGAGTACACCACCGTCCTGTACCTGCGCCATGTCACTTTTGCCCACGAGGGGCGCTACCAGTGCATCATCACCAACCACTTTGGCTCCACCTACTCCAGCAAGGCCCGCGTCATCGTCAACGGTACGTCGAAGGGCACGTCATCCGCACCGACGCTCACGAAGGGGAGAGTTGAATCGCTGTGGTTGCGAAAAATATGATCACCGAATGAATGAATTAAAACGGATAAAAACCGGAGGAGATCGAAAGACAAAAGCTGGACAGCAGGTTTCTACCAGTGTGTCTGCTGACGTGTGTGTGATTGCATCATTTCCACCGTATGTTTATGTTCTCTAAGACTCAGTTGTTCCATTTGACAGAAGAGCGATTGAAATTAGTGGCCATGCTGAGTCCTTCTCTTTCACTTGAATAAAGTCTTCTCTCTGTCACTCGGCCTCCATCCATCCTGGGATGGTATTTGGAACAAATTGATTTAGCCGCATATCAGGGCTAACAGGGGCCCTCTCTTCTGCCCCGTCACTCTGCTTCTCTGCAAATGGAGAGTTTTTAATTCAGACTTTGGTTCCCGGCCGACATCGAGCTTCTTCTGTACACTCTTTTTTTTTTTTTTTTTTTTTTTACTGCCTGTTGGTTCCAGCATGCACATAGACGTAAAACAAAAACTGAAGCTGCCAAAAAAAAAAAAAAAGCAAAGTTTCCGATAATAATTAGAGATGTTTATTGAACATGATTTGCCTGATTTGAATGGCCAGCAGCAGCGGGGAAATCGTAGCTGGAAGAACCTGATGAGTAGCTCTGTAATCTTTAACAACTGCCGTCACTTCTTGCGGGAACTGCTGAAAATGTAACGCGGACAGCGGAGTGACTAAAGGTTCCAGAAGGTCGTGTTTCAGTCACAACTCACACCGACGCATTGATTTCCTCCGCAGTGCTGCCATCCTTCGTGAAGACTCCCCGGGACAGCACCATCCGCACGGGCCACACCGCCAGGCTGGAGTGCGCCGCAGAGGGTCACCCGGCGCCACAGATCGCCTGGCAGAAGGACGGCGGCACGGACTTCCCCGCCGCCCGCGAGCGCCGGATGCACGTCATGCCCGACGACGACGTGTTCTTCATCATGGACGTCAAGCCGGAGGACATGGGCGTGTACAGCTGCACCGCCAAGAACACAGCGGGCACCGTCTCCGCCAACGCCACTCTCACCGTCCTGGGTAAGAGCTGGGACTGTTCTCGGTTCGACGCAGCGTCGACCGCGTCTCCGCATCTCGAAGATAAGGCCTTGTGAGGAAGTTAGGGATCGGTCGGTCCGGAGCTGTAGAATGAGACGCTTTATATTTTTCTTTTCTCAGCAGCTGTGGCCTTGCTGCAGGTCAGGGGTCACAGGTCACAGCTAGGGGTCAAAGGGGTGGGGCGGCGGGGGAGCCAGGGGGACTCACAGAGGGGCGTTTGTTAGGCATTCCCACCCCCCTTCTCCCCTCTCGGTGGGAGGGACAGTCATGGCTGCTTCACAGCAGGCCTCAGTGCTCCCAGTTTATTGGCTGTTTTACACCGGTAAATCAAACAAAACAGAGCTTCTCTCCTAAAACCATCTCGGCACATAGCTCATCTTTGTCCTTTGTCTTTGAACGGCGCAGAGCAACCCCAAAAAGAGGGGGTGTGGTTCTTTAGTTTCAAGCCTTAAATTCCCCATAAAGAGCTCATGAGCAACCGTTTCTATATTTAAACCTGCTCACGCTGGTGGAGTTGGTTCAGTGACACATTTTCATGTTGTGTGACTTCTCAGCAGTTCAAGCTGAGTGCTAATCCACTCAGCAATGTAAAACATTGAAGCAAGCAGCTATGCCTCCACGCTGAATCCATCATGTTTGGGTTTAAGAGAGGCAGGGGGAAGGAGAGGAGGGGGAGAGGGGGGAGAAAGGGGGGAAAGGAGGGCTGCAGTCGAGGGGCCCCTGTCTGGAAAAAGAGTAGAGTGTGCTGGGGGAGAAAAATGGGAGCCAAACAAGAACTGGAATTGTGTGTGTGTGTGTGTGTGTGTGTGTGTGTGTGTGTGTGTGTGTGTGTGTGTGTGTGTGTGTGTGTGTTTGTGTGTGTGTGTGTGTGTGTGTGTGTTGGGGGGAGGTATGCGAAAGAGGTTTTTAGAAAAGAAAGGGTCGAGGCGGTGGGAGGGAAGGAGGGAGGGAGAGAGGGAGGGGGGAATTGATGAAGAGGCAGAAAGTATTGATAGAAGAGAGAAGGGCGACTGAAGTGGGTTAAGTGAGATCTCTTAATCTGTGTGTGTCCCACTGTGAGGGGGAAGTGCTCCGTCTAAGAGGAGAGGCCAACCTTCACACACTCGTACTCACACACTCGTTCAATTCAATGTGCTCCAGTCAGCAGAATAAGAAAGTTGCCGTGGAAACACTGAAAACATTGTTCTAAACAGGAGAAAGCTTGTTTCTGCGTTGCAACAAAAAGGTGCGGAGTTGACTGATCTCCAAGTTTGTCTCCATTATAGATGCGGTATGACCTCAGAAGTATAAATACCGACGTTAGATGAGACTGTCACCGTCAGATGAGCTTTCAGTGGTTGGACATCACAGTTTGTGCTCCTCCTATCCAGCTGAATCACCATGTCTGAAATCGATACTGCGAACAAACCGAGCTGAAGCAGAAACCCGAGAGCGCGAACTTGAAACTTTGATGCTCTAGAATAATAGAAATCCCCGAGCTCAGGAATCCGGCAGCCTTTCAAGCTCCTTACGAGTTACCGTCTCCTCCCCAGAAACCCCCTACCTGGCCCAGGACCTGGAGGACCGCAGCGTGGCGGTCGGGGACACGGTGGCGCTGCAGTGCAAAGCCCTCGGCAGCCCGCCGCCCCGCATCACCTGGCTGCGCAACGACCAGCCGCTGCGCCCCTCCGACAGACACCACTTCACACCGGGCAACCAGCTGCTGGTCATCGGCTCGGCCTCGCTGGAGGACACCGGCCGCTACACCTGCCTCATGTCCAACACCCTGGGCACGGAGCGCGCTCACAGCCAGCTGGTGGTCACCCGGCGCCGGAGCCCCTGCGCCGCGTCGACGGGCCCGAGCACGGTCACCATAGGGATCATCGTCATCGCCGTGGTCACGAGTATCGTGGTGACATCGCTGGTGTGGGTGTGCATCATCTACCAGACCAGGAAAAAGAGCGAGGAGTGCAGCGTGACCAACACAGGTGAGCCTCGGATCCACGCTGTCCTTTCATGTCAGTAAAAATGCCCCCCATGTTGGATTGGTTGTAATTCGAGGGGGGATTCTGTCGATGGGACCTAAACATCAAACTAAAAAAAAAAAAAGCATACGCAGCGACAAAGCTATAATCTTTGTAATCTTTGTAAAGAATAATCGAATTGGTATAGTAGATTTATTATTGATTTATTTGTTAGTTTTTGATTCAGTCTATGAAATGACGGAAAGCGGTGAAAAATTCGCATTCCAAAATTGGATTTCTTTTTTTTTTTTTTTTTTTTTTTTTTATTAACGGCTACAAAACAGAAAACTATTCATTTCAATATAAATACGTAAAAGAAAAGAACAAAAGCAACAATTTGTATTTTACCAGTGGATATTTGCCATCTTTTCCTGATTGTCTCGTTATATTTGATCAGCTGTTGAATTAAATCAATCAGCACGTTGTTTGAGTTCCTGTGTTTCAGTATCCGCAGTTCTGGTGCTGATGTCTTTGTCTCGCTCCGTCCCCTCCCCGCCTCCCCCCAGATGAGACGATCGTCCCTCCGGACGTGCCGAGCTACCTCTCCTCGCAGGGCACGCTGTCCGAGCGGCAGGACGTGTGCATCCGCGTGGAGGCCGGCGGCGGACCGCAGCCCAACGGACACGTCGTGGACACCGCGGGTAACCCGACGCGTCACTCTCCACTCAGCAACAATCACAGCACGCGCACTGTGAACCGCCGTCCACCCGTCAACTGTCTTTTCGTCTCACCCCGCCTTTCCCCGCAGGCTTCGACGGAGCGGTCCTGTGCACGGACTGTCTGGAAAACGGCAGCGGCTACTGCAAAGATCCCGACTACCTGAGCCACGGCTTCGGTCCCGCCGGAGGCGTGGAGTACCAGCAGCACTTTGTTCCCCCTCCCTACTCGCGCTGTCACCCGGGGGAGCAGCATGACGCCGGGTCACACGCGACCCCGTTCTGCAACGGGACCCCAAACGGGATCCGAAAGGACATGCAAGGATCCGCCTTTCCAAAAAAACACAATACGATGCAGCTGAACCAACACGGCGGAAAAGGTAAGGTGATCAGAGACGTGAGTTTAAATGTCGTTTTAGAGCTCGGGCCCAGAACAAAACGCCAACAGCTTCATCTCATAAATCCAGAACACTTCTTAAAGCCCCGCGCGGCCCCGTATGAATACCACTTCCGTTAGGCGATACCATGAGAACCCATCAACGATGTGGGAGCTCTTGTTAAGGTGAATTCTTTTGAACGTGATTGTTGATAGATTGTCTCCTACCAGCATCTGACAGTGTATCATAGTTGCATTCCCAGAGCCCCTCAGGATGTCTTTCTAAAAACACAGAAGAGCAGCACTGACTCCTCACTGCTGCCAAAACTGCTGCAGACGCACGTCCGGGCCTGTTCTGAGATTCAGCTCCTTTCCCCCCCCACCGGTGGAATTGGCCTCCGAAATACCAATTCTCACCTCCACATGTCAACGCAGCTCCGTAGACACATTCCGGGGCCTCAGTATCCTGAAGCTGAAGGCATGTTTGTCTGCACACGGGTCTCGTCACCGATTCTCATCGGACCGCTTTCTTTTCTGTGTTCACCAGCGAGCCGAGCGGGACGGACGCCAGCGAGCTCCGCGTCACAGGAAGACTTCCACAAGCCGGTGAAACTGGCCGGCGTGACGAGCCACGGACACCCCGACACTGACTGTGAGCCTGAGCTCAGGCAGACTCTGCTGTCCAATGGACACACCCTCAGAGCCTCTCAGAGCGAGAGCACCCCACTAAGGAGAGCCAGCGACTAGCAGGCGCTCCAAGCAGCCCAAAATGTGGACTTCTTTTTGTTTTTTATTGCACTGGGAAATAAACTGCTACCTCATATCGAGGCGAACGGTCCCGAGCCTCCTGGTTGTGGACTTGACAGGGAGCGCCAGGAGGGGAAAAGGTATCCGGAGTGTGAAGGTGGAGCTTGTGTGGGTGGCGTCCCATCTGAGCGTATCAGCTGTACATAGTTAAAAACCTTCCTTTGGGAGGTGACCAATACAAAATTCTAGCTCCGAAAAAATGTGACTTGCATTTGAAGCATGTAAATGTAGGGAATCTTGTACAGTATATGTATGTGCAGGGGAAAAAAGAGAAATATACCTTTGGACTTTTCACTGTACATAAGAGTTTTCGTATATTATATATTATATAACTTTTACAAAAGAGTGTTTAAATATATGTGCATGACAAAGAAAGGAGTGATGGTATTTTTATTTTTATTAAAAAAAACAAGCCTTTTTCAGCTTTTACCAACATTCAGCTGCGGTGCCTTATTGCATGATCAAAGACAAACTCAACTTGTAATAGCATATATCAAGAGACTTTTGTGAGAGATACTGGTACACTTTTTATAGCAAGCAAAACACTTGATTGCACTTGAATGTTTTTTTTTTTTTTTTTTTGACAAACGCTGCCAGTTATGGCCTTACAGAAACCCAACTCACCTGCATTGTTATTGTATGAAGGAGGAGCTTTGATGTGAATTATTTTTGGTACGTGGGACGGTGCGAGGCGGGACGTTTTGTGGGCGGTCAGTTAAAGCACTTTTTTATACTCATCTTCATAATCCGGCGGACCGTCTACGGGATCTGCCAACAGGAATGCAGGAAGCTGCTCCATGCGAGGAGACATTCCACATATTTTTGACCCGGTGAAGTCAACAGTACATACTGTAACATTAAGGTTCTTCCACCTGTCTCACAATACGACACGTTACCGCTAAACTGCTCAGATCTAGTTGGGATAAATGCTTCTTTTATTTAAGTTCTTTATTTGTCCCAGAAAGTGACTTTGGTGCACGTCGGCAGCCAAACGCGGTGAAACTTCAGCTGTTATTCAGAAGCTGTAAAAGCCAGTAATGATCTCTCACTGTGACGCCTGTCAGGAGCTCTTGGTCGCATTAGCTTCCTTTCCACTGCTGTTCTACTCGACTCGACTCGCTTTTTAGTACCAGATTCTTTTCTGGATTTAGTTTTCACCGCAGAAAGTCGTCCCCCCCCCCTCCCCCCCCCCTCAATGTGGATCAAGAAACTGCCGTGATGATGAAGACGACCTTCAACGTGACACGAGCACGTTGTGATCCTTCAGTCAGCAACCGGACTGATACTCGAGTAACCACAACGTGGTGTCGTGGGTTGCCATCGGGACAGCAGTTCACTAACAAATGGGGGACATCGTAGGTGATTGCCGATTTTTTTTTCCTGACCAATCAGTGAGCTGCAATGCTCCCGAGTCTCCTTTTAGTGTCACCTCAGCAGAGGTGATGCCAAAAGTAGTTCCAGGTACGACCCACAACTTTTACCCAAATGAAAAATGTGAGTTGAGCCGGCAGCTGCAGTGGAAAAGAGGCTGTTTATAATCAAAGCTACAACTGTCGACTTTTGAATGGCTGAATGCTTAATGGTACAATTCTAAAGATGGAGAATGATATTGTGTTACTGCTGTAATATGCATCAACATCCACAGTTGTGCATTCAGGAGCAAACGGCCAGTATTCCACCTCAGCTCCCATCACGTGTTCCAACAACGTTCTTATCGTCACTGCAGTTCTGTAATGTTGTAAACTTGGGAGGATTAAATGCAGTCAGCCTCCCCCCCCCCCCCAATCCCCCATCCCCCGCCCCCCCCCCGGTCTGTCCCAGTCCCTGGATACACTGGGTCAGAAACCAGTCAGAGTAGTTACATTGTGTGTTTCCCCCAGTCTGAACTGTGTGGCCTTATCGAGGTAAGCTGGAGGACACTCGCCTCCGGTTACACCTATCAGAGATGGTAAGACCAGCCTGGTGGAAAACCAACCCCAGTGTGGCAGGTAAAAGGGACAAGAGGGCGTGAGGTGCAGTTTGCATTCGGAGTAATTTATTAAAAACAAACTGTCTGAAATCGTTGTACCGATGTTAAAGCTAAAACAGTGAAGTGTCTTGACACGGCATTGAAGTGTCTAATAAAATCACATTTTGCTATTACGACCGGAGTTGTTCCTGTTTTCTTGTCTGTGAAAAAATAAACTGGTTGGTTTTGTCACAACAATCTCACAAACAGCTGAGTTAGCATTTAGCAATGCCCTCATGTCACAGTGGTTATGGAGAAGCCATCAATTCAAATGGAGCATGCACAAAGACATGAAATCCAGAGACCTTGATCTTCAAAGCAGTCAAGTAGCTTGGGCCTGGATCAGAAACACACACACACACACACACACACACACACACACACACACACACACACAAAGCTAATCTTCCAACCAGGAATGTCTCTTGGCTCCTTGAAGCTCCAAAGACAGCAGGCATATATTTTTTTTCCCTTCTGCGAGGCTGTTTAAAATATTTGCTCTTGAGTTGAGGCTGACTGAGGGTCAGAATGTGCATTCCAGATGGATATTTGTAACCAGATGATTGACATGCCTCTGGTCACGGCCTCCACCAATCACACACCGGCCATTGTTGTCCAACAGCCTAGTGACAAGTGGAGTGACAAACAGTCCCACCTGTGAGGCCATCCGTCTCCCGCCGACCCCAGCAGGATTCACCAAGTCCTCACTTTTACCACCGAGCAGACCGCTGAAGGACGACCGAGCTAATTCACTGCAAACACGAGTACTGAGCCTAACCGCTCCTCCATATGCCACCTCGATAATCCTTCCACGAAATTGAAGTAGCGTCATTTGTTCATCTCGTAATAGGTTGTCTTGAATAATCCTGTTTTAAAATAAAGGAGCACCCGTGAGGAGCGGACAACTTGTAGAGTTTAGCTGCTGCATCATTTTACCTGAGGCCACACAGGAGCGCACAGGAGCGTACTTTCCTCACAGCCGGCTCACAGAAATGCTCTGCGGTCCGGGAGCTGTGAACTGCTGCTCTAATAAAAGAGATCAAAGACAGAAATAAGTGCTGCGTCAGGCCTTATATGTTGACTAGTCATGCAGATTGTCTCAGTTTTGGGCCTCAGCAGCCGATGGCTCAAAACCTCAAGTAAAATCAAAATGACCTGAATTCCACCGGTAGGAAAATGTGCTTCTGTGTGAATTTTGACATACCGACCCTTCATTCATTTATTTCACGGTATTTGAGTAAATCTGCTGAACTGAGTTAAGAAATCAGTCTCATTTAAATGATCGGCTCAAAATAACAATAAAAGCAACTGAATAAATATCAGTGTACGGCATGTTTACAACATACAATAACCTCCACTATATTACCATGTGTCTTTCGTCAGATTGTCAAAATGAAACAGCGCGTTGACTTCTGGTGAAATGCATCTTTTACTCGACCTCAACATTTGATTTGATGTGGACATTTTTGGAGCAGCTGTTTAGCATAGCTTAGCATAATGCCGAAAAACAAGGGGGAACAGCTAGCCCGGCTTCGTCGACAGTAACAACATTCTGCCATTCAGCACCGTTAAAGTTCACTATTCAACATGTAATATCTTGTTTTTATCTTGATTAGGTTCAAATGTAAAGTTGTGTTTTTTAAGAAGGGTTGTGTAACAGACAAGAATATCTTACCAGGAAAAGTGACTTCATGGTGTCGTCGCTGGCTGAGTCAAGGCGATGACGAGTCACTGCGTCATCATTTGTGATGCTGGAAGGCAGATGTTAACTTTGGAATGAATCCGGGGTATTAATCTTCTCACGAAACTCTTGGCAAAACAAAGACTAAACAAATTGCCCGAACTTCATCTTTATAATTCTTTACTGTAAAAAAAAAAACAACAACTGCGATTACAATCAGTATCTTTTGAACGCTGTAGTATCTGCATGTATGAATGAGTGGAGGTTCACTAAAACCTGTTTATCATCACTGGTCTATTGGTGCGTCTCAGAAAGGAACCTCAATACCTTAAAACGTCTACAAGATACTTTCCAAACACATAACTGGAACAGTGTAACTCAAATCATCATCCAGTGCAAGGCAAACAGAGAAACAAGAAAAACGTCCCCATCCTTCCATAACTGGATAAGCTTTTCCAGACACCTAATAAAAAAAACTCATAATAAAGCCATGACAGAAATACCCTCAACTGTAATAAAAGAGCTTGTGTAGAACACCTGAGCCTGTAGATAAAGCTAAAGCCTTGTTAATCTAACAAAGTGGTCTGTTGTTGAAGGCATCTTAAAAGAAGAAAAGAAAAAAAGAAAGACTTTTGCAGGTGGATGAGGTCAGTTGTGCTCCAGCGGGAATGTAACAGAGGTGAGATATTACTGTGTCTCCCTGGCGGGTCTTTAACACAGGTGGCTCGGCTTAATGGAGGGAAGAAAGTATGGATAAAACACTGAAATGATCATCAAACCGTGTCGGATTGGAACCCGCAGAGTTCCACAGGAGCCAAAGAAATCACCAAACCTCAGTCAGCGCGTACAAAAACACAAGTCTTTAATACCATAAATCATTCACTCACACTTACATTAAACAGTAAAGATGCTCGTCATCGCTAGTCTGGTGTGACCGGTCACTTCGGCGGACCACCGCCGCTGCTGCAGAAGTGGCCGTTCAACTCAATCCGCAGAGCGCTAATGAGCAGGAATACAGCCCTCTGGGTAACGGAACCAGCCCCGCAGGTCCAACGAGGACCAGGTGTCCCTCTGTTTGTGGGGGCCCGGCGGCGTGGAGGCCCGGGGGCCGCTCCGGGCGATGAGGGGTGCCGCTTCCGGTAACGCTTTCCCCCTCGCCGTTCCCCCGCGGGTCGGAGCTCCGGACGGTCAGAGGGGACGAGCTCCTTGCAGCAAAGTGCGGCGGACCTTCTCGTAGGTTCCCAGGAAGATGAAGCCGCCCACGCTGATGAAGGTAATCCTCGGTATGCTGCCTGCAAACAGACTGCAGAGACGAGACGGACAATAATCCACGGAAATTTGAGCACATCGGGGTTTTTTTTTTTTTTGCGAGAACTTGTTCATTTGATGGTGTTTCTCTGTAAAATGAATAGAGGGAGGGAACTTTTGTGAGTGCGGACGTGAATTCACGGACATTCGCGGCTTTGCGTTGACTTGTGTTACTTGCGTAACCGCTCAGTGGGAATAATTCGCTCGGCGTTTGGTCTGAACACATCATTAGTCAACTGACTGATCAGAATTTACAGATGATTCGTCACCAACCATTTGATACCAAACAATTGATAATCATCTAAATTGTTTTCAGCTTGTCAAATGTAAATATCTACAGTTAAACCCAAACTCCTTCATACCCGTGTCTACTGAATTTAAGCAATACTTTACTTCTGGCTGGAAATAGCATAACCAAGTGAAACAGGATGTTAAAACATTGTGCTCGAGATATAATTGAAAACATGAACTATTTTTTTTCTTTTTTTTACATTTCTATGAAAAAGATCATGTCCATAATGTAAAGCAGCCACACCGCGCAACCACGGGTCCTCACTCAGCTTTTGGGTTTTAGCCATGACTTGCAATGGACTAGTCATGGACTAGAAAACGCATTAGTGACTCGAACAAAACCAGGAATCTGTTGTTGTCACCTTGGGTTCGAAGAATTTATGTTGGTTTGTTATTCACTATTTACAGACCATAATAATAATAATAAAAAATTAAAAAATCACGATTGAAGTTACATCAATTATAAAGGGAATAACATAATTTAAACCCTGTGTCAGCAGGGTTTCCACCCAACGGGAGCAAGAAATGTAAGTTTGATTTGATTGACTGCTGGTATGTGAATAGTAATGAGTTGGTTCGTAGAGATAAACAGGCCGTTAAACTACATCAGACAAAAAGGGTGCAACAAGATGACAAACTCATTGTGATTTGCAAATTCTCCTTTGCAGTTGTTTACTGTATGCATTTACTGTATGTATGCGTTTTTGCATTTTTATCAACTCATTTCTCTTTTCATTTAAAAATTACAGACAGGCCAAACTTATTTAATGAGTTAAAGGAGCAGCGCGTGGGATTTAGTGGCATCTAGTGGTGACGCTGTGGATTACAACCCGTAGAAACGCTGCTCGCCTCATCCTCCCTTTTCAAGCATGTAGGAGAAACTACGGTGGTCGTGACACTAAAAAACAACAACAACAACAACCCGCTAAAGAGCCAGTGAGAAGATTTGTCCCTTCAGGGATACTGTAGCAACATGGCGATGCAACATGGCGCGCTGTAGGGAAGAGGACCCGCTTCGTATATAGATATAAAGGACTCGGTTTCAAGTGATTACACACTAATGAAAACATAAAAACATTATATTCCATTTCTGCCAATAGAGCCCCCAAAATCCTACACACTGGCCCTTTAACAAAAGTAAAAATGGGGGGAATCTTGGTGCGAACAATGCTTCTGGCTCCAGACCTTTGTTGCGTGTTATTTGCCATCTCTCCCCTGTTTTAAAACACAAATTGTAGACACGTTAGCGTGTGCTTATTCTCTAATAACATAAAGCGTAATCTGTTTGCACCACACACACACACACACACACACACACACACACACACACACACACACACACACACACACACACACACACACACACTGGGTGATTCAGTCCTTCTACATTGACACAAAATATTTGGGATTTTTTTACATGCAGATGAACTGAATTTCAAGGCAGTTGTTCCACAAGGAAGTCGATTTTCTTGGAAACGTCTCTGAAGTTTCCCTGCAGCAGCTCCGTCTCCATGAAAAAGTGCTGTGAGCGGAGCGGACGGCAGCTCCGACTGCATCGTGTAGCCCATCGCTCCACCGATCGACAGGATCTGAGTGATTTATGGCGCCTTCGGAGAAGCAGGGCCTCGTGTTCGGGTCAAAACATGAGGCCTCCTCGGTGGAGCCTCTTTACAAAGAGTCAGAGGGGGGGGGCCTGGGTTACAGCGGCTGGGGCCCCGACAAGAAGCTGTTGACGTTGCGGGGGTTAGAGGATGTGATGGGCCATGAGAGAGCACCCAAGAACCAAACCATCCACCGTCCCCGATACACACAGCTGTTTTTGGGATTAGGCTTCAAGCCCCCACCCTGTCCTCCCGGGAGCTCTCACCCCCCTCCTTTCTTTCTCTGTGCATGACTGATAGCCAGATGACATCCACACATGTCCCTCTGCTGTCCATCCATCCATTTCTCTGTCTCCCTGTCCAGCGATGGCCCCCTCAGCTGGCTCAGTTGTTCGGGGATTTCTCCTCCATCTCCTTTTCTTGCTGCGTCATCCATTTCTCAGACACACGCTCGCTTTAGTCATCTGCCTTTCTCGTGTCTTTCTCTCTCTTCTTATTTTCCCCACTTCTCTCCGTCTGTCTTTCTCTCACCGTGTATTTGCCTACTAACACCTTCTGTCTGCCAAATACACCCCCGCACTCACATGGTCTGGCCCGGTCCAGGCCAGATGTAATGGATGAAGAGTATTGTGTGCTTGTGGACATGTGCCTGCCTGCGTGCGTGTGCGTGTGTGTGCGTGTGTGTGTGTGTGTGTGTGTGTGTGTGTGTGCGTGCGTGTGTGTGTGTGTGTGTGTGTGTGTGTGTGTGTGTGTGTGTGTGTGGAGACAAAGCACATAAAACTGTCTACACACAAAATGTCAGTCTGTATTCATCATCTGCCTGGGAGTGTTGCTGTGTATGAACTTGTGTTTCTGTCCATTTTCATTTTTATGAAACTTTTGTAATATTGCAAAATGTGGTTTGTTTTCATCGGTTCAAAAGAGGCTTTTTGAACAAGAGGAATAAAAAAAAAAAAAAAAATGTACAGACATTCGCAGTCCTCAGAGATTGAATCCTAACGACATTGAAAATCCTTTTACTTTCCCGCTAGCGCTACTGTGAGCTCACATTATGGGAACAGACTGAAATGTCTCAACAGCTTTTGGACTGTCATGAACTTTGGTACGTATTCACGTTCTCCTCAGGATGAACTGCAATAATCAGGCCAGTGTTTCACTTTGGTTTGTGACCTGCAGCACTTGATAAACTGATGACATTCAGATTGCAAACAGCAAATGTTATCAAACCAACACGTTAAACTCAGACGTCAACATTACACAAACATCAGCGTGTTAACAGTGTCATTGTAACTTTAGCATTTAACTTAAATTTCCTAACGGGTCTCAAACGTCACAAGTTCAAAAGCAAAAGGTCAGGATGGTCGAAAATAAGTTTTGATGATCAACCTTTAAACCAGCATGAGCAAGAGCAAACTTCCCCGGCTAAAGACAATGCGATTCCTTTGAAAACTCTTTAAAAACCTGTAACTACATTTCAGATTGGTATATTCCTGTTCAAATAAACGGCCATCTTTCTACAACAGTCACTGTGCAGGCTCTGTCATGTGCTGAAGTCTCTTTCCTTTTAAGTGCCGTGCATTAAGCTACTATTTCTGGATCCTCTTTTACTGGAAATTTAAGATTTGGGTCACCACCAGACTGGACTCCCGGCTTGTACATTGCCATTTAGTTAACTGTAAACCTATACAAAGTGGCAGGCATGTCAGCGATCTCCCAAACATCCCCACCATTCACAGGACTCCACGTTTCAGAATGCCTCAGACCAGATCGGCTGTTCTCAAAAGGTTAGCTGCGTATGGTTGGCTTTGGTAAAAGTGTGTAACACAAAAGAGGGTGTACGCGTGAGAGACCTCGTGCAAGTGTGTTTGTCTAAGCATGAACTGGTGTAAATGCTCCAAAAAGTCCTGGAGACATTAGTTAGAGGTTGTTGCCCTGCCCTTCCACATACTCTTTCCACCTCAACATGGCTATCTATCACCGTCTGCTGAAACAGAAGCCCCAGGCTGACTCTGGGGAGGCCCTGAGCTGTACTTACACAAACATATCAAATACAATCCAAAGCTAATTAAAAACCAGTGACAGAAGTCAAATAGCAAAGTGGCAAAAGCTTGTCTACTGGGCAGTTTGATGGCTACACAAGAACACAACAGGTCCCTACATATTCCCCCAATCCTAATCATGTGACAGCCTGACGGCCAGCAGTGTGAGGAATGAACTAATTTTAAACTGGACGCTCTTGTTTTGTCTCAGCTCTCCACTAGCGTTCCATTTCCTGTCTGGGATCCGGCCCACCTGTGGACTCGGGGATGTCAGAGCACAGCCAGAGCTCAAATATTTCCCCCTCGGCTCCCCTTGGTGCCCTGACTCACTCTGACATCACAGCCTGGCCAGCCACTGGGAGATGTCATCCCCCTATTGTCGGCCAATCACCTCTCCTGAGGATTCCGGCTAAATATAGTTTCAAAGCTTGACAGGAGAGACTAGAGGAACAGTGGTGAGCTCATAGAAAATGTCTTGGCTGCACTTTAGAAAATAATTTGGTGGTGACAAAGATGAGAGGTTTAGAAATCTTCAAAATAAGAGCCAATTTTAGGCATTTTTTTTTTTTGGAGCATGTTATAAAAGATATATTTTACTCTTTTGTAGGATAAATTTAAAAGAAAGAGACCAACTTTAACCGGTTTGGGTCTTCAACACAACTGAGAACGTTTTTTTTTTGTTGTTGTTTTTTTTTTGTTTTTTTTTTTACATTATTTCAGTAGGGGGTGGATCTACTTTAAGTTCTGGGACAAAAGGCGGATGATAATGAGAAAGATACAAACAGAATCTAAAACTCTCCCTAAAAACACAAAATATTTAAAGTGTATTATCTAGAAAAGGGGAGCAGTGTACATCTTTGCCAGCAATACACTTAATGTTAACAGTAGCCATCCATGAATTAATCCTTCTAACAAGGACTTTCTGTGCTAAAGAGCTACACTATTGTCTTAAAACCACTGAAAAGACATCACATCAACAAGATAACTGTACATGTTTACCAGTCAATAGTGCACCAAATCTATGGCTGAAAGGAGTCCTAAACAAATGAGCTATTTGCTTTGCAACATTTGCGGAAAAAGTGCAGCAGCTGGCTGTTTTTAATTAAACCTTTTAAATAGGATATTCTATTGGTTTGTGCCATTCTTAAAGAGTTGTAATTTCAGTTAAAACTAACAGGCTGAAGAATTTGGGATGAAAGATTCGCTGACAGTAACAAAACAATTAAACTGTTTGTAGAGTTTCCAGTTGTTCGTTGCATTTTCCTTTTGTTCAAGCATCAAATCCATTTAATGTTTAGAATGTCGTTAATTTGAAATCTGTTAAATGGCTGAAAGCTGGCTGATTAAAATCAAATCCCAATAAAAATGGCCTTCTTCCACTTGTAGCAGAGTGAAACTACAGTCTGTGCCAAAGCTATTAAAAGCCTCAACCAACTTCTCAGTGTGTATAATATTTTAAAATTATTTATAGAAGGCATTGGAAGGCCTAACGTACGTGTGCCCGTGTGTGTTTCTACAACACGGTTTTGTAACCAGTTTCTGGGCTCCTTGGCTGCATGACTACATCAAGATGAAACATAAAGAACAGGATTTCATTCAAATTTCCAAGAAATGCTTTAAAAAAGCAGAAGTACTCCACTTCTAGATCCTCACAAGTCAAAACCGTAACATTCTCAAAGGATCCGTCTTAGTTGTACTTAAGCAAACAGAGAGGGATGGCTCATTGCTGTATTTTTAGTGTGCAAATTTAGTTAAAAGTTCCAACTACACCACCACATGTCCCCTAAAAGCTCACGTTTATAATGTAAACGGTCCATTTAAATTGGTGAAAAGTGCTCAAATTCTTTGACTTCATTTCTTGGGCCGAAGAACAAAGATTCCTCATACCATAAAAGTACAATGAAGCTCCCAGAAGCTCTACTTTGTTGTGTTTATGGGCTACAAACATGTTTGCCTTTCTTCCATTTTGCATAAGTCAGACATCCTTGAGGACATGTTCCCCATTAGTTGCTGTTTAACATGTCTCCTGGTGCAGTTTGGTTACTTTGCAGGTTTTGGTGGTGGTGGTAGGGAGGGGTTGGATGTTTGTGTGTGTGTATATGTGTGTGTGGGGGTGGGGGGGTGAAGCTGCAGTGCTCTTTGCTAACCCAGGGTCTCTGGGGCATGGCACACACATGGAAGCACTTTAGAGCTTCACTACACTGCAATTGGGCCTATTACCATAATTGCAGCTTTAAAGCCCCAGCAATTTGTATCAGCCATGCACCAGTGCAACCACCAGGCCTCTTTTTACTTTTTACACACTCTCCTTTGTCTTTATATTTTCAGCTTCTTTCTTTCTTTCTTTCTTTCTTTCTTTCTTTCTTTCTTTCTTTCTTTCTTTCTTTCTTTCTTTCTTTCTTTCTTTCTTATTCTCCATGTTCTTCTCCAGTTACATTAGCAACAGGAAAGAAAAGGAGTTTGTCATGTTGTTGCGATTACGGTCCATGTTTTCTGGGCTTTCCATTATAATACAGAGATACAGCTGAGCTGGGATGATCGTTGGATGAGATAAAGAAAGAGAGAAACAGAAGAAAAGAACATCAAAGGTGGTGCAGAAGTGAGGACTACTCTTAAAGAGTTCTCCTGTGCATTACCACTTGGTTCCTGCAGCAGCAGGCAGAGTGGAGCTTTTCCACTGGGGCCTGCCAACAAAAGAATCACCTCACTGAGATTGTGCTGCAGCCTCAACCAGGATCTTTCATAAAAATGAAGTCCTCGGCTCATATTAAACACAAAAGTGATCTCTCTATGATTCGATTCCAGCACTGCCCCGTGTGCAAATGAACAAACAAACAGTGGTGTGTTTTTGTGAGTATGTGTTTGTGATGTGGGGGACAGCGATGTCCTACTGGTGTTTGGCCCCGTCCCGTCCCAAACCTACTATGAGCATGAAGCCGAGGGGCATCCTCGCTAAATGATGGCGGCTTGTACACATGCAGGCCAATTACTCACCCCGACTGAGGGTTTGTTTTAGCGCCGGCAGCCCTCTGCGGCCCCATTAGACCTGGCCTTTTTGTCCGGCGCGCATCATAAACACATCAAAACACTCAAATAAACCCTTCCACTTGGCCCTTGTAACACCTTAATCAATAGGATGGTACGGCGAGCCAGCAGGAAAAGCTTTTATACGTCTCATTTTTCAGCTGCGGCAGTAAATTTGCGGTCCCCAGAGTGGCCACTCTATCATCAAACGTGATTAAGTGAGGGATCGGGCTGAGTTAAATCAAATCATGTAAAATAAGAGGTCTTTAAATGGCCGGGGCCAAAAAGGTTTGTGTAAAGAGGAGGTTTGGGTTTTAAACAGTCCGAATGGCCTGTGAACATTTCACCAAAATGAGGACGCTCACCCTGTAAGGCCTCTACTCCTCCACACGTCGTAGAGCACCAGTGGGATGTTGCCGCTGGCGGTGGTCGACCCGGCCTGAAAGAGAGAGAGCAAATAGAGGTGTGATGATGGATAGATTGTCTCCTCCGCTTCCTGCTCCTCGGACAGACACCCTGTTTAGTCTTCCTCAGACACCCCCAACCCCCCCTTTTTTTTTTTTTGCTCCCAGACAGCTGTGTCAGCGCAGGTGTCACCTCCAACACCCACTCTCAGGCACCCGCTCGGAAAACACACCCAGCAATTTGCCCACCCAAAAAACACACTCGACAAGTTCTCCTCGTCTCCCCTCCGCACCCATCAGTCCAGCGCTTCTGTTTACACAATACGGATTAGCTGGCCGGAGAGTTTTTAAGCCATCACTGTGGAGTGGCAGAGGGGTATGAGAGCTGCAGGATAGAGGCCAGTCTGGGTTAAGTGAGGGTGGGTGGTGGCAGCCTGAAGGAACAGAGAAAAAGAAGGAGGCGAAAATGAGCAGGCGAGAAGGAAGTGCGGAGCTGCACGCACGCCAGTCCGCGCTACAGCTCACTGAACATGTAGGAAGCAGTTTGAGGCATCCACTGTAAATTGTGACTCAAAGATCTGCTGGAACGAGAGGAAGATTCTTGAAGGGGGAAAAAAAACCACCCCTATTCCTTATGTTTCTGTTGGAGACAGGTGGCTGAGAAATGACTCTCCCTGCTCCTCGTCTGACAAGTTTTCTTTTCCTTTACCGCTGTGGAACGAGGGGATGGAGGAACAGAGTGTCCAAAACACACAGTCCCTGTATAACTTATGCTGACATACAAAAATATCTTTATGCAGCTCAGTCTATGACTTTTCTCCCATTTACATTGGCTTGCTTTGTTATCTGAATTCAGATTTAAAAATGTGCTTCCAACTGCACATTTCTGTGTTTTCTAGCATCTAAAATGTTTCATACCATGAAATGTACAAACAGAGAAAAGCTGTTCAGCCACCCCATCCCGACACTGTCTCCTGTGTTCGTCACAGTTCCAGTGGAGGGTGGAGGACAGGACGTCGATGGCGGCGTGGCGACGCACGGACAGGAGTCCGCCTGAGGAGAGGAGCGGTGTCGTCCAGTGGCAGCGCAGGAGGCGTGCGGCAGCGCTGCGGTGCGTCAGGCATGTTGCCACCACGGCAGGCAGGAGTCCTGCCCGGGAGGGCCTCTGCACATCCAGCTGTGCCCTGGACGTCAGCCCCACTCCGCTCTGCGCCATGGCTGCCTACTGTACAACACCGGCCTTTCAGTCTGCCTGCTGTGGGAAGGAAACTGATGTGACAAGTTCCAACACCTGCGTTTCCTCCACTTCATCCCATCCAAACCATCAATAGCCATCAACAGCAGCCCTGCTCTCTCTGTCGGTCTCTCTTCACCTCTCCTGCCTGGACTTGTCAGCCACTGAGAACTAAACCAAACTTTAGTCCCACACAAAATGCTGTTACCTTTAAGAGTGAGGCACTGCTGGTGAAAATATGAGTGCATGACTCAGATAAATAAATGTCATGTGGCCTGAAACATTTCACAAAATATATTTTACAGTTTGATTTTTGGGAGATTTATTACACGTAAAACCCATTCGTTGAATTCGTTGACTGACAGGAAGTTAAATGCAACTACTTTGAGAACCATTTGTTTAACGGCCAAAGATTTGTTGGTTCCAACTTTGTGACGGACAATTAAAAATCTTTGTTTTGGAGCACCGGTTGGTCAAAACAATAAATGTATTGATGTTATTTTCGGACATGGTTTTGATACCTGCCTTGTTTGGTTGGAACCAAAATAGCAGGTGTGAAAGGAGCCTCTGGATCACGGTCCAGACAAAAGGACAAACATTTGTCTTTCCTAAATGAGGTGGAAAATAATCAGCAGATTAAATGATGATGAAAACAGTTTTCAGTTGCAGCCTGAATTTTCATACCATGGACAGCATACGAATAGAAAGGGAAGGTTTTACACTTAATGCTAACAGATTTCCATCCCCGGTTTTTGTTGTTTTCAATTTGACAAACTATATATATATATTTGTCTCTATTGGTTTACTTATTATTTGAAACACTTACAACCTACACATGTACACAGGTCTGTTATTTTACATAATGAATGGTACTATACACTCGAATTATTTTAATCTAAGCAAAAATTGGTGACATTTTGTTTCCACCGAGATCATTCATCCTGTTAACTGTAGATAGGTTTTAAACATAGCTACCTCCAGTCTGGGTAGAGTACTCTTTTTTTGGCTGAACATCTCGTGAATCCAGAAGTTTCCTTCTCGCTGAAGGAGCCTTTTTCTGAGCTCACCTGTGGTGCCTTAAGTGAATCAAAAACTTGGCCTTATAAAGTTATAAGTGAAGCTCAGCACAGGCCAAGTGCTCTGCTGGTGGTTGAATTACAGCAGCTGCGTTTCAGATCATGTTTACAGGAAGCTTTTGTACCGCGCTCCTCCACCTCCAGCCAACGGCTTCTCGCAAGAGATCAGACTGTCAGAGTGTTTTGTTAATTCCAGTATCTCATTAGTTTGGACAGGGGTGGGAAGGGAACACTGTGTCTTCTCCAAGGACAGTCTGTGTGTATGTGTATGTGTATGTGTGTGTGTGTGTGTGTCTGAACTCACTACCCTTTACACACATACACACACACAGGACGTAGTGAAGGAAGCCAGACTTACAGTGTGAGCAAGCCAGAAGAGAAAAAGGTGTTGGAGAGAGGGAGGAAGAGGAGGAACACATCTACACAGAGAGGG
Source organism: Embiotoca jacksoni (assembly GCF_022577435.1). Lineage (NCBI taxonomy): Eukaryota > Metazoa > Chordata > Actinopteri > Embiotocidae > Embiotoca > Embiotoca jacksoni. The sequence goes on along the minus strand of NW_027185229.1, from coordinate 8,199,299 downwards.
TGGGGGTAAGTTGAGAAGACAGACAGAGCAGGAGAGTCAACAGGAGGGACACTGGCCTTCTGCTTCACCTCTAAGTGACAAGAGCCTCGACATGGAAATTCCTCTGCAGCAGCAACAAGTCCTCACTCTAACACTAACCATGCACACACACACACGTCTTCCCGACACGGTCCATACTCCAGATCAGGTGATAGATGTGTATGTATGCCTCACGACTGTCCCACTGTTATCTCAGCCTGCTCCGTCCTGCATGCTGACGAGCCCGCTCAGCTCTCTGCCTGCGAGGCATCACCTGACAGCAGTGTTTAACAGTCGCTGCCAGAGGAGGTGGTGTGCTCTGTGCCTGTGTTTGGAGTGTGTGTACCTTTGCAAGCATGATCCTGGTCTTCGCCACGTCAAGAGGAGCGGTAACAAATGCCGCTACCGCACCTATGAAAGACACGTACGCAGGCTTAGCAAAGATCAAACATAAAAGGCCCTGCTCTTTAAATGTTACAAATAAACCCATTAAAGTGTGCAACTACCTAACCACAGTTACGGTAACGTATTAATTCAGCAATAAACGGAGCAACTCTGCTCCATTAAGTGTTTAAAAACGATAATATTCCTCGTCCCAGAACTTCAACTGTTATTAGACCACAAAAACCAGACACACACTTCTATTGCCACCGCCCCCTCCTTCTGCCTCATTCAACCCACGCCTTCCCCCGAGCTACACACACAGACATGCACACACACTTGGCTATATGCACAAGCATGCAAAAAAGACAGACATGAACAGGACCACAAACCCCCCCCCCCCCCCCCCCCCCCCACACACACACACACACACACACACACAGCCATGTGCTTTATAGAGCAATTACACCCCAACATCCCTCCAACACTCCAAGTTGGAAGCTGGATGGGCGGTTCAATCCAGACATGCCCCCACTGAACACTGCAGTGTGTGTATAAGTGGGAAATTCTGTGTGGTGTGTGTGTGTGTGTGTGTGTGTGTGTGTTACTCTGCCACAAACATAGCAACTGTTCTCAGTAAACATATCCATATGGGCCACCGAGGAGCAGTGTGACTGAAAGTGAGCTGAGGATACAGAAACACATTAGGATCAGTGTGGTGTAACACACCGTTACGTTTTACTAGTTTACGCTGGCTGATTATAAGAGTGGACTTTAATTAGTTCTGTCCTCCGTCTCGGGTGGTTAAATTCACCACTAAAAAGATACAGCCCTCTTGCTGTAGCGCGTTTTGAAATAGTCTTGGATAGCAGTAAAAGGGAGAATTATCCCAATGAGTTTTATACACAGTGCTCAATGGAAGAATCTGAATATAGCCGGGGGAAACGAAACGTGATGGGACGAGGTTCAGATGCAAATCAGTCGATGATGTAATCTCGTGTCGGGTGAGGCAGTTTATACCGGGGGGGGGTTCATACGGGGTCGAGTCGGCCATAAGTCAATGCAGGGTACAAGTGGAGTTCTTTGGGATGATTAAACACGCCTGTGTGAGCATTTCCAGTGTCAAGCACATTATGTATGAGTGAAGTAGAGTGTAGTGCAATGTTGATGGGAACTCCACCTCACTAACCTCCCCTTTCCCTCCATTTTTCTCAGATTGCACAGTATTTTTCCCAATAATTAACCGTCTTAATTTGCATGACTACTTTGAGACGATTACTCAAATACAACACATCTGTATACAGTATATCCCCATTTTTGTATCATAGCCAGGTATAATGAGAAAGCGTGTAATCTACCCATCAGTCCACTATCAATCAAGCAATCAAACTGTATTTATATAGCACCTTTTATAAAGGTTAGTGTTATTCAAAGTGCTTTACAGGTGATTGACAGGCCAATAATAAGAAAGTCAGGAGTAGACTCTAAAAACTTGAAGTCACATCTGGTCTTGGCCTAGGCGTGAAAAGTACACGCATGTATGACCGGTGCTGAAAAGGATGTCATGTGACCAAGTAAAAAGACTGACGAAAAGCTCATAAGAAGGTCGTGGGTGGTTGGATGGAACAAACACAGGACTTTTCACCCGGATGACCAACGTTGACTTCTTTTAAGTAACGCAAGTAATTTACATTCCTAACGTAATCATTTAACCTAAATAGAAAATGTCTACTAATGTGAAGTATGTAAGATTACTTATGTAAAATCACTTCTTTTTTTTTACCCAAACCCTAATCTCTTCCTAACCAAGTAGTTTTGGTGGCTAAAACAAACCACGCTGCGACCGTGTCAAATTTAAATGTTTTTGGTGCCAAAACCAAATGATATGCTCAGACCAAAGACAAAGAGAATTATTCCCACAGTGATTACATACAAAGTGAAGTCAAAGATGCGAGTGTCCACGAATTCGCAAAGGGTGACGCAAAAGGACGCAAATTTGCATTGGTGCGTTTTGAAAATATTTACCTTGAGCTCACACATACAAGGCAAAAATTTGCTTCGCATTTGGTCTGAAGATAAGATACCTTCTCTGTCACGCCTCGGCGAGGCAAAATGTGATAATAATTTTAGTGGACCGACTGATGTATTACACACTTTGCTGTGATACAGTGTATATAATTCGGAGTTTAATCTTCACAATTTATGAAAGAGGTTCAAGCCAGCTAAAGAAAAACCCTGTTTAACAAATCTAAACCTGGTTTTTGGACTCTTTCCTTCTCAAAATGACGCCCACACAACTGTATCATAATCTTGTTCATGTCTATCTCCCTTTTCTCACTCTCTATTTTGATTTCTTCCTCCCCTCTTCTCCTCTTCCTCCCACCGCAGACACAGTCCAGGTGGGGTGGCGCAGGGCCACGTCTCAGCTCCTCGGGGTGCTGCGTCCTCTTCCCCTTTTCTCTCCTTCACCTCCATCTCTATCTCAGTATGGCCCCAGAAGCCGCTAACCTCAATCTTCCTGTGCTGTCTGGCACGTTGTAGCACTGTAAGAGTTATGGACTGAAAGCTACATAACTGTCCAGCAACTGCTCCGTGGATTGGTCTGCAGAACTGATCTTTTTTTCTGAAAGATGTATTTAGATTGGGGTTTTGGTTTTTCAACACAAACAAAGGTGAAGACTGGGTGGAAAGAAAGATGATGTGACATATATTTCATTCAGAGCTATAATACTGGAGGTACTTGCTCTGTTGCTGAATCTGTATTGCTGTCTGTGGTTACAGTGATTGTGTAGGGAAAGGAAAATATCAATCACTGGGGTTTGAAAATGCACCCCAGGTTTTCATTTGTTTGCAGTCCTGTTGCGTGTGTTTTTTTCCCCATTCAACTCTTTGCCAGTTCCTTACTCTACCATTAAGCCATGTGTGTTTATCAGTGTAACACATTATTCCTGAAGGCATTATCACATAAACAATGGTATCCTCACAGTTTTGTTTTTTTTAAACCACATATTGCAGTTTATGTCCACTGACTTCAGGGCATGATAGGAAACCTCTGCCTCTCCCTTATATGAGCTGATTTGTTTAGATGTTGGATAAACAACATATATTACAGGAAGGGAATCATTATTCATTACTTGGATTTTGCACTTGGAGGGTTTTCTTTGTTAACAGAAGAGCATCCTCGTCAGACCAAACAGCGGTTAAACCATTGGGGACTATGAAGCGTGCTGGAAACTGTTACTCTTGACTGCAGATACTTTTTTGTCACTGCTTCCTGCATCGCCTGCCTTTAGGTCCACTTTAAAAGTTCAGCTCATTTAATCATGAGCAAGCCTATGGGCTTTATTTTAACAATCTAACCGCGCGGTCCGAAGCACATGGTGTTAGTGCATTCAGGGCGTGTCCAAATCCACAGATAATCTAAGTGCAAAGTAAGGCACATGGTTCAAAGGAGTCTTAATTAGTCTCTTAATTAGTCATAACTGTATTTTGGGCTTAACAGGAAACAAACTGAATGACAAAATGTCATCTCCCATTCCCTTTAAATGCCATGTGCATTTGCACCTTTGGCGGATCGCTATGATAACGACGGATTTGAAAAGAACAAGGACAAAATGTTTCTCAAGAGTGAAACTAATCTGTCAATGCGCAGACTGAGCAGAGCATCTTTATATTTTAATCCGTGGCATGTTTTGGCGCTGCTGCATGTTCCTTTCCTGCTGCGTGTAACAAGCAAAGTGTACAAGCATCTGAAACTACACCCACCGCTGTAGGCACATATTTCTCCCTTAATAATGTTCCATGAAAAAAAACAAAAAATGAAATAATGCACAACTGACCACTGATTACGTTTTTGTTAGTACAATTGTTTTTTTGCTAACAATGCATCGGACCACACCTCATTTTAAGACCAACACGTCGATGGGTGCTGAGATGGAAACAAGTACACTCGCTATTTAAAAAAATGTAGATGTTGGAGGAACAACTGCTCAGCTCTAAAACTACCAAAGAAACTTGTGTTGTGCTTGGCGCCACTTTTCACCGAGCGCAAGACAAAACCGGTGCGAGAGTTTCTGTAACCTTTTCCAACTCCAACCAGTACACTAACTGTGAGTGTGAAGGGGATAAAGCTCAGTCTGTACACACGTCCAGAGGTCTGAGAACTGTTCTTAACCAGACAGATTAAGTGAAAACAACTCATTTTGAATTGAAAAGGCTCAGAACAGTTCCATGTTAAATGAAGTTCTTCTCTATAAATACTTGTGTCTTTCAGTAGCTTCACTGGTATAAAGTAGATTCAGGAGGATCATATTTTATTGTTGTGTAGCCTGGAAAAAGCAGTTCTATTATATTGCCTTTCGTGAGGCATGTATAATAGATGAGCTGAACCTTAGTCACTCCACAAGAGTCAGGCCAACAGTGTAAATGAGGGAGTGACCGCCTCTATCAACCTATTTTTATTCATCAGACCAAGGCAATTGTTCCAGATTCAGTAAAACCCCAATAGATCCATTTCTTCTGGACCATCTTGCATATACTAATAATCAAAAATAATGTTCAGGGATTTGTAAAACTAAAACAATATTCCTATCCATGACCTCCGCATTCAGCTTGTGATTTAGCTTTCAACTTTGTATTTCAGAGATCCTTAATGTAAAATACAAAATAAGCAAACTTCGGACTATGATTATAATTTGAAAAACTAAAAATGGCTGAACTGCTTTCACTAAAGCTTGTAGCCTTTACCTACTATGTATCTCTTGTGTTTTATAATTTGGTATAAATCTTTATAGTTGTTGTCTTGTCCCTATTCCTTTTATATTTTTTAAGTCCACTCCCTTCCCCTCTCTTCTAAACCACTTCAGGCTCCAATGCTCAGGAGGTCGCACAGCTGCAAGGGCCCATACCCAGTAACCGACCCCTCTCATCCCTCCTCTCGTTTCCCTCTGGCTGTCTGTCTGTCTATCCCCTGATACTCATCCAGGCGAAGACAGAACCAGAAAGTCTGCTGTGGTATGATGCTCATTGGCTGACGTTGATGAGACTTTCTCTGTCTGTGAAAACAATGCGGGATCACCGCTTGTTCTCGTTTTCCGCTCAGTCGCCTTGTCTTCAGCAGATCTGGTGTGCAGGTGAGGATTTGATTTGCCCGCAGAGCTCACCTTTGTGTACTCTTACAAGAATGTGTCTTTAGGTAGACTTGTCCTGTCCTCCTGGCCGTCTATTCATCTATCCACCGTCTTTCTATCCGTTTAGCCGTCCGTTCCTCCCTCCCGCGTCCACCCCTCTTTTTCCCTCCCTCCTCCCTCTCCGCCTCTTTCCCAAAGCAGCATATAATCCCCTGCACCTGCAAAAGCTCCGCACACTGCTGACTGCCAAGAGTAGAGCGTGTGACCTTGCCTCTGCGACCACAGAGTCTGGGAGAAAGAAAGAGAGAGAGAGAGAGAGAGAGAGAGAGAGAGAAAAGAAGAAGAGGGTTGTCATAGAGGAGGATGATGAAAGAGCAAGAAAAATGGAGAAAGAGGGAGAGAGAGAATTGTAGTTAGTGTGGAGATATCAGACACATTGAAAACACATTGTGAACTTTGGTCTGGTCTGGGGTCCAGAGCCCACGGCTGGGAAATGGGCTGTTCGGCTATTTTTATGTTGCCTTTTCTCCCCAGTGATGTCATGCTATTAGTTTCCCAAGAACTGGGACGGGGCAAAAGAATATGCTGCAGCGTTCCCACTCTGTCAGGCTAAATCCTCACACATTTTGCCATCATGTTGAAATACAGCAGGTCGATGAATATTCACATATCAAATGCACATATTTATTTGTTAATATCTATGAATTGTTGCATTATAATATACTAATTAGTAGAGTCATATAAATATAGACTTAATGTCAAACAATATATACATATATATATATATATATATATATATATATTGGGCCACTGTTCAGGTTGTTCTGTCACTGCAGAACAACCAAAGACAAGACAGAAAATGAGTAAATATCGACTATATACACTCTGAAGTTGTCTCGTGTTTCCCTCTTTTTCCCCTCAGTATGCTGCACACTGCTTTGCCTGTAAAGTACCGCTGCAACAGAGTATGTTCGTCGACAATAGCAGCTTCTGACCTGCAGTGTTTAAAGTGTGAGTTGAAGTTATTGAACCTCACTCGGTGTCAAATAGGCAGGAAACGATTTTCAAGCTTTGATGTGAGCTTGGATCACACAAAACATAAAGACAGGTGAGCAGAGCAGTATGTGGGGGGAAAAAATAAAAAGATACTTGGAGTTTACAGGCATGAATTCAGCACAGTGAGGCTGTTCTCTGACTCAGATGCTAACATGCTTATGTGTAGTGGGTTAGCATGCTATGTTTGCTAATTAGCACTAAACAGGAAGTGATATTTGATATGTGATAAATGATAACTGATATTTTTCAGTAATAACAGGAATATTGGACAATTATAAATTTGGGATTAGAGGAAAAGGTTTACCAAAATTATAAATAAACATTGTCTGGGAACCAAGATTTTTCTTACAAAATGTCATGCCAATCTAACTCTTTTAACTCCAACTGTTTTTCAATGTTATATAATATTGTTATGCATGTACTGCATTTAACTGACTATGAATGAAATACTTCATTTTGCATTCATTTTATTCAAAGAATACATATTCACTTTGACACTGGACAACTTGTGTTTACTTGAGTCCAAAAGACTCGTCGATAAATGTAGTTTTTGGAGAATGATGTTCTTGCTGTGAAAGAGATTACAGTTTCACAGACTTCAGGTTGAGCTGAACTGTGTCTGAAAACACAGCCAGCAGCGCAGAACTTTTATCAAGAGAGCACACAGTTTAAATTCCATCAAGTGTATTTTTCAAGTGTGTGTAAAACCCCTCACGTCATATCACAGCCCTCTCTGCCCATGATGCAACTGGCTACTGAGTGAAACCACCTGATGTTTTTGTTTTGAGATTGAACTCAGAGACGGGAAGGGAGTCTGCCCCCCCCCTAGTTTCGGCGATGAGGAGGCCGACTATGCAAGGTTAGTCTCTGTACAAAATGCATGTGGACAGCTGGGCAGCCTCGGGCGCAGCAAGGTATGATTACTTCTCAGGGAGAGCAATTGAGCAACAGCATGGAGCGATTACTAATATTTTCTTTGTCCATCCACCCCTCGCCAGCCCCCCTTGTGAGTATCTGTTGCATGTTATCTCCTTCTCCTCCTACTTCACACACATGTGGACATCTGTGTGCGTGCATGTGCATGTGCATGCAAACAAGTAAACACACAGAAAAAAAAGGCAGAAGAAAGAAGGAATGGTAGACAGTTTGTTTGAGCTCAGGATGTGTCATGTGTGTTCCATTAAAGGGCAGATTAAAAAGGAGATTTTGTTTTCCACATCAAAGGCCTCACGCTGGGGGATTCCTCTGTTTCTTCCTCTGTTTCTCTCCCTCTTGGAGGCTCTCCCTCCCTTCTCTCTTCATTTCATGAATAAATAATAAGGAGTAAACCTGGGAAAACAAACCTTTTGACCTTTGAACCCTCATGTCATGGTCAGACTTTGCACCTGGATGACTTCCCACAGGAAAGAGATGGCGGGTTTGTGTGCATGTGTCAGAGCTTCACATATGTGTTAGAAGTTTTTGTGTGCACTTACATGTGGGGAGACTGCATTTGTAAATGTATCTCACTGGGTCCAATCTGAGCTCCCATCATGCCTTTCACTCAAAATTCCCTGGATTTTTTTGTGGCTCTCTGTTGGTGTTCAATCATAACCTAAAAGTGTTACACCCTCCTGTTGTTTTTGAGGTCAGAACAGATGGAGTAAACTGTGAGCCTTATTCTACAGTTGCTGTTGAGAAAAACAACTGAGAGAAAACCACAATGTTGTGAAATTAATGTGTGAAAGAAATGTGAGAATTATTCACATGGATATTGAAGTCTGGTGTGAAACGACTTTTAAAATCCCTGTGCGCTGACCGATGTGTAAAATTCTCTCGTGATTCATGAAATTCCCAGACTTCTTCTGCTTCGAATACGCCGCCCTGTGATATCCCAGAAATTGAAGTACCAGCATGAATGCTACAAGAAGGATTCAGCTGCTTACTCTTCTAACAAGCCTGCAGCCACGGCTCGGTTGTTTTTTTTCTTCTTTCTGCTTCTCACTCTGACAGCTGTGCTGGCTCGGTGTGAAATTTAAAAGAAAAAAAAGCCATAACGCAGCACATTACCATCCCACAAAGCAGATGGGAGATCATGCCACACACATGCACTCTCTCAAATTCCTTCATCCTGCCATTTTTCAAACAAAATCACATTATTTTTCTTTGAGAAAGCCTCTGAACATCTTGGTGGTCATGCTGAAGGAACGGCAGTAAAAAAAAAACCTGTTTGCTTGAGGAGAGGAGAGGAGAGGAGAGGAGAGGAGAGGAGAGGAGAGGAGAGGAGAGGAGAGGAGAGGAGAGGAGAGGAGAGGAGAGGAGAGGAGAGGAGAGCTCCAGATTCCAACAGTTCAGCTCTCCGCCAACGGACGTGTCCAGATGGCCCGGAGAGAGAAGGCCTTTGACTGCTGGACAAAGAGACACTTGTGAACGACAAAATCTAACTCTCTCAAACACGCATACATACATACGCACACACAGCTGTGCGGCGTATTGTTAGTCTTAACTCGGCTGTTAGCTCCCAACACTGATGGAATGCTTGACTGTCCGCCACTCACGCCCTTGAGACATGATGTCACTCCGACAAAACGCCGTCTTTTCAAAGAAATACGGCTTTTTATGTGTTCAGGGCCACACAATGAGAAGAGAAAAAGACATTAAGACAGAGAGGAAGGCGAAAAGAAGAGAAGAAAATCCAGAAAAAGAAAGCTACAGAGGAGTGGATATGCTCAGAGATAATGATAAATTGAAGGCTTGTTTGATGGTAGAGTCATGACAAGCCATTAAACCGAAGCGTGAAGTCCCATTCTCGCCTGCCACAATGATACAGAGCAATGCAGACGGTGAGCCTGCTGTAAATGTGTCAGAGCGTAAGCACAGTATTATAACTTTACTGCGGATTTATCACTGAGAATAATCACTGTAAATGATAGTGGTGGAACACGGAGGCACAATATAGATCAACAATAAAAACAGACGGTATAAACTGAGCCAAACAAACAAATACAGATACGTACCTTTAAATATTCCCACAGTGGAAACTGCACCAGTGAGAACGGGATCTGAAAAACAAGTAGACAAAGTTTTATCATCAGGATTATGTCTGCTTTTGATTTTCAGGAGGTTCAAGTTTCATCTTTAACCTCCAATCTCTTGCACTTGTCACTCCTGCCACCTTCCTCTATTTCCTCTCACTTGTCTGACTGCTCCCTTGTTCCTTCTCACTGCTGATGATTAATGAATGAGACGGGCTGTGGTCTGGGTGGCTAGATGGTAGGATGGAGAAAACTTGGAAAGACGAATAGAGGAATGGAGTCTAGAGTGATGGTTGGAGAGCGTGTGCTGCCGCTGGAAGCAAGCAGGAAGTTACAGCGGGAGGAAATCGATGGCAGTGCCAAGGTAGGAGGCAAATGACACACAGTCAGACCACACACACACACACACACGCGCACACACGCGCACACACGCACACGCGCACACGCACACGCACACACGTATCCTGTTATCTTGTACTGCAGGCATGGCAGAGCAGAGCAGGACAGGAAGGAAGAGAGGGAACAAAAACAAAACCAGAGAGAAATAAATAAAGTGACACTAGGTTGTGTCATCAGTCTTTGATCAGAGCAACAAGAGGATCATTCATCCATCTGCACCGCCTCCTCCAACATGTTCCATCAGACTACGTTAGCACATCGGTACAAACTGGAAGGATCCAACGGTGACTCAGCCGGAGCACAAAGACAATGCACGCAGTGTGTTTACGCCACTTAATGACCTTATTAAGCACTTAGTCCAACTGAACTGACCCTATATAAACAATCAATCCAAAGGAGATTCATTTTAAAGAGAGCTGACTATGAGACTTTTTAAGATCTGTAACATGACTTGGGAGTTTTAAAGAAGAAAAGTAAAGACATTAAGCTCTCAAAGTGGGTGTAAATGAGCAAAACGAATGAAGTTTCTGAAATAAAGTGATACAACTTGATGTGTAGTGACAAATAAAAGAAACACATGACTGTATCACTAAGTATAATGTCGACTAAGGCCTGGGATATACTTGCTATGGGTTCACGTGTGTTTTGGTCATCAGAAATTAACAAATGCATTTGCAAGATGCAACATACAGATGGCCAGTAAGGCTGTTGTAGGGGCAGTTTGGAGAGAAATAAACGGAAACAAGTCACTGACCATAACGTCAGTGCACGGCAATAAATACTGGAAAAACAGCGTGAGGACGATGGCGCATTTAATTCTTCTGTGATCTCAGAATCAGCAAAGTAGTCAATGTCACCATTTTTATTGTTTACAGCCAAAACCGGATGTTCTAATTAAATCCTTGTTTCTCTGGTGTGCCTTCTATTGGAGTCCTCCCGTAACATGCAGAATACATAGGCAAGTGTGTGAACAATAACGTTGACAATGCAAATGGTTGTCAATGTGAAGGAATGATTACATGGCAAGTACATCTCAGAGAAAAGTCATCTGTCAGTGCATGAAGATTCTACTCTTTATTGAAAAACATTCTCACACAAAAAAAAAATCTACTACTCTGCGTTGTAAAAGAAGTACAAATATCAGCAACAGGTGATCACTCTACTCTTTAACTGACCATCAGCTAAGTCCCACCACACTTAGATATACTGCTGCTACGCCTGAAGACATCCTTTTAAAAGTCACACAATGTTAGTTTAGCTATGTTAACAGTTATGAATTATACAACATGTAGAAGCAGTAAATACAAACCCAAATAGTGGTTAAATTAGAGTACATAAACCTACAAATACTGCATACAACATTTGGTTGTTGCTTGATTAAAGTGAGCCTGGTACGTGGAGAGACAGAAATGTTTGCCCATCTGGTCAATCCACGCAGACAGAAGCAAATTCTCAGTCCTCCGAGATAATCTATAGACTTTATTTGACGTACTGTACGTCTGGTTTCCAGCCCCCTGAGCGTGAAGTGTTATAAAAGTGCACCTGTCTTTTATTACCACCATGATGAGTTCTGCTTTTCCAGGCGGGGAGAAGAGAAAGAATGAGAGGGAGGGACAGACAGGAAGAACGAGGAGGTGCTGGTGTGGTGGGTGCTAGTAAGCACAACACATTGTACTGATAAGGAGTTAAAGTCAACTCGAAGTTCACCACAGTAAAGATGCAGTATTTACGGACTCATTTATTATTTATACTTTGTAGATTTTGGACTACTAATACACACAAGACACAGTAAAGTTGTAATTATATGATAATTTAATCTTAAATGCAGTACAGATACATGGAGTACAGACACAGTGTCAGCTGTAGTACTCGATACTGCCTCCTCCAAAAACTAGTCTTTAACATACTTAAAGTATTGTTTCATAATCTTTATCAAAATCTTGTTTTAAATTGGCTTGAAATGGAGCTGATAGATGTAATTAAAGTACAACATCGTAGTTACAAAAAAAAAATAATCATTTGATTTATTCTTTGGGGAAAAAAGAAGCCCAGATGTTGTTGTTTTTTAAACCACTGCAATGAGAGCAAACAGTGAGAGAGAGAAAGACAGATGAGTTCAGCAGAGAATCTGGAAAGAATGATGCACTCATGATTTATGATGTGGTTTGACACCCCTGGCACACTGTATGTGGAGCAGGGTGTGTGTGTGTGTGTGTGTGTGTGTGTGTGTGTGTGTGTGTGTGTGCGTGTGCGTGTGTGTGTGTGTGTTGTGTGTTGCCCATGCAGACACGAACCATCTTAAAACCACGAGGTCTGATTCAAATTGATAAGCCATTTACAGTTAAGTGATGGCTGAGAGAAAACACACTGGAAACAGGTATGAACCTGACTGGATGTGACATGTAGCAGAACCCAGCTGTGTGTGTGCGTGTTTGTTTGTTTGTTTGAGTTACAAAATCAATCACAGTGTGGAGCATATGCGAGATAATCACTGTTATTTTTTCCTATATGCATTCTCGCATCGACAAGCTCTAACGTACCGAGGTGCTGCTTTTGGTGCCGTGAGGAGAGACGTGATAAATCTCTCAGCTGAGTGAGAAATGAAGATTAGTGAAGGCAGAAGCAAAGATGGTGAGTAAGGATGGGTATTGGACAACTGTCTCTGCCTTTTCTTTTCTTTTTTTAAGAGCACTGCATTATCACTGTGTGCACATCCCAACCAAACAGTAATCTAAAATCTAGTGATTTCTATCAAGCTGAGCAAGACATGTGCAATGCACACCTCAGCTGCAACCATTTCTTCACTGACACTTACAAGCACTAAAAACACAAGTTAAGACTTTTCTAGAAAGCCCATATAGCAACTTTTGTGTTGTTGTTATTTTTGAGGTGGGGTAACCACAGAGACTGACATGTGCATCACTTTTACAATGTTGTTACTCATATTCTTCCTTTCCCTGTTATCCCAAATGAAGAAACATCAGGTCAGCTGCACCTCTATAACCTGCTTTCATTTTAAAATTCAGTTGCAAATTTGTCACAAAATGTGTCAAAGCCTTCATGAACTTAAGAGAAGAGTGAGACAAACTCAAAATTCAACATAGCAGTAGTGCATAATAATTTTATAAGCAGCCATTTTACCAGCTACACTCTAATGAGCTAATGCACAAATACAAAATCAGACAAAGTGGGAAGTGACATGCTAAATTCTAATCCTCTGGATAACTCTAAAATGACAATTCGCAAGCAATGACGTGTGACACCTTTTATTCAACTTGATCGCTGTAGAAGTGCCTGAAGGTGGAACATGCTTCTTCTTTTTTATATAGTGATTATGAACATGGTCATTACCTACAATGGAGGTGGAAAACATTTAAAAATCAATTGTCTTTTATTGCAAATGGAGGAATACTAAAACACACCTAAAAACAACCTGTTGTTGTTTCATATTGAAACTTTGATGTTTAGCTGCATTTAGAGTAAGGACTGGGGCTGTGCACTTACAGTAGCTGTGTTGGTTAAGGTTAGCATGAGTGGTGATGGGCTAGGGAATGAATTATATCAGTGTCCTCACAAAGACAGAAAAACCAACAAGTGTGTACGTGTGTTTATACAATTATGAGGAGAAATTTTATTGGATGGCCACACATTGTGAGGACATTTAAGCTGGTGCTCACAATTTTGAAGGGCAATGTCAGGGTTAAGATTTGTGTCGTGTTCCAAATGGCGTACTTGTTCACTAACACTCACTATTCTGAGGGAATAAGTGTGTTCACACATGCAGTGCACTACAAGTAGCAGGATTATACACTCAAAACGGTTCAAAATTCAAGTGTGAAACTCTGGACACTTTCCACCCTAAACGGTCTCAAACCGGGACCACCGTCATAAAGTATTTTCAAATTAAGGCATCTGAGGAATCAGCAGCTGTTCCTGAACACTGAATAAAAACCGAACAAAAGTGTTTATCTTTCACTATGGGTTAATGTGTTACCATGCTGAGGTTGTTCCTGGAAAGTGCAGAACAGGAGTGTGCGATTTGAAACAACACTACCCTGTCAAAATGCCTTACGTGTAAGAGCACTATTTTGTAGTGTACTACGGGTCATTAGTTTTAGGGTTAAGGTGAGAATTTGGCTGGGGTTAGGAACTCAGTTGTGATGGTTAAGGATAAGCTAAGGGGCTAAAGAATATATTATGTCAATAACTAGGGGGCTTGTTTTTCTATCAAGATGGAGACTTCAACCTGAATGTAACACATGGAGACTCGTGTCACATGAGACAAAAATGGAGGTCCCCTCAGGTCTGCTTTGTCAGGGTTCAGACTTTGTTAGAGTTAGATTTAGGTTAAGGTTAGAGGGTAAGGGCTAGGCAATGCATAAATAAAACAGACTGGACAGACCACAAAACAGTATGTTTTTATTATGTTTCATTGTATTATTTCACAGGGTAAATGTATATAGGATCAGTTGGGGGAACATGCTTCAACGACAGCAGAGTAGCAGTGATGTTTATGTCCACTGAAAACGACTGAGGTTTTTCTCTGCCTGCCAAAACTTTACTAGCTCACTCAAATCCAGCAGCTTGATCCAATCAGTGCACTTCTTTGGCTCCGAGAGCAACAACAGAGTCATAACGATAAGCAGCGAGATGAACACACCCAGCACGTTTAACACGTTGTTGAGGTCTACGAACAGGACCTTTCACTTGACATCGAATTCTTGACAAAGTACTTCAGGAGCAGAGACCATCAATTCTAAAGCTGTAGAATCGGGAAGATTACCATGACAAAACGTTAAGCAGGCTTTTTTTTGACCATGTAAGCAGTGTGGCTCCAGGGATAGCAATGCTGATCAATCACTTTGGTCTTCATTTAAACATCTCAAGCTATTAAATGGATTTAATGGAATTTGTGGTATTTACACTGGTGGTCCACAGAGATTTGATGATCCCTTGACTTTCCCTCCATTGCCACCCCAAGGCAGTTGACATTTGCACTTCAGATTGAAACGTCCCGGGGGAACCAATGAAATCAGAGGCTCAGCAGTTATTTCCCCTTTTTGACTTTGGATTTAAATAATATTTCAACAGGCCATAGACCAATCTTTACTTCACACAACTATCTGGTGGTCTATTTTTGTTACTAGTGCCTACCATCAAATGTATGACCCTCTAATACACCTGGCTGTTTAAACTACAATGTATCTTCCTCTTCACTGTCTGCATCAAACCTCCTTTACTTTTTCTCTTTTTGTTGTGCTGTCTTGCTGCACTCCAAAGTAAGCAGAAGAATATATGAAAAGTGTCAGCTCTAATTAGTCAGCCATCACTCAAATCAGGCCCATCCCCAAACATACCTTTCTTTGTGGCCTAATATCACATTAATATTGGAATTCTTTTCAGAAGGACCACCACAACACTGCTTAGAAAGATTGAATTTAGTCAATGACACCAAATTACCTTGTGGAAAAAATGTATTGACTTTGTATTTCATGAGATTAGATGATACTTTTTAAAGGGGGTCTATTTTAGTCAGAAGTTTTTGGAGAAACCGTCGGTGGTGCTGCACTTAAAAATATGTTTCCACATTGGCTTCACTTTTCCGACCTGGAGTCTTCAACCATTTTCAAATACAGTCTGTGGGTTAGAGCTATATTTGCAATTGCATATATTGTTTCAATAGTTCTGAAAGAAAAATCCTGTGTTCCAGGAGCTCAGCAGCATCTGCTCCACAAACATGTGTCATCCAACTGTCCTCCAGGGACAGGGTTCCACTGCTGGGAAACATACACAGCCCTCACACAAACCTGCTATCCTGCATGTGTATGCTTTGTATTTTTTTATGAATATGTTGGTGTGCCTAAACATATTTCTGTGTATGTGTGTATGAAGAGCAGCATTATACTGTATGCTCGCTCGCTGATGTATTCTGCATATGATCAAAGGTGACAGTGCCACTTGCTGTGACTGTCAGGTACGATATTATACGAATATGGAGATTGTGCGTCTGCTGTGTCATTCTGCTGACAGTGCTCCTGTTTTTGTGTGTGTATGTGTATGCGTCCTTGCCAACTGTATTAGCGCTAACTTTATTAGTATTCAGAGAGGCTCCAGGCTGTCACAGGTCCTTAGGCGCTCAGCGGAGGGCAGGAAAAACACATGTCAAAATATATTCACATTGAGCCTGATTGCAGGCAGGCCAGTTGGCTGCAATTTGACAAATGGCTTTTAATAGGTCATACTGCAGCCTCTGCATACTGATGAGCATTTAGAAAGAGAGAAATGGTAAGTGAGATGGATATTAAAAGACAAGCAGACAAATGTATAGATGGCCAAACCATCAGATGAGAGACATTATTCATATTTTCCAATAGATTCCTTTCCACAAAAGTACCTCAGTCCTCAATGTTTAATGCTCTTTTACAACACTCTGCTGCGATACTGTGAAAGTAGCACTCCAAAACTAACTTTACTTGAAGCCTAAATTGTGACGCTTCCTAACAAAATGTAGAGATTTGTCTCAGCATGTCTGACATTTAGCCTAATATTCTCCCATTGACATGATATACAGCTAGTTTGTGCCTTCCACTAAACATTAACAGTGCACTAGAGACTTTTACCATGGCAAAAAAATTATAGCATTCTAAACTGCCTACCAACAGTACA